>NC_092817.1:4117500-4845000 GCF_023375885.2 Dermacentor andersoni | reverse complement strand
TGCTAAGGTCATAACATGCCAACAAGTCTTAGTGCGCAGGCTATGCACGACCAACTACATATGCCTTCTGTTCGGACATTGCTCATTGTAACTAACAAGGATGGAGTGGACAAAAAAAGAACAGCAGCTCCATTAATTTGGTTTCACTGGTATCAACAGTGTTTTGTAAGTGTACATTGCCATACTCCCCAATGCCTTCTTGGGTGACATCAGCAAGGACCAGCTTGAGGCAAGGGGTTAATAGACGTATTTACAAGCTAAAAATGCATGCATGCATGGAGAGCACATTGTGTCCAAAAAGTAGGCACTTCACAGGGGCACTGGAGAAGGAACAGGTTATTAACAGTGGGCAAAGACAAGCTACTAAACACCCAACACTGTTGCCATGTAACAACCTCTGAAACAATCTCTCTTAAAGAGGAAATCATCTTTGTGTATCCATAAAGAGGGCAGATGGGCAAAGCCCCTTCAGTAATGCTGCCAGCTTCAAAAGCCCATTTTGCACATCCTGAATGCTTCCTTCTTAAGACTTTGCTGGGTGCAAGCATTCTACTGTTCAAAAGCTCTCATTGAGAGCACTGTTGGTTTGGTGGCAATAAAGTTCAGAAGCAATTGCAACAAACCTCCCTTCCTAGTTGGCCTGGATGCTCACGGTGCTTATGAAGCAGCACCATGAGGCAAGCAGGGTGAACCGATGCCTCCAAGCCCTTGTTCGTTTATCACACTGTTCTGTTAGTAACAACCATGAGACTTGAAACCAACAAGCTCAAGCTCAGCACTCGCATGGTTACTGCGGAGGATCCATAAAAAGCACAAAAACAGAAAGAAAACTCAAGGGAAAGGATAAAGCACCATTTAACACTTAGTATTGCTACAGCCCACCCCCTTCTTTTATTTTGTCTGGTCGTGCTACATCTTTTTACTATATTGTTACGTGTGAAAAGCAAGAAGCATCGGTCGATAATGTTGCCACGTGATGGTCGCCGAGACAATCAACGTTGGCAAGGCAAATACCTTGCGGTAGAATTTGCTTTGCCGATCCAAAGTTACAGATAGGTAGGAAAGTGCGGTTCGCTGTAATGGTAAGTATACTGTGAGGCACGGTAACGTCATACTGTAGCGGAATGTCGGGCAGAGGAGTGACGAGGTACTCGCCATCAGGGACTGGTGGGGAAGACAAGAGTTCAATATAGGCTATTGATTTTGGCGGCAGGCGAATAAAGCCAGTGGGGCGTAGGCGGCACTGGGGTGCGTCAGAAGGTTCTGTGAGAATCGGCAACTCAAGGCGAAGGGTACTGGCAGAGCAGTCAATAAGAGCAGAATGCGCGGAGAGAAAATCGAGGCCGAGAATGAGGTCGTGGGGGCAATGAGCAATCACGGTGAAGAGGACAGGAGTGTGGCGGCCGCCGATGCTGACACGTGCCGTACACATGCCGATGATAGGCACAGTACCGCCATCCGCAATGCGGACGACGCGTGCCGACGCTGGGGTGAGGAGCTTGTTCAGTCGCAGTCGGAAGGCAGCACTCATAATAGAAAGATGTGCACCTGTATCGATGAGTGCCATGACAGGATAGCCGTCAACGTCAAGAAGGTTTTGGTTCGTGTGTAACGTCAGCAGAGGATTTGAGGGCAGAGTGGACAAGGCAGCCTCACCTCCAGAAGCTGCAGTGCCTAGTTTTCCGGCTGGATCCGGGAGGCGATAGGCGACGGAGAGAAGCGACGGGGTTGGGGCGAACGAGACTGATGGCGTCAAGGTGAGGGCGAGCGGCTGTAGCGAAGGTTCGGGGCAGGAGCATCAGCGGCAATGGGGTCATGGCGGGTGGCATAGGGAACAGAAGGTCCAAAGGGGCGGGAATGAGCGGCGGTGTATGTCCGAGGAGGTGGTGGCCATCGGTTGCGGCAGTGACGAGCGACGTGGCCGATGCGACAGCAGTGAAAACAGATCGGCCTGTCATCAGGGGTACGCCATTCGGACTGGTTGCGGCCCGGTGTGGGAGGGAAAGGCTGCCGGGGACGAGGAGGGCTGCTAGAGAACTGGGGAACCGTTGGTGTAGACGATGGACACACGGAGTTGAGACCCATGTTCTCAAATTCCTTTCTGACGACTGCCTGAATCAGTGCAATCGTGGTTGCTGGTGAATCGGGAGGCGTCGCGGAGAAAGCTGGCAAACAGGCGGCCTCGAGCTCGCGGCGAACAATACGAGTTACATCGTCACAGGGGGTGGTTTGACGCGGTCGACCCTCACATGTCGACGTAGCGGCAGTGTTGGGGAGCCGCGTGATGTGATGTGTGATACGGCGACTCTTAGCTTGTTCAAGGCGACGGCATTCATTGATGATGGCGTCGATAGTCGAGACGTGGCCGAAAACAAGCAAATTGAAAGCATTGTCGGCGATGCCTTTGAGCACATGCGACACTTTATCTGCCTCAGACATGGTATCGTCAGCTTTGCGGCAGAGAGCCAAGACGTCGAGGATGTATGAAACGTAAGGCTCTGTAGATGTCTGAACACGAGACGCAAGAGCCTTTCTCGTGGCAGCCTTGCGCCCAATGTGGTCGCCGAACAGTTCCCTGAGCTTTTCTTTGAAACTGTCCCAGCTGTTTATCTCGTCGTCATATGCGTTTGGTGCCACACGCGTGGGGTGCCGCCGAGATAAAAGATGACATTGGCGAGCATGATCGTTGGGTCCCACCTGTTATTAGCACTGGCGTGTTCGTAGAGCTTGATCCATTCGTCAACGTCCTCTCCCTCCAGGCCCCTGAACACACCAGGGTCGCGATGTTGGGCAACCGTGATAATTGGAGCAGTCGGACAAGCCGAAGCCGTTGCAGAAGCGGTCTCGTCACCGGGAGGCATGGTGACAAGCTCGATGTACCGACCACTCCGGAGTTCCGTGGTGAGGACGGGGATCGCCGACCTCCACCAGAATGTTACGTGTGAAAAGACACAGAATAAAGAAGCTATATACAGGTTATTTACACTGGAGCCAGATCGCCAGGACGACACTCGCTCGCGGCAAAAGGCACAGACCCACTTCGTCGTCGTTCTCGCGGCAGCTCGTACCTTCAGCATCACTCGATGATATCGTAATAATATATAGGCATGAACTTAGGTGATATTCCCAATCAGTGTCCAATTTTTATATACACTATGTGCTGGTTCAAAGAGGTTCGAAACACTGCAATGGAAGCTTCAAGTAGAAAAGGTGCCTGGAAGAAAAAAAAAAGCTGTGCTGCAACCATCTCGGCAACATCTTGTCCCTTTAATAGAAATTGTGCTTCCATATTAACTTGAGCCCTCCAGTTTAGAGTAAAGTACCAGTGCACTTATGAACAATGAATCAATTCTCAATGAGCATGTGCAGTCCAGCCAAAAGCAGGGGCAAGAATCCGCATTGTGCTCCTGCATTGAAGGTGAATAACACGTACCATAATGGCGAATGTGCTTTAGTAAGCTTCCCTGCAATATGAATTTGTGATGTACAAAGAATTGTCAATGAAGCTTACCACGAGCACAGATGCACTTGCAAATTAGGTCAGAATTGAAAATAATGAGCACAGTGTAAACCTATCTGCCCTTTCCACTCTTAGTATGCTTTACTGCATGACGCTAATTTTCACCCCTGTATTGCGGTGTAGCAAGCTACAATATAAACTTTGCATAATTAGGCTTTTTAGGATTATCTTTCTCGCAATACACTAATATTTCGCGGTGAAGCCTAAGCAATGTACGGTGAAGCATACTAAAAGTGAAAAGGGGCCACTGTCACTGGACATAATAAGAGTTCTTTAATCATACGCTCGCGAACCCGCCGCCTCTCAGGTCGCCTAAGTGGACATACTATGCTGGCTGATAGTGGCCCCCTCCCACATTTAGTATGCTTCACCGCGTAACTAAAATGTACTGCGGCGAAGAAGCCGTACATTTGTATTGAGTGAATAAACAAATGGTTTTTACAACAGTACAGAAATAAACGCACACCATCCATCCGTCTACCGCACGGAAGAGCGTCGCAACGTACGGTAGCTGATTCACACAGGCCGTGTAGCCCACTTATCAGTCGTAAAGGGTATTATGGGTAATTCAAAATTTCAGACACACGTGTTTATGTTTACGTTCGCACTCCTTGCGTAATAAGACTCCCAGAACTTCCACAATAGAAAGCAATTTACAACACAGAAAACGCAAAGAACACAGACACGTCTCGTTGTCAACTCGGCCGTCATGCAAATGACATATGGCGCGGAAAAACGTGAACATGCTGTGTTAGCGTCGTAAACTTCATACTATGCAAGGAGCTAGCACAACACAATCCCGCGACAGCCGCTAATGAGACCAAGTCGGGAGCACATGTCTGTGAACGCGCAAACGGAGCCCCTAAGCCACTCTGCTCCTCCGCTGCACAGCTGCACCACTCGTTTCAAGCACAGCACACCAAACACACATTCAGCGCTGAACAGTGGGCGGTCGACGCAGTTGCATTTACATGACTTGCAGCGAGCAGCTAGCACATCCATCGACGTCCGTTAAGCAAAGTCGGACATGGCGACGCCACATCGCGGTTCGCAGAACTTTGCTGCCGAGGCGCTAGGCCACTTCGATATTTCAATTACCACCACCGCCGGGTTCTCAAGAAAGGACGGGTCACACAACGCAGATTCTGTACTGCCAGAGCTCACCGAGGCCAAATCCGCACTGCCGCACCGTCTCATGGTTGTTACTAACAGAACAGTGTGATAAACGAACAAGGGCTTGGACGCATCCGTTTACCTTGCTTGCCTCGTGGTGCTGCTTCATAAGCACCGTGAGCATCCAGGCCGACTAGGAAGGGAGGTTTGTTGCAATTGCTTCTGAACTGTATTGCCACCAAACCAACAGTGCTCTCAATGACAACTTTTGGACAGTAGAATGCTTGCACCCAGCAAGGTCGTAAGGAAGTATTCAGGACGTGCAAAGTGGGCCTTTTGAAGCTGGCATCATTGCTGAAGGGGCTTTGCCCGTCTGCCCTCTTTATGGATACACAAAGATGATTTCCTCTTTGAGAGGGATTGTTTCAGATGTCATTACATTGCAGCAATGCTGGGTGTATAGTAGCTTGTCTTTGCTCGCTGTCAATAATGTTCCTTTTTCCAGTGCCCCTGTGGAAATGCCAATTTTTTGGACACAAAGTGCTCTCCATGCATGCATGCATTTTTAGCTTGTAAAGACGTCTATTACACCTTGCCTCAAGCTGGTCCTTGCTGATGTCACTCAAGAAGGCATTGGGGAGTATGGCAATGTACACTTACAAAACACTGTTGATACCAGTGAAACCAAATTAATGGAGCTGCTGTTCTTTTTTTTGTCCACTCCATCCTGGTTAGTTACAACAAGCAATGCAATAAGCTGTGTCTGAACAGAAGGCATATGCAGTTGGTCGTGCACAGCCTGCTCACTAAGACTTGTTGGCATGTTAAGACCTTAGCACAGTGTTTATATGTAAAAACCTTCTGATGTGTTGATGACTTCCTTCTCTTTATCATACTTGGCCTGATGGAGCCAGCAAGTGGGTCAACCATATGCTCAAAAGGCTTCCCACTAGTTTTCCCAGAGTCTCCTTTACCAGGGTGCTGCTCATAGATATGTTTTCTTGACCTTGCACTGCACTTCAACCATGGCCACACCTGCTAAACCTATAGCATGCGATCAAAAAAGTGCTATACATCATGTTGCTCCAAACTCGTAACATGTGCTACAAGGCCTTGAGGAACACCCTCATTTATTTACGCCCTCATCATACTGCAGGAAGCTTCGCATGATAAGTGCGACAATTAACATCTGCTGGTTTTTCAGTGTTATTCCTGTCCAGCTTGCTGAAAGCTATCCTGAGTGTTTCAAAAAGCAAACGACCGCTGCTAGACAAGAAGTGCTTAAAACAAGGGTCGCTATAACCACATAAGTCACACGAAATGAAGGCCACTGAGTATACAGGCGGTTTACTTCATATCCGACAAGCTTCGTTCTCCCTTTGCTAGTGAGTGAACTCAACTTGCCTCGAATACATGGCCTGTGTGACAAACTATGTGCCAGATGCTGTGTCCCCTGCAAAGCTGAAGATGTGTATGAGATCCTGACACCCTGCAGCGGCTTCTAGACTGGGCAAACAGGCTACTATAAAAACGACTGCCTTTACTAATATGCTAATAACATGCAGAAAATAACGGGCAGAAATTTGGATATTCATTGGACCCAACTGCAGGTGCAAGCCACTCTTTCACCAGGTGTGTGTTGTTCACAAGAACTGGAGCTATACAAATGCAGATATCAATGATGTTTGAAAGTAGTAGGGTTGCACTTTATTCTGCACAAGCAGTGCTACCTGCACCGCTGGTACCTTATAGCCACAATTTATGGCTGCACCACCATGCAAAGGCACTATTCTTGAATTAACTTCTATTTATTATATTTATGGTGGCCATATATTGCAAATGTCACATGTGTCATGCCACCAGCAGTGGGTAGCAATCTTTCAAGCTTGGGTGACAGAGGCAAAACAGCAAAATGCTACAATCACACTCAAATGTAAAACAGCCTTGGACACAAAAAACCGGCATCATATTGTACAGAATGAAAGGGCAAGACTCCATCTAAGAACAATCTATGGCACCACATACTTGACATGGTGTAAACTATGTCGCACTGTTCTGTTAGTAACAACAATTATGTCACAATTGAAAATAATGAGCGCAGTGTAAACCTATATGCCCTTTCCACTCTTAGTATGCTTTACTGCACGATGCTTATTTACACCCCTGTATTGCGGTGTAGCAAGCTACAAAAGAAACGTTGCATAATCAGGCTTTTTACGATTATCTTTCTCGCAAAACACTAATATTTCGCGGTGAAGCGTACTAAAAGTGAAAAGGGGCCACTGTCACTGGACATAATAAGAGTTCTTTAATTATACACACGCGCGCCCGTCGCCTCTCAGGTCGCCTAAGTGGACATACTATGCTGGCTGATAGCGGACCCCTCCCACTTTTAGTATGCTTCACCGCCTAACTAAAATGTACTGCGGCGAAGAAGCCGTACATTTGTACTGAGTGAATAAACAAATGGTTTTTACAACAGTACAGAAATAAACGCGCACCATGCATCAGTCTACCACACGGAAGAGCGTCGCAACATACGGTAGCTGATTCACACAGGCCGTGTAGCCCACTTATCAGTCGTAAAAGGTATTATGGGTAATTCAAAACTTCAGACACACATCTGTGTTTATGTTTACGTTCGCACTCCTTGCGTAATAAGACTCCCAGAACTTCCACAATAGAAAGTAATTTACAACACACAAAACGCAAAGAACACAGACACGTCTCGTTGTCAACTCGGCCGTCATGCAAATGACATATGGCGCGGAAAAACGTGAACATGCTGTGTTAGCGTCGTAAACTTCATACTAGGCAAGGAGCTAGCACACCACAATCCCGCGACAGCCGCTAATGAGACCAAGACGGGAGCACATGTCTGTGAACGAAAACCCTAAGCCACTCTGCTCCTCCGCCACCCCCGCTGCACGGCTGCACCACTCGTTTCAAGCACAGCACACCAAACACACATTCAGCGCTGAACAGTGGGCGGTCGACGCGTTTGCATTTACATGACTTGCAGCGAGCAGCACATCCATCGATGTTCGTTAAGCAAAGTCGGACACGGCGACGCCACGTCGCGGTTCGCAGAACTTTGCTGCCGAGGCGCTAGGCCATTTCGATATTTCAATCGTCATTACCGCCGGGTTCTCAAGAAAGCGCGGGTCACACAACGCAGATTCTGTACTGCCAGAGCTCACCGAGGCCAAAGCCGCACTGCCGCAACGCCAATACTCACGGCTTTCCGCCAAGTAACACAGAACCTACAACCAACACGCAAGCAACGCACGTACAATCGCATGAGCAATGTTGAACAACGCGCGGTCCAGAGAACGATCGCGCCGAGGACGACCACGCGACCACGCCATAGAATAAAGACTCGGCGCCAGCATCGCGCCTTCTCAAAAATCCCTAAACGATGCTGTCCCTAGGCACCTAGGATCAGGTTACGTGAGGGATTTTTGTACGTCCCATGATGGTTGAACCATGTTGAACTGATGTTGAACTATAGTTGAACGATCGCAGCGCCAGATTTTCCTCTAGGCATAGAGTGGGAAATCTGGCGCTGCCACGGAGGAAGGAAACTAAGGAGAGGCCCTACCCCCTCCGCGCGCTAGGAGAAAAGTGTGGCGGAAATGACGTATAGGTTCTCATTTCTTTTGCTGCTTTTTTATTTGTTTTGCTGCATGGCCACGCCTTTTGGGCCACAATGGCGGCGTTGTTCTGATTTTTTTGAGCGCGCACACGTGTTGCTCTGGTAGGTTTCGTGCCGTGGCAAAGGCGCTGTGTGGGCGGGTTTGCGTTAGTCACCGTGTCTTGTTGCGCTGTGTTACCTGCACCGTGCTCAGCCGGATGTTGCGCGAGCGCGCGCGCTCCGCGTGCGAAACCACGCGCAGCGCGGCGTGGTTTCGCGAAAGATGTAAACAAGAGAGGAGGGTGGCACAAAAGGCGGAGCATCGCCATGAGCAACGCCAACTTCCGGCTTAACTTTTGCTTCACAAAGAGTGACGTCAGGGCCTCTCCTTAGTTTCCTTCCTCCGTGGGCGCTGCGATCGTAGAAGTCATATGGCGTTTTTCACTGGTCGATTCGGAGCAGGATTTCTTGCTCCGCGGCAACGAATCCGAATTTCACTGGTCGATCTGGAGCGGGTTCGCGCGTTCCACTGGTCGTTTCGGCTCAACTCGCTCCGCGCTGGATCGCTCTCACTTGCTCCGCCGCCGAGGCGCGGATTCGAGCGGAAATAGCTCGCGTCACTTCCGTCTTCAAGCGAAATCGGTACCCGGTTGGTACGCACAATAGTGTTGCTTCGCAAAATGGCTGCGTTCGGTGCTGCTGCAGCGCTCGCGTTTAGCGATGAGAGCTCGGACGACAGCGATTACGAAGTGACGCAGGTGCTGTACGAAGCCTTCTATGCACGTTGTCCATGCACAATCCTTGCGGGCGCGACATGGAAATGACGGACTATGCGACTGCCACGGTCAAATTACACACGGGGGACGGCGAGTTTGGTTGCCGTGGAAACGTACAGAACGGAAGTCGGGCATGGTTTTCGGAGCCGGTTCGTGCGACGCGTGCGACGTGTACGCAGACTTCCTGTGTGATCCGCCGCGGAGTGTTTTTGCGCTCCGCTGGTCGATTCGGATTTGTGAAACCCGAGCACTCGCTCGAGGATTTCGGCGGACGCTCCAGATCGACCAGTGAAAAACGCCAATATATATAGCTAGCATTTATGACATACTTGTTGCACCGCGGCATGTACACTCTTAGGCAAAGTGCCACCCTTTGGCTTGCCCCTTCTGCCACACAACGATAATCGTTATCTGCCTTGATGCGTTTCCTTTCTTTAACGCTGCGAGCCCGGTACTTTCCAGTAACGAACGGCACGCCCGTTATCAGCATACACTCTTAGGCAAAGTTACACCCTTTGGCTTGCCCCTTCTGCCACACAACAATAATAGTTATCTGCCTTGATGCGTTTCCTTTCTTTAACGCTGCGAGCCCGGTACTTTCCAGTAACGAACGGCACGCCCGTTATCAGCATAGAACAGTTTACACCCTTTGGATTACCCCTTCTGATAGCGCGCGTGCCGTTCGTTACTGGAAAGTTCCGGGCTCGCAGCGTTAAAGAACGGAAACGCATCAAGGCAGATAACGATTATTGTTGTGTGGCAGAAGGGGCAAGCCAAAGGGTGTAACTTTGCCTAAGAGTGTATGGTTTCATGGCTAGATTCTTATGTGCTATGTTTTTGCGGTTGTCGATTCGCGCATGAAAAGTCCGCAATGGGCTGACCTGCGCTCCTTCAGCTATAGCGTTGCAATTGAGAACGGTATTGTCGTCTAAGAAATAAGTTCTTTGAATAAATTATCGCGAACGAAGGCGTCGCAAAAATATATTTGAGACGACCGCCATACATATACAAGTAGAGGGAACGAGAGCGACCCAACGAAAACACTGCAAAAGGCACCCGGATTCCATGGACCATACGGAGACTACCCGACATGCTGCCCGTAACGTTGGCCCGAACTGTAGCAGACGACAGGCGCGAGTCCGTGCCCTGACGTCAAGCGAGCGGCGCTCGCAGCGCCCCTGTAGTTCGTTCTCGGGGCTAATAGCCATAGAGCGTGGCCTCCGCAATTGACTTCGGCGGTGCGCCGGCGCGCCGCCGGAGCTGATTGCGGAGGCCACGCATAGAGTTTCTCTATGCTTAAATTTGCACATTTTTTTCTTAAAAAACCAGGCAATTAACTGTGCTAAGTGTTATACTAAACGACGTAGACTCTAAAATGAAATCTTTCTGCAAAATTTAAGCGAGAACAGTGAAGCAATAAGCGTGAAACTTTTTTTCGAACGTACGCAGCCAAATATGCAGGACGCTGTCTACACAGGCGGCGCGTTCGGCGTGGGCGTGAAGCGCAGCGGAGGGCGGTTTGCTGAGGCGTTTCGTATGTGTTTTGGAGTTTCGCCGGTTTCATGCCCATGGTGTGTGGACCAGTCTTCCGTGCCGAGTGCGCCTATTTCATACGAATGCGTTTCATTAATTCCCCTTTGTACAATTATAGTGAGCAAAGTGGGTAAATACTTGTCCATCAATGAAGCACGTCTCTTCCAGACATGCACTCCTTGAAAAAGACAACACTCGGCGCCCGAACGTTTTTCGCCTCCTGCCATGCAAGGGACACCTGCGGCAACAACGGATTGCCGCTCACGCCGAACTCGATTAGAGTTCTTGGGCTTTTTCAGTTGCTCAAATGCTTGACCCACAATAACCTCTGCACATATATTGATGCATTTCGGAGCAAACATGGTAATAGTATATTCCTGCTGAAACAAATATATCCGTGCAATTTTCGCTTATACATAATCGTGCGCTTCAAAAACATTTCGTTTTCAATAATGATTTCTCTATTTAATCACCAGAAAGACTTGTGGTTGTCATTGAGCACTTTAGAAATTCCTTGCAAGACGAAATTCCAAACAAGTTGTCGTAAGTTCAGCGATTCACGCCACTATTGGAGTGACAATTGTCATTATTGACAATTAATGCACTCGTAATGGTGTTTCAGAGTTCACAGCATCAGCAGAATATGCAGGCAAGTGCTGGAGGCCCTGGACTACCTACATAGAAGAGGCATAGTTCACCGTGCACTATCTCCGTGCTCTATCCTTCTTGATGATAAGGTATTGTCTTCAGAAAGTGTGCGTAGGTTGTGTACTACACCCTCTGTCTTGCAGCAACAAGTCAAGCTTGCAAACTACGGACTGTGTCACATGACTGAAAATGGCAGGACTGTACCTTTTCCACTGGGGTGAGTAGTTATAAAATATGTTTCACTTGTCCCTTGTGATCATTGCATGCCTTGTACTTCAGGACGCCGAAATACCTTGCTCCTGAAGTTTTGACTCGAGAGAGGCCATCCCTGTCGGGGCCGAAAGCTGACATTTGGTCACTGGGCGTCATCACTCTGGAGCTGGCCTTGGTATGAGCAGCAGTCCACCAATTTTTATGCCAGCCACTGTTGTTTGTGGCTTGAAATGTCGTGTTGCTTGGTATGACTAATGATAGCAAAACTAGTTTTGCTGTCCATCAACATATTTCAAGTCCACTGCAGGACGAAGGCCTCTCCCTCCGATCTTCAGTTACCCCTGTGCTATGCCAACCGATTACAACTGCGCCTGCGAATTTCTTAATTTAATCACCCCACCTAGTCTTTTACTGTCCTCAACTGCGTTTCCCTTCTCTTGGCACCCATTCTGTAACTGTAACAGTCCACTGGTTACCTAACCTACGCATTACATGACCTGCCCAGCTCCAACGGCACAGCCGATTAGAATGTCGGCTCTTTCTGTCTCTTAACATTGCACCTAGCATTCTTCCATTGCTCTTTGTGCGCTCCTTGTTCTCAAGCTTCTTTGTCAGTCTCCCCGAAGTTTCTGCCTCATATGTTAGCACCGGTAGAATGCATTGATTGTACACCTTTCTTTTTTAGGCAAGCTTCCAGTAAGTATCTGAGTATGTCTGCCGTATGTGCTCCAACCCAATTTTATTCTTCTGTAAATTTCCTTCTCATTATCAGGGTCCCGTGTGAGTAATTTCCCTAGGTAAACATATTTCTTCGCATGGTCTAGAGGCTGACCGGTGATCCTGTACTCTTGTTCCCTTGCCCGGCTATTGATCATTATCTTTGTTTTCTGCATATTGATCTTCAACCCCAATCTTACACTGTCTCTGCTAAGGTCCTCAGTCATTTGTTGTAACTCGTCCCCAGTGCTGCTGAATAGGACAATGTCATCTGCGAACCAAAGGTTGCTGAAATATTCGCCATTGATCCTTACCCCTAAGCCATCCCAATTTAATATGATCTTGAATTGTAGCGCGAAGTGACAGACAGAGACTAGAAGCAGACAGGACGAGCGCAAAGTCTAGTCTAAGTCTTCTAATCTCTGTCTGTCACTTCGCTACAATGCGCTACAATTCAAGATCGTGTTTGAGAAGTTCGGGATGAAGTCTCTGTAATAGCCAGTAAGGCCCAGAAATGACCACACCACTTTCTTCGTTTCAGGCAGCTTTGCAGCTTGAACCCTCTCCAGTGTCTCGGCTTGCGGTTGTAGGGGACCATGTCCAACGATGTGTCCAGGAAAATTGACACAAGTGAAGCCAACCTGGCTCTTCTTTGGGTGCACCGTAAGACCGGAAAGACTGTAGTATATTCACATGCTCCTCCCAAGTTTCCGTGGCGATGAGCACATCATCAAAATAGTGGTGGATGTTTGGAAGGCCTTCCACGAGCTTCCTTATTAGCCTCGTGAAGACTGCTGGTACTGTCTAAATGCCGAAGGGCATAAAGTGAAATTAGTAAAGCCTGGAAGCACAAGCAAATGCTGTCATTGATTTTGACTCCTTGTCCATTGGCACCTGCCAGTACCCCTTGGAGAAATCAAAAATTGAAAAATAGCGTCAGTTTCCTAATTTTGCGAACATCATGTCCAACTGCGGATGGCTCGTTATCGGAAACGAAGACTTGGTTCAATTTCCGGAAGTCAATGCAAAGGCGCATAACCCCGTCCTTTTTCTTTATGACTACCACAGGCGACTGGTACGGTGAATTCAAGCGCTCAATTATTCCCTGCTGGAGCATCTGCTGCATTTCTTTTCCCACAGTTACTTGAATAGCAAATGGTAATGGATATTGCTTGGCCTGAATTGACGTCTCCACTGTAACTTGGAGCTTGCACTGTACAAGGTGCGTCTTTCAAGGTACATCTGTCAGTATACTCGGGTATGCCTCTAGAAGGTCTGTGACTTGCGAATTTTGTTCTTCAGTGATCTCCTTCAATAGTTGGACATCTCTAAATGTTTCTTGCTGTTGAAGCTACAAGAAAGAGAGATCCTCTTCTTTGCAAGGTACGCGTTCGCGCGCCACTGAAGCCTGATTAGGCTCGGCGTCTCATGTTGACCTCTTTTCGTATTTCTTTAGCATATTGATATGGAACAGGCTTATGCGTGTTCCAAGATCAGTGACGTAATTCACCTCGTTATGCTTTTAGAAAAGCATGAACGTCAGTATCAGCTTATTAGCGTTGGATGGCAGTAGGAGAAGAACTTTGTCTCCTACATACAGCTGGCTTGCTTTTGCCTTCCTGTCGTAGTACTCCTTTTGTACCATTTTCGCCTTCTTGAGCTGTTTTTCGGCAGTTTGGCAGGTGTCCTCCAGGCGCTGGCGCAGTTCCATCACGTATCCATACGTTGTCATTGCTACGCTGTCCATATGATCACCTGTCCACAGTTCTTTTAAAATGGCCATTGCTCCTCAAACATATCGGCCATAGAGCAAGTCAAATGGCGCAAACTCCAAGCTGGCTCTGAGGTATCTCACCGTATGCAAACAGCAATGGGGCCAAACATCGGTCCTAATTCTTTGGGCTCTCTTGGCACATTCGGCAGATCGTCTGCTTCAATGTCTCATTAAATCGCTCCACAAGTCCATTAGCGATAGGGTGGTGAGGTGTAGTCGGGAATTGCTTGAATGAGAGCAACTGGCTCAGTTCCTTCATAACTCCCGACATGAACGATGTTCCCCGGTCACTGATTATTTCTCGGGGAATCCCCATGCGAGAAAACATCTCCAAAAGGGCCTCGGTGACCCCCTCTGTCTCAATGCTTGGCAGAGCAATGGCATCCACATCCGGTTAATGGGTCGCATAATCAACCATGGTAAGGACATATCGGTTTCCTTTTTCAGAAGTTGGTGACAACGGGCTGACAATGTCTATGGCAATTCATTGAAATGGAGTCTCGGCTATCGGAATGCTTCCGAGTGGCACCCGACCAACCAAGTGTTTCGGGACAATCCTCTGGCAGGTGTCACAGGATCTTACAAAACGAGTGACGTCGGATTGCACACCTGGCCAATAAGATTCTTCGAGCACTCAATCTATCGTCCTCTTGGTTCCCTGATGACCAGCCAGAATTCCCTCGTGAGGCATCTTCAAAACAAATCCACAAAGTTCGGCTGGCACAACAAGCTGTTCCATCTCTTTCTTCAATGGCAGCTTATAATTCCTGAAGAGAATACCCTTCATCAGAGTGAACTCAATCTCGGCCAATCGGACAGTAGCCTTGTTACTCTTCGAGATCGGATGGATTTAGTTGCAAGTGATTGATTGGTGCCACAGGTAATGGATTCGATGTGTGAGAAGCTGCTTTTGTGATGACTGTTGACTGTTGTGTCAATGCTGGATGACTGTTGACTGTTGTGTCAATGCTGGATTTCTTGGCAGCGGCATTGAGTATAGTGTCCGATGCCAAGTTCTGCTGACTGTCCCATCCAGTCACCTCATTCCGCTGGAGACTGCTCTTTATCCCCAAAGAATCATGTGGCCTCTTCCAGTAAGGGTAGGGAGTAGAAGCATCTCGCGCGCCCTCGACATTTCCCACGACCACATCATAACATGGATTCTCCATGCACGTCACCGTCACTCTGCCGGTGAGAAATGGAGAGCTGATGTTTACTTCAGCCTTAGGCAGGCGCATGACCAAACGGTCTAGTAAGGTAATGATGTGACTCTTTCCAGTCAGTTTGTCTTCAGGCACTAGTTAGCACCTCACTGTCACTGAATTGTCTCCAGTGTCCCATAATACTATTACGACACGTCCCTCCAGCACGCCATTGGTCGTTGGCATTCTGTTCATTCGCGATTTCATTTTCTTTTCATTTTGCGTCTCAATTGGAGTGCCACTGGTAGAGGTGCCTTTTGTCTCAAAAGCCCTTATGCTGCCCTCAGCAGCCAGAATGCACGAAGCTTGGCCACCTGTGCCCGAATCATAAGGACAGGCTTCCTCTTTGTGGCCACCCTTGCGACATTTCAGGTAGGGATCCCCCTTTGGATTAGATGGTCTTGTTTTTGACCAACGGTCTGTCACCGTAACTTGTTGCAAAGGAAGCAATGAACTTTTCCCTTTACATTTTGCCTGTTTGGACCCTAGCTTGCACTGCAAACCTTCACTTCACTTCACTTCACTTCACTTCACTTTATTACCTTAAAGGCCCCCAGGATTGGGGGTATTACATAAGGGGTGGGTAGCTATTAAAATAAATTATATACACAAGGGAAAGATGTTTAGGTACAAGTTTGCTCGCTGGTAAATATGTTAATTATACAGTTCAAAAACGTCGATGGGCAGGTGATTGCGGCGATGTCGTGTGGAAGGCCGTTCCAGTCCGAGGCTGAACGTGGGAAGAATGATGTGGCAAACGTGGTAGTGTGCGTACGTGGACGGGCGACTTGAAAGGGATGACCAATGCGGAGAGAAATGCGTGCAGGAGGGCTGATGTAGGGTGGATGATGAAGTGAGCTGTAAAAAAACCTATGAAATAAGTACATAGTAGCGATACGACGCCGACAAGTCAGGCTTGTTAAGCCGGATTCTGCTTTTAACGATGATATACTGACATTATATGAATAGCATGAATGGATGAATCTTGTGGCACGATTCTGCACTGATTCTAGACAGTTTGTTAGATATTTTTGGTTAGGGCTCCAGATGGCAGAGGCATATTCCAGCTTAGAGCGTACGAGTGACTTGTATGCAAGCAATCTTAGGTTTGGTGGCGCTAGACGTAGATGACGTTTTAGGAAACCAAGGCTTCTGTTAGCAGATGATATCACTCTAGATGACGTTTTAGGAAACCAAGGCTTCTGTTAGCAGATGATATCACTCTAGTGACATGCGCGTTCCAGGTTAGATCGTTAGACAACGTTACGCCTAGGTATTTGTAAGACTGTGTTAATGCTATCGTGACGTGCGAAATTGTATAAGGGAACAGGAGAGGATTACGTTTTCGATGAAATGACATGAGTTTGCATTTATCGGGGTTTAGTTCCATGAGCCATTGGTTACACCAGTCCTGGACGCAAGTTAAATCTCTTTGAAGAGTTAGTTGATCAGAGGGGTTACTGATTGTGCGATAGATAACACAGTCATCGGCAAAGATGCGAATGTTACAGGAGACCTGTGTTGGTAGGTCGTTAATATATATTAAAAATAGAAGGGGACCAAGGACTGATCCTTGCGGGACGCCTGATGTTACTGCAAGAGACCTAGAGGTTTGATTATTAACGTGAACAAATTGGGTACGGTTTGCCAGAAATTCTTTTATCCACTGCAGTATGTTATGATGCAAATTTAACCAAGAAAGTTTTAGTAGCAAGCGCTCGTGGGGAACCTTGTCGAAGGCTTTCGCGAAATCTAGGAAGATTGAGTCAGTTTGAAGGTTAGAATCAAGGGCCATGTGCAGGTCATGGACAAAAATAGCTAATTGCGTTTCACAAGATAGGTTTTTACGGAAGCCGTGTTGAGAAGGATGAAAGAATTTAATAGAGTCGAGAAAGTTCATTATGCAAGAATAGATTACATGTTCCATGATTTTGCATGGCACACTTGTTAAAGAGATGGGGCGATAATTAAGGGGCGATTCTTTGTTACCTGATTTGAAGACTGGAACGACCTTCCCCACCTTCCAATCGCTGGGTATGCTACCTGTGGAGAGTGATTGTGTGAACAGTAATGATAAGTACTCTGAAGAAGCATGACGTATGTTTTTTAAGAGTTTGCTGGTGATTTCGTCAGTACCTGCAGAAGATGACATCTTAATATTTTCAATGATACCGGTGATGCCGTGTGCAGCGAATGTGACTGGTGGCATGAGCGATCTTGGTTGGGAAGTTGGGACAAATGTTGGCATATCAGTTTCGTTTGTGAAGACAGATGAAAATGCAGTGTTAAATATATTTGCACACTCAACGTCGCTCACTTCCTCGCCATGCGTGTCGGTAAGTGTGATGATAGGCGCATAATCAGGGTTTAGAACTTGCCAGAACTTTCTGGGATTATTGCTTAGGATCTTCGGCAGGTCAGTATGAAAAAATGCATGTTTGGCATTAGAAATGGACCGCAAATACGTTGACTCAGCCTCGTAGTATTTATTCCATGCGCATTCGCTTGGGTTTAGTTTTGCTGCACGGAAAAGTCGTTTTTTCTTGTTCTCGAGCATTTTTAAGGACTTTGTGAACCATGGTTTATTATGATTGGCACGAAATGTAATGGTGGGAATGAATTTGGATGTTAGTTCGGCAAGCTTGGTTTTAAAAGTAAGCCAGTTGTCCTCAATTGATCGGTCATGAAAATCTCTTTCGAATTCTGGAAAAAAAGCAAGCAATTGGTTGTTCATTTCATTGTAATTGCCTTTGTCATAAAGGCGAATTGTTTTGTGGAACGTTTGGCGCGATTCCGCGATGAAGGTGAAAGTAGCATGTATAATTTTATGGTCGCTAACTTCGCGGAGATAAGTAAGATTCGCTAAACTTTCAGGGTGATTAGTTAGTATAAGGTCCAAGATGTTTGACGAATCACGTACGACGCGTGTAGGTTCTTTTACTAATTGGGTGAGATTAAAGTTTAAACAGACGTCAAGGAAGTTAGTTATTTCTTCATTGCTTGTTGGTGTGAAGTTCTGCCAGTCAATAGACGGGAAGTTAAAATCGCCAAAAAGAAGAATGCGCGCGTTGGGATGTGTAGTAGTAAGTTGATTTAGGCTATCATTTAGGTGATAAGAAAATTGTGGATAACTGTAGGGGGGTCTGTAGCAGACACCTAGTATGACGGTTTGAGGTGCGGAACGGCAGATTACCCATAGTATTTCAAGTTCTGATTGGATATTAATAACAGAACAAGGCAATTGTTGGTTAGTGGCAATGAGAACACCTCCTCCTCTGGAGCCCTTGCGGTCCTTGCGGAAAACTTTAAAATTAGGTAGATTACCATGCACATTACCATACATAGCACTTCTACACCCTGCATTACGCTGAAATCGTCAGAAAGTATGAAATCAATTTCATTTCTTGTTTCACCGACCCGCCGTGGTTGCTCAGTGGCTATGGTGTTGGGCTGCTGAGCACGAGGTCGCGGGATCGAATCCCGGCCACGGCGGCCGCATTTCGATGGGGGCGAAATGCGAAAACACCCGTGTGCTTAGATTTAGGTGCACGTTAAAGAACCCCAGGTGGTTGAAATTTCCGGAGTCCTCCACTACGGCGTGCCTCATAATCAGAAAATGGTTTTGGCACGTAAAACCCCATAATTTAATTTTTCTTGTTTCACCACTAGGAATTTTCCAGGTCCACTTTCTGTTGCTGCGCTTCCTGAAAAAGGGTTCATTATTTGCAGCTTATTCTTTTCTGCAAATTCTACCAGCATCTCTCGTCTAGCATTCCTAGAATCGAAGCCATAGTTGCCAGTTACTTGTTCCCCAGCCTGCTTTTTCACCACTTTTGCATTGAAGTCACCCATGACTACAGTATACTGAGTTTGCACTTTTCTCATCGCTAATTTAACATCTTCATAAAACTGATCTACTTCATCATCATCGTGACTGGATGTTGGAGCGTAGGCTTGTACTACGTTTCATCTATACCTCTTATCAAGCTTGATTACGACTAGAGCTACCCTCTCATTAATGCTGTAGAATTTGTCAATGCTGCCTGTTATGTCATTATGTATTGGGAATCCTATCCCGTATAACTTCCTATCTAATAGTCCTTTATAGCGTAGGATGTGGCCGTTAGCACTGCATAAGCCTCACCAATTCTTCTAACCTCAGAAAGGCTAATGATATACCAAACAATGCCTGATAGCTCCTCAAAGAGTCTTGCTAAGTTAAACCTGACTCGAAAGAATTCGGGTGTGTTTGCATTGGCGGCCTGTCTGGACCCAGAGATTCTTAGCACCCTCTGCTGCATTACAGGTCTGACCGCCGCCTTGGCCAGCTGCTCCGCAGCTACTGGGGACTGAGGGCCATTGGTTAATCGAAGATATCATTAGGGAGGTTGTCCATGTTGACCATTCATGTGCTACTGTTTTTTTACATCATAAGAAGCCAACAAACACTGACACCAAGGACAACATAGGGGAAATTACTTATGCTTAATAAATGAAATAAAGAAACGATAAATTAATGGAAATTAAAGTGGATGAAAAAACAACTTTCCGCAGGTGGGAACCGAACCCACCATCTTCACATTTCGCGTGCAATGCTCTACCAATTGAGCTACCACGGCGCTGTTTCCCCTTCCACTTTCTTGGGTATTTATGTGTCCTAGTAGGACCCTTGGAGTGTTAGCCAGCGTCACCATAAAAATTTGAGCAGGCAGCTAAATCACATTCACTAACGAGCAAGCTGTACAGGTGAGGTGGGGCAAACGACGCGTCGCACCAATCATAGTGGACAAAGTGCCGCGTGTGAAGAGAGACGCGGCTGCAAGACATATTGACACAGACACATCGACACACTAAAGTTGCTGTTACTTATGCGCAGCAGGTTTGTCACAAAACTCGGATTGTGTATCTAAACCACATTTACTGATGGATAAGCACTACAGGCCAGTTGGTGCAAACGACACATTGCAGCAGGAGCAGATAACGCGCGGCGTGTGATGAAAGACGAGACTGCAGCGCTGGTAGTTCCAGTGATAGCCGCTGCGGCCACGTCAGGCAGTGGGCTCGCATAGCAAGCTGCAAAACTGATATGTCTAAGAACGTTGGTTGTAGTTGCTTTGGCTCTCCTATGCCGCTGCTGCGGCACAATAGTAGGCACCGGCCTATCACTTGTG
The DNA here is from genome assembly GCF_023375885.2 of Dermacentor andersoni. Lineage (NCBI taxonomy): Eukaryota > Metazoa > Arthropoda > Arachnida > Ixodida > Ixodidae > Dermacentor > Dermacentor andersoni. Next base: position 4,824,699 of record NC_092817.1, on the reverse strand, counting down.
GATCGTTTGGACTATGTTGAGGACTCCTTGCTTAAGCATGCAGCTGCCAGTAAGAAGTATGCTACACTGCTGCGAAGCTTCAAATGAGTATTTACTGCGCCATGATTAGGGCGCGATCGGGGATAGTTGTTCGGGGTGCGCTATCAGTTGCACCACGCGCAATTGGCCTAGACTGCACCAACTTCGCGCTGTGGTCGAAGTCGGCACGGCCTACGCTAATTGCATGCGGTGCAATCGACCGCACGCTCCCGGCTGATGAAGTCGGCATGGCCTAGGCCAATTGCATGTGGCGCAGCCGATTGCACCCTTGGTTCATAGATTGATTTGCAGAAGTTTTTGACGTGTTTTTTATGTGATTTTATGTATAGAATTCTGGCTATATTGAACTATTTTGCGATCGCCGTGCTGTTCGATATATCGAGGTTCGACTGTATGCAGCTAATAGTGCTACATGCATCGACAGCAACAAGGCACCAGAGAACTTTCGTTTTCAGGTCAAGCAGTTACGTCTGATTTTTTTCTTGGATACATGCTTGGTTTTACTATATGCAGTGAAAGAAGTGATGATTTAAAATACTTGTGGTGCTAACCTTGCTTACAAGCTATAAAATAGAATGAATAGAGGATATTCTGCACTGTTGCCTGGGCGAGTGTTAGTATGTCAGTTCATGTCTGCTTCAGTTTTCTATATTAATAGGGGTACTTACTTCACCTACCGATGACTCAATCTTGTGTACATTCTGGGGGCGGTATTCTGTAAGTGTCTGCTAAGTGGACTGTCCATTTCAGCGTGCACTGATTGGATAAAGCTCGAGGGCGGTAGGACAGGCGCCAGTCGACATCGCTTGCTCTCAAGCTCCATCCAGTCAATGCGCACTGAAATAGACAGTCCATGTCATGGACACTTACAGAATTCACCCGCTTTAATTTTCGTGAACACAAGTGGCAAACTGAATGCATTGTGTTAAACCTGTAAACTTAACGCAGAAAACATTACCATTGTTGAACTTTTTAGGGCCAAGAAGTATGGAAAGGAGCAAGCCTTGAGCAGATTTTTACGAAACTGCTGACCTGCATCAAGGAAGGTATTTGGCTTGTATCAGCAGGATATGTTACAGCCTAGTACATAATGGCACACTTTTGTTCTTGACAGATGAAGATGCCCTGCTTCTTATGGTGGATTCTGACCCACTCAATAGTAAACTCAAGGTACGTTAAGCTTATTCTGATAGAGACAGGAGTAAGCATGCAAGAAAAAAATATATTTTAAGAACTGCAATGCCAGTTTGCTTATGGGCAATTTCGTGCCCTCAGCACAGCATGGTGTTTAATACACTGCAGCACAGTGACCCTGCACTGCTGCTAGTGTAAACACACTTGCTAGCCTCTCCTTGTCCTGAGTACCTTTCTCGGATTAATGCGCCACATTGCAGCTTCCCTGTTCTGCTGTAGGCGCGAGCTTGCTCGTTGGCTTCTCTCTGACCCGAGCACAGTTGGATGCCCAGTACGCCGCAGCTGAGCCCCCCTGCCTCACTGTGGGTGCAAAACCGCTCGTTGGCCTCTCCTTGTCTCGAGCGCCACTGGTAGACAATGTCGAGTGCGAGCCACCCAGATCAGCTGTCAATGTTGCCATGCTTTCCGACTACCGCTTGCTTCATATGCAGCTGAGCAACACTTTCGTCATGTGCAAGCCACTGTGCTTCACTGGCTATTCGTTCACCAGCTGTGTGAGGCCTCGTGCGTCTGTCAGAGGGGCAACCCAGCCTTCTCTCTGCCATTTACTGGGCCCTTGGAGTCGGTCGGTCGGTCGGTCGGTCGGTCGGTCGGTCGGTCGGTCGGTCGGTCGGTCGGTCGGTCGGTCGGTCGGTCGGTCGGTCGGTCGGTCGGTCGGTCGGTCGGTCGGTCGGTCGGTCGGTCGGTCGGTCGGTCGGTCGGTCGGTCGGTCGGTCGGTCGGTCGGTCGGTCGGTCGGTCGGTCGGTCGGTCGGTCGGTCGGTCGGTCGGTCGGTCGGTCGGTCGGTCGGTCGGTCGGTCGGTCGGTCGGTCGGTCGGTCGGTCGGTCGGTCGGTCGGTCGGTCGGTCGGTCGGTCGGTCGGTCGGTCGGTCGGTCGGTCGGTCGGTCGGTCGGTCGGTCGGTCGGTCGGTCGGTCGGTCGGTCGGTCGGTCGGTCGGTCGGTCGGTCGGTCGGTCGGTCGGTCGGTCGGTCGGTCGGTCGGTCGGTCGGTCGGTCGGTCGGTCGGTCGGTCGGTCGGTCGGTCGGTCGGTCGGTCGGTCGGTCGGTCGGTCGGTCGGTCGGTCGGTCGGTCGGTCGGTCGGTCGGTCGGTCGGTCGGTCGGTCGGTCGGTCGGTCGGTCGGTCGGTCGGTCGGTCGGTCGGTCGGTCGGTCGGTCGGTCGGTCGGTCGGTCGGTCGGTCGGTCGGTCGGTCGGTCGGTCGGTCGGTCGGTCGGTCGGTCGGTCGGTCGTAGGACAAGATAGAAGAAACCACAATGCCAGATCGTGCACCAGAGGGCGCGCATCTTTACTTACAGGTATAGAGTTTCCTACAAAAATTACTAGAGGGAACTCTGGCGCTGCAGTCGTCCTACCATGGGAATGATGGGAAGTACATAGATTTGTCTGATCTTCGTGCTTGTGGATTCAAACGTTCTTGTGGCTTTGTATATTACGCTATATAAATCTTATTGTTGTATATTTCAGTGCAATCTATATTCTTCGAAGTGCAGAAGACGCCGGGAACGCGTACAATTGCTATTAATTGCAACGATTGAGCTTGTCCAGGTGGCCGAATCGAAACGCACCGAGCGTCTCAAGGCACTGGCATGCCCGCGATAAATTCATAAGGGCGTTTCATTCGCTTGTCAATACATGCGTCCGTGGCTTAATGGTTTCAATATCAGGCTTCTGTGCTAGAGTCCCTGTGTTTGAATCCTGCCGTCGGGCAATTTTAATGATGTTTACTTAATTATTTATTATGCAATACACTGTTGAAAATGACGAGTTTACAAAGTCACAAAGCCGTTTGAAGCCAAAAGGACGAAGTTTAGGCAAATCCATGTACTTCCCATAATTCCCATGATGGTACAACCGCTCCCATTGCAGCTACCGTAGACACTAGCGCCAGAGTTCCCTCTAGTAATTTTTGTGGGAAACTATGCTTGCAGGGACTCCTGGCTGCAATCTAGCCTTGCACTGCAAATGTTGCAAAGTGAACAAGAAGGGAAAAGATAGCCAAATACGCACGAGCACCCCCAAATTTCATGATGTGCAAGTCTTGAAAAGGAACGATGATAGGCCGACTGGGGAGATTCTTGAATCAATACCCGCCGTGGTTGCTCATTGGCTATGGTGTTGGGCTGCTGAGCACAAGGTCGCGGGATCGAATCCCGGCCACGGCGGCCGCATTTCGATGGGGGCAAAATGCGAAAGCACCCGTGTGCTTAAATTTAGAAGCATGTTAAAGAACCCCAGGTGGTCGAAATTTTCAGAGTCCTCCACTACGGCATGCCGTGCCATACAGTGTGTAAGCACCCCGTCAGTGGCCTTGACAAGAAAACAAGTCACCTTTTTGAGAGAAGCCTCGGGTAGCTAAAAAATAAGAGGTGGTGACTAAATAAAAAGCCCGGGAATTTCACTGATGATATGTGGTGCTTAATGGCGCAAGGGCCAAGTATGGCCAAAGAGCTCCCATGCCCGTGAATTTCAATAAAGAAATCAGTTGACAGTGCAGTTGCGTCCACGTCTATTCATTCTTTCTCTATCCATGTTCCATAAGTTCTGCTCCTACAATCCTCGAAGAATGAGTTTTGAAGTCAGTGGAGTCATTCTCCACCAGAATTGTTTTATTTTTGAACTTGTTGCTACTTCATTTTTTACATGAAAGGAATATTCCATAGATGATTTTATTCTACAGGAGCTGGACCCTTCCCTCAAGTCCTTTATCTCATCATGTCTGAAAATCCTACCCAGAGAAAGGTGAAATCTATGGCTGTTAATAGATGAGGATCACCACTTATGTAGCTTGCATTGCTATGTGCAGACCGTCGGCTCAAGAATTGCTACGACATTCATTGGTGACACTGGCTGGGGAGGAGGTGCCTTCACTGCCAATGCATTTGGAGCACATGCCTCTACGCTGCGAGTCACTGGCTCCTCTCAAGTGTGCACCTTGCTTTGGTAAGGACAGGTTGGTAGCCATTCTACAGAACACTCAACCAGAGTGGTGTGGCCTTGGAAACACATTTTTTATCCCTTGTAGGTGCTAGAACTCGCAATGTTTTGTTTGCGAGCCAGGTATGCTAACCACTGCACTGTAGAAGTTCGACTGAAGTGTCTGAAAAGGGGGTTGGGGTACATTAGGCAACTGAACACGTGTGAGACGAGACAGATGTTTCACTTTGTGCATGCTTCTTGGAAGACTAGCGTAACAAGCACTGTAGGGATACAGTAAAAAGGCAGACACAATGTGCCACTTCACATATATCTTATGGAAAACTACAACTTATAATTGCAAGCACTATAGTCGGGTACAACTTTAGAAGACTGGGGAGGCCCTGCCCAGATAACCGAAGTGCAACAGCCGATTGCCTTCATGACTAAAGAAATAGTCCCACTAAAAAAATTGTGCTTCTATAAAGGGTAATTCTCATTGTAAATAAGACTTCTGTATCTTGATCTACATGACTGGTTTGATAGAGCTCTTGTGATTGGAATGCTACAGCACATGCCAGATTATGAGAGAAAAATAACCCTGTGCCTTCTACAATGCTGTGCGTCGTCATCTTTTAGCTTCATTGCAAGGGACAGAAGTAGAAAGAGCAGCTCTGCATGGCTTTTGTGCTGCTTTACATGTACACAAAACATTAACTACTCGCTTTCCGAGCTTAAAATGGATCAATTGCTATTTAACAAGTATGGTACTTAAAAAAACGCATTTATCGAAACCATTACAAACCTGGGGCGAGAAGATGACCGTGGCAGGAAAGGTATAAAAATGCTTCATTCTTTGTTTTAAATAAGAACTTTTGGTTTTAATAATAAATGGCATAAGATCTATATTTGGTTGGTTTTATGTTTTCACAAACTTATTGTCAAGAATGTGTTTTTTTAAACTTTTGTTTCCTTTCATGATTCTAAGCACCCCCCTCTATTTTCGCGAAAAAATTGGGAAAAAAGTTTGCATGCGAATCTAAGCACCCCCCTATTTGTTACGAAGAGCGTGTAGCCAAGGCCACCAAGCGCGCGTGCTCACACTGTCATCGAGCCGGAGCCGTCGGAGTCCCAAGGTGGAACGGCGTCCGCGGCGCGATCTCGCCGTACAGCGGGACTGCAGAGGCGCGCGAGCTCGTGACGTCCTCGTGCCTCTGCGTTTCAGTCAACAAGCCCTGCAAAGCCAATCTCCTACAGGAGTACGAAGAGTGGGTGCGAAACCCTGACCGGAAGAAGACGCCGATGGGAAAGCTGCGGAAAGCGTCCCCATCAACCATCGCAAAGCGGGTGTAGGTGCACGTTGTGGTCAAATCATTTAAGAAGTGCTCGATCACAAACTACTTCGACGGAACGGAAGACGACCTGCTGTGGGATACCGAGAGCGGTGGTTCAAGCGGTGCGACAAATTCGAGTGGCAGTGTTAGTGGCTGAGCATCCGAGACAAGCGGTGGGTTCACCGTCTGCACCGATTTTTCTTTTGGATATTTGCAAAATAAAATGTTATTTCTCGCACCCAGCTTGTCGTGATGTCCTAGCGAGAAGAGGGAGGGGTGGTCATTCTAGATTTTTCTAATCTAAGCGCGCCCCCCCTCACTTTGGGCATTGCGATCATGAAAAAAAGGGGGTGCTTAGAATCGAGTAAACACGATAATTTTTTTTAGCACCTGCAATTTTTTGAGTTAGCACATGGCGTTCCGTGCCAGTTTTCCACCTTGGAGTCCAGCAAAGTGACGTTGGAATGTGATCCTTTGCTGCTGAACGAGCGTTGCGTCACCACATCCTGAACAGCGATTCATGAAGCATTATCTTCAACTGCTACATGTATTGGCATAACAGGGAGCCTGAACGCAGCCAGGAGGCACGAGCAAGTTTGTCGCCGAAATGAGCGGTCGCAGCGAAAACACAGTGTTCAGGGTGAAGAGGGAGGTCGAAGGTTCACATTTTTCGGGTGGCAAACTGGCGACGCCCTCGCAAAAGTGCCCACGAAATGCAGAGAAGACACAGCACGAAGTATGCAGTGCATGATCTCTTCGCATTGAGATACCGACAGTCGAGAAGATAACTAACGAGTTCTCGAAGCATATGGATCTCCCATCTCTCAAGCTATGTACTGTGCATCGCCTGCTTGTTGAGATTGGATTAAAGCACGAGAAGAGGAGCTGCAACTCGCTGCTTGTCGACTGGGATGACATAACCAAACGGCAGAATCGCTACCTTCGTGATGCGGAGCACTACCAGGTGGAAGGCTGAAAGATCTTCCTGGATGTGGACATGAATGATGGCGGGACACACTCGGCCGATCGTGTGGACAGACACCATGGTTCAGAAGTGCAGGCGCCTGTACACTCGAGCAAATGGCCTTTCAATTGGTCTGAAACAATCTTATGGGAAAGGCCAGCGCCTGATCGTGATGCACATTGGCAGTGAGGATGGCTTCATCGATGGCTGCTTGGATGTATTTCGATGCCAAGAAACGGATGTCTACCATGAAGAAATGGACAGCAGTCGCTTTGAGGGATGGTTCAATGACGTGCTGCAGAAGTTGCCAGCTGGTAGTGTCATTGTTTTGGGCAATGCACCTTACTGTATGCAGTAAGAAGAGAAATTGCCGACGATGGCCTCGAAGAAGGAAAAAATACAGGAGTGGTTCAAAAGCAAGAACATCGCCTACACTGAAAGGATGGTGAAGAGGCAGCAGCTTTTGAACGCGCCACCGTTCGCGTAGCCGTACATACGAACGACCAGGCATTGGTGTCCAGCATGGGCAAACATATTCGTTCGCTATCCGGTCGCGGTGAGTCGGACTTCCTCGATTTGTCACAGGCCCATCAGCATGTTTTGTGGATAGCAACTCGGCTAGCAGGCATTGGTCTATGAAAGGTGCAATAAATGCCCTTGTGATTGTTTGCACTACTGTGTTGTCGTTCCTTTGTCCCGAGAGCACGGGTGAGAACCCCACAAGGAATATCCCCCAAAAGACTGTCAGAACCATTTTACCATTTGTTGTGGCTAAATGTCTCACCGACATGCTAGGCCCAGGTTATGAAGCTTATAAAATAGCTAGTGGCGACCTCTTGCTTGAAGTTTGCGACAAGCTTCAACAGGAAAAAATCTCAAAAATCTTGTAACATTTGGTGATGTTCAAGGCGCGTTAACCCCCCCCCCCCCCCCTATTGATCAATGAATGCATCCAGAGATGTGATTTCAGATTATGGTCTCTTGAGCTTGAATGTGGAGGAACTATTAGAGGGCTGGAAGCTTAGAACGACAGAAAGCTGAGCTAGTTCGTAAGGATTCATCATGCAAAAAAGAGGTGAGGCGTGCAGACAGGACACATGAGTACAGAAGTGGACGGCACATTGGTCCACTTCTCTACTCTTGTGTCCTGTCTGCACACCTCACCTCTTTTTTGCATTATGTAGGGCTGGAAGGACCAGAAAGTTGTCAAGGTGCAGAGGATAACGATCAAGCAGAATGCAATGTCGAGCTAGTTGGTTCATGCTTGAAATGTGTTTTTGGTGCAGGAAAAACTAAGCTTGCGGTCCCTTTTTCTTTCTGCTTAGTTTTCCTTGTGCCAGAACTACATTTCAACAACCAAGCACGATGACAAAGAGATTCCCACAAAGCATCTGATTTTTACATTTGGGACCAGTGTTCTGCCGGATTCCCTTGAGACAGGGTATACAAAGATACGAATATGACCATAAATCCCTAATTCATGTAGATGTTTCAGTGCCAAAGATTTGGCCATGGCTCGCAAAGCTGCCGAGGCCAGCTAACTTGTGCGAACTGGTGAGCAAGAACACGAATCTGACAACTGCATTGGCATGCTCCACTGTGCAAACTGCGACGGTGGTTAGGCAGCATTTCCCACTCATGTCCTGCGTGGAAAAAATAAAAAGATGTAATTACACTGAAACTGAAAGAGCATCTCGTTTCAAGAAGTGTGGAAATGTGTTTTATTCCTTCATACCGCAGGGTATGATGATACGGCGCGTAAGGGGGCAATGCCGCAGCAGACCCTAGCATTTGCCCGCCCCACAAAGAGTGTGGCCGCGGCTATGCCATAGCCCCCTTGGTGATAGCAGCCAGTGCTACTTCACCGTCCCTGAAGGAGGGCCCGTCGACCTCTGGATTGGTAGGCTCCAAGGCTTCGTCTCTTGAGGCGAGGCCTTTTTGGCAAATGCACTGCTCCCAAGAGTGGGCATTCACTGCCTCACAAGAGACAATGGACATTTCTCCTAGTGAGATGGCGCAGCCAGCGCCAAAGGAAAGGTGCGAGTCTCAGGGCCACTGCAAAAAGACAAACCCCGCGTTACAGAGCCCGGGAAGGGCCCTGTAAGCTAACTCACTTTTTCTATCTTAAATATACAGCACATACACATTTCTCATTATGGATACTCAATTGTTACGATGGAATGTTCGGGCACCTCTCCATAACCTCGACAACTTCTAGGAACTCTTACATAAATATAATCCAAAATTCTTGTCTGTTCAAGGGACTCATTTAAAACCTACACAGACAAACTTTTCTCTGCCAATACGCCATTTTTCGCAAAGACCGTGAGGATGATGATGCCTCGTCCAGCGATGTGGCCATAGTTGTCAACAAAAACTATTGCTTTCCAACACTTGCCACTTCAGGCACCTCTCCTCTTGAGACAGTTGCAGTGCGAGCAATTTTCAATAAATTGGTTACCGTGTGCTCAATTTACGTACCTCCAAACTATCACCTAAGCAAAACTGAATTCTATGGCCTCCTTGACCAACTCCCTGATCCTTATTATTGGGGACTTCAATGCTCACAACAACCTGTGGGGAGACCGCTAGTGTGACTTAAGAGGGTGACTGATTGAAAATTTCCTTGTGAGCTCTGGTTTGTCCCTGCTTAATAAAAGCCCACTTACTACAATCTTGCACAGAATTTCTATTCTATAGATTTAGCACTTGGATCATCCAAGCTCTCTTTTAAAGTAAAATGCTGGAGTGTATTCGAAAATTTGTTTGGGAGTGACCACTTGCCAATTGCATTGAACTTAAAGCAGCAACACGAATGCCCTTCACAAGTCCTTTGGTGAAAACTAGCCTAGGTCGACTGGGATCGTATTGAAGACTCGAGCTATGTATCAGGAGATTTTATCAGCAAATTTAGTATAGACAGTGCAGTAGCTTATTTTAACACTTTTATAATAGACGCAGCAGAAAAATGCATTCCACAAACAAACGGTAACTCATGCAAAAGATGAGTCCCTTGATGGAATGATAACTGCAAGCAGGGGCGAAAGAAAATAAAGCATGGGGCATACTCCGTCAATACCCAAATGCATAAAATCTTGTCTAATTCAAACATCAAATTGCAGGGAAGGCGTACATGAAGGCAAGCGAGGAGGGCATGTTGGGAGAGGTTTCTTTTTGGCTTAATAGGCAGCAAATCCATTCATAGCCCTTTGTAAATGAGCAAGGAAACCATATGAAATACAAGGCCGATGCTCTTGATGAGCACTTTGAGTGTGTTTCTAGCTCTAGCCATTATTCCGAGTGTTTTCTGAAATATGGAGGAACGGAAGCCACTAATCGTAAATGTGAACCTGTTAATCGGCGTTTTGTGCTGAAAGGCTCTTTAAATGCATGTCAGAGCTCTGCTCAGGGTCCCGACAGAGTTATGTACGACGTGATTAAGCACCTTCATTGAGACACACAGATCACACTACTCGCACTCTTTAAAGAGACACTAAAGGTAAATACTAAGTCGACGTGGACTGTTGAAATACCGTTCCAGAAACCTCGTAACGCTTTTTTTTTTGTGCCAAGGAAAGACTAAGCTTACGGGAAAATTGTATCTGAAGGGTCCGAATACCTTTTTCGAAGTTAAAATCTCCCGCCACCCACCCGGGGGAGAAAGAGAGCTGCTCCGTGACTCCACTATCAAACTGCAAGGACAGCACATTCCATTAGACAAAGAACATAAGTTTTTGGGCACCATACTCTATTCAAAACAGCTTCATCCCCCACATTAAATACCTCAATGCCAAATGCCTTAAAGCACTGAACATACTGAAAATTATCTCGCACATGAATTGGGGCAGTGACAGAAATTGTTTAATGAATCTCTACAAAAGTATTGTACAATTGCATTTAGACTATGGGGCTGTAGTATGTGAGTCTGCTACACTGAGTCCCCTAAGACTGCATGATCCTGTTCATAACTTATGCATTTGCCTGGCCACAGGAGCTTTCAGAACTAGCCCTGTACAAGCCTCTCTGTAGAATTGGATGAGTGGTCACTCCATCTGCAGAGCTGGCACTCCATTTTCATGTATTTTTTGAAAGGATGCTCCAACCGTGAACATCCTTGTAACAAAACTGTAAATGATACGACATGTGCCATACTTTTCCAAAATCGTCCAGCAGTAAAAAAACCCTTTTCACTGCGTGTGAGGAACCTCAGTGAAGCTATGGTTCTCCCACTTCTTGAAAATCCCTCAATTTCTGCAGCCATGTTGTCGCCACTACGGCAGTAGCAGCTCATAGACTGTGACGTCTTTTGTAGGTCATAGACTGTGACATGTCTTATGTTGCAGTCAACCCATCCTTTTCGGAATCCAGCTGTTTGCACCCGGAAAGAAGCATCTTTACATTGGAGGCCTACACACTATTGTTGGCTGTAAAACACATTAAAGAATTAAAACTACAAAATATTTAAAGATTCATTGAGCGTCGTCGAAGCCCTAATTTCTCTTCAAGAGAACAAAAATCCTGTGTTTACTGAAATTTATTCAATTCTCTGCATATGCGCACATCTTATTACCATACAGTGAAATCTTGGTTATACGAATTAGGCTAATACGATTTCGTTGTGACGCAAATTTTCGAATTTCCCCGGACAAAGTGCATTGTGTATAATGTAAAAAAATTCAGATGATCCGTACACATTTATCACTCTGGTGTGGGCGATACGAACATGCAAGCAGCGAGCAGCCGACGGCACCAAGGCCAGGAGGCCAGACAGGTCGGGATTTTTGTTGTGGCCATGTATGCGCGCTGGCTCGGAAGCAATTGGTCCTCCCCCGCCGGCGGTATTCCTTCTCTTGGTGTGTTTACAATAGCAGTGGGCAAGGTGTTGCTCCGAACTAACAGAACATTTCACCCCCTCTACACCTGTTCGTTCTCCCTGGCCCCTCCCATCTTTTATTTCTGGCATAAAGTCTAAAGGCGATAAAATCACAGCCGAGCGCCCTATGCTGTATGCGAGTGAAAGTGTGCGAGCATGAGCTGGCGAACGTGGCTCATTCTCAGATGCGCCAGCGAGAAAGGCTGTGTGAAAGCGCATTTTCTTCTATCGTCTCCTGTCACGCGTGAGGCGCAGGGCTATGGCATGGGAAGGGGTTCTTCTCAAGTGGCTGCTGCTTACGGTGTGTCCATGCGGGTGCTGTATCTTGAAAGCGATCTGCGACGTGGCCAAAGTGCGTGCCCGCACGAGCCTCACCTTCAAAGTGATGTGCGCTGTTTGTAGAGTGCGCGTAGTGCTGGTAGCTTCGTATGTGCTATGCTTTCGAGTTTCATTTCCTTTGAAGCAACACATGCATGGAGGTCAATTCAATTGCTGCTGGTGCCGCGATTCCTCACTCCAGCGTATCGACAGCTAGTTTCCGTGTTCACCGAGCGAAATGTGTTCATGTTTACCTGTGCACATGTGACACCGTGCTTTTTAATTTAGTTAGTAAGCAAATGTTTACAAGTTTATATGGCCGATAAAAATTCCAACCTTGCTTCGTGTAGCTATCTACTAATTTGCTATCGCAATTGGTGCTTCGCTTTTCAGGTGAAACTGACTATTGTCATTTTTTGGCAATATGAATTTTCAGGTGATATGAATATTTTTGCCTCCCCTTGAAGTCCCCTTGAAGTGTGTATCACCGAGATTCCACTGTACCATAATATGCTGGGTGCCTGGGCATAGAGGCAATGAGGGCAATATGCTTGCGGCCCATATTGCCTCACCCATAACAACAGAACTAAGCACCTCTACCATAGCTGTCCCTGTCACAGATTTGAAGCCTTTGGTCCGGAAGAAACTAAGGGGCTATTGGCAAATGTATGTGAGACAATGAAACCATGAATAAACTTGATGTTATTAAGCCAAACGTATAAAGTGGGTTGCCCATAACAGAAGCATGACAGACTGAGATTACCTTCTGCATTCTTAGGATAGGCCACACGTGTGGCACTTACTACCTGTTGACCAGTGAGGAACCTCCTGTCTGATAGATGTGGCAAAACACTGACATTGCTTTATGTCTTGTTAGTGTTGTGAAGTAGAAACTAAAGAAAAAAATTATTTAGCCCCGGCTTATGGACAATACATTCCCTTCCACCTGGGGATGTCTTTTTGCATTAAACTACTTTTTGATACAGTAGTTAGTTTTAAGAGTTTTGCAACGTGTTGGTACATTGCGAGTTAAGAGCCCAAGGGATTCATAGCACATCTTCTCAACAGAGGCTACTGCAGTGGCAGCATTTCCGTAATGCACGTGCCTCCCAGCCCTTGCATTCAAGAGCCCACTGGTGAGGTACTAGTGCTACACTTACCCACATGTTTACTGCATTATCACTTTGTATGGGAACTTCAGTAATCATACGATACATCAATAGTCATTATTACAGCGAAGCTGTCTACGGCTACCCTCCAGCAAAATTGTGCCGGTGAACAGAAAATGCCTTGCAGCAAAGCCAATTTTCTCGTGAATGTTCTGTAGCTCTCAATCTAAAGTAGGTATCTTGGAAAAAAAATCATACTGAAATTGGCCACTAAGACGACTCTATTATTAGCCCGAGTTTCATTTACTTGTCATAATTAGTTCACAGTGAACTTGTAAATGTTATAGAATTCCCGTCTGCTGTCAATACATGGGCATCTACGGAGGAAGTATGGTTACAGAAAACGGCTGTAACTCTTATCAAAATTCTTCAAAAACAAATTATATCAAGATTAGCCGCTAAAACGACTCTAACATTATGCCGAGTTTAATTTAGTTTTCATAATTGCATAGTCCACAGTGAAGTTGTAAATATTGTAGAGTTCCCGTCTGCTGTCAATACATGAGCTTCTACGGGAGGGAAACGGACAGCCCCATGTTTGTCCCCTAGAATAAAACTCTAGTCCTTCCAAGTTTCATTCAGCTAATTAACTAGGAAGTATGCTCAACCGCAAACTACAAGCAAACTTATTTTGTGCACTCCTTTGGGCTGTGCCCTGGTCAACGCATATTGTCGCTCGTGTCGAGGCTCGATTTAACGGCCGTCTGCGTCGAAACAGCGCTCCGTCACAGCTGCGTCAGCAACACCTGTCTTAAGAGCGGCGGCAGCTCTGTGTATGTATGACAAAGCGCGTGATGTAGTGTGCGCCTTATACGGCGACCAAGGGGAATTTCGGTACCATTTCACTCCACCGTACACTATGGGAAGGCCACATGTGATCTGTATGCCTGAAGAGCAGCGTCTCTACGATAAGCGACGTCGACAGCAGTGGTGGGAGGCAGACTGTCGACATCGTGCCAACCCAGCGGCCCTAGAGGCATAAATGTATTTCACATAAATGACATACACATAATTATATGTATTGTTAAATACCAACGAAACTCTATACCAACATAATTTGGCCATACCATGTCAATTGGATTGCTAGTTTCCTTTCTAACTGGTCCCAATACGTCGACTTTAGTTCTCTAGGTCATCCATACTTGAAGTTAGCTCCGGGGTTCCTCAAGGATCCGTCCTGGGTCCTTTATAGTTTTTCATTTATGTCGATGACCTCCCAGAACATGTTTCCTCCAATATTCGTCTTTATGCTGACGATTGCGTCTTATACGACGTGATTGACTCTGCGAATAGTTTTAAACGATTTAACGATTCCTTTGTCTCTTTTGGTGCTTGGTGTGAAAAATGGAAAATGAACAATAATTTTTAAAAAAACACGGTTGTTTTGTCCTTCACAAAAAGAGCAGCACCTGTAATTGCGACATATTCCTTGCATGGGTCACCTTTAACCAGAGTTCGACAATACAAATACCTTGGCGTAACATTTACTCACAATCTCTCATGGACTACACACATTGACCAAACATGTTCAAAGGCCCTAAAGCAATTTGGATACCTACGTCGTACTATGCAAAAGGCTCCGAAGGCAACTAAACTTTTGATGTATAAAACTCTTGTTCGCCCTGTTATCGATTATGCCGCAACAGTCTGGTCACCACATAACCAAAACAACATAATCAAAACAACATAATCAAACTAGAAGCAGTTCAGAAAAAAGCCGTTCGTTTCATTTTACACCGGTACGACCGCTATTGTTCACCTTCGTCTGTCCTCCCTACGCTGAAACTAACATTACTTTCAGCACGTCGTGATGTGGAATCATTAAAATTTTTGCACAACATAATTAACAAGTCCTATCACACTTCAAACACAGCTTGCATATCTTTCACCAAGCCTTCTTGCACGTGTAATTTCCACGAGCTTAATCGTAACCCTCTCTATGCCCGTACAAATACTTTCAAGTACAGCTTCTTTCCCCACACAATAGAAGTATGGAATTCCTTACCTGGCTGCCTTCGTTCACTCCCGATAAGCAAATTCGAAAGTGCTCTATATGAAAACCAGTATGTGTAACTACTTAAATCAGGTTTAGTTTATACTTTATGTGTGCGTATTGTTGTGTTTTTGCTTTTTATGAATCAGTGAAAACAATTTGTAAGATGTAAACGATTGTAATGATGTTGTAAGAGTCATAGTTGATTTCACTTTATTTTTGTTCAACACTGTTTTTACCCGCTCCTGCAATAGCCCTCCTATGGTGCTGCAGTATGTACAAATAAAAAAAAAAATTATACCACCATTGCAGCTTCGTTGGTCAGCCACCTTCACAGGGTGGAACAGCTCCTCAATTCTTTTTATCCTTGTACAGTTTATGCACTTTATAGCAATAAATTTTTGGGCTTCTTTAAAGCCATATTACATCTGGCAGAACTCATTTTTTTTTTCAGTGTTAACTCAATGCATTTTGCATGGCGCTCCTTGGCCATATCAGGCCCTTGCGTCAATAAAACCCATAAATCATCAGAAATGGCAAACTGCAGCAAAACTAGGCAGTTCTGAGCTCTTGAAAAATGCCTACCTGGCAACACTTGAGCACACTTCGTGCTCTGTTTTGCTTTCACATTGTGGAAAGCCTCGCATAGGTGGCCATTTTCCTTGCATTAAAAAGCTGTGACAGTTAAGGAGCAAGAGCTGTGCATGTGGGCTGTGCCCCTGAGCCAACCTCATTCTGCTCTTCCGAGTGAGTGAGTGGCATTCACCCGTCCACATTCTGTTCGCACACTGGGTGCTGGCAGCTGTGAACCTAACAGCACGTTCGCTCTTTGGGGATTTCCATTGTTGGGGTTCCTTTGTGTTGCAACTAGCTGACCCACTCCCAAGTACTATTTGCAATTGCGGAATACTTTTCAAGTGTACACATTGTCTTATGTGAATTACCTTTTGGTATTTTAGCTAGACAGTAATAGTTGTGCAGGATCAGCAACCGCAGTGCACAGCACATCACTGTTGTGCAACTTTTGTTTCATTCATATGGTCGCGAGTGCTGTTTCACTGGTTGGCTGTTTATAATTTCAGGAAGCCCATTGGAGGAGCGCCCTTTACAAGAGCTGTACTCCTTGTGGCGCTTAGCTGGTGGTGACGCTGAAGCAGAACTTCGAAGACAAGGTTGTCTGCGTGCCAAGCCTCCGATCTGTACATTGCCATGGTAACTACACTCTTAGTGCACATTTTATGACACAAGTAGGTTCTAGAGTTGGGCAATGACGAGCTTGTAGTCATAGCCCATGTACAGTGTCTATATAGGTTAAGTACTACACACACAGGGATGTTGCAGGTGCTTGGCGGACAAGCCTTTTTGCAACCACACTATCTGGCTAGGTCATCTGCAGAAGCAGTGCTGCACCCTGCTGGCGGGTCTCCCTCTTTGAAACATCACTTGGGAGCCCTGCTCATAATCATTGACCAAACCTGTTCACAAAATGAGTGCAAGTGGGCAGATGATGAGAGAAGCAAAGACTGCAGGGAGCTACCAGAACATGTTGCCTTGCCACACAGTGCCAAATGGCATGGAGACAATGCCCCTCGCCAGGCCCCATAGCAAATTTTGGTTATATGCTGGAAGTTGTTACGTGCCCTCCAAGTAGCGTTCAGCCACAAGAATATTTCAGATTGGTTCATTAATAGCCGAGATAGAAATATTTCAGTGCTGCAAACCCATGATTTCAGGAGGCGAGCGCCACTGCCAAGAGAGACACTCTCTCCACTTTCCCTCTCTAGCCTCCGCAAGTGAGATTCCTTCCCTGCATTCTCCCATACTGGACCTCGAGGATCGCATGACGCATACGTTGTGGGCCCTGACTTCATTTTTTTTCTGCTTGCTTTTTTGCTGCACGGTGTACTTCCTCTGATGGTGTTGTGCGCGAGCTGTTGTGTTTGTCTTGTTTTGCGCAGTGCATGATTGTGTCCGCTGTGCACAAGGACACCTGATTAGCGGTATAAGTCAGTGCTACACCAATACTGAGGAAGACACAAGTGGAACACAGATCATGATTCCTTGCTGGAACAGGGTAGAAAACAGCATAGTTTCGGTGCCAGCGCTCGCGACTGCTCGATGTGAGAACAAGCAGGCGAGATGGAAGTACATCTCTCTTGCTGCAGTGTGAAGTAAAACAAAAACACGTTGACATTCAGTTTGTGCTTTATTATTTATATAAACATTAATTCATCTATTCTAGCAACATATTACACGAATAATGAATAATTTGTTTAGCGCAAAACGACAGAGACAAGAAAGACGACAGGACAAGGCGCTACTCTCAACTGACATCATTTTATTGCGTCACTCCTTTATAGACCGCTCAAACCAGAGGAACATGCGCAGTGAGACCCATGCGGTGGAGCCACCAACATCCGATTCCAAGAGCGCACTCATGCGACAGAATCCAAAAAACCAAATTCAGCGCTGTACAAGGTTAAGGAAGGCACACTAATGCACTGTGACCCCAATGACTGAATGAAAAAAGCTTCCGATAACTCTCGGGCGGTGGTGTCACGGCTCTTTTTCAAAATCGTGGTATCACGAAACATGGGTTTGCACTTGCATGTTTTACAATGCTGAGCCAAATGGGAACCGGTGCCTGTTGGTATGGATCGCTCATGTTCTCTAAGGCGCTCGTTAACACAGCGGCCTGACTGCCCTACATACACTTTGCCACATGACAAGGGAATCTTATAAACCACACCGACTCTGCAATCTACAAACTTCACGTGGTTCTTTTCACAATCAGGTTTTTTACTTGTTTTAGAAATACGGCTGCACAACATTGACAGTTTCTGAGGAGCGGAAAACACTACCGGAATTTGATATCTATGTTCCTCTGGTTTGAGCGGTCTATAAAGGAGTGACGCAATAAAATGATGTCAGTTGAGAGTAGCGCCTTGTCCTGTCGTCTTTCTTGTCTCTGTCGTTTTGCGCTAAACAAATTATTCATGGATTCGCACCAACTAGCCCGCCAACGCATTGTGCTGAACATATTACACAAATAACAAATGTTGCCTTGAATAATTCTCGAAGTCACGAATCACTAAGAGCGGCATCACAGCACTGCCATGTACGTAGGTGCACTCATGCTATATGCATCGGCTCTCTGGCTGGGAGCGCAGCACCCACAAGAAGGGCAAATGGCATTCGGTTTGAAATTTCAGCTCTTCTCGCCGCATAGCAATGTAATACTTAGCAGACACAATCATTTGTGTGCATCGTGTGCACTGCACTTGTCAGCTTAAAATGGGCAGACCTGGTGAGGGGCCCTCTAACACCTGCCTGGCACAAGTTTAAGAAATGCCACTTGTAAGTTTCCATGCTGCATTTTTACATTGCCGCCAAAAAAAAAAAAAACCTTTTTATTTTTTATATTTTCAGCATTGTACTTTTAGAAGGTGAGGAGCTTGGGCAGAAAAAGGACACTGTGTTCTTTTATGATGACACAGTAGTGCTTCTTCCTACGGAGCAGCTTTGCCAGGTACCCTCATTCCAGTAATCTGTTTGCATGAAGCATTGCCCGCTCTTATGTCCATTACAGAGACTGAAAGGAATGGATCCAAACCTTTACTATCCTCTAATAGAAGAGTAAGTCTGCCAACAAGCGCATTATTTTTCATTGTCAGTTCAATGGAAGGCCGCAACATGGAGGAAGGTTCATGAAAGGGAAAAATTGTCATCTGCTCAACTGTAGCACGAAGCCTTGTGCTAGAATCGGGTGCATGTTCTTTTGCCTTCATGAACATTCCTCCACCTTGCGGCCTTCTGCATGACTGCTTTGCCATGTCCAGTGTTCCTTTGATTTGAGCTGTTGATGAATTCACCCTTGTGCTGCAATCTGCTAGCCTCCTGGTTAGCTCAGGCGGTAGAGAAACCACCCTGGAAAGGCGTTGGTCCTGCGTTTTATCCTGAGGCCAGGACTAATTTTTCTTCAATTGCGAAGCTTTCTTCCCGAGAGACCTGTATGTGCTTCTTTTGTAGCTTTGTGCTACAGTTCGGTGGATGACAATTTTTTTTTCATTGTTCACTGTCTACCTTGACTTTATCAGCTGCCAAGAACCAACTAGTAGCTTGCCAATGTAAAAATTGAAATACCTTAAAAGGACATGAAAAGCTTTGGTAGGGCTAGATTAGTAGACTGGGGCCTTCCTAAATAGCAAATCAATCACTTTCACCATTAGATGTTGTAAAGTGAGTTATGTCAAACTTACACGGTCTTGAAATTCCTGGATTACCTCACTGCTATGTATCGCAGATTGTAACAACAGTGTGAATTATGTGAATGAAATTCATTGCTTTTAATGTCCAAGCAATTGTGGCAGCCTTTATAAATCTTTTTTTTCTTTTTTGTATTGAAAGAACCCACAGTTACAATCTTAACACGAGGGCGTGTCAAAAGCTGTCCACACTCATATGACACTTTCTGTTGACCACACTGCCTTATGCACTCTTTTAATATGACGGTTGCTGTCTCTCCTGTCATGGTTGTGTAGGTTTGAATGTCAGTTCAGCTGCAGCTGTGATAAGAAAAAGGATGGCTGCTTTACATGTAATTTGCGCAGAAGATGACTGGTATTTCCAGTGTACTAGTATTTATTGAAAACTTTGTGCAAAGTGCGCACAGTGCAGAGATAGTGTTTCACATTGGACAAGTGTGTATTGCATTTATACGCAATCTTAATGAGACCTGATTCTGTCAGATTCTACTTTTGACAGATGGACAAAGTGTGTTAAAGCATTGTATGCTTATGTTGAAAACAAATCAGTCTTTTCTGAAGCTTGGCTGAAGTAAATTCTGGTATGAGAGTGTGTGCAACTTCTGAATTGCCCAGCGTGTTTTTCATGTTGCTACAACATGGTGGTTTCAGCATGGAAGCTTCCTTTTCTGGAAAGCACCCTGTTTCACACGAAACTGCATTTCACATTCTGTGTAACTGAATTGAGTAGACCATAAATATGATTGCTTTGGCGCAAACAAGGAAGGACGGAAGGGAACCTTGTTCCTTTCCGTCCTTCCTTGTTTGTGCCAAAGCGATCATATTTATGGTCTACTCAACAATATGAACTGACTAGTTCAGCAACATGTACTTCTGGTGTGTAACTGAAGATTTGCTGATGTCAGTACCAGGGAGTGAAGCCCATTATGATGAGTGCTGTTGGTTGAAAAATGTGGCACCCTCCATGGCGTCCCGTCAAGTCTAGGTTATGTCATGACTGCTGCCATTGGCCTGTTAGGGCAGCTTATAATGATTTTCTGCAGTAGCAATTTTCTGCTCTGGCCATCAGTGTCCCTTAAGGCCCCATAGAAAATTTTGGTTATGCACTCGGAGTTGTAAGGGCTGGTTAGGGAGCGTTCTACTGCAATAATTTTGAGAGAGAGGTTTTAGTAGCCGAGCTGGAAGCAAAGAAATGTCTCCATGTGCGAGGCCACACGTGTCTTCTCCGGTTGCCTGAATTGAGGACGTGCCTTTTCTTTTCCCCGAGAGGAGTTGTCCCCGCTGGTGCGTGTGCATCGTTTGTGACGTTGCCTCTCTCACAGCCAGGGTGTGCCTCTGTTGAGGACAAGAGTGCATTTCGCTTCACTTTTATTTTCTTAACCACCCCTCACTGGGGGTACTACATAAGGGGTTGGGTTTATAAGTGTTGTTTGTTCTAATTAGTGGCCACACGAGTTCAATGCTAGTATTAAGCTTATGAGCAAACGTCGATGAACAGGTGATTTTGGCTATGTGACGGGGCAAGCCCCGTCACATTGTTGCTTTAATGTTCAGCTATTTTGGCAGTTTAACACTTTGCAGGCACAACCGTGATTGCCTGTTTGCAATGTCCAAACATGGTGAGGGGCCCTATGTTAATGGTGAAGAATGTTTTCGTCATGTAGGATTGTCAGCAAAGCCAGAACAGTCAAGTCAAATTAAATTGTGGGGCCCCAAAACTGCGCAGTAGCTGTGAATTTTGACCACCTTGCAGCTCGATGCATGGCGCACGAGCACCCCCTTGGAGTGAGAACGAGAATCGAACCAACGAGTTCAGCAGCAACCGCAACGCTGCCATGGCAACAGTGACGGGTTGGAAGGATGCCAGGAGGGTACTTGCTTCAAGCACAGGTTTATGCACTAGGCATCCGTTAATTCGCTTTGGGTTAATTCGATCCCGACCAAGAGTCCCGGCCAGCGCTCATGCATTTCTATGTGTCCAAACTTTCGTTATTTCGATTTTAAAATTGTCCTTCACTGAATAAATCAAACTTGCCCAGTTGGCGCACACACACTTGACCTCTGTGGTGACCTCTAAGGTGTCATAATAGTAACCTTACTTGCGGCGTCTGTCTTAGCGGAGCTTAGGGTACAGCGAGTGCATTGAACATGTTATCTGTCAAAAATGCCTAGTATTTCTAGCTTGCCCTAGGAAGATTTTCAAGCAATAACCATAGCTTATAATGTCTGATTGTGGTATTTGCCCTATTCTAACGAGTGCCCCATTTCTTTTATTGTTTCTTTTTGTAAAAGAATTGTCCGAAAATTGCCTGCTTAGTACAATTGGATACAATATCAAAACCGTCTATGCATCGTTCATATGCTTTAAAGCATAACACGGCTGCAGTGAGGCGAAGTTGCCTTTAAACACCCAGCGGCGACGCTGAATTTAGAAAACCGGCTGCCATTGTGCAACACACATTACATCCTTGCCCAGTTTTCTTGCTAATAAATTGCCCTTTAGATTTCTACATTGTTTATTAGCTTTAATGTAATCTCTACGTTAATTTTCTACTTTGAACACTTAGAAAGTGGGCATGGATTTGATTGAGGGGTGTGTTAGAATCTGGAAAATGCTGCTAAATGAATCAGCAGTCTAGATTGGAAGTGTTTTCTACCTCATTTATTTCGACCTGTTGGATAATTCAATTAATTTCCTTGGTCCAATCAGGGTCGAATTAATGGAAGTCGACTGTACAGACCAGTTTTTGAAGCAGGTGAAATTGGCTACAGTGAAGTTGCAAAAGAAGGCCCTGTGATGTAAAAACAATCTGTTACTTGCCAGTCTTTGCTGTTCCAGGCCTATTGCTGCTTGTGTGCTGTGTCTAAAGGTAAATCATCATTAGTAAAGTGCTTTCTTACCCTTAAACTCCTGTGCTCAGGGCAATATGAAAAACAAAATCTTGATATTCTTCTTTTTCCCCCTTGTCATGTCCGCAGGATTTTTACAAATTTCAAAACTCACAGGTTGGCAGCTCTGCACGCACACTTGCATGTCTGTTTCCCATAAGGATGTCAGCGAAAACACAAACTCTTGCTTTCTTCTTTTACAAGCATGGAAGGAGATGGCGATGCAGCAAGATACCAGGCTACTCAATTGGTTGACGTTCATCTTCGGAACTTTTTAAAGCGCAGCAAAAAGGCAAAATACATAAAAGGAGACTCTTCACATTGTCAGACCAGTTATATTTCCAGCTGTTTATCTATGTAACCAAAAATATGGGCCGATCCTAAAGATAGTGCAGTCTAAAAATGTGGGCTGTACCTGTGGGTATGTAACGTTGCCACTGCGTATGTGTCGCTCTTCAATGAACCTCTTTGTTGCCAACTTGCGTCAACGCATATGTGCCACTGGGTATTCACGGATTTCGTGGCAGCAGCCCCAGATGGTGCAGCGTGCCCAGAGGGAAGCGCGAGAGAGGAGCCCGGCTGGAATGAAATGAGAGAAGCATTCCGGGCAAGTTGGTAATCCAAGACTCAAGGATTATTGCGCAACAAAAAATACTCGAATGTAAGAGAAGAAGAACACACACCAAGCGCTTGATGTGTGTTCTCTTACGTTTATGTCTTTTTTGTTGCGCAATAATACTTGCATCAGTTCGTCTAGTCTCGTCTTGGTGTTGCCATCATCATCAGCCTATTTTATGTCTACTGCAGGATGAAGGCTTCTCCCTGCGATCTCCAATTACCCCTGTCCTGCGCCAACCGACTCCAGCATGTTGAATTTTACCTTTGAATTGCCCAAGGATGCTTTTTGCAGTTTTTAGACATAAGGCTGTTCATTTATAAGGACCACCTATATTAGTCGTACCCGCCTCATTCAAATATGGAACTTCTTCCGTTTGATTTATGTCACTCTAAGCTGGCCAAGAGGGGCATTGCGGTGTCATGCTTGAGGTTGTCTCTTGCCAAGTTGTTTCACCATAAGGTCCAAATTGGTTTCTCCTCCCAGGTTAAGCGTGTCCGTAATGCAATATTTATGCAGGCACTACTCCAGGCCATATGCCACCAGACCACTGACACTGGGGTTGAAAAAGGAGAAAATAGAGAGAGTTGAAAGTTTGAGGTACAGTCAACGCCCAGTTTTTTGGACTCCGTAGGGCCGCGAAAACGTCAGAAAAATCGGGCAGTCCGAAAAAATGAATGTGTGTTTTAGTGCACTTAGGGGCTCTAATCGCCACCGGTACGTCCGTAAAAGCTCATAAGACCTGCCAATACACTTATTAGGCATATTGGTGCTCGTACTGTGACAGGAGACGATGGGTGCACGCGTGTATAATTAAAGAATACATACCGTGTCCCGCGACAATTGCCCCTTCCTATGCTTGTTAAGCTTCGTCACATAACATTTCTGTACTGAGGTGAAGCTGACTTTCGGTTACCAGTATTAGGGGCGAGCTCCACCACTGGAAAAGCTAGTGCCACCGTTGGCGTGACGTGGCATGAGGGATCACGTGAACACAGCGGCCGCGTCGGCTGCTTCGGAAGCGCCGAAGCGAGCTGAATACGAAAGTTTAAAGTCCCACCTGCGCCGCGGTTCTGATTAAGTGGTGAGGCTTCACCGCCTTGGGTGTCTGCTTGACAACATTTGAAAGTACTATAATAGGTAGTGGCTGCCTTTGAAGGCATGCAGCATGGTAGGCTACTGCTCGATGCCGCAGTGCCGGACGCACGCAGCGGAGCTTGGTGTCAGCCTTATTCACACGTAACCACAGGGCAAGGAGCTGCGTGAAGCTTAGCTGGCGAAACTTAGAACCGGCAGACAGCCATCGGCTACAACTCTGGTATGCAGCAAGCACAGACGTCAGGAACATTTCTGCTACGGCGCTGGGACTGCACGATGTTCGGTGAGTAGCAGAAAACGCGCACGGAGACGCTCGCCCGCGCCCGCTGCCTAGCTAATGTCATTACGGTTTGGTCTATGAACTTGTTGATGCTAGATACTAGCAAGTTCACTGGAATGGAAAGGGAGCGGTAAGACGCACATTAAAAAGAAGGCATGGCATATGGTCATGTTTGTGTTATGAATTAATGCACTGGATTACGAAAAACAAGCAGAGGGAAATTGCACGCTGAGAAGACAGATAAACATACAGTGCGAAGCAATTTTAGAAATAATATTGAAATGTCCAAGAATTTAGAAGACAAAAAAAGATTGAACCGTCGCGACGGCACATCACAGTCGCCGTAGCTAGGCATCAAATTCTCTATAACGGAATTATTTTTGAACAATTCTGATAACATTCACGCAACAATGGTTGCTTGTGTACTGTCAGATGCTCATATGCTGCAGCCTAAAGCTCACGGCATGGTGCGAAAACGCGCTCACAGCAAAAGCAAAACATGCATGCAGACGTGCAGTCGGTCGCTGCGAACCCGTGCGATCGCTGGATTGAGGCTCCATTCTGTTATGCCCCATTTGTTTATACAGACAGCCCACTATAAGAACATATTTCACATAGTTTACTCTCAGCGTTTGCCTACCTTTCACGCAAGAAGCCTGTTCGGGAAACTCCATCTCGGTGACCGCGCGCAGTGGCGTTCACTGTATGTATTCGGTAAAAAGATAGCGTCTGTAAACGATTCTGTGCTTTCAGTTTGCCCAAGGTTATTATGTCGACAGTCAAAAACTTCTCTCGTTTTGAGAGTACCTATATAAATGTCCAGGAGGGCTGCCGCGTGGTGTTTTTATTGAGAGCCGCAAGTGAAACCTATAGGGAGCGCCCCGCATGATCCCTCATACTACGCAAGGGAGATGCTTCCGACAGATGGCTACTCCATAACTCCTCACCGCTAATTATGCAACGCGCCATGCTTGCCGAGCTTCGAAGCCCATCGCGAGGATTACAAAGGCGGAGTCGGTGCCCTTGCTGACAGCAGCGAATTCTTTCAATGAAAAACACCACATCGAATGGCAAGAAGCTTAAAGGGCTCCTCACCAGGTCTGGCCATGTTGAGCTGACAAGCGCAGAGCATACATTGCGCGATAACAATCGTGTCTGAAAAGTATTACATCGCTATGCGTCGCGGAACGATCTGAAATTTCAATCTGGACGCTGTTTCCCTCTTCACTCGCAGCCACCGCGCTCCAAGCTGGACGATGACGTAATCGTGCTCCTACGCCTACATAATTGTGTCTGCAGTGTGATGTCGCTCGTGGTGACAAGTGATTTCGAGAATTATTCAGGACATCTGTTGTCTGTGCGATCTGTTGCTTGAATTGACGAATTTAAGTTTAGAGAAATAATAAAACACACATACGGAGTGTCTGCATGTTTTTTTTTGTTTTACTTTGCACCGAAGCAAGAGAGATGTACCTCCGCTTCGTCTGCTTGTTCCGACTGTTGTGCGGTCATGCGTGCAGGTACCAAAACTATGCCATTTTCTACCGTGTTCCAGCGCGTGGTCGCGCTCTGCGATCCGCTTGTTCTGCCTCATTATTCGTGTAGCACTGAATTATACCGCTAGTCATGTTTCCTTGTTTCCTTGTACACAGCGCACAAAATTGCGCACTACGCAAACGTGACAACAACTCGCACGCGACGCCGTCGGTAGAAGTGCGTACGCCGGAAAAAAAGAAGGCGAGGTGCAAGAAAAAAAATGAAGGTGGGGCCTGTGACGTACGCGCCAGGTGATCCTCGAGGTCCGGTATGGGAGAACGCAGGGAAGGAATTTTGTTTGTGTAGGCTAGACGGGGCGAGTGGAGAGGTGGTGGTTGTGAAAAGCATTTATTGGGCTATATATACTGAGATGTGCTCGGGGAGAGACCTCTAGTGGGTCACGCCCCTTGCAATACTGGGCGGAGACCGGATACTGTCTGGGCGAGACGCGTGTATTGGTTAACGAGATGTGCCTTGCCAAGTTGCCGATAGGTGTTCCCAGTGCGAGAAGATGCACATTGGAAGTGGGGATCGGGAGGTCGAGGGCTCTCTTGAGCATTTTGCGGTGTACAACCTCCAAGCAATCTTCGTCATGTTTCCGTAAGCGTAGGTATGGGGTCGAGTACAGTACTCTACTAGTTACGAAGGCATGTGCGAGCCACACCGCATCCTTACTTCGCAACCCTCCTCGCTTGTTGGAAACGCAGCGAACCATCCGGCCCACCTGGTCGCCGACCTTGTGGAGTTTGGCAAGAGTTGTGTCTGCCTTGCGATGTTGATTAATGAAGAGACCGAGTATTCGAATCTCCTTCACTTCTCAGATGGGGCCACTGGCGAGAGAAAGCTGAACTGAGATTTTGCATTTCGAGGAAGGTCGAATATGCACAAATTGAGACTTGGACAGGGAGCATTGGAGGCTGCTGTAGGCGGCATAGTGGTATAATATGCTCGCCGCTGCTTGCAGGCATTCCTCCATCTCTCCTACATTTCCCGTAGTGACCCAGATGGTGATATTGTTGGCTTACAGCGCATGCTGAACACCATCGACACCCACCCGCTGTGCCGGGAGGTGTGTCATGGCAATGTTAAAGAGAAGTGGGGACAACACAGCGCCTTGTGGTGTGCCCCGTGTTCCCATCTCAAACGGGCCGTACTCTGTCTCTTGTAGGCGTATATTGGCCAAGTGGTCCGTTAAAAAATGTTTGATATAGTTGAATGTGCGAGTGCTGTAGTTGGTCTCTTGCTTGGCAGTGGAGCCCGCCTGCTGAAATCATGGATTCGCGGCACTGAGATATTTCTGTCTCGGCTGTTAATGGGCCGATTCGAAAATTTTTTGTGGCATAACGCTCCCTAGAGGACACGTAACAACTTCCAGCGCATAACCAAAATTTGCTATGGGGCCTGGTGAGGGGCCCTTCAAAAGCAAACGTGGAAGCAGTTAGGCCTAGTGTTGTACAGTGGTGGCTACTGCTGCCAGCGGATTTGCATGCGAGAACGCCAGTTCGAGGCAGCGAGATAATAGAAAGGTTTAGCTTGTCTGGTATTCGGGTAAATGCAGGCGGATTCGGACATTGGGGCGGAGGTGTAAACTTGAGTGGCCTGCATGGCGCAGCCACCTGGTGATGCGGAGCTCAAACAGACAAAAACAGCTAATATTGCCTTAGTCAAGTGTATTCTACTTCGCTGCTGTTGTAAATTTTTGGCACTGGCATAATCGTGTTGCTGCCATAAATTTACACCCGCAGCAAAGTAAAATACACTTGGTTAGCATTATTAGCTCTTCTTCCCTGTTTGAGCTCTGCGCCACCAGGTGGCTGCACCATGCAGGACCCTCCCGTTTACGCCTCCTTCCCAATGTCCCAATCCACCTGTGTTTACCCGAATACCAGACAAGCTAAATCTCTCTAATAAAAATGGCAGTGGTGGTGGTTTTGATTAGTGTTGTTTCGAACCTGCAATCATGGCAAAAAGTCCGGAATATCAGGCAGCGAAGGGTTCTTGCATCCGAAATTTTGGACGTTCTTATACATTGATTCTTGGGGTATTTGGTGGTGCCGAGAAGCCGTACGGATTGTCGAGCATGTCCGAAAAATTGGGCGTCCCAAAAATCAGTCGTTGATTGTAATGACATGTGTCCATAAGGTTTCATGTGGAATGAAAAGGGTGGCTGGAAAATTCAGTGTTGATGTGATATTTTTCAGCGCCCTGCATGTTGTCACGTTTATGTGCCCTTTCTAAAGTAGATAGTTACATTAGAAATGGCCACCATCACTCATGGGTTTATATTGTAGCGCCCATTGGCGCTGCTGCGCACGGATGCTAAAGGTCGGTGTGCTCAGTCGGCACTACAAAAGATGACGAAAATAAAGTTGAGCAGCGCATGCTCGCGACGCAAGCATGGCACACACTAGTCTGTTATAAGAGCCTGCCACGCTGGTCCTCTTGTTCTAGCACTCCACTGCAACCCCTCGGTTTCCGACAATATAAACCCATGAGTGATGGATATGGCATAAAACACAGATGCACGTATGTACCATGTAGAGAAGAGGTAGTGTACGAGTTTCCACTGACTTGTGGAATGTTCTATGTGGGGATAACTGGAAGATGTATCAATAAATGTTTAATGGAGCACTTCAACCCACTAGAAGAAGAAAACGTCGGTTCCTGACATTGGTCATTTTGGACTACGATATGACTGACCCCAGCAATCTACTGCCTACAGGCAACCTTCTGCCTGGTGCTACCTCACGCCCTCAGGACGTCACAGCTCTACAGCTTCGCCTGCCCACGTTCTTCCACAAGGACACAGGTTTGGTTCATCCAAGTCGAAGCCTCCTTCGACCTACACCACATCACCTCAGAGACTTCTCGATATTGCCACTTACTTGCCAACCTGTGTGCTGTCCGCCACAAGGTGGCGGACCTCATTGCTGCACCTTTGGGGGATGCCCCATACCAGCAACTGAAGCAGAGTATTTTGGACAACGTGATGGCATCTGAAAATGCGCGCCTCCAGCACCTACTCACCTTCGAGGAGCTTGGAGATCTCTGCCCTTCCCAGCTGTTCAGCAGCATGTGATGGCTCCTAGGCTAAAGCAATGTCGACGCGAACAGTGCGCTGTTGAAGGAGCGCTTCCTTCAGCGCTTGCCACAGTCCGCCTGCCTTGTCTTGGCCGCTGCAGAAGGCTTGACCCTCGACCGCCTCCACCGGCTCACTGGTCGAGTCCATGACGCAACTTCTCCTTCTGTCGCCATCCTCCATCATGGCCTGTTCAGAGTCCCGGATCAACCAGCTCACAGTCTCTATCGACGCCTTTTGGACATCCTCTCATGACCAGCGTGGCCCCTCTTCATGGCCCAGCCGCCATCCCTCTTCCCCGAGCAGTCCCTCCTAGCACAGTCTTTGAAGCTTGCCTATTTGTTGGTACCATCGCACTATCCAGCACTGCGCCCACCAGTACAAGTCCTTATGCCAGTGGTTGGGAAATGCACTGAGAGATCACTGACGACAGCAGGTTATGAATTGCATTTCTGGCCTATGCTTCCTTGTAGACACGGGTGCCAAGGTCAGCGTACTGCCATCCTCCAAACGTGATCGTGCTTTTAAGTCGCCTGGCCCTGTGCTGCACGCGTTGAACTCTACCTTCATCGCCACATATGGTCTACCGTCCCTCACTCTCGACCTTGGCCTGCGTTGCATATTCGGGTGGGTCTTCCTCGTAGCCGACGTCAATCAGCCTATCCTCGGCTGTCACTTCCTGACCCACTTCGACCTTGACCTCAGCACGCGCCATTGTTGCCTGATTGACAGCGACATAACTCTCCATCCCTGAAGTTCTGTCAGCTGTCACTCTCACTGGCATCTGCATGCTGATTCCACTATGCCCATACGCTCACATCCTCGAAGACTTTCCTGAAGTGACGAGGCTCTGCAATTTATATCAGCCACCCAAGCGCAGCATAACGTACAACACTGTCACGTGTGGTCCACCCATTGCAGCTTGTCCATGCCGCCTCTTCGGTGAGCATCTGGCCATTGCTAAACGGTAATTAGAGCACATGCTCCAGCTAGGTATTATTCGCGCTTCGTCCAGCAGTTGGGCCTCCCCACTCCATCTGGTGCGCAAGAAAGCACCGGGTGACTGGCATCCGTGCAGTGACTACTGGGCGCTCAATGCTCACATGGCCCGTGATAGCTATCCCCTCACATATCCAGGATTTGACAGGCCCCTTGGAAGGATGCAAAATCTTTAGTAAAGTGGACCTTGTCAAGGCCTATCACCAAATTCCCCTTGAGCCTGCTGATATACCAAAGATGGCCATTACTACACCCTTCTGCCTGGTTGAGTATGTGCAAATTCCCTTTGGGCTACGCAGCGCAGCTCAAACGTTTCAAAGATTCATTGCTGAGGTAACACGCGGACTCCCGGCTGTATTTGCCTAAATCGATGACATCATCGTCGCGGGTCCCAATCCATGAGATCATGAGCATCACCTCCGGGAACTCTTTCAACGCCTTCAAAAACTTGGTCTGGTTGTCAACACTCAGAAATGCGTCTTTGGGTTTTCCAAGCTCGAGCTTCTAGGTCACCACATCACATCTTTTTTTTTTCAAATTCAAATTCAAATTCTTTATTTCTGCCTTGTACAAATACAGACAGCGGAGGCGCAGAAAAAGCTGTCAGAAACAGCACAATGCGTTGGCGGGCTAGTTGGTGCGAATCCATGAATACTTTGTTTAGCGCAAAACGACAGAGACAAGAAAGACGACAGGACAAGGCGCTACTCTCAACTGACATCATTTTATTGCGTCACTCCTTTATAGACCGCTCAAACCAGAGGAACATGCGCAGTGAGCACCATGCGGTGGAGCCACCAACATCCGACCCCAAGAGCGCACTCATGCGACAGAATCCAAAAAACCAAATTCAGCGCTGTACAAGGTTAAGGAAGGCACACTAATGCACTGTGACCCCAAAGACTGAATGAAAAAAGCTTCCGATAACTCTCGGGCGGTGGTGTCACGGCTCTTTTTCAAAATCGTGGTATCACGAAACATGGGTTTGCACTTGCATGTTTTACAATGCTGAGCCAAATGGGAACCTGTGCCTGTTGGTATGGATCGCTCATGTTCTCTAAGGCGCTCGTTAACACAGCGGCCTGACTGCCCTACATACACTTTGCCACATGACAAGGGAATCTTATAAACCACACCGACTCTGCAATCTACAAACTTCACGTGGTTCTTTTCACAATCAGGTTTTTTACTTGTTTTAGAAATACGGCTGCACAACATTGACAGTTTCTGAGGAGCGGAAAACACTACCGGAATTTGATATCCTTCCTTCGTATTTGATATCCTGCCTTCGTAGGACCGTCACCGGGAGAGCACCACCTTCGACAGCTGTGATCAAAAGGACAGTATCTTTCTTTAGAGACAATGAACTTCGGCTGTTACTCAGTGACAAAGAGGGCGGTTTTGTGATAGCTCCGTCTGCTGTCTTCAACAAAAAAGCCATTGAGGCTGTCAACAAGAACTTCATTCTGGCAAATGAGAAAGCTCAGAAGGTAAAACGCAAAGCCATTTCTTTGTTGGAAAATATGGGCCTCACCAAGATTGTGAAAAATGTAAAACAATGTAAGGTACTTGCTCTAGAGGTTTTTTTCACTGCAAAAACGCACAAACAGGACGTGCCTTTCCGTACAATAGTCAGTGAAAACAACTGTTGGCAGGTTTTGGTTAGCCGCTTTTTGCAAAAACAATTGAAGCATTTAACTATTGACGATCCTTATGCCATAAAGGATTCTTTCGATGTTGTTTCCTTTCTGGAAGACAACCATTCAGTAGCTGACATTTTTTCTGTTGACGTCGAAGATCTTTACTATTCAATACCGCATGATGAGCTATTTCGCAGTGTGATGACGTGCATCGAAGAAAGTGGCGAGGTAGATTTTCGCAATGTGACCGGGTTGTCTTCGGAAAGTTTCATGTCCCTTCTTGAATTTTATTTAAGTGCAACTTTTATCCAGTTCGAAAACAACCTTTTTATCCAGAAAAATGGTGTGTGTATTGGTTCATGTGTGGCGCCTGCTCTTTGTAATATCTTTTTATCGTTTGTCGACCGCGCTCTTAAGAGTGCCTTAAACAATGACTCAGTTCAAATTTTTAGATATGTTGACGATTTTCTTGTTGTGATGAAACAGACTAACAATGACTGCTCCGTGACGGTAGCTGATATTTTAACTCTGTTCAATGACAATGGCAAAGGATTAACTTTCACACATGAGCTATCTAGGGACGGAAAACTCCAGTTTTTAGATTTGCAGCTTTCCTTACAAACAGGCCACGCCTGTTGGATGTATTCGCCACGTGCACGTAAGGAACTTTTACCTTACGCGTCTGCGCACTCAAAGACTGTGAAACGCGCCATTGCTTTGATGTGTTTAGAATCTTCCTTAATGAAATCTTGTCATCACTCTGCGAAAATGAGTTTCATTGCTCAGTTAAATAGGCTGCAGGCTGCTGGTTACCCAAGTGTGGTGGTGACGTCAGTCTCGGAGGTATTGCTTCAGAAACTGAAAGGGAAGCGGCACAAAAGTAACCGCATCATACAAAAGAAGAGGCCTGAAGTTGTGCCGTATTGCCACAGAGTGGCTCACAATCTAAAGAATGTCGCCACTAGATATCAAATTCCGGTAGTGTTTTCCGCTCCTCAGAAACTGTCAATGTTGTGCAGCCGTATTTCTAAAACAAGTAAAAAACCTGATTGTGAAAAGAACCACGTGAAGTTTGTAGATTGCAGAGTCGGTGTGGTTTATAAGATTCCCTTGTCATGTGGCAAAGTGTATGTAGGGCAGTCAGGCCGCTGTGTTAACGAGCGCCTTAGAGAACATGAGCGATCCATACCAACAGGCACAGGTTCCCATTTGGCTCAGCATTGTAAAACATGCAAGTGCAAACCCATGTTTCGTGATACCACGATTTTGAAAAAGAGCCGTGACACCACCGCCCGAGAGTTATCGGAAGCTTTTTTCATTCAGTCTTTGGGGTCACAGTGCATTAGTGTGCCTTCCTTAACCTTGTACAGCGCTGAATTTGGTTTTTTGGATTCTGTCGCATGAGTGCGCTCTTGGGGTCGGATGTTGGTGGCTCCACCGCATGGTGCTCACTGCGCATGTTCCTCTGGTTTGAGCGGTCTATAAAGGAGTGACGCAATAAAATGATGTCAGTTGAGAGTAGCGCCTTGTCCTGTCGTCTTTCTTGTCTCTGTCGTTTTGCGCTAAACAAAGTATTCATGGATTCTGTCAGAAACAGCTTGACAAAGCCGCAGCCCCCTTTCGCTTGGCAGAGGCTTCACAGCAAGGCTTTTAAAACAAAGGAAATTGCAGTCTAATAACACTTATACATAATGAACAAATACAAAAGAAAACATAACAAAATTATACAATATTTAGACAATATTCACCACAAAGAAGAACAGAACCTACATGGTAACATAGTACGCAAAGCACCGTTTGACGCACTGAAAAGATCAAAATTATTATGTGCATAAGCATTTAAGAGGGAAGGAAGAGTGAATTGTAGGCGTTCTCTACCGGAATTTATTCGAGGGGTTGGCACTACCCAATTTTCCGTATGTCTTGTCTTGTAGGTCGCTTCTCGGGTACGTAAATCAGCAAGGTAACGTATGTGGTTTACATTTCTCCGTGTTTCCAGTTTAAACTGAACACTTAAGTGGTATTTGTACAAGTTGTGGATCTTCAGCACACTACTTTGCAGAAAGAGATCCGCGCTCGGTGAGCCCCAGGGGACATTGTGAACATGACGAAGGAACTTCTTCTGCAAAATGTAGATGCGCTGAAGACAGCTAATTGTGGCTGTGCCCCATACTAAATGGCAATAGTTTAAATAGGAGTAAAAAAGTGAATTGTAGAGGAGTAATTTTACTTGCCTTGGAAGAACGTATCTGAGCCGGCCTACGATCCCAGTTATTTGAGCCAGTTTTGTTGTGATATGGTCCACGTGATTTTCCCAAGACATACAGGAGGAGAAAACTACTCCGAGACATTTAAATTGCTCAACCACATCTATACGTCGTGAATTCAGCTTAATCTCGAGGGGCGAGGGAACTGGCTTATTTTTAGGGCGGAATATGACAGCTTGTGTCTTCTTTTCATTTATACGCATGCACTTGGATTCAGACCATTTTTGTAATTTGTTCATAATGTCATTGCATTCTCGAACAAGAAGATCTAAATAATTTCCAGCAAGAAAGACGCTAGTGTCGTCAGCGTAGATAACAAATTTAGCAGTGGAGTTAATGTTGGAGATATCATTAAGGTACATATTAAATAGTAACGGTCCCAATATACTGCCCTGTGGGACGCCAGAAGTAACAGATTTTAGTTCAGATTTCATATTGTCTATGCAGACAGCCTGTTTTCTATGGGATAAATATGATTTAAGAAGCGTTTGAGCCTGTCCCCGAAAACCATAGCACTCTAAGTTATTTAGCAGTATGGTGTGGTTCACTAAGTCGAATGCCTTCGAGAAGTCCACGAAGACACCAATAACGAAGGCTTTCTTTTCAAACTGTGTTAGTATGTATTCCTTTTGTTCAAGTAGCGCTAATTCGGCAGATTTATTTTTACAAAACCCAAATTGATTCGGTGACAGAAGGTCATGCTTACTTATAAAATTCGACAACCTAGTATATAGAACTTTCTCAAAAGCTTTTGAGAAGATTGGGAGTATAGATACTGGTCTATAATTTCCTAAATCATTGCGGTCTCCTTTCTTATACAGAACCGTTACTTTGGCTATTTGCATTTTATCAGGAAATGTGCTGGTAGCTAAGCATAAGTTAAATATATCTGCAATAGCAGGTGCAATGACTCCTACAACATGCTTCACAGGCCTTACTTGAATCCCGTCAATGTCATAGCTACGGCTGTTATTAAGGTTTTGTATTACTGATATAACTTCTTCTGTTGTAACCGGGTTCAGAAATATCGTTTCATTATTGTAAGAAATAATGTATTTATTGGAATCACGTGGCGGTTTGCTAGGAGCTAGGGTTGTAAAAAAGTTGTTAAAGGCATGTGCTAGCTCTTCTCCAGATATATCTTTATTATCTAGTTTTAGCGTACTTGGGGCAGCTTGTCGTTGTTCACGTCTCAGTGGAAAATTTAATCTTGACCACAGTAAATCGTGTCGACCATTTCTAACTTCAAGTAATTTAGCGTAGTATTCCGCGCGTGCCTGGCGTAGTTTTTTTGTTAACCTATTCCTGTATTTCCTAAATATCCGCAGGTCATCTGTTGAACGAGAACTTAAAAAGATATTGTAAAGCTTGTTTTTCATTTTAATTTCTTGGCGTAACTCAGAAGTTACCCAAGGTTTGCGAGTTTTACGTTTTGATGCACGATCTTTTAATGGGAAGCAGGAATGATAGAGCTTTTTGAATACTTCGAGAAACTTATTGTAAGCCTCGTTTGCGTCACTAGCAATGCCAATGTTATCCCAATGAACTTGTGCCAGTGAGTTGCGAAAGGAATTCAGGGCATCATTAGTTATACACTGGTACTTTGCTTTTTGCTGTCGATACTTTACCGCTCCAGTCTTATTTATGCTCATGAATACTGGAAGGTGGTCGCTGATTGCGCATGATATTATAACTGTAAGATCCTCGTTGGCTACTTCTTTAATCCCGTGCAGTTCCAAGTTCAGCTGCCTGCTTCTAAATTCAAGGTCATGTATTTCGTTTTCAAGCTGAGCTTGGGCGACCTGATTTAGGTCATCTTTCTTCTCAAGCTCTGATATTTTCTTTTTCATGTCCTTTATATCGGCCTCTTGATGGCAGATCTTTCGCTCAATTTCATCGAACTTCGTTGATATGAAGTTAAGAGACTCTTCCATGCTCTCAATTTTTCCTGTCAGGGGCATCAGCTGTTCTAGTTTTTGGTTAATTGACAGGAGCGCAAGTTTAATATCTGTTTCAGAGCCATTACTCTCTTTACTGCAAATGTTGCTACTTCCAGCACTTCTGCATGATGGGCATTGCCACGTTTTCTTTGCAGCCTCGTTCTTTGATTTGAAGGATCTTTCAGTTAAACCAGCACATTTTCCAAAGTGATAGGCGTGCTCGCACTTGGAACATTTGACAAGTGGCTCATCATCGGGGATGAGCAGGCTACATGTTTTACAGGAATCAGACATTGTTCCAAATGTACAAAGGTAATCGCACGATGCAGTTCAACAATACTAACGCAAAACAAATGGCAAAACAAATGGCAGCAGCAGCAGCGATAGTACTATTAAAATAGTATGGAAACACAGTGCCACTAACCTGCAAAAAGAGCAGTTTTTTTTTAGACGTTGTTCACGGCTTGCTGCCGCTGCTGCCAAGTGACCGGCCGCTGCATGTGCTCCGCTTTTCTTTGGTCGAGCTGCCTGGTTGCGCATGTGCAGACAAGACTGGCAGGCAATCCCTCGTCACAAGTCCAGTTAAAGGTGGAATTCGCAGCCACGGGCAGGTCCTCGTAAGGGCAGATCCACGTGAAATTTCGCAGCCAGTAGTCGACGCAACACTTCCTTTGCTCCGTCGGTGGGGCCTCGAGGCGAACGGCACTGCAAAAAGAGCAGTTTTTTTTTAGACGTTGTTCACGGCTTGCTGCCGCTGCTGCCAAGTTGTTCTTGGCACTGGAATTTGTCCGTTGCCCTCCCATGTCCAGGCAGTGCAAGACTACCCAGCACCCACTACCCTACATCAGCTGCGCGAGTTCCTGCACCTAGTGAATTTCTCCCGACACTTTATTCCGCACTGCGCTGAGCTTCTGCACTTCTGCACCACTGACTGACTTTCTTTGCTTGACGAAGGGCTCCTTGTCTGCGATTTCCTGGTCTCCCAAAGCTCAAGCTGCTTTCGGGGCTGCTAAACAAGCCATCACCGATTCGGTGCATCTCATCCACCCGAGAACTAACCTATCTACTCGCATCACGGTGGATGCTTCCAGTGTGGCCACCGGCGCTGTTCTCAAGCAGCAAATAAACTCCACTGAGCTCCTTCTCTCAGAAGCTCCAACCTGTTGAGACTTGCAACAGCATTTTTGGCCACGAGCTGCTCGCCATCTATTCCACCATCCAGCACTTCTGCCACATCTTGGAGGGCCAGCCATTTTATCTTCAAATGAATCATAAGCCTCTGGTGTATGTCTTCCTTACAAACTCTTCCAAGTACGTCACATGTGAACTTTGCCAACTGGCATATATATTGGAATTCATTACGGATATCTGGCACATCAAAGGCACCTAAAACGAGGTAGCTGATGCACTCTCCTGCATAACCTCCCGCCACACTTCTACATCAACTGTGGACTGGGAATGTCTAGCTCGGGCGCAGATGGAAGACCCTGAGCTGCAAGCGCTGTGTGACCGTCCCCGTTCCCTCCATTTACAACTCGTTCCTAACCCATTCGTGCCAATGGCATCGTTGAGCAGCTCCACCGCCAGTTCAAGGCTGCCCTCATGGCGCGCCTGGATCGGGAGCACTGGGTCGACCACCTTACTGTGGTGCTCCTCTGCCTATGCGCTGTCCTTCATTGCGACCTTGGCTGTTCTCCAGCCAAACTCATCTATGGTGCACCCTTGCGGCTTCCTGGAGACTTGTTCGTTCCTTCAGACCCTTCGCCACAGCCACTGCAGTACCTTCAATGCCTACAGGACTGAATTCAGCAACTGGGCTCCATCCTGCCTCGATCTTCACTACAGTATCTTTGTGCATCTGGACCTTGCGTCGTCGACCCACATTTTTCTCAGGTGAGACGCTGTAAAGGCACCTCTTACACCCTCCTATGATGGGCCGTACCAGGTCCTCTACAAGACGCCGAAGTTCGCCACCCTCCTATTGGACGGTCATGAAGAGGTCTCATTAGACCGCCACAAACTGGTCTACCTCAAGACGCCTCCCATGGAGCTCCCCGAGAATGTCGCTGGCATAGCCGCAGATCTGAGAGCCGCATGTGAGCACCGTCTCTACTTCGTCAATGTGTACCTTTCACCGTTCTGTCTGGGTGGGGGGCCCCGTAGCACCCACTGACACCGTCTCATCGACGAGTACATTTTGCCATTCTGTCTGGGCAGGGAGCCCTATAACACCCACCGATACCGCTACGCGTGGCCGCTATAGGTCGGTGCCCTTGGTTGGCACTGAAAAAGATGCCAAAAATAAACTTGGGCAGCGCATGCTCGTGGCACAACATGGCACACTCTAGTCCGTTCTAAGAGCCTGCTACACTGGTCCTCTGGTTCTAGTGCTCCGCAGCAACCCATCGGTTCCCGACAATATAAACACATAAGTAATGGATGTAGCATAAAACACAGATGCAAGTATGTACCATGTAGAATAGAGGTGGTGTACAAGTTTCCACTGACTTGTGGAATGTTCTATGTGGGGATAACCGGAAGATGTATCAATAAGCGTTTAATGGAGCATTTTAACTCACTAGAAGATAGCAGCGGAAAACACCTGCCAGTTCATTTTAGGTCATGTGTGAAGTGTAAGCTGATTTTTAATAGAACGAAGGTGTTAGGGCGAGCTAAGAACCAAAGGGCATGTGAAACCTTGGAAGCTTCCTTGATAGCAAAACTTGGTCCAGATAAGTGCATCAGCAAACCATCAGTGTATCTTTTCAAGAAAGAGCTTGATTTTTTGGTGTAGATAGGGGCTTGGTGAGGGAGTGTTCTACAGTAACATTGCTATGATTGGGCTTGTGCATGCGCATTGTTCGAAGAGGCAGCATTTTGTGGTTTCAATAAACCAGTTTTTAGTCTGCGTTTGTCCCGTCTTCTACTTCGGTGTCTCTTCCCTAGTGCTGTTTAAGTTCCCGAATAATGTTTTACCAACTAGCCTCCCAACACACACACCTTGACGATAAAGCACTATGTGCACTGCATGCACAAATCAGCTGACGTGCAAGGTGTCACTCGATGTGCGTCAAAGTAGAGCTGCAGCAATGTTCTCATCATCACGACTGACCTATAAGGTGAAGCAGCAATACTGCCGCGAATAACAGCAAGCATTAAGTAAAACGGCAAACTTCTGCATCTCGACTTACTTGATTATGCGGACGGCGTTTATCCATGCCTCCCTGCTTTCGTTTTCATACCATTTGCTTGGGAAATTGTAGAACTTGACAAGTGGCTGCATGCCTTGGGTGTTTTTGTCACTGTGGTGGCAGTTCACTACACAATGGTACCACGCACCTTGGCTACCTGATTGCCCCACCATCGCGGAATAATGGTGGCACAAGGAGCAATTTTTCAAATATTGCGGGCATTGTGAATGTCCGACAGTGCCGGCGACGTCATACATGGTGATGCCGTTCTCCACCTGGAGTGGTGCTGACAGGCAAACGAGGTTGGGAGCACTATTAATGCAATGCTAAATGCATTGCCTTCAACAGCCATCGTGAGGTGGGTTCTGCCACAATTCTTTAAGTTCGTAAGTGTTGCATATATTGCCAGCCTTCACAATTTTCACCTCCATTAGAGAAGAGGTAAGAGGAATAGTAGCTTTTATGTATGAACTTATTGCTTAGCTTACTTTTCACATCGATAGAACTTGAACTGCTCTAAATTTACACCAGACATTCCACTACAACAATACCAAAGCTTTCTTCCAAAATGTTCTGGAAGCTTTGTAGAAAGAGAATTGCATTCAGCAAAATATGTCCCGCTCCACCATTTCTTTTGGGAGGATGGGACAGCACATGAAAGGAATGGGGCATATTATATCTGATCCTAAAACTTGTTTACTTTACCTTGTACAAAGGCAGGTCATTTCACTGACGAAGACCTGTCTTTTGGTTCCCGCTGCCACTTGTCGCTCTGACAGCTTTGGCACAATGTCTTTGCTTGATACTGAATGTTGGTCTGACAGGGCAGGAAAAAAGTATGCTCTTATGTTTGTCCCCTTCCTTTCACGACCTTCATGACTATAATATCCACTCCATCAGTGCTCTTGTCCTTGCCCTTAAAAAAATCATGACTAATTTTCTCTTAAACAATCGTACCAGCACATTCTGACAAAAAGTAATGTTTTATTGCGATAGCAATTATATGGACGCTCCAGGTGCATTTCTGCCATCGTCATTGCTCTAATGTTCCGTATAAAGTACATAGGCGATAACATCATCTGCTGTATGTGCAAGTGAAAAAATGTGAGGGTGAGCCAACGATGGCAACTCAATCTTATGTGCGCAAGGGAGGAAGCGTGCCATCTTCAGTCATGTGTAAGGCACCGGGGAGAGGGGAGGGGAGGGAAGGGGTCTTAATCAGGTGGCTGCTGCATGTGGCACAGCCGCTATCTTGAACGTAAATGATGATAGTTTCGTGTGCACTGTGTTTTTGCCACTTAGTTCATGTTGAAGTGAGAGGCAGCACGAAGGTCAATTCACTTCTGCTGCTGCCGTGATTTCTCACTTCATGGTTTTGACATAGAATTTCTGCTGTCATAGAGTGAGATGTGTTCATGCTTGCTTGTGCACGCATGACGCCATGCACGTTGATTTTGTTAGTAAGTTCATGTTTACTAGTGTACAGCTGATAAGACTATTATCCTTACTTTGTATAGCTGTTCACTAATTTGCTATCACAATCGATGCTTCACCTTTCAGGCGAAAGTGTGACTTTTTCCTTTAACCTTCACTAGAAGCCTGTGCAGCTCATTGTTGTGGAGGGTCAAGTCACTCAGTTTGGCTTCTTCGAACGTAAAGGAAATAAAATTGTGACTCAATATTCTAGCTGACCCTTGAATGTCTAGGTTTTCTTTTTGCACCTTTGCCACAATTCCTTGCCAGTTCGCTTATCCTGTAGTACATACATGTAACGGTGGACGGATGGACAGCGTTTGAAAGAGGAAGACGACGAAGAGTAAAGCTAGTGTTTGGGTGACGAAGTTTGCCTATGCCCACAGCCTCGTGCTGGCGTCACACAAGTCGACAGGATAAAGATCTGGCATCCGCTTCGTCGGCCACAGATCAACATGGAAGTCTTCCACGCCACGCTGTGAACCCTGAATGCAAAGTTCCACCACGGACACAGGCCAGCATCATGACCACATCGCCAGAAGCCTTGGACGTCTCCAAGTACACCGCATCAGCAGACGACGGGCACGTGGAAAAATTGTTCCACTTTTTGAACTCCACGCAACTGCTGCATCATTGTCAAAATGAGAGATTGTCGCCAACCTCAATGAATACGTGACCGGTGAGGCATATTGCTTCTACCTAACGCACATTTTTGATAACAGTGAATGATGGAAGAAAATCAAAGATGAAATGATCAGTCACTTCAACGTGTGCAATGGAAACTGCTACATTATTCACTAACAGCCAGCATTTGAATTACGGCAACACAGTCATACACAGTCGCAATGTTGCAGTGATCAGTGGGATCATATGTGAATATACTTATCCTTGTCGTGATTTTTCCGGAAAGAAGACGCTTAATCGCATGCCTAGTATGAACTTCACATTCCCAATAAGAGCAAAGCCACTGCACACTAATTGATATGCACGCCTATTTGTTGCTCCAAAACCCAACATTGAACCAGGCTTGACTACCGCACTTCAGTCAACAATATGTATGTATTCAGCACGCTACAGTGTCATGTCATCGTTGAAGCTTCTGATGCATCCCATCGCTTGATGCGTGGGCCATTACGCACTTTCAAGTCGCACGACTTTTCTAGGAACATTAGGCCACAGGGCATGCTTTACACAGTTGAGCACGACTTCACAACATCGCAGGCAGATGACCTTTCTTTGGAAGAACATGGTCAAGCCACATCCGCTGCGACATTATCCATCAATCAATTACTAGGAATTTGAAACTTCATAGACACGACTTCTGTATCAGCAACACAAATTGAGAAAATACCGCAACAATCTGTTCTTCTGATGAAACGAAGCCAAGCCAGCTTGCTCACTGGCGAGACGAAATCGGAATACAAGCATCAACGCACGTAGCCCTTCAAGGTAAAGACAATTATAGCCACATATATCAGGGGATCAGGCCGCTTCGCAGCTTTCAAGCTTTCTTCAGCGTACTACACCTATACAAGCCGCTGCCACTCCAGAAGCCTTGCATACGCCAAGTAGCATCGCGCACTGTAATATGATCGAAGCGTTCATTCTCAATGACATCGCAGCAGCCTTAGAAGAGTCTTCTGTGAAGCCTGGCACACTGTGCTCTCCACCAGACAAGTCTCACAAAAAGCAGCAGTGTACTAGCTAGCCATTGATCCCCACGTGAGTTTGCGAAATAAATTAAAGGTATATTCCGATAGATATGCTACCTCAACAACTGTCGCAACAACATCGCCAAGATTAACATAAAAAACTCTAAGAACAAGTTCAGTGACCACAATGATGACTTTGAAATAGACAATGATGAAGTGTGTCGCCGAAAGCACAGATGCGATAACAATGAAGACATCAACGTGTAAGCTCGCTCAACCCAAGGCAAACACAATGAATACGGCATTTTCCCAAAAAGGAGCGTTGCCGAAGATGGCTTTTGCTGTGATCAAGACTTAGTCTATCTGGAACACCTCAACGGTGACACTACACAATACGACGGAAAGGACACGAACGATTTTGCAGCAAGCTCGTCCAATGAACATTTGAGCGAGGGGCAGCACATGTATGCCAGTTGTGACAAGTGGACCGAAGTGAACAGCACATGACAAATCACAGTCATGGAGCAAGTGTAGGCCACACCTTGTACCATTTGGTCCCTAAAGATATCAACATTCAGCTGATCTGCCAAGGCTACATGGTGCCCCTGCTTTATTCGTCTGTGACCAAGGCACAAGCTGTGACACTAGCTGTATACATGTGCAGGGCACTCGTATGTCGCCTGGAATGGTGCAGCCCACCTCACTCACCAAAGCTGTGCCAGACATCATCGAACAGTTGTACTTTTCTATGAAATTGATGAAGTTGCAGGTTGGCTGCCATCTTGGTTTTTACTGCTTCAACTGGACAAGCGCCCATGTCTAGATTAACCCCATTTTCAGTCAGTGTGGGGTGGGTGCTTCCACTGTATTTTATGGTATCGTGGAACATTGGACTAACTGCGCATCTTTATTTTTCATTTATCAACCGCTCCTTGTTACTTCGTATGTTGTTTGCTGCTCGCACTCTGTTGGGGGAGGAGAAATATGTAATTGTGGATGGATGGACAGTGCCTGAAAGAGGAGGAAGACAGAGAATAAAGTTAGTGTTCGGGCAACCATGTTTGCCTATGCCCGCAACCTCCTGCTGGCATCACATACATATATGCCCTTATATGTCGTGAATGTGTTCTTAAAAGGATTTAGTAGAAAGTTGTAACTATTAAAAAATAAATACTGAAGTATACAGAGTGAATTTTCATTTAAAGAAACAGCCAAAGCATGTAGTGCATTTAGGGAAGGGTGGGGCAGATGTCACACTCCTCCCTGCATTGTGCTTCGCAATTCCTCCCAAAGATGCAGGACAGAGTGAAATTATTTTTGACATGGAAGATTAGTTGGTTAAAGGGACACTGAAGGAAACTAAAGTAGCACTAGGTTGAAATATTAGGCTCCTGTATTAAAGAGTTCATCATTTGTAGTGAGAACAGAGCTTTTGTTAACAAGAAAAGGATGAGAAAGGAAAATGGGAGTACTGCCACCTGTTGTGGACCTCTCCTGTCACATCAGCACTGCCTGATTCACATAGTGGGAGGTCACATGGAGATTATGCCGACTCATTGGCTCTGGTGTAGGCAATTCAAAGTGGGTATCTGCAGCTGGACCTTCAATGGTAATCTCCTACACAACTCGCATCAGTGCATAGAAAGCGATGATAGACTTCTAGTGGAATAATCTATTGATGTAGCTCGACATATTTGCTTTACTGTCCCTTTAGGCTTAAGAGCCCAGTGGCAGAAATGAATGTTTTGAAGATTTATCTACACATCCACCCTGCAGTAGTGGCTTCAGAGGGGTAGCAACAAAAATACAACTTACTTTGTGGGTTGCAAAAGGTTCGCCAACACTTCTTCGTGACAAACTATATGTACGGTGGCGCTATTTGCGACAGGTTTCCTCAACTGCGTAGCGTGACTGGTGTTAAAAGTACTTTAACTGTCCCATTCCTCCCGCCTTTCCCCTACATATCAACAAACAACAGTAACAAGTAGTGAAGGGTGCAAACTTGTGGGGCACCACACAGCATCCCATCTATGTATGTGTAATTCTAATTACAGACTCACAAACACATTATGCCATACTTATCTGGAAAAGGTGCTTTCAATGTTGGCAAGGATATTGCCCTGACATTTCCAGGCAATGCAGAATTTTCATGCGACATTACTTCAGGGGTAGATAAGCAACTTCAAATTATTTCCATCATCCTGGACTACATGAAAGCTTTCAGCTCAGTGCTACAATAAAACTATTGTGAGACTTGATTAGATTTCATAAGTGTATATCGTATTCCTCAATTCTAACGCCGCCCCCGATTGTAATGCGCACCTGTTTGCCGTGACCTAAAGAAAAAAGTCCTTTACAGTACCGTGCTCCTCATTCTTTCTTGCAGAAATGCAACTTTCTCTCATTTGGAAAAAAACAGATTTACTCCCAATAGACTAAAGTTGTGATAAAGTCGCAGTTTCGCGTGAAAGGCAAAGCATCGATTATGATAGCAAATTAGTAGACAGCTGTGCGAAAAGTAAGGATAGTCGTTTTATCGGCCATATAAACTTTTAAACATTTGCTTACTAACTAAATTAACAAGCATGAACACGTCTGGTAGCATGAATTCACACAAGCATGAATTGACCGCAAAAACTCTCTAAACGCTGGA
This sequence comes from Dermacentor andersoni, assembly GCF_023375885.2. Taxonomy (NCBI): domain Eukaryota; kingdom Metazoa; phylum Arthropoda; class Arachnida; order Ixodida; family Ixodidae; genus Dermacentor; species Dermacentor andersoni. The sequence goes on along the minus strand of NC_092817.1, from coordinate 4,780,324 downwards.
GTGAGGAAGTACGGCAGCAGGAGCGAGGGAACTGACCTTTGTGCGGCCTCTCACTTCGTAAAAACAGTTGCAGTTTCGCCTGACAGGTGAACGATTGGTAGCGATAGCAGATTACCAGACAACTGCATGAAGTTTTATTGGCCATATAAATTGCAGTAAACATTCTCTTACTAATTAAGTTAACAAGCATAGTGTCATGTGCATACAGGAAAACATGAACAGGTCTCACTCTGTGACTGCAAACACTTGTCGCAATGCTGGCATGATGAGCGTCGGCCTCGTGGAGCGAACCCTTTTTGCTACCTCCCACTTCAGTGTGCCTCCATAACTTCAGATTATGCAATCTCCAACACTACGCATGCGGAAAGGCAGTGCACATGAAGCGATCAGCCTACGCAGCTTGCCCAAGCTTTGCACCCACAGCAGATTACCTCCAAGATAGGGCACGTAGTCTGTGTGTGCGCTATCACTATCAACTCTTACTATCAGCTCAAGTACAGACACTGTGCTGTCTCTTCATACATCTGGACAGCATGAGCTGCAAGGTGGAAACCTTGTTACGATCGGCCTGCGGGGGTAGTGACCTTCAAACTTCTCCCAGCAGACTGCAATGAATCGCTTCGTGAAGGCAGCAATGTGCCTTTTTGGACAACCCCACGGCACCAGCAAGGCTAGCCTTGTTTGGTGAACTGAGTATTGTTAATTGGTTCGCTGTCGCCTTCACGGTCTAATTGGAGCAAGAAAGCTTCTGAAAAAAGGTTGTTTTACGGCTTTTTCCCACGGACCCCAGTAATTGTCACAGTCGTGTGACATACGCAGCGGCTAGCTGCGGAGTCAACTCAGGAATTAACATGCACCAGCTTAAGTCAAGCGTGACAACTGTCTACAAGGACCCTCTCCGCTCTGTGTGTTCAGTGAAACAAAAGTGCAGAAGTGAGTGTGTGAACTCTCGCCCTCGAAGGTGGGTCCTTCGACGATTTTGAATGCTCAGGTTGGATGAAGGTTGGACTGCAGGGAGAACAGAGGGGATTTTAAGCAGCCAGTTTCAGCTCATTGGTGTGCTTCGTTTTCAGTCATGCTAGACTGATGAATAACATTCTCCACCCTTCATGTAGATATTGTAAATAAATCCCGTACTCCTTATTTTCGATGAGAACAATTTCCTCCCTTCAACCACGTCTTTAGTGTGGATGAGTCGGACGACGGCATGACCAAGCTACCACTTTTGACATGCCCGACCCCAACCCTTACAACCTGTTTCTGCTTCAAATCTGGCTAAGTGCTTAAAAGCATGCTTCCAAACTAGAAATTTGACTAAGTAGCAAGCTTGGAAATGTTTTTAAAGGGGCCCTGAACTACTTTTTTTATCAAAGTCGAGAAACGAATTTGAAGTTGAAATAGACTAGTTCAGAAATACTTCGCCGTAGAAAGTACATCAGTGCATTAAGTAGGAGTGGAGTTATAGGCCATCAAACACTCCCTGTGCGGTGCTTCCACTCCTTCTTCAATGACTTGCACTGCAAAGGCTACAATGGAGCAGGGCATGCCCACAACGCTGTACCTACTGAACGTCACCGTCGTATGCGGTTCATATTTGATTTTGGATCTTCATGTAGATGCCACTACTTTCAACTTTGGTGCCTATGATGTGCCAAATGTAGTTGTCCTCAGCTACATGCAACTGTAGTGTGTATGCGCAGCATTTGCTTTGTGCATGACAAGAATTCAGCGCCCTCTCGCGCTCATGCGCTCTAGTATGGCCATGCTACATCTGCTACACGGTGAGCACCAGCTTTGTCTTGCACCAGCTTGACTGACGGATAGTAGCCACATCCAACTTGCGCATTTTTAAGTGCTATCAATAACTGATTGCATAATAGTTCTGAGGAAACCCGCAAGGTGGAGAGAAGAAATTAACAGAGGGAAAATCAGACATCCACCCTTTTGTAGCACTTGCTATAAAGGAAACCTATACGGGTTCCTTGAAAAAAAAAAGCCTCGCAGTTCTGCTTAAGTCAATGCAACATGTGCAGAACCAAGCCTGGGTGATAAGCTATACTTGTATGATGCTGTTTTTTTAAGCAACTCGTTCTTCTATAAATACAGCAACATTGAGCTTAATTTAGATGCTGAGGCAGTGCCCTCAGTGGTGGCTTCCCTTGAATGAGCAAAGCTGCCACTGAGATGCAGCAGGTGTGTCATAGCAGCAAGCCCAGTGCTGGTCCATGGTCTGTGACTGCATTGTTGCTCTCCCCTACCTGTGCGCTCTTTGCATACACGACAGCTCCTGAGGGCTACCAAGGCATGGAAGCATCACTTTGACAAAAAGCACTTGCACTTTCTTTTCACCCAGCAGCAGCAGCTCTCTAGCCAAACCAGATGCTGTGCTGGGCTGAGCTCCATGCTTATCCTTGCCCCATTAGTTCTGTTGCTGCTCGGGTGCACTTGCTTGGCTGCTCACTGCCACCTTGTTGTGGCATCACAGCAGCGGTGAGCTGGGGTTGATTTTTTGTTTTTTCTCCTCTCACTGTCAGAGTGCTGTCAGGGAACATATCACTGTGGTCACAGTATTAACCCCTTAAGTGTTTTATTAATTTGACCAAAAGTGACCTTATTTTGCTTATGTATATGGCTTATTTTCAACCTTCACTCCACCAAAAAAACCCTTTTAATGCTTTTTCAACCAATTTGCTTCATGTTTTAAGCATGAAAACATTTTACCTCTTCACTATGCCACATATGTGTACTTGTCATTGCCACAAATGGTACAGTTATAAACAAGGAAAAATGCATTATTTTACCCTGTTTCAAGATCAGCTGTTCTGCAAAACAAAGTTCTTGACTGAATGAAGTATTTTGTGCAATCTAGCACATCTAAGGCACGTCAGATTCAAGCAGCCACTTTCTTCTGCACGCGTGACTCGTGTGAGCTGTCAGTGGCAGACATTGCCACAAATGGTACAGTTAGAAACAAGGAAAAATGCATTATTTTACCCTGTTTCAAGATCAGCTGTTCTGCAAAACAAAGTTCTTGACTGAATGAAGTATTTTGTGCAATCTAGCACATCTAAGGCACGTCAGATTCAAGCAGCCACTTTCTTCTGCACGCGCGACTCGTGTGAGCTGTCAGTGGCAGACACTATCATTCAAATCTGCCAAAAGGGGCAAAAAGCGAGATTCCAAAAATGCTGACCTTGACTGCTGACAAAATTCTGCCATCTCTGTAGTATAAAACAAAGACTGCAATAAACATGCCTCTCCAGCACTAACGAAATGGTGGCCCTCTACGTTGTAGAACATGGAAGACTGAATCAATGTGCCTTTCAAGGTGCTGAAAAAGTGCTGCCATCTATGTAGTAAAAAAAAAAAAGAGATATAACCGCTGATGTCAAATGCTGCCACTGCAGCTGTCTGTCTGAAAAATGCTTGCAAATGTTAATTTGTGTACGTTATTTGCGTGTATGTTATATATTCTTCACCAATGTTTGAAAATGCCTGCATATGTGATGAATTTTGTATGTGTTTACATGCTTGCATATTTCTATGTATACCCACCCTGCTATGATTCAGATCAGATCGCAGTATCAGATCGCAGTATCTATAAATAATAAGAACTACAAAGTGGATGTGCTTAGTTCATCCAAATCGGTTTGAAAACGAGATTATTGCTGTTGACGAGCTGAGCTCGCCCAAAGGAAAATTACCCTGGATCGTGTCTGAAACACTTTAGGGGTTAATCATGGCCTTGAGCGAGATGATCAGCACTTTTGAGCAGGCGCAGTTAGCCAGGCACTGTGCCCAAAAGACGCTAGCATGCGACCCGAGTTTTTCAGCAATCAGGGTGATGAGGACGCTAATTGCTGTTTCATTCGTGGGTGTCTGCTAAAGGCATGACAATGGCACTCTTATGCATATTAGTTTTGGTTTCCAGAGTAAAGTTGTCCAGAATTCATTATGATGCAGAAAGTAGTTGCGTCAGCTTTTTGGATTTCTGGAACCAGTTATTCTCGGATGATAGGCTTCAAAACGTTGCATTAGGATCAATCATCTTGATTCTGTACCAAGCATGCTGTCTTGGCACAGCGCTAGTGATGCTGTTGCTCATAGACATGTCGACATGTCCAATGCACACAATAAGTGACCGAAGATATTTCTGGCGGCATTTTAGTTCCATGTGGTCTTTGTGCAGCCAGTGGCCTTGTATTTTTATGATTTCACTTATCTTTAAATTCTGTTTATCTTGAAATTTTGTCCAGATTATACAGCTTCGAGTTAATGGGATTTTTCTGTGTTCAAGTTGAGTTGTGTGATTGGAATGTTGCACAATTCCTTTCAGCAGAGAGGATGTTCCAGCCAGCCCCAATTCCAATAGTGACACTGCTGCACTGCCTGTCATCATTCGTGAAAAAGACATTGAATACCAGGCAAGGCTTCTCTTTTTTTTTAAACCAGCTGCACTATGGTGACCTGTTAATAATGTGGCATTTTGTTCAAAATGCAGCTGCAGCGTGTCATCCTGTATAATCGACTGCTGGAGGCATACCCTTATCAGAAACAGCGCATTATCCAGGAAGCCAAGCTAGACATCCCACCGTTGTACAGGGCCCACGTCTGGTCAGCATTGCTCGACGTACAGGTACAGCATAGCATTGGCAGAAAATGTGTTCCTTGGCTTGCTTGGTTAGGCCGAAAAACATCTACTGCAAATAATTTGTCACATTGACTAGAACAGAAAAGTACCTATATTTTTGTATGCTTTCAAGTATTCTGATACTAGTAGATGTGATACTGTTATGCAGCTCAACGCATAAAGCTCAACACAGGAAAGAAAGAACATTCTCAGCAGGCGTTCACAATATGCGGGCAGTAACATTTTTCATAGAATGTACTGTCATTTTATGACGCGCCGTTAAGAAACTCCTCCTGCTGTGCTACACATAAGTGCTTTATGTTTTTTTTATAGCTATCTTATTTTATTAAACTTCTGTAGGATGTCGCCGCTATCATGTAGCAAGATTAAATAACGTGAACCCTTCCTTGCAGTTGAAACCAACTGTATCTTGTTAGCAACTCCCTAAAGGAGCCTGCAGTATGTCCGTGTTTCTGGGTAATTAGTACTGGCTAATTAACTCACTTCTTCATTAATCTTATCAGCATAATATCAATACAAGGTTTGTAAAGCACACTTGAAAAGACGACTCTCAGTTGCTTGCAGCACAGTACTTTTTGCATAGCTGTTTTCCTGCAACTGAAAGAAACCACATGAAATTTTTTACACACACCTGTGTGCCACAGCAGTGCTGCTTCTTGGATTGTAGCGCGAAGTGACACAGGCGGAGTCTAGAAGCAGACGGGACGTCAATAGCGCTCGCCCTGTGTGCTTCTAGTTTCTGTCCGTGTCATTTCGCGCTACAATCCAAGATCAAGATGTAATGACAATATTAATATAAATAAGCTGAATACGTGCAGCCACCACACCGACACTCCAATAGAACCTGTCATAATAAACACCTCAGGCAGTATCCGACACAGTGCGACACGCTTAGGTATTCATATTTCCCATGGGCAATCGAAATCTAGAATGCGTTGCCAAAGGAAATTGTAGAATCAGATTCTGTGAATGGCTTTGTCACAAAATTGGAGCCATATTTTGGTTGCTCATGAAAGTATTTGAGCAAGCTTAAAGATAATGAGTTGGTTGAATGATTGGGCACTAGTGCATGTGTGATTGTATACTGCCTTATGATTTCAAATGTAAATATTGCAATGTGCTGAATAGTGGTGTTTTATTGAGCCCTGATAACTACAAGAATGTTATACGACTAATATCGCAATTGTTTTGAACATCTTTTGTTATTTCTTGATTCATGAGAAACAGAGAAAGTGTCTTGTGTTGAATGCCAATGTTGTTGTATGGCAGTTTTCTTTTCTTTTCTATATTTCTTTCTTTCTTTTGTTCTTCTTTTTCTTGTTTTCCTGTTTTTCCCATGCTCATGTGTATTTTTACAATCCACTTCTTGTTTGGGCCTGTGCAAAGGCTTACAGTATTGTTAAATAATAATAATAACAATGTTACCGTACCAACCCGCCTAACTTTCTATCCTTTTGCAGTGCTGCTCTCAAGTATACTGCCTGTGAACTAATTTTGCCTGCAAAGAGGCAAGGCCAAATGTTATTTAGCACATTCCTTCAAGACTAGCCATTACATTTGTGCTGCTATTTGGGTTTGCCTGATGCAGGAAATCAAGAGCGTGTGCTACAGGTCCTGTTGTCATGAACTATTATCACTATTGTCCGTAAAATATTGTCCTATCACTGTCATAAACTATTGGGTGTGCCTGGTTTAGGCTGAACAAGAGCTTGGATGCTAGCAGGATGTTATTGGCCCCAACAATATAAAATTCCCTGTCAAAATGATGCAATGGCCGCATTATGCACTCGTTATGTATCTTGTTTTGTTCACCGACAGTGTTCCAGAGCAGCAGGGCTGTGTGCATAACGTGCAGCAGGGCTGCAGATTGTGCTATTAAAAAATTTGTGGGATATCTTTTAAACGGGGAGAAAGGAGCTATATGCAGAAGGTAGCTTCTTGCAAACAGTCGAAAGTGGCGTTTTCAAGTATGCTTCATAAACCTTGTATATTTATGTTATGACCATAAAGTGAATAATATTCGTGTTCAGTAATTAATTACGCTCTACAGGGGAAAAAAAAAAGGCTTCGCAGTTGAAGAAAGATTGTCCTGGTCCCTGAGAAGTCCGTATAGGTTTTCTTTGTAGCTTCGCGTTAATCAGTTGGATGACAATTTTTCCCTATCATTCCTGTTTGGTAGCATGCCTCCTTATTACCTGGTGTCCAACTGTTACATCTGCATACGCTGACCGTGAGGGACCACGTGGCACTGTAGCTGAACAGCTGTTGACTGAAAGTATCCCTTGCCAGAGCAGGCATGCTGCTTTTAAGAACTCACTAGCATTCACTGTGTCAAGATGGCACCCGAGGCAGAAGGATGTGCACTGTGCTCCTAGCCCATTTGTGGTAGGCAGCAATTTTTGCCGTGCGCATCTTGCCGGCAGCGTTTTCATTGCAAATGCCTCAGCATACAGACCAAGGAACACATCCTCATGGAATCCGGGACCGGCAAGTGCAAACGTGTTCAGTGTGTGAAGTGGCCTGATCTTTCGTCGACAGAGCTTATTGGCAAGACCGGCTGCACAGACATGCCCCCCGAGGAACCTATGTTTTCCCTCGATCTTCAAGACATGGCTTCCATCAGCGTCTGGTGTTGTTCAGATGATGCAAACAATGGCTAGTCGAATGAATGCGTTGGCCACTGAGGTGTGACAACTTCAAGTGGAAAATGCGCTTTTGTGTGAGGCTGTGAGTAGCCCGAGTGCATCTGTTCAGGTGCGAACCACTTACCAAGATGAGCACTTGCTCTCCTACTCTTTGGAATGTCGCAACTATGCATCTTCTTTGGTGACAAACCTCGATGCCACGAATTCTGCCACCCCACCGAAGGCTCCTGCTTAGCACCATCGTGCTCTTTTCCAATGCTCATTTAAAGCGGTGAGCCAGGCATCACGGCCTCAAGCGACGTTTGGCACAGCTAAGCAGTCTATGCTTAAAGTAGCGTCCAAACTACAGGTGAAGAAAGGCCTATTTGTTTCTCGCCTCAACCCCACTATGACAGCATTGGTCATACAGAAACTTTCGGTGGATATAGCGGGTGACAAAGTGATTACGTGTACAAGACTGGAAACAAGGTATGAAACGTATCGTTCCTTCCATATCTCTCTGGATGAGCATTTTTTAGAGCATTTGTTGGGAAACAAACCTGAAGTGTGGCCTGATGGTTACCTATTTCATCCCTTGTATGGAAGCCTGTGGTCCTCGCGACACTTTGGGGATTCTAACAGTGCTCCAACCTCGTCCGAAAATGGCACAGGAAGTTGTGCAGTTATACATCAATATAACAACCTACAATATAAGGGAATCCTCGATTTAATGAGGTACTCAGCTTTTTGTCACCTCTAGTACATAAAAATTAGAACCTCAATATAGCGAAGTGTGTTTGTATGCGATTTTAATATAACGAAATTTCGCTCCGCGGCAATGAAATGCCGAGACAATAAATCGAAACTCCCGCGCACGCAGATGGTCAAATTATTGAATTACAAGCTGCTGCTTGCAAACGCACCTCTCAAATTGCACCCGGCGTGACAGGAGCGACCGCTTAAGTGAAGCCACATCATGTTCCATGTTCCGTATAAAGTCCAAGTGCGATAAGATCCTATCACGCCCGCGCACTTTGTGCTTTAGGTGCCAGCGAAGCTGTGCGAGGGGAAGAAAGATGGTTGCTTCACGCACGAGTGCCGCCTCCCCGTGCGAGCAAAGGGGAGAGGTAAGTTGGTGGTTACGCGATTTCTGGCGCGTGTCTCGGCCGTGGCTGAGCACATAAGCAGCCGCGCACCCTGCTTTAGAGGTAATCTGCCGAGATGGCGTGCCATCATGTAAGCTGTATTCCTGCACGTTTAGTATTGAAGGTTGCGTAGTCTCGAGTTTCGGTGACCTGTTGGTGCGAGAGGCAGAGAAAGCATTCGCTCCCCTGTGCTTTTTATGATAGCGTCGTCCCAGTGTGGGCGACGCTGTCAGCCGCAGGGGCGTAGTGCACGCGAAAGCGTGGCTGGCTTCGCTTAATTCGTACCGCCTATGTGAAGATAATGTCGACGTGGCATGAAACCGTATCATTCGTCGCCGACTCCCAAATTCATCAAAGTGAATTGTTTTCTCATTCAAATTTGCTTTTTTTCGATTGCCCGATAATTCGGAATGTAAGAAAAATCGATTGGCGACTACTTATTTGCATAAAAGTTGGAATTTCAGTAACAATGAAATTTTGGTTTAGCTAAGCAAATTGTCGATTTTACCAACTTTTTTATATCGAGGTTTAACTGTATTATCAAAACAAGAGAGGCCTTCGAACTGAAAGTGAGGTGTTCTTCACGAATGCATACCAGTGTGAAGCATGATACTATATGCCTGATGGAAGTGTGGCTAAACTCGTAGTGTACAAGTGCCTCTTATTTCTCAGATGAGTATGCTGTTTTCAGAGCCAAGAGAATTTATTCTGACCAGGTTAAACATGGTGGCGGAGTTCTGATATCGTGCTGTTCTGTATTAGCTGCACTTAGAAGGCAAGACCTGGAGATGTATGATGAATGTTTGTGGTTGGAAATTCAAACACATGACAAACTTAAATGATATTGCGCGACAAAAAAACGACATGGACGTGAGAGAAGACGACACACCAAGCGCAAGCTTTCAACTAAGTTTATTGTGCCGTTGCGTCGATTTTATACATGGCACGCAGCGTAGATCGCGCATGCGCTTACAAGGAAATGAAGTGCGAATTCATGTAACATAGTTACGAGTCATGTGATGCCGCGTCCAAGAAACCGAATTCTTTTTCTGCGAGAGCCAGAGACGAGAAGCTTGGACGCGGCATCACATGACTCTTAACCATGTTACATGAATTCGCACTTCATTTCCTTGTAAGCACATGCGCGATCTACGCTGCCTGCCATGTATAAAATCGACGCAGTGGCACAATAAACTTAGTTGAAAGTTTGCGCTTGGTGTGTCGTCTTCTCTCACGTCCGTGTCGTTTTTTTGTCGTGCAATATCATTTAAGTAATGAATTACCAACTTGCCCGGAATGCTGCTCACATGACAAACCACACCATCTTGTAGGCTGTTATTACTTTCTGCCTAATTCCGATTGTAACATTTTCACGAATAATCTTTTGGATATTGGGGATAAAATTGATTTTTCAATGTACAAAGTTCACATTTACGGGTACCTTAATCTTCCTGAAGTCAAATGGGCACCTGGTTTGGTCAACAGTGACTGCACAGCCGTATGAGAAACAGCCGGATGTCTCATTGAGTTTATTAACTTTCATGGGTTACGTCAATATAACCCGATGAACTGCACTGGTAATATTTTAAATCTAAGTATATCTAACACGCCTAATTTTGAGGTTCGAGTAGTGTGTGATCCTCTTGTTCTTGTAGATAAGTTTCATTGTCCATTTACTCTGTGATTCATTTTGTCTTTTCGTCCAATGCATGGACTCAAACTAGAAAAATTTAAATATGCTTACAGCGGTTACCTCGGGCTGTACACTGAACTTCACAACTATTATTGGTCTCGATTCTTTCAGACTGGGAATGTTGACTCATGCATTGAGCTACTAACATCAGTTGTACAAGGATTAATGAAAAAAATATATACATGCGATGTCATCCGAAGATGTCAAGATTCCCTTACTGGTTTTCTTGCGATTTGAAACACTACTTGAAGATAAAACAGCGGTATCACAAATTGTACATAACATCTGAAAGTGAATATGGATACTAAAGATATTCGTTATGTAGACAAATTGTGAAAAAACTTATTGTACGCGATGAAGCTGAATACCATAAACTTCTTGAAGAGAACTTCAAGAAAGAACCGAACTCCTTTTGGGATTTTGTGCGGAAGCAAGGTAAAGGTAGGGTCAACGTTTCTGTGCTGAAGATGCACGACAGTATTTGTTTCAAACCACAAGATATATGCCAAGCTTTCACTCACCACTTCAGTTCTTGCTTTGTGCACCCTGAAAGCACAACCCCTGTCATCACCTTTGACAACAGCACTGACTGCTTAGTATATGAAAGTGTCGATGAACATGAGGTTTTATTGGCGATTCAGAAGCTTAAGTCAAAACTTTCAACCGGTGTTGATGAAATTCCCAGCTTCATAATCAAAGGAGGTGCTGACATTTTTAGTCCTGCTTTGACGTATTTGTTTAACTTATCTTTGCACACTGGTGTTTTTCCATGCCTTTGGAAGCTGTCAGTAGTCATTCCTGCATTTAAATCTCGCAATGCTTGTGATCTGAATAACTTTGGACCAGCGTCACTTATTTGTTGTTTTGCAAAAGTTTTTGAAATGGTAATGTATGAACGCATGAGTTCATATTTCAAACAAAAGATCTAGTCTTTGCGACACGTTTCTTTAAAAGGAAGATCCATTGAATCAAATTTATGCCTCTTTCTTGGATACAGTGCGCCTCATGTGTTTAATCATGGTCAGGTAGAAACAATCTACTTTGACATGAAAAAGGTTTCGACACGGTTTCACTTAAGGTACCTCTAATGAAGATTGAAAAATAGGGACTTTGCCCCATGCACTACAAATGGCTCAAAAGCTACCTTGGCAGCCTCTGAAACCTTGTCAGATTTTCTGGCCCTGTGTCCGACAAATTTGTATCATCATCGGGAGTGCCTTGAGGTTCTAACCTAGGGCCATTGTTGTTTCTACATGTTATGAACGCAAAGGTGTTGTTCTTTACAGATGATCTAAAATTATTCTGTAAGACTGAGAATTTAGAAGACTGCCGCGGTTTGCAAGCTGACATTGGCAACATCGAGAAATGGTGCTTGATGAATAGGCTTAAAGGGACTCAAACGATTTTGACAATTTTGTACAAATGTACTGAGTCATTAGACTAGGTCCTTCCGATCATTAATTTATGCATCTAAGTGCTCCGCGTAAAGCGTGTAATTTATTATAAGGTTTTAAATATGTACATCGCTACCGATCGCAACACACTGCTTGGCTGAATTTTCAGCCGCCCCCACCCATTTGAAGTACATTGCCCTAATGACGTCAGTAGGGCGAGCTATTCGATTGGCTGTTCAGGGGTATCTTCGATAATTTTTCCACCTTAATGGTGAACAAATGTTTGTGATAGTTGGAATGTTAGCTAATTTGTTTCTATAAAAAGAAAGTAACAGAAAGAGAATACACAAGAACAATTTCTCAGTACACTTAAGCACTCCCGGCACACAGCAAATGTCATCTGCTTGTATTACAAAGTGCTCTGTCTTGACGAGAGCTCAGCGGTCAGTGTCGGTCTGTCTTTTCATAAGCACCATGAATCAATCGCCTTTGTTGCGTTGTGGGCTGCAAACATAGCGACTGGCAGTATGTCAAGCTGCGACACTGTGTCCCTCTGCAAGGCAGCAGATGAGTAGAGTGGCTGCAGTGCATCGGACTTTCAGTATCCGAGCCAGGATTTGTGTGTTCGCGGCCACCACTTTACACCGCATATCATATTGACCGCAAATAAAGATGGAGACAGAGGAAGAGAACACAAAAACAACACGGGCGTTTACCTTCAACTGGTTTATTTACGGCAACCCGTGGGCACATATAGGCAAATAGAATATGTGCAGAATGCAGCAAACAAGAACACTCATCAGCCTAGCGAGGCAACCAGTTATAAAAAAATATATTTCCGATTGAAACAACCTAATGGAAGTGTCACTAACACAGTCTTGGCCTTTCTTCTTTATGTGATATGCCTCCATCAGTTCGTATGCAGTCTGGTCCTGGCTTCTCCCCAGAATCTTTATCTCCTTAAAAGTGGTGCACAGGGGCAGGCATTGCAGTGTGCAGGCAAGTGCACCAATTCATTTTTCATTAACTTTTGTTCATGTTCTCTGGCTCGATCATTCAGGCACCGTCCTGTCTGCCCTATGTAGGACTTGCCACGCACCAGGGGATTTCGTACACAACTCCTACATTGCATTTTTCACACGGCTTGGTATAGTTTTTGCCACAGCCTTGCCTTCCTTTAGGAACACGGGAGGTGCGAGGGCAGAGCCGCGCCAGCTGAAACATTTTAAAAGTTTTTAGATATATGGATAATTTTTTTCATTGTTTTTACTGGGCAAGGAAGTTTAACTTCTGTGACCGCATTCTAGCCATTTTTAAACAACTCAATAAAGGGCTTTCTTTTACTCACAGACTTCCACATGACAGTTCCTTAAAAATGCCCCCCCTTCCCCCCCCCCCCCAGACACCTGATCAAGCGCTTTGTCTATGGTAGCTAAAGAAATGTTACACAAAAGCGACGCAATGCATGAGCCAATGCAGATTCCACGTTTCTGCAGAAACAAGTGTTCGTCAAAACTGATAAAAGTGGTATTGAAACAGGTTTCTAAAAGCGTTTAAAAAATCTTCTACTGAGATACCAGCTACGTTCTGGAAGAGAATAGTGCCATTTTCTTCAATACACATCTTCACAGCAACAAACAGATCTTTATTGAGGAATGGAGTAGAAAAGCTCTACATCAACTGAAAAAGCTGGATTTATGACCTGGTTAGCCCTTAGAAAATCAACAACCTTGTCAGAGCTTTTTGTAACAAAGGGGTCGGATATAACAAGCGTCTTCAAACTCTTTAAAATGAAGCGGCTAACTTGAACCTGCCACGTTCCACACTCGTTAACTATTGTCCTGAATGGAATGCCGGGCTTATGTGTCTTCGCAATAAAGAAAACACAGCGCAGCGCTCGAAGCACTACTGATGTCCCTAGCTAGTCTATCGAGATTAAGAGACTTGCACATTCTTACAACCCTGCTTTTTACTCTGGTTTCAGAGTTCCTAATATTTAAATTCTTCTTCAGTGCCTCAGAGGCTTTAGCACCAAACATGCCCTTCAGGAGCACAACAAATCCCCCCCCCTTTGTCTGCCTCTAAAAGTACAAGCTTGTCTTTACAAAGCGTCAAAGTCCTATGTTAGTGGATACTGTTCGATTGGAAGCCGGTTTTGAGACACTCCTGCTAAGACGGCCAACACCTTCCAACAGGCACCTGTCATGGTGATCCTGCTTCACCACCTGCCTGTTCAGAGCAGCGAGTTCATGGGCAGGAACTTGATGCTCAACGCTGTACTTCGGTCCATTAGCAAGCAGGGCGGTCACGTCTTCTGGGATGCTTGCGTTGCCAAGCACAAGCGGCTTATTTCCTTGTCCCTGACTTGTCCTCATACCATACTTTACACCGGAGGATTACTACCACAATAGCGTTCCGAGAGTCCAGTATTCGGGTAAACGCAAGCGAGGGGACAGGGCTTGGCCTCTTGACCGTACCGTTTCATGGGATGAGCAGAAGCGCAAACGTGTGTAATCTGCACGGTGCAGCCACCTGGTGGCACGGTCCTCAACCAAACACAGTAGCAGTAACGAAGTGTATAATTCTTTGCTGCTGGTTTAAATTTTTTGCAGGAGCGCAATCGTTAACATGCTGCTTTTGTAAATGTTTAAAGTGTTTTACACTTAGTTAGAGCAGTATTAGCTCCTTGTTTGGCTGGTTAAGCTCTGCGCCAACAGGTGGCTGGACCGATCAGGCCGTTCATGTACGTCTACGCTAAAGTTGCTTCATCAGCTTGAGTTTGTGTCTACACCAGTCCGTTGAAACGCCCAGCTCACCTGTGGTTACCGGAATACCAGACACATTCGGTGCTGTGACGGAATGCTCGGAACGCACGCTGCTTCGATAACTCTCGCTTGGGGTTGACTGCCGAGCAGCTGCCGGAGAGGTTGTAGAGGCTTCACACACTCGCACTTAGAGAACCAGAAGTAGAAGCACGACATGGCATTATGACGCAGAGCCAGTGAAGGCGGAGCTTAGCTCCGATCACTCAGCGAAAATGCATGACTATGGAGAAGGGTAACTTGTAATCGTCCGTAGCTCTCTTAATATGAGACGCTTCACACAAATTGTGGTGTGAATGATTAACTTTAGCTGTACCCTACGTGTCTACAAAATTTGTCCACACCGTTTCAGCGGCCCTTTAAATTGAACATTAAGAAAACTGATGTTTTGTTTCCTACTAGAAAACACAACAGTTAAATTTAATTATACTCTTCCTGGCGGAAAAATATCGCATGCTGCCCATGTGCAAGACCTTGGTGTTGTTGACTCAAAGCTCGATTTCCAGTTGCATGCATTTTCTATTGTTTTGCGTGCATCGAGGCATATTGGTATTATTTCTAGGTTAACAAAATATCATCAATACAAATGTCTGTGCACTCTTTACTGTGCTCTCGTGACACCATGCCTTGAGCTCGCATCAGTAGCCTGAAATGACGTCTCCGTTAGCTATTCCAGTCGAATCGAAAATGTTCAGCATAAGTTTGTACGCATACTGCATGATAGATATATTGGTCGCCATCGTTTTTGTAACTATGATTCTCTCTTAGCAGACCTTAGTATGTCTACATGACAGGCGACTTGTGTGCGACATGCAGTTCCTTCGTAAAATTGTGCGTGGCCCCATTGATTGTGACCAGTTATTGACGTTACTGCAATTTCGTGTGCCTCATGCAAAAGTGGCCAAATGTCAATACATTTTATCCTTAGATGCATGCCATTTTTCCCGTGACTTGTTTGCAGATCACCTATAATTCATCCTTTCATAGCACAGACATATGTGCCTAAACTGCTGTTTTTTATCGCTCTTTTTAGATTGTCTATATTGTCTTTGCAATTTTCTTTTCTCTGTAATGTGTCTGTATCTGATCTAGTGTGAGCTTGTTTAGGCCAGTGGCTGTTGAGGTGCACTCAAGATAAAATATCCATCTATACTGTGTGCAGGGTGCACTTATGCGAGAGTATGAAGCCATTGACAAGGAAACTACCACCCCAACTGACAGGCAGGTGTGTTTCACTTAATGATCATGCTATCAATAACATCTTTTTCATTACCTTGGTTAAAGAAGAGTCCTCTCACTGTAAGAATGTAATGCATGTATTAAAAAAGCACTAGCATTCTTTTTATGTATGGTTTTTGTGGCCCACCAACATGCAGCCATGAAGTTTCGTGTGGGATGCTCCATCTCTCTTTGCAATTCTTCCAGATCGAAGTTGACATTCCTAGATGTCATCAATACGACGAGCTGTTGTCATCACCTACTGCTCATGCAAAGTTCAAGCGCCTCCTGAAAGCTTGGGTTGTCAGCCACCCTCACTATGTTTATTGGCAGGGTTTAGATTCCTTGTGTGCACCATTCCTATACCTGCACTTCAATGATGAAGGTGATTATACTTTAACATGGCAAATACTGTGTGAGCCAGGCTAAGTACCTCTTCTTTGTGCAGCTTCTGCATATGCATGCCTGTCCACATTCATCTCAAGGTACCTCTACGACTTCTTTCTTCAAGATAACTCCCAAGTCATCAAAGGTAAGAAAGTAGGTTTTCTTCAGAGCCCTTAACAGCAGATGTGCTTTCTTCAGAATACCTGGCCGTATTTTCTCATTTGGTTGCTTTCCACGACCCGGAGCTGACAAACCACTTGGACAGTATTGGATTTCTCCCAGAGGTGGGCCCTTTCTTAGTCTCCTGAAGTATTTTTACAGTTTCTTTTTTCTTTCTGTGACAGCTTTACTCTATTCCATGGTTCTTGACAATGTACACACGTAAGTTTGCCTCTGTTAATGTTTGACAATGCCAAATGAATGGTGGTATTGTTCATTTTTAAACAGATGTGTTTCCCTTGCACAAGATATTTCACCTCTGGGACACACTTCTGCTTGGCAGAGACAGCTTTCCACTCTGTGTTGGTGTGGCCATTCTACAACAGCTTCGCACAGATCTGCTATCATTTGGCTTCAATGAGTGCATTTTGCTGTTCTCAGACATGCCTGGTGAGTAAACAAGTGGCTTTGGATACCTAGGCACGCAGAACATGATTAGCCCTCATGTTCACCAATTGCAAATGTGCGCACAAGCTGGGAGAATGACAACTATGTTCCGATTACGAGGCATACCATATAGTTGGGGCACTACTGATCAATTTTGACCACGTTTCGTGTTTACCTAGCTCATGTTACTGATAGTTATCTCTCAAAATTTGATCAGGTCAATGACCGCGACCTCGTTGCTCCATCCACTTGCAATGTGTGTAGGCCCCTTGCCCTTCAGCATATTCCCCAGCCAACTGCAAAGTGTCTGTAATGGAGTGTACCAATGAGGCCCCCACCCGGGGGTGTGTGTTGTCCATGTCTGGAACTTTTGCTGCTGTTTGTTTTGCCTCTTCCCACAGAGATAGATATACAGCGGTGTGTCCAAGATTCCATTCGCATCTTCTGCAGTACACCGCAGAGCTCCACATTCAGAGCTCATGCAAGACCTGGCAGCCAGCCCCAGGATCCACTTGTAAGCAGTCTCAGTCACTCCTTTGTGCTTATTTACACTTATTATGGAGGTTTAAAAGTAGGGGTATACTATTGGCCAGGCATACAAAGGATAATTTAGGAGTACTACTCCCACACCATGTGTATGAAAGCCAAAGTTTGTGCCGCTTCCATTCATACCACCAGATTTCAAGGAAAATTGGGCACAACAGGTTGGTTCTAGATATAATCTGCCAGTAATTAAGCAGATTCTTTAAAACCAATAATCATACCAGTTGATGCAATCCACTTTTATAAATGCACATTAATGCTGAAAAACAGTCAATTCCTCCGCGCATCATAGCTAGAACTGGCTGCTATGCCAATAAAACCAAAATTTACTTACTCAATTCCTTTTATCTCTTTGTTAAAAGGAGAGCTTGTGCACTCCGCTGCTTGCCATGAAAATCCTGCAAATGTGGCAAGCTTTGCTCGAACAGTCCAGGTAAATGGCGTACCATATGGGCATAAAAGTGTGTTAGGCCCACACAACTAATACAAGCAAAAATCCTTTCACAGCTTTAAACAGTATACAGTTACGGGCTTATATGCACTCGAGCAGAAATTTAGCTGAATGCTTGTTCTGTTTGGCATCCTGTGTTCTACGTCATCAGTATGCAGCCTGGATGTTTGTGACATATGCCAACTGATTGAGCCTTGTCCTGCAGGGCATGTCGCCAGTGCCTTTGGAAGAGCTCAAGGCAGAACTCTGTCCACGAATCTCTCCTAGGGATCTGCTGGATCTGCTCGAAATGTCTCGCAGAGACAGCTCCAAGCTGCGTCTTCTTGTTATCGATGTGCGTCCACCTGACGAGTATCCTTTGAGCATGAAGTGCTGAGCTGACATGTTCATTTGCTGTGTAGCAATCTAGTCAAAAACACCCTCTGGTATTACTTTCATAATGTAAATTTTGCAACACAGATGCAAGGACAAGACTACCGTTGCACAAAGGCAATCAGATTTATAACTTCTGCAGTCCTCTAATGAAACCATGCCATTGAATATGCTTGATGATCGCATTAAAATGATGCAACTTGTTTCAGGAGTGGCTACAAATGACAGTGGGCAGTAGTAAGCAAACTTGACGTACTGCAGCAGAACAGAAAAGTAGGTGATCTTGACAGGTTCAGCACACACACGAGAATATGGATAGAAGTGCTTACTTGCAGCTCTTTTTGTTTAAAGGAAATTGCAAAGAAATCAGCAAGGGTAAAAGCAGACAAATTCAGGCTGGTACTTGCAAACAAATTGAAGCCTTAGAACAAAGAGATGAAGATGACATAGAGGTTATGAATGAAATCGTAACTAGGCTGGCTTCAGAGGCAGCAATTGAAGTGAGAAGCAAGGCACCAAGGCAACCAGTAGGCAAGCTTTCCCAAGTAACGACAAAGCGTGAAAGTGTCCAACTCAGGAGATAAGACAGAATTTGCGGAACTTGTTCAAAACTGAACAAGGCCAAAATAAAGGATATCCGAAATCAGTGACAAGGAAACAAACCAAGATGTATGCACTGAAAGATAAGCAGGGTTTTATCATCAGCAGCAGAAGAATTCTATACTGACCTGTACAGTACCCAGAGGAGTCGGGATACATCCATATACTCCCAGTATTATATAAAATATTCACAAAGATAATTTGCAGTAGTATAAAGGCAATACTTGACTTTAGCCAACCAAGGGAACAGGCTGGCTTCAGGAAGAGATACTCTGCAATGGATGACATCCATGTCAATATCTTGAAATATATATACAGATTTCGTAGCTACCTTAATTCTGCACAAGTAGGAAGATACCTATAAAGAGAGGAGTCAGACAAGGAGACACACTCTCCAATGCTGGTCACTGCGTCCTTGGAAGTATTCAAGCTATAAATTTGGGAAGGCTAGGAGCAAGGATCGACGGTGGATATCCTGGCAACCTTCGGTTTGCCAATCACATTGTTGTATTCAGCAATACTGCAGATAAGTTACAACAAATGATTGAGGACCTTAACAGAGAGAGTGCAAGAGTGGGGTTGATTGTTATTATGCAGAAGACAAAGATAATTAATAGCCAGGCAAGGGAACAAGAGTTCAGGATCGCCAGTCAGCCTCTAGAGTCTGTGAAGGAGTATGTTTACCTAGGTCAATCACAGGGAACCTTGATCACGAGAATGAAAATTGGTTGGATTGCATATGGCAGACTTTGTCATATCCGGACTGGAAGCTTATCATTATCATTGAAAAGTAAAATGTACAAAAAGTGCATTTTACCTGTGTTGACATGTGGGGGCAGACAAAGAGCGATGGAACGAAGAATGCTAGGCATAACGTTAAGAGACAGAAAGAGCAAACAGGTACATCCGACATTCTAATTGACATCAAGAGAAAAAAAGAAAAATTGAGCTGGGCAGGTCATGTAATGCGCAAGACCATTAGGGTTACAGAACGGGCACCAAGAAAAGGGAAGCGCAGTCGAGGACGGCGGTGCGGCAATGAAACTAGGAAATTCACTAGTGCTAGTTGGAATCGGTTGGCGCAGGACAGGGGTAATTGGAGATCGCAGGGAAAAGCCTTCGCCTGCAGCCGACATAATGTAGGCTGATGATGAGGGGGAATAAAAATGTAATCGGCAAGCAACATATGCATTTCAGCATACATCAGTTCTTGTCTACACGTCAAAATGCATCTGTTACTTGGCATTTAATTTTGCATTTTTATGCATTTTCCTTGAAATAAAAAAAAGCAATTGCCAATTTCATCAGAATGCCAAGCATGAAAAACATTTCAGAAAGCTGGTGTGAAGAGGTCCTGCAGTGTTACAGGCGTCACATCTCGATGGTGCACGAGGCAAGACCGAAAGAAAGAATGAAATAATTCACCGTAATGTTTACTGTCCGTTTTGCCCAGACCAGTCTATGCCAGCACCAACTTGCCTTCGTCGCTGTTGTAGCGAAGTACAACTCTAAAGACCTTCCACAAGTGTGCTGCACATGCACATCGGTACTGTGACAGCACATTGGCAACAATGCAATCTGTCTCAAGCGTTCGTATAATTGCTGTCGCAATAAAACGAGTTGAATTGGCACTTCCGTCGGCATATTTCATTTGAGCTGAATTGGTCGATAAAATGGATCTGCTATACAAGTTATCCTGTCCGTCGTTACAATGACATGCTCCATCTTTATTTTCTTTTTTGATTGCAACTGTTTCTACTGCACCTTAAAAAAGAACTTGCACACGACCAACAAAGATTGGCTTTGTCAAGTCCAACATCCATTCACTTTGCTGTACCTGTGGACAACTATTACTCTTTGAACCACCTTTCTTAGAAGCCTCAAGAATGCCTTAGTGGTACCTCCCAGAAATATATCGCAGAAATAATTTTTTAAGAAGACCCAATACAAGTGCAATATTTACCTTTCGCATTGGTGCTCCACTCTGAAGAAGTCGTAAGCTGTTAAAGGGTTAAAGGGTTTAAAATATAAGTGCACAGCAGGGCTGGCTACAGATGGACTTTGTTCAGCTTAGCACAATGCACACCTAACCAGGAGTGAGTGCAAGTGTACCTGTGGTCTGGACTTGTTCACGTGGCTCAAGGTTGGCCGATTCGAAATCAGCTAGATTCAATAGCTGCTACACGGCCAAAGTTTAACTCCTACGTGGGCGAGCATGGCTTGTAGCCAACACAAACTTGTACCTACCGCAGGTATATCTTATAAAGGAATGTTTGACTAGGCTACTAAGGCTTACTGTGACACTTTTGCTCTGTTTAATTGTAAGTCTGTCAACTGGCCCATAAAGTCACTATTATAAACATTACACAATTAGACAGGTTGCAATGCCTCAGCTGCATACCATGAGAAATTCCTGAACGAAAGGCAGGTATCAACGGGGCACCATTCCTGGTGCCCTGAATGTCCTACCCACCAATTTGGGGGAACCAGCCCTGCAAGGTGGCCGCATGGTGGTCGTGGCAGGCAGCCTAAAGGATCACACTGCTGCCGTCACTGTGAGTATTGTGCATGCACACTCAGTTCTCCTGCAAGAACTGTCAACCCCTTTATTTAATCGAGTGCACAGTTTTCTTTCCCACCGAGGCTTGTAAGCAATGCAGGTTGGAATGCAGAGGCCATTCAGTAGCAGCGCTTTATCTCAGGAAAGGAAGGGTCTGTGTGGCAGCATGCAAGCGAGGCCTGCTCCCTGCAGGCGGCCAACGGACTGGTGCGGAGTGGTCAGCTACGGGTGTGCCTCCTGCACGGCGGCATCGAGGCCTTGCGCAGCCTCCTGGAGCTGCCGCCCCCCCGAGTGGCCACCCACCAATAAACATAGCTACTGTTCACTCGTACACTACCTCCTCGTTGGGGTTGAACGTGTCGATGTACATGTTCTCCTTTTTGTGCATGCGGCGCACATGTGAGCGCAGGTTGTCCCTCCGGGCTGACCTGTAGCTGCAGTGTGGGCAGAGGTGCGGCTTCTCGCCCGTGTGCATGCGTCGATGCTGGATGATCTTCTTGAGCTGAATGCTCGCAAATCCACACACGTCGCACACAAAGTTTTCCCCACTGCGGTGCTTTTTCATGTGCTTCTGCATGTCGGCCTCGGTGGAACGGTCCTTGCCACAGATCTTACAACTCAGCTTGACGGGTGCCAGCTTGGCAGCACCCAGCATGTGTGCCTTCTGGTGCTTGCGGTATGCCTTGTACACGGTGCACGTGTATGGGCAGAAAGGACACCGGTACTCCTCGGCATTGTGCCGGTGTCTCTGCGGGGGGGCCTCGGGCTTGTGGCGCTTCTTACCGCATGGGTGGAAGCCCTCCTGCAGCACGTGCTTCATTATGTGTTTGTCCAGCTTGTCACGTCGGGGAGACATGTATGGGCACGACGGGCACGAGTACAGCGGGCACAGCGAGCTCTCCTCAGAGCTGGCATAGCTGGCGTTACGGGCCGCCTTGCGCGACACGCCATGGTGCATGCGGGCGTGCTTCTTGAATGCACTGCGGCTTTTGAGCACGGCACCACAGTCCTGGCACTCGTAGCCCACCTCTTCAATGGGGGCCAGTGCACGGCAGTCTTCTTCCAGTGTGGGCTCAAACAGGGCCTCCTCGACGGCCATGTCAGGTGATGGGCCCACCACCACCTCGCCCCCTTCAATGATGTCCTCCTGCTTGATCATCGAGTTGGGCACCAGGATGATCTCCCCGTTGGCCTCGCCTTCCTGCAGCAGCATCTGGCTCACTGGCGAGTGCAGGGCGTGGCCTTTCATGAACCCTTGGCCCTCCAGGCTCTCCAGCCCACTCAGCGTCTCCTGCAAAAGTGTTGCAATAAACTGAAGTGCAGAGGTACACTGTTTGATAGAGTGGCTGCTTTCTCCCCCACAGCCATGCTTGTGCACAAAACGGCGGACCTCTAAATAACCTGGCTCCCTTCAAAAGCCTAACGAGCCGGTGAAATTAGCAATTTGCTTCGTTTACTGTTGGACCTTATTGTATGCAAATAAGGTAAAATGTTGATGGACGTGCCTACGGAAGGGGCAGCAAAAATTTTTGATTATCGGGCAATTGGAAAAAAACAAATCTGAATGACAAAAAAAAATCCTTTTTAGACCCAGTGACAAAAGATATTTCATGTCTTGTCGACGATATCTTTACATCGGCAGTACAATGCGAAAAGCTTTTGCCGCTACGGCTGATAGTGTCGCCCTGCCACAGTGGGATGATGCTATCGGTGTACTGCTCTCCATGCGGCCCGACCAATGTAGTTCCAGAATGTGTTAGACCCAGCAAAAGAAAGCAACCCCTGTTGTGTGTGGGGAGGACTGTGCACATAAAGCCACCATCCTTCTAGGCTCATCCTCGCAGCAGCATACGGTGCGCAAAGCGTGACAAGATATCACACTAGGCGCAGGATGAGTTTGGACTGGTGGCACCTTCATGCGGCACCGTCACAAATGTAATGGCTTGTGTGACAGTCGGGCGCAACAGGCGTTGCCGCCAGCAATGTTGGCTGAATATATTCTGTTGTTTCTTGTCTTTCACATCTGAAATCTCACATGAAACCAAATCTGATCAAACGTGTTGCGTTTTTGCGTGCACGAAGTTACTGGAACATGACTAATGCTGGTGAAGCCATTCAGTTCAATTGGTTTTCATCACCACCGCCTCACCAGATGGAATGGCGGAAAGCCCGCATATGTGCAGTCTATAGGCAACAGTACGTATCAGTGCTCAGCTATTGAAACGTGTTATTTGGAGCATATGGTCGCCTGTCACTTTTGCACTGACTGTGTGTGCTGGGGACATTGAGCTAATGCATCATGGTGTACGATGAAAGTGAGAACCTTTGTGATGCATTCTGACTGCATTTGGGCCTGCATCCAGCGCTCACCAGTGGCGCAAAGAGGCACCTGCACCATGCGTACTAAGTCTTGCATTTCAGACACTGATTCACTTCTGTCTAGTTGTTCTAACATTAATAAAGGAGCCGCTCATATGCAGGAGCTTCGTGTTTTATTTGAATTGCATGGCTTTGCCTCCGCAGGTGTGATGGCTTCGGTAGGCAAGCACTCATATTTGTAGTCGTTCCTTTATTCTCCTCTCAGTGGCTCAAACTTTTTACTGCAAAGAATTATTTGGCTCATTCTTCGCACATTGCGGTAGGTAGGTACCTGTCTTGCCCCACTTAGATAAGAAAAATGAAATAATGTGTGACTGGTGTAGGAATCAAACCTCTGCCGTTGAGCACGGCAGCCGATTACCCCAACCACAATCGCACGCATGCGTTTCAAAGCCGGTCGGCTTTTTGAAAAAATCGGTGCGGACTGACCCACTTGCATCATTGACATCATTTATTTACCTTTAAAGGCCCCTGTTGGGGTATTATATACATTAAAAACATTCAGGTGGATATGATGGGTAGAATACAGTGACATCCAAACACAAAAAATGCAGTTACAACCAATACACTCAAAGTTGCAAAAAAGAAAATACATTAAGACATCAAGACTGAAACTGTTTGTTTGCATAAGCTGAAACTTGGAAGGTTACATTCGACTATTACGTTGTACGATAAGTTGTTCCACCCCTCAATAGCTATTGGCAAGGTGTTGAAGGACTTAGTTGAGCCGTGAAGACGAAGATTGAGGTAAATAAATGGCATGTGCTCATTAAGTTCCGTGGTTGTAGCAGTTTGTGCTTCGTAAAAACTGCGACGCTGTACAAACTTCATGATCACCCAAGTTCATCAAGTTTTAACATACACCACGTGAAATAGCTGTGTGTACATACAATCGTACGAGACGTATTTGCTGGTGATGTCGCATCCATGTTTCTCTCATGTACGAATGTCCACTCTTTATGTAGAACCCAACAATCGCAATGTCATAAGCTCGCGTCTAACAGCCGGCTTAGAAATCATACCATTGTTGTCATGCGATAGTCACAATGCGGTTCTCATCATACTGCTGTCATCACATATACACATGCTTGCAATTGTGGATTGCAAGCATGTATGCTTGCCATTCACAACTACTCCATTTGCATAAACACGTTGGTCCACTTGGTATCGTTTTGTGGTAGCCAGGTACCTGCAAAATGCTTTGCATAACATATATATTGCGGCGTGCTCACCCGGAAAAAAAAAAAAAAAGCAGCTGGAAAACGGGCTTGAGCTTGAATTTCTGCGTAGCAGAAGTATGTTTTCTCGTTTATTCGAATTACAATCCGATCCTATCATGCCTGTAGGTTGTAAGTCATACTTAATTAATTTTCTGACAAAGTATACTTTTAAACATTTAGTTCAATCACGCATTTACGCTTGGCGGATGGCCTAGAAGAATGAGAATGTATGCTGCACCTTTGCACACGTGCGCGCACGCCGCTTGTGGTGGTGGTGCTTGTGCAACGTCTAACGTCCGCACCAGCTTTGCTGTATATCCACTTTCACAGGGTGGAATGAAGGCGGATTTCTTTTTGGCATATTTTTCCCAGCTCCAGTAGCTCCTGGTACACGACTCTGTTCTGCGTTGATGTCTAACGCAAACACAGCGACGTGTTTATACTCGCCGACTGCTCTCGTCACGCTAAGCGGGGCCCTATAATGTCAAACTATTCCGATATGTTTTCATTCCAATCTTGTGGCATCAAATTTGCGTAACTACCGACGAAAGCATCGGGTGGTCACCTGCAGGGTTGTCTGAACAGACCAAACGCTCTCCTCGTTCATAGGAGGTCACTTTTGTTTGCTTGAAAAACGAACAACAATGCCTACACTGATATCATAAAAAGCCAACAAACACTAAAGGCTGTTTCACATGCTGCGACTGCAACGACGAAAATCGGTGCTCACATGCTGCGACTGCAACGACGAAAATCGGTGCTGTCGCACGCGTCGCAATGCGATTTTTAGAAGGCTCATTTCACATGATTGCGATTTCAACAATGCAACTGGTGTGACGCCCAGGGTTGCTGACTGCCAGGTTTCGTGGCACACGCTGCATAATTCTTTTATTGTAGTGAATAAAACGTTGACACTATAATATTATTGACTTCTCTTGATAAGAAGCAAATAATATGTACGTTTACTAATTTAAAAACGTTAGTTAAGATTTGTCTTGGAATGCATGACGGCGGTTTCTGTAGTTCAGTGCGACATCGCGCACGTAAACAGCTGTTCGCAGGTGGTTCAGCGCTGTGTGTTGTCTTATCTACTTCTATGACCGTTTCGTTCTGCCTGCGCTACAACAATCTACAAGATGATCTATCCACAAGTTCATATAGCTACCCTCACCGCTTATGCAGTATTCGGAATTCGGCTGCCACGAAGTTCTCGTGTCAGCCCAACAAGATCCTCGCGCTACCCGTGCTCGGCGTCAGCTCCTGGAGAAATGATGCGTGTATATTGCCCGTAATTGCGCTTATGTGGTGCCTGCTCCTAGCCATATTCTTGCGCCAAAAGCAACAAGAAGCACCAACCCGAAAGCCCGCGTGTGCCCCTGAACGAAGCCTCAAATGATCCGTGTGATTACTGGACGTGGAATGAAAATTGTGTTGTGAAATTCAACCTTAGCGTTAGCCTGGTTCATCCATTGCCGTGCTTGCGCTGCGAATATATATATGGGAGCCCTCTCTAAACATTTCTAAAGGCGCAAAAGCCGACGCATCAAATGTTTCGAGCAGTTACCGTCACTTTTGTAGAAACCTGTACGTTGTAACACAGCATTATAAAAGACACGCTTCTCGTCCACTTTGTGTCTCGCGCTGGTAGTATACTCCGAACTTCTAACAAGAAGACCATATCAATACGCGCTATTCATAATGCAGGATCCTAGGCCGACGGTAGGCGCACTTGCCGTAGAATTTTTCGGCTTTCTGCTCAGCCTCGCACGCCGCTCACGGTTAGCCTGTCTTGTGGAAATAAATATTATTATTATATTATTAATGTTATAAAACATTATAGTTCCTTCGCAGTAATTTATAGCAATCATCCAGATTTCTTAAGCTAGTCATGCATTTAACATGTATTAGATCAACATTGTTACGACAAGCTTATGGGAGTCATTTCAAACTAGGTTGCTCAGCCAGAGAAAGTACAAATGCAAGTCTCAATGTTTATTCCAATTTAATATTCCTAAACAGATTATAGTGGCAGAATTTTACGCCTGCTTGCACTTCCTGCAATTCAATGTTCAGAGCTGGAAAAACTGATTCCTTTTCATGCTGTCGAAAGGCTGATTCAATGTCGATAGCAAGCTATAATTATTCATTTCGAGAGTGTTAAGCAATTACTATATCTCTAAGCTTATCAATTGCGTTTTTGTTCCACGAACACAATTCAGTTTTCTCTCTCCCTCTCATTGACAGCCATGGAATGAAACCGTTCACTTTCATAAGTATCAGGATGCAAACATTCTAGAGTTTGTCCTGAGCATTTGTCGGCATCCTATAGTGTGCATGTTTGTATCAAGTTCTGGTGTTACAATCGCACTGATCTACACATATTGTTATATTGCAACAAACAAATTTATTTAACTTTGTTTTCAAATCTGCAATGTGGCCATGCAGTAACGACCACATTAATAAGCAAAAAAAAAAAAAAAACTGCAGATGCAGTGTACGTGTTGGAATCTATGCGAAGTGAAGTTTTTGTCAAGTGGTCAATTAAATGCTGTTAAAGTAACTGCAATATATACAATTTGTCTTATTTTCAACATCCAACATGTCATCTTTTGCAAGGTTTGCTTATGCACCGCATAGGTCACAACCTTAATGTCATGTAATCTTTATGCATTACACTGTTCACAAACCATACCGAAATGCAAACGGCAGTTAATGTACATGCACGCTGCGAGACATCAACACAGTGACGTTTGTTGAGCAAGGAATGGTGTGAGGTGTATGCAGATGAATGAATGACGTGCTTATGTACTTATTTATTTATATATTTCGCAGGCTGCAAGGTTGGAGTATTATGCAAGGGGGAATAAAAAAGTTGTTACAAAAGGAAGAAGGGCACAACATTAAGACAAAAAACAGCAATAAGAGCAGTACCAATACATTGCACCAACTAGCCCAACGTGTTTTACTGGCACAACATTATACAATACTTAACAATCAATAACAGAAAAAGTTACTGCCCATGCACCCTGTACAGACGGTAAACCAGCGAAGCTGAAATGTGCGGCCCCGGTGTTTATCACTGGGTTAATTCCAATGGTTTATTCAGGTCTTTCTATATTATTGGTTATGTCTGTGTTTCTTAATGAGGTTATGCACATGTTTGGCTTGGGTTTATCACATTGTTTATTTGGAATGCCACACATTGCACTTTGCAAGATCACCATCATGGAAAGTGCAATGAGTGGTTCATTGTGTTAATCCAGCGGGCCCATCAAAGTCTTTCTGAATTATGTTACGCACTTGCGTTTTGTAATGCGTTAATCATAGTATTTATGACTCGGTTATGCACTGTAGTTAAGAAGCGACACACCGGGGCTGCACATTTCATAAATACAGGGACACATTTTCGAACCTATTGGGAAGTCGGAGAGAGACTGCTGCACGCGCGCTCTGCTGCTAGAGAGAAACGACGTCACTATCGGTCTAGCCAATGGCCCACCACACCTTTGCTGCGAGATAATAATGACATCATGATCTTGTCTTAACCCCATCCCCCTCTGTGTCCCTTCCCTGCAATAATACGCAGATAAATGTATGTTTGAAATGCATAAGCATTTCTATGTCTACCCAACATGAAATTTCTCTGTCCATCATGCAAGGCGAATGCAATGGCTCACACCCCCTTAAACAATGGCTCATACCCCTACAGTAGGGTTTTTGGGATCGGACCACGAGTGTTTCGCCTAGGCATATACAGCTTCACTGTAAAAAGAATGAACACCTTTCTGCTAGAGACCAAGACAATCATGAGGTGTATAAACAAATGAAAGTTTATTGAACATGCCGAGTAAATGCTGGTTGACAAGCAATAAATCGAATTTACACAAAAAGCAGAAGCGAGATCTGATGTGTGTCCATACTGATCCCAACAGTAAACGCATCCATCTCTGAAAGTGTAACAGCGGCCATGCTGACACAAGATTCTCCCAGTGTCTGCATCTACAGCTTCCATGATTTCTCTGGGCAGCCGATCTCCACAGAATGCTAGCTTCTTCCTTTACAATGCACTCTCCACATCTGAGCGTGCATTGTAGAGGAAGAAGCTAGCATTCTGTGCAGATCGGCTGCCTAGAGAAATTACGGAAGCTGTAGATCTAAAAATGCTGGGTTAATCTTGTCAGCACAGCCTCCGTTAGAAATGGATGCATTTCCTGTCGGGAAACGCACATGAATTTTTGCTTCTCCTTTTCGTGTATATTCAGTCTATTGCTTGTCAGCGAGCATTTACTCGGTGTGTACATTAAACTTTTGGTTGTTAGATCATCTCGGTTTTCTTGTTCGTCCTATGTGTTCTCTGGTGCCATTTGCAGCCAGGCTATTCATATTTTTTTTAGACTGCAACAAGTCACTTTACTGGCCCTCATGATACCTTATAAAATCTTTTATTTGGCCAATGTAGCAAGACTGTACAGTGTGAAGCAGTAAGAACAGGGTATGTTAACTTCTAATTAAAAGGTTTATTGTGAAAATGCAGTGATCTATAAAGGTTACCACAAAGTAGTACAGCAATAAAACCTGATAAAGACTAGTGCTTGATGAAACCAAACATAAAAGCAGGAAAGGGAGAAAATACATATATAGAGATACAAGTCCAGGGAAGAAAACATTGTGATCACCAAGTGTGCATGTGGCTACCTTCCAGGAAACTCATTTTTTTCCCAATGGCATGGAACTGGAAGAATGTGCTTGCATCAGCAAGCTGTCAGTCTGTCTATTGGAATAACAACAGTGTTTCTTGAAAGGTGCTGGCATGCAGGATTGGCAATTGTAATGATTTTTTCCTGCACTTGGAATTTTTCTCTATTTTCTTTCTGTAGCATTTTTATTTATGTTTGGCTGCATCAAGCACCAATTTTTATCTATCCTTCAAAGATGTATTTCTTTTTCTGGGGAAATCTGTTGCGCTTTAGTTAATAATGAATACACACAAACTCATCTAGCTTTCAGTTATTATGTCGGGCTTATAAGCCCGCTTGTGTCCTGGAATATCTGCATGGCTATGTATCCTGTAATTTAATTTCTGGCCATGTGCTTGCAAGTCGCGTGTCAATCTCCTGATTTTCCTGACAATCCTGTATGATGTGCAGGCCCAGACAGTTTCTGGTGAATCCATGCAGGGTGTTGTACAGGGTGTAATTTGCACTACAAGTGCTGCTTTGAATGCTTTCATTTCAGTTTTTATAGGTGTAGGATGACCTGGAGTGGTACTCACTTATATGGGGTTTAGTTTTATGTAGTGTCATACTACTGTTACACTGCTATTGCCAGATCAGTGTACTGTATGTGCCTTATGTTTGCTTGCATCTTCATGATTAGCAACCTCCTCTGTGTGTTTGGCAGTTGCATATAGTCTCCTGGCCTAATTTTTTGCCCCCATATTTCACTATATGGGCCTGTTGTGTTTCAAGTTCAGGTACTCCCGAGGTTGTGTTTCTGAAGGGAGGGGTAGTCATCTTTGCATCTCATATGCTAGTTGGCATAGTATGTTGGGACGAGGTTCTGAGCTCTTGAGACAAAGAATTTTGCTGCAGGCTGCAACTCTACTCTGTCTAGGTGCTTGTTCGTTAGCTCTTTCTCATAGAGGTCTTCAAGCATGGTAAAGTTGGAAAGACCTGTTATTACTACCCGATGCCTGTATTCGATGAGTTGTCTTTATTGTGTGCTGCTGGTAATTCATACCGTACCATACCTTGGACACAAGCACAGCATCTGCGATTTTCTATAGTATCCACTCGTCCACCCCCATTATTTCGAGATTATTCTTTTCACCAGGTGTGGAAGTTGCGTCCAGGCATTGCATAATTGTTTCACCCACGTGCTGGCTCTGCCGTCATGGGCTTACACTAGCTGAGGATTTGTAGATGTTGACTTGCAGGCATATTTGTCCAGCTATGTGGATCACAATGTGTAATCTGGGGCAGTTCTTGATTCTAGTCTTTTTTTTTTTCCGCCGTCGATATGAGCTGACTTATCAGAAAGCGAGAGGCCAGACTGGCCAAGAAAGTCTGCAGTGTTGTCGAGGGCTTGTTGCATCATTCTTGATTTCTGTATAAGATAGCTTTCCCGTAGACTGTAATACACCATAGGCTGTAGTGTTTCTTGTAGTATGCCCGTGTTGTTGGTGTGTGTGGGCCTAATGTACCTCCAACTCTCACCTGGAATTTTCTGTCTTTCAGAAATTTACTGTTAAAGTGCTCTACCAGAAATGTTTTTGCTCATCGTTCTTCTTATTAGAGTAGCATGAGGTACTGCTGTTAAAAGCCTCTTCACTCTCTTCATTCCTTCATAAGCGGTTTTACACAATGTCCTGCAATAAAGTTTCTGCTGCTTATGGCCCACATATATCTGCCAGAAGGGACAACTCTTGAAAAAGGTTTTCTTTGTGCTATGTGTGCGACGTAGCATGAGCATTCATGCCTTGACATTTATACATCTGTAGAACCAGCTTCCTACTTGCTATACCTGATCATGCTTATTTGTGCAGTGCTGTTGAACAATACATATTGATCCAATGAATATTTACACACTCGAATTATCACGAAAGATGGTTGTTTTACAATTCTGCCCATTGCTTTCTATTGGTGCATAAGCATGCCCCCCTATGCAATAGTATTTTGAAGTGTAAGGGTTCAGTGAAAGGTGATGAACTAAATCTAAGTGCAAGAGCTTTTTTTTTTCACCTATGATTCCCATCAAAATGCGACTTCCATGGCTGGCAAATCAACCCCTCGCCTTGTGTTAGCAGCAGAATGCTATAGCCACAGTGGCAGGTGAACAAATTGAAGAACGATATGTCTGTCTATAATTTTTTTTCTTGCCTGTATGTAAGTAAAGTTTGGAATAAGTTTGTCACTGCAAACAAGCCCAGTTTGTGGTCTTTTATTGAATAAACCACATGTTGTGTATAGTTGAAATGCAGAAATTTGTTCTAACATCCTCGGGTGATATATGTTCTTGCAAGTAGCATGGTATTTCATTACTTATAAAGATAGTAATCGCAGTGGATATCGTTACATGGGTTTACACACTAATATATGTGATCACAAACTTATTAGAAACTTACTAGAAACATGTAAGGCATGAATGTTTCTGCACACTTGATCAGCTGTGAACGTGCAAGAACTGCTTCTACTGGCTGACTTCACTGCACAGTTTTGATTTACTTTTCTTCAGCGTGTCGTTTTATACTGTTTTATCCCCACAAGAACAGGCCGTTTGCCTGCTTTTCGCATTGCTGCACGAGCTCTACATGATTGTGCAGGAGGGTACGTTGTCACTGTGCCACTATAGCAAGCAATTTACTTAATCTACTAGCTGTACAGTTAATTACGTTGCAGAGCAAGTGTTCATACAGATGCAGTAAGGATACAAAGTCCGCAACATAGTCAATGTTTATTGGTTTCTGTGCAAGGAAAAAAAATTCTCCAGAGAAGAGGTGCAACTTAACGCGCATGTAATATTTTATTCAAGCCACGGATTTAATGCTATCGTAGCAAATTCATTACGACAGCTTACACTTTTGCTCTGTCAAATTTAATAAGAGGCAAGATAAGCTTTCAAGATGCATCGGGAAATTCATGCTTGAAAACCGACAAGAAAATGCAACTGAACGGTACCGCGTTCAGCGCAACGTTGAAACTTCGGGTACTTTGCTGTCTTGTCATTTGCCCTTGCCGAGGTTGAAATAATTCAAGCTGCTCCGTAAGCGCGATTTTTGCATGCTACTCAACAAAAGAAAATTGTGACGACCTCGTCGTCTGCTGGGGATCGAACACCTCCTAGCACTGACAACTCACAAAGGCGTACGAAGCAAACGTGAAAATGCACTTTATTTGCTGCGTACCGTGTCGACAAATGTACATAAATGGGAGAATCGAATATGCGGTACAAGTTTTTTATTCTCCCTTCGCGTACGTACCAAATTCGACAATCCACGTCTCCGCGCATTGCACTTGTCGTGCCAGACGCCATTTTCCAAAACAAACCGGCGAAATAGCTCCGTTGACAGCTCTCCGAGCAATTTCGACGGAAAATCGCAGCAATCGGTGCGACTGTGCGACCAACCGGTTGGTCGCAGCCGAAAATCGGGGGGTCGGCACTGCGACTGCGATTTTCATCGCAAACGACGGAAATCGCACTTCCGGTGCGACGAAAATCGCATCATGTGAAACAGGCTTGACACCAAGGAAAACATAGGGGATATTACTTGTGCTTAATAAATGAAATAAAGAAACAATAAATTATTGAAATGAAAGTGGATGAAAAAACAGCTTGCCGCAGGTGGGGAATAATCCCACAACTTTCGCATTTCACGTGCGATGCTCTACCAATTGAGCTACCACGGCACACAACAGATACAGATGCGAAACGACCCCACTAGATGGCGACACGTGTTCCAACGCGAAAATTTCACGCTTGAGAGCGCAAGCAATTTCATCGTGCATTTTTGCACAATATCCAGACCACAGTCCCGAAAGAGTTAATGCATCTTTAATGTGTACATGTGACTTTTACACGAGCAAGTTTTTGTGGTTTTGTGACATTGCGTGACAGGCAGGCGAAGTGGGTGCAGCCCGAAAACTTTTGACCAATAGCTGAGGACTAAAGGCGAAAAGGCGTAGAATCAGAAATAACCATTTTTTCTTCTGTTCGATCAAATCATGCATAATCAGTGCATACACATTATATCAGATGGGGAGCTATGGTAGTTTTCGTGACGTCACGTGACAGACAGGTGAAGTGGGGGTGGTCCCAAAAAGTTTTTGACCAATCGCGAGGGCTGATTGCAGGATTGCAATAGGTTTACGTTATAATCCAAGACTGATGAGTGGGCTAGTTTCTAATTAAAATTGGTGATGCACTGCAGAGAAAAAAATTGCAGCAGACAGAGAACGAAAATTCACTGACATATGTGCAATAAGCAAAGCAGTGCGAGAAACACAAAAAAAAAAAGGAAAATGTGCGTCTCCGTTCATTGTCTAATTTTTGTGCGGCTTCACCAATTTACATGATTAAATATGTGACAATCATGTGCACAGCAAACTAACATCTAGAAAATAACTGCCAGAGTTCCGTGTCTTAGCTTGGCACGGAAAGCTCTGTTAGCACCCCGGGGTACATTTGCATCGCAATTTGCACTCGTGTTCTACTTCATATACTACCCGATACCATCGGGCCTGCCTTGTACAAGCAGTGACCTTCCTAATGAGCAGACACGAAAATACATTTACCGGTACGTAAGGTCTTAAAAACCCTTCGCTCTGTTGTCTGCTTCACAAGCCAGAGCTCTTACTGCTGCCGTTAAGGAATTACGACACCCTCCCAGTGCAAATTTTACATAATATGGAACGTCACTAGATGGTGACAATGAAAATTCACCTGAAGTGCCCAAATAATTGCTACCGCAATAATAGTGGTGCCACTGGCAAGTGCAAGTGAACTTATTGAAAACAATTTGCAGGTGCATTGTAGCAGTCAGTTTCTTCTGTGCCTTCTTGGCAATCAATGCAGGCATCTTGCAGGTGTCTTGCTCGGGTAGTAAACTTGCGTACAACCTCAGGATGTTGATCGCCAAGCACATATGTGTTGGGGATGGGAACGTCGCTGAGGTCTTGGGTGTTTGTTTCGCTGTTATCGTCATCCGATTCTCCTCAGCCAAGCACATCAGTAACCTCTTCCATTGCAAGGATGCTAGAGTCAATGTACGGGTCAAGGCCCTATGTAATACTTGGCCAGTTTTCCTGGACGGCTTCCTGACCTTCCTACTATGTACCCTTGAAGATGAGCAATGCACTTCTGCCTTGTGCACTTCTGTTATCTTTGGTAGGAGATGTTGCAGCAACTGCTTTGCGAAATCTGGCTTTTCTACAGCAATTCTCTATAATCTGTCGATATGTAGCCTTCCAAGAGAGACAGCATTTCCAATGTTTAGTAAAGGCCCACTTCGGTTGGACGTTTCAACTGCAGATATAGAAGGCACTTGTCAATCAAGCACCGGTGGTATGCACTGTAAGAGTTGGGGTCGGCCATGTAAAAAGGGGTAGCTGGCCCATGCCGTCGTCAGACTGATCCACACTATGGACGTTGTTCAAGGGAGGAACTTGTTCTCATCAAGAACGAGGAGTACTGGGTTTATTTACAATATCTACATGAAGAGTGGAGAATGTTGAATTCATCAGTCTAGCATGACTGAAAACGAAGCACACACCGAAAATGTCTGTTTAAGACCCCCTCTGTCTTCCCTAGATCCCTAGGCCAGGGAAATTGCCGTCCAACCTATGTCCAATCGAAGCGGCCAAAGTCGTAGAAGGACCTGCCTTTGAGGGCAAGGGTTTACTCTCTCACTTCCGCACCTTAGTTTCATTGAACACGCCAAAAGAAGCATGGCCTCGTAGACAGGGGTTGTCACGTCTTGGTTCCCGAGATGGCCCAGCAGTTAGCTGCCGCAACTGTCAAACGACCGCGACGATTACAGGGAGCCATGAGAAAATGCCTTAGAACACCCTTTCCCAGGAATTTTCTTTTTCCCATTGGTTCGTAAAGACGAGCATGAACCAACAAATAATACTCAGTCCGCTAAACGTGTCTTGCTGCATTGGCGCGTTGTTGGCTGATCGTAACAGCACATTTGACGCTATCGCATTATAACGTTGTGATGCTGCCCTGGTCGAGCGGATATATGAGTGATGTACATTTCAGCGAAAGGAATTTCAATTCCATGTGCGTCTGCTCAATGTCCTCTACACAATGAATGGTACAGTTATCCAAAAGGAGGTATACATGACAGCCAGCACTCTCATGCTTCCTTGTTGAATTTCTGCAGCAGGCCCTGAAACATCTAGCACATCATGCACACCTTCTTCTGAGAAGCATAGGATGTCTCCAACTGCTTTGACTTCTTGAAACAACGTGGCTTTTTGCTTCTCCTAACTACAAGTGATACACATTTGTTGCTGCTGTTCATCTCAACACTGTGGGGATCGAGGTCCCTTCCCGCGCCTCGTTCTCCCAGCTTGTGTGTTGTGCTTAGTTATGTCTCCGGGAGCCGCCGCTGTTACAGAAACATGGCATACATGGTTACGCAACGGAGCTAATTTCGCCGGAGCAAACCGTGCTTCTCTCACCTGGCCCGATAGCAGCCCCTACATTGATGTACGCATGGGAAACTGGTGTCATGCAGACCCACCCTACTGCTCTATTCGTACTCACGTCTGGTTCTGCCGGCGTCAGCTCTCGCTCATGCTTGTTTTGGTTGGATTGGTTTGGTCTCGTTTGCGGTTGTTTCTTTACAATGACGAGTCTAAATCAAGACGTGCCGATGTAAAGGTTGTTGGAGATAGTGCGCCATATCCAATTCTGTACGACAAGGCAGACCCTGAATACAAGGACACTAAGGTGAAACCCAATACCTCATTCTCTATTCTTTTGAATGCGGCGACGCCGTAACAGAAGGAAGCATACTAACACGATTATGATCAGTGGCAATGACTTCATCCGCTTGATAAGACATGACTCATGTTAAGAATGCAGGACAAACAACATAAACACAGCACCGATCTGTCAGCAGACGAAGAAAAAAACACGCGAGCATGCAGAGGGAAGCAGCCGCGAAGGCCCAGTCCAGCCTCGGCAGGTCCGCTGCTTCGGTGGCAGAGGTAATCACCGCCATCCATCAAGCTGGCAGGAAAGCAACTCCGCTTCCCTCCTGCCCTTCCTCGCAACCACGCTCCCCTCACCCTCCCTCTCAACTTCCTCACCTCTGGCGGGCTCTGCGCATGTCCACCTCCATGCCGCCAGCCCTACCAGCCCAGCGTCAGCTTAGCCCGCTCTCTGAAGTTTCATTTTCTGCCATTATAGGGAAACAAGCATTAGCCAGCGTGTATTGTGCACCACAATATTTCACGACTCGCACTGTTTGTGCATCATGCTATGGTGCACAAATACTTCAAGAACAAGTCCTGCTTTTAACCCGAACTTCTTTTAATTTGAACAAATTTCCGGGTCCCTTCGAGTTCGAATTATCGAGATTCGGCTGTATCTTATCTTACTTCAAAATGGTAAATGAAGTACACTTACAATGGGGGAAGAACGACATAATAAGCACTTATTTAGATGAACTTAATAGAAAACAACCCTTTCAGGGTCAATGATGTAAATATACGGTGCCGCGAACAAGTCCAAAATGGTTGATGCCGTATATTATGGTGCTGCTTGTACGTTTAGAAAGCGCACAGATTTCCCAACTTTTCTTTTGTGGCATGTGCTGCCACTGTGTGGGAATACATGGAATTTTCTTTCTCATGCCTCCCTCTCGGTTTTCCTTGCATGGTTTGTTTTAGAGCTAGTTTGTTTGCTCTGGCGCGTCTAGATACTACAGCTCGCCCACTGGCGCGTGCGTGGGCGGCAGTTAGTGTGGGTTTTGTACCGCGGGTGGTTTCGGCTTCTTGCGCTTGCAAAACTGATGGCTATTTCATCACTAATTGCTCAAAGGGCGACCGCCTGTCACTTGCTCGTTTATATTCTTCACAGGCATGCGCATACGAATGATGCCACTGTGCATGCGTTGCCTTTCTTTCCTTCCTTTTTTTCGAGACTAGCAAGAACTAATTGCCTCTGGTTGGTGATATGATGAAGGTCGGTGGAAGTTTGACAAATGTTTTGCTTCTTTGACAGGCACACAACCACACAGTTTTCTTGAGTGCACTCACCTACGCATTTCAATCCATTGTAAATATTATTGTAAGAGCAGTAACATTTGAGACTTGCGAAATATTCTCGTGTGCGCATTTTCTAAGCCTTAAGGGGGACGCGGCTTTCGCATCGCAAGAAATGGCCAAAAAATAGATTTTTTGAAAATCACCTTTTCAGTTTCCATAACTGTTTTTCTATCTGAATCCAAAATACCACCACTGTAAACCATGTAGAAGTGCTCTATAATTTGTTTTATCAGCCAAAGTGGCGAAAAATTTCCTGGAGATCAAGAACAGCATTGTTCAAGCCACAATATCTTCGGAACGGCGCGACCAAGCGCCCGCAATCTTGGTCTCGTTGGAAAGCACATTTCTCAGTCTTTAAGTTTGCCACCTCAGCTATCTGCTCTGTACAGAAACAAGCACACAAAAAGCAATTGATTGAAGGTCGTGCAGGAATTTGCGATTGGCTGCGCCCGCCACGTGACTCCAGCGCGGTCCGCCATTGGTCTGGCGCTCACGTTATCTGCTCGGCTCTTGGCACTTTGAGAGTCTGGAAGCCTCCACTCACCGTAATCTCGACGTGTCAAAACGGGCGCTATGCGGACATCGCAGTAGCGTGGCCTATCCCTATGTTTGTGGACGTCTCAGACCTGCGGCTAAGCATACCGAGCATCGGCGACGTGGCTAAGCCTTTCAGCACTCGGTGTTTCGGAATTCGTGACCAAGCACATTGCGCACTGTTAGGAATGGCCGTACGGGGTGACAACGTGCCAGCTTTCAGCCCGCTGCACGTGTTCCAATCCGGCCGGACGGGGCGCACTTTGGAGAACTGCAAATGGCCGGCATCCACATGGCGCGCGGTCAGCTCAGGAATGTGGTCCTCGGTCGCGCCACCCGGGACAAAGCAGAGTTCTACGAAGCCCTCTGAAGTCAGCTCCGGCCCTTTTCACCAGTGTGTATGTGCGGCACGTGTATGTGAGTCATCCTCCTCCTCCAACAGCCCTCCTCCAAAACGGTGGGTCATCTTCGGTGACGTCGAACGATGACTGGACGAACGTTTCCGTTCGCTAGGAATCAAGGGGGGGACAAGTGCTTATAAGCAGCGGTTGTCGGCTGCTAGAGTGTGCTCGTCGTCGGGAGCTGAGTGCTCGTTGTCATGCTAGAAATGTACTAGTGAGCTGTGTGCTCGTAAGCTGTTTGCTGTATGTTAGTCTTGCGGGCTCCATATGGGAGTCACGCTAGACTGGCGATGTATGTCCTGCTTAAAATGTAAATACTGCAAATAAATCCTGCTCGCCTAGCCCTGTCGCCCCAAGGTCCTCCCTGCAACTACGACTGCTCCAACTCCAATAGCACACAATCCTCGGACCCGTGGATTCCCTCATAGTACATCTTCCTCAGACTTCCTCATACATCTACTCTATGGAGCACAGTAAAACCTTGTTAAACCGCGAGCACGAGGTCGCGGGATCGAATCCCGGCCACGGCTGCCGCATATCGATGGGGGCGAAATGCGAAAACACCCGTGTGCTTAGATTTAGGTGCACGTTAAAGAACCCCAGGTGGTCTAAATTTCCGGAGTCCCCCACTGCTGCGTGCCTCATAATCAGAAAGTGGTTTTGGCACATAAAACCCCATAATTTAATTTTTTTTTTTTGTTATACCATACCTGCTAAGCAGTAGTTTCATTTTAAACATAGTAAAGTCAAACCCCCTACCCAGTGGCCACTGAACACAATGCATTTTGCATACATATAAACCATAGCAGCTTATTGCATACGTATCAGTTAACACGTAGTGTTTTCACGGCAGTACGTCGTGATTGCAATCACGGCGGCAGGTCGGCCCGGCAGAATGACGAGTGTTGGAAAATCAGGTGTTATGGTATTCAGTGAAAAGAGTGAACAGACAGTGACAATACAGGGCCAGGAAATACCTCACATAAAAGAATATAAATACCTTGGTATATTGGATAAATGTAGGCAATAGATATGTTGAAACAGGAAAAAACGACAGTAATGTGGAAGAGAAATGCGGCCATAATGAAACAGAGCACTATGCAGATACAATACGTACGAAGTGCTCCGGGGTATGTGGAAAGGTTTAATGTTTCCAGGACTCACATTTGGAAATCGGGTGCAATCAGGACTAGATGCCAACCAAATGTCAGTGGGACGCTTCGCATTGGGCGCTCAAGGAAAGACTACAAATGAAGCTGTGCAGGGTGATATGGGCTGGACAAGTTTTGAAGTGAGGGAAGCTCACAGTAATTATGAAGAACGACTAAGGAATATGGAAGAAGGTGAACGGGCTGGGAGAGTGTTCAGGTATTTGTACAGGAATAACATCGACTCACAGTGGAGGAAAAGACCTAGGAAGGTTACCAGCGAGTATGCGGCCTGTATGGTGAGCAACACAGCAAAAAGAATGTCAAGCAGAAAGAGAGGCTGAGATAATCTCATGGGTGGTGACAATGGAAAAAAAAAAACCTGTTACGAGTAACTACTTAATAAGAAAAATCTAAATCAGGAAAGAAACAATTTATGATAACTCAAAGGGAAGCTCATTACTTTCCGAAGTGAGATCAGGATGCCTTAGAACACGCACTTATAAAGCGAGTTATAAGAAGGAAAAAGGAACATGTGCTTCCTGCAGTAAAGGTAGGGAAACGATGGAGCATGTTTTATTAGAATGTGAAGATATTTGCCCAGCAGTTGATTTAGGAATCACTGGCCTCCTTGAAGCCCTTGGGTTCAGCGAGAGCAGGGGAAAGTAAACATGTCCGCAATAGAGATTAGTAAGAAGCGATCGGAAGATTAGTGGAAGAAAAGCAGGGAAACGACCAACAATGGAGGCGTACAAAAACAATGTTCACAATAGGGGTTCACAAACTTTGGTTGTGGGAATTCACAGTGATTATTTTTTCTTTTTTAACATAGATAGGTAGGACATTAGGCAATAAAATAACACGAGCTTGGTGGCGCAACCCACCGCCCCTTTCCAAAAGGGACGCTCGTAACATCCATCCATCCACATGCCAGAGAGCGTTGTGGCCTGTGTTATGGCGTTGTGCAAGCTAGCACTCGTGTCATGCAGAGACTTGGACAAATATCGGTGCTCAGCATAGAAGAGAAATTTCAAGGGGGACGCGGCCCTCGAAAACTGAAATATCGCGAAAAAGTAGATATTTTAAAAACAATATTTTTGGGTTGTATGTCTCATAAACTACCTGTTCCGTAATTATCAGCATCTAATTCAACCGCAGAGTACGCCCCAAAGAAAAGCTACTTTTGAGGCCATCACGGCCTGCAAAACACATGCAAATGCCGAAATTAAGTCAAACTTGGCGCACGCACCATTCCCGGCCCATGCGGCCTGCCCGCGCCATCGTGCTGTCGTTTTGACTATGAATTCTTTGTCTCTATGCTTGCAAAATGGCATCGTTGGCGCAGTTGAGGCACTATTAGCGTTTTTACACCATGCTATGCGGAGCGCTGATTGGCCGGAGCAGTGCACTCAAATCCCGAGGGCTAAAGCAGCCTGCCATTGGCTGCTGCGCGGGCGGTGGTGGCAGCTGCTCCCTTTGATGCCGCACTCGCGTCGTCGTTGCTCCGTGCTCCGTCTGCCTCAACAGACACCTGCTGGCGAGTTGCTCATCGCCTTGTGCTATCTTTTAGATTATTTTCTCAGCTTTTCTTTTTTCGCTAGTTCTTTGCTGCACGTAATGCCGGCAACGAAGCCCAAGACAGTGCAGATGTTCGGTGCGTGGAAGCGCGATATGGGACTTGTACGAGCATCGAACTTCCGATCTTCTGCAGCGAGTCCTGACTGTGTAGATGCTTGCAGCGGCAGAACTGTGCTGTCGGCTGTGGCCAGTCGAGAATCCGACACATTGAGTGTGCCTGGAGCTGCAAGAGCTAATTAGAAGCTCCGCACAAGCTTTCCAATAAAAACACATGTGTTTAACTTTAAGGCCCGTTTTCTCGCAATGGATTTTTTCACTAGTAGTGGTGCTGGGGAAAGCGATATCTCAAGAACCGCTCTTCAGATTTGTACGCCGTTTTTTTTATTCTGTTCCTGAATGACTTTGCCAGGATGTAACAAGCTTCCTTTTGTTGAAAGCTGGTGTAGTTAACTAATAACAAGCAATTAATTTTTGATGAATGTGGTCATTACTGGCTACATCAAATCCAAAGTTGTGTTAAAATTTTTTGGAGGGGAAATTAAAGAAAAGGGCTTTGTAGCCCCCTGGGATATCTATCATGGGATCATCACAGTGAATTTCAGCTTCCTACGATGTCCTGGCATTTCTGCAGGCTCTTCTTCAGGCATATGCATGAACCACCTAGTTAGAGCTCATTAACTCTGGAACTAATAAACACATCTTCATGAATCTTTGCAGTTCGGTGGTGTGAAAGTACCCTGAAAGTTTCATCCGGATACCTCAAAAAATAAAAAAGTTCACTCTCCAGGGTAGCCTCACCCCTTAACATTGTTCGTGCTATTGAATTTGGCACGAAGAAGTCGGCGCTGGCATGTGAGAGGAATCTGTCGTCGACTACAGTGTGTGGTATTTGGAATGTGAAGAAGTTGCTTGGCAGTGCTGCTGCGACTGCAAAAAGATCTCGACTACAAGACTCAACTTTTCTCCATCCTTGCTCTTGTTATTGCTAAAGTGTGACCTAACGATAGTGATGAAGACAACACTGAAAGCAACAGCACAGGCGATTCACGCCCAACAGTGGCAGAAGCTGTGCGTTACGCCAGCCTTATGCGATTGTTTGCCGAGAAGAGGGCTGGGCGGAAAAGCTGGCTTGCAGCTTGAGTTTGAGACCACTGTAGTCGCTGCTAGGCCACCACGGCATCGGACGAAAATAACAGACTTTTGTCGTGCAAAGTGGATAAATACTGCATGTTTTTGCCTTTTCATCACACTCTCTCCTGATATTTCGGTTAAGCAGTACTACCGTTCAGTACATACTTTTTCCAAGCTCTGGCCGACTGCGGTTTAACAAGGGCTAGGCTACACCATGGCATCAAATGAAAATACAGTAAAAGCTCGTTAATTCGAATTCCGCGGGGATGCTATGAAAATTCGAATTATACAAAATTCGAACTAATGAAAGTCAGAGAAAAAAATCGCTCGGTTAAGGCGCGTATATAGTCTGACGTGGCGTGAGCACGCGCGCACACGCTACGTCACGTTGGCGTGAACAACATCTATACTTCGAAGCTCTGGCGCAGCCAACGTAACCAGACGCGGCCAGCGTGGTCCGACGCGCCCGACGTCGAGATGGCTCTTGCTCCATCCGCGCGTTTGTCGCGCTGACTGGGGCGGAGAAAAAAAAAGTCTCCGTCTCGCGCGAAAAGCGAAGCATCGATTGCGATAGAAAATTAGTAGATAGCTATACGAAGTAAGGATAATAGTTTTATCGGCCGTATAAACTTGTAAGCATTTGCTTACTAACTAAATTAACAAGCACTGTGTCACGCGCGCACAGGTGAGCATGAACGCATCTCGCTCGATGACCGCGGAAACTCGCTGAAAAACGCTGGAGTGAGGGCACGCAGCAGTAGCACCGAGCGAATTGACGTTCGTACAGCCCTCGCTTTAACGCGAACGAAACCTAGAAAGCACATCGCATATGAAGCTACCGGCAATACGCGCACTCTGCAATCATCGCAGATCGCTTTGAAGACGAGGCCCACGCGGGCGCGCACTTTGGCCACGTCGCAGATCACTTTCAAGATGCGGCGGCCGCATGGCCGCACCGTAAGCAGCAGCCGCCTCAGCCGCCGAAGATTGTCCCCCGGTCCCTCCCTCGTCTCACCCCCCTGCCTCGCGCGCGACAAGAGAGGGCGCGCTCCACCCCACCATCCCCTCTCGCGCACGCGACATTGAGCTGCGTGCGCCGGCTCACCCTCGCACGCTCGTACGCAAAGAACATGGCGCGCGGCGAGGGTGTTATCGTCCTTGCCGCTGATCAAAAAAGCGAAGCTGCGCGACCCGCGCGGCGACGCCTAGCTGCATGCTCCCGCGCACTAGCACTCTCCCCATCCACGGTGATGCGGAGTTCGAATTATCGGTGGCGGTGCGAATTTCAGTGTGAATTAGCGGGATGTGTTACATATTGCTTTCAATACATTGTGGGATGGACCGCGGCAACTAATTCGAATCATCCGAAATTTCGAATTGAGTGTGAATTAACGAGCTTTTA
Organism: Dermacentor andersoni; assembly: GCF_023375885.2. Taxonomy (NCBI): domain Eukaryota; kingdom Metazoa; phylum Arthropoda; class Arachnida; order Ixodida; family Ixodidae; genus Dermacentor; species Dermacentor andersoni. Next base: position 4,736,689 of record NC_092817.1, on the reverse strand, counting down.
CTGTAACAGACTTTTGTTGTGCAAAGTGAATAAATACTGCATGTATTTTGCCTTTTCATCACACTCTCTCACAATATTTCAGTTATGCAGTACTACCGTTTAATACGTACTTTTTCCGAGCTCCGGCCGACTGCAATTTAACGAGGTTTCATTATGTGGCGGTGGTGCGAGGACTACCCAATTATCAGGAATGTTCGAAAAGTCTGTTGTTGACTGTAGTTGTGACATGTGGTTGCGGAGCATGATAAAACTGTGCTGATGCTAGCGTCTGAGACTGAGTGGCATGATGTGCCAATGCAATCGTGGGCACCCTTTCTGAAGGACTGAAGGGAGAGCTATACAGTCTAGCCCGGTTATAACGAAGCCACTTATAGTGAAATAGCAGTTATAATGAAGGATTTCAATTTCCCATTCCCATTTTTGCATTTTCAATAAATTTTGGGTCCGCTTTTAACGAAGTAAATAAGAGCACGTCAGCGGATATAACGAAGAGATTTAATACCAACCGAAAAATAATCTGTCAATCAACACATTTTTGCGTCCTTGAGGCGATTTTTTCAGCGAGAATAAGAGCAAGATTCGGCTGACGGCGTCCTTCCGTGGCGTCGTCTGCTCTCCCGCAGAGCGAAAGGTTGCTTCACTGCATTGCATGGCACGCCAGTCTAGTGTTGCGCCGTCCTTGAACGACGTCACGGCGTAGAGCGGTAGAGCACGCCGTGCAGGGGAAGAATGTAAAAGAGAAGAGACGATTTTTTTTTTTTTTTTTTTTTGATGACGTCGCGGAGAGCGGCCGTCTTGGCCAATCTCGGTTCTCTGTTTCTCCCGGGCAGTCGGCGCCACGGCTGGACTGCAGTCTGCAGGAGGTGTGGCAGCGCGCGCATTGTTTTATGCCGGTGCCGCGGTGCGCAAGGCAGGGAGAAAGCACGGCAGCATTGTGCATGTTGGAAGCGCGGCTCATTTTCATAGTTTTCGCTGGTCGTTGTATGCTGTTTATTAAGACAGAGTTATTCGACTTGATCTAGCTGGTGAACGGACAACTGAACGCAGTGTCGCACTGTTCCAGGTTGGGAGCACGGCAAACGCTACTGAGATCGCGCGTGACGCCATTGTCACTTGTTTTCTGCCCGCATTGAAGCCATCACGGTTTCCTGTCTTGTTCTGCTTCTTTTTATATTTCGTGACCGCTTCGCCTCAGTGGACCTACTTAGCTGTCCCCTTTCTCGAAACTGACTTCATTTCTATGCAATGTCGAGCCTCGCGAGCCCCAGCACTTCGACGGGGAAGAGAAAGGTGCTGTATTTGAAGACGAAGCGCGCCATTTTGGACCAAGTGCGTCGAAACGTCAAGAAGAGTGCTATCGCACGGAAGTTTGACACTGCACAGTCCACGCTTTCAACCATAATCAAGAACGGTAGCAAGATCGACGCCGTTCTCGACGCCGACGTTGGCAGCAGGGACCGAAAGAGGATCCAATGCACCACTTACGACAGCTGCACTTTACAAGTGGTTCGTGGACGCGCGATCGAAGAACATCCCGCTCAGTGGACCCATCATTCTGGCGAAGGCCAAGGACTTGGGCTTCGCTCTCGGCCACGAAGACTTCCAGCCAGAAAATGAGTGGCTCCAGAGATTCAAGGACAGGCACAACATCACATGTAAAAACATTGTCGGGGAGGCCACGTCCGTTGACCAGGGATCGCTCCAGCAGTGAATGGCCAAGCACCGCGATCGTATCCTTGCGTATTCCGACAAGGACATCTACAATGCAGATGAAACTGCACTATTGTTCCAACTGCTGCCATCGAACACTCTCGCGGCCAAGACAGACAAGTGCGTGAGAGGAAAAGACAGCAAAAACCGTGTCACCGTGCTAATCTGAGCGAACATGGATGGTTCGGACAAGCAAGACCTGTTGGTCATTGGAAAGGCCAAGAAACCACGCGGTTTCGCCAAGGTGCTGTCTATGCCAGTGACGTATGTGAACAATAAGAAGGCATGGATGACGCGAGACATTTTTGGCAAGTGGCTCGCCGACTTCGACAAGGAGATGGTCCGAAAGAAGTGCAAGGTGCTGATGTTGCTTCACGTGCGCATCACGTCAACGCACACTTGAGCGCTGTAGAGGTTTTGTTCCTGCGTCCAAACACTACCGCCAAGCTGCAGCCCATGGACCAGGGGGTTATTGCCAACTTTAAGGTCCACTACCGGCACCAAGTGATCGAGCGCCTCCTGATTGATGTTCACACTGTGGACAACGTGGCCGGCTGGAGGGATGTGAAGCACCTGACCATCGCCCACTGCTTCGAGAAAGCCGGCTTCTCCCGAAGCAGCAGCGCGGAGGGGGCCCCGCCTGCTGGAGACGAAGCTACCGCGATTGACGTCGCTGCAACTGCTGATGCTGCCGCCGCAACGGCCTGCTTGGAGCAGCTTTGGGATTCCGCTAGCGACTTGAACCTTGTGCATGCGGGTCTAAGCCACGTGGACTTCGTTTTCGCCGACGAAGACCTTGTTGCCACCGAGGACGACTGAAGTTGCCGGGAGTGTCATGGAAGAGACCTTGGCGGACAGCGCCTCCGACAGCGAATGTGACGATGCTAGTTGTGCCCCTAAGCCGGTCACCTCCGCAGCGGCCATCGCAGCTGTTGACACACTATGGATGTACCTCGAGAGTCCGGAGTTCGACCAGATCTTTGGTTCGCAGTTCGATGGTATGGAAGCCGCAATCCTGAAGTCCGCACTCGCGAAACGTGTTCAGGGGACGCTGGACCACTTCTTTCAGCGGCAATAAATCGGTATGCCCATGTTTGCATTTTTTTTTCATAGTCCACATATTACGAAATAGCGGATATAGCAAAGTGATTTCCGATTCCCGCCTACTTCGTTATAACCGGGCTAGACTGTACTCGCGGACAACTTTTCTTGGCTATGAAGTGAAAGCTACGGGGGTGGATTGATTGATTGAAAAGCTTTATTTAATACTTAGGAAAGATAAGGCAGGGGGAAGGGTGGGTCCCTAGTCCAGGACCCCAGTGGCCATTGCTGTAGGCTCAGCCTGGTCTAAAAGGCCCTTCTGGGCCTCCAAGTCAGCTTGAGCGAGGACGGGCTCCCTGAGTGAGGTCAGTATCATGGGCGAGTTTATGTTTGGTGGCCTATATGTACATTTCCACATAATGTGGGGAACAGACGGCAGCCCCCCACACCAGGTACATTGACCGGTATACACGGTTGGCCACTTTGCGTGCCACAGTCCCAAGTGCGGAAAGGTCTGAGTCTGGAGTTTTCTATACATTCCGAGTGTTTTTACTCCAAGCTGCAGATACGGAAATGCACAGATTTGTCATTCACGATGCTGGTACGCAATGTAGTCCTGGCACGCTCGGCACCGGTTTCGGTTTCACCAACCTCACACAACTGACTTCTTTAGTGAAGGCAGATACAATTAACTAGCCGTGAATCAATGTTTATTCTCATCCAATATTTACAAAGTTCTGAACAGCGCACCTTAGAGCCTCCGTTGGAGCTCTGAAGCAACCGTATGGCATCAGTTAGGACATGGACGTGCAAGCGCCACTGGCGTCGGTAGAGCTGACGCAGCTCGCTCGCTCACTCTTTGGTACATGCCAAAGGTTGCAATGTGGCTTGGTTCTGCGCAGACACTGCAAACACTTTTTTTGTGTGTGTGCTTCAACACTATTTTGTTGCTGAAGTTAGTCAACGGCCTCTCAGGGAGTTGATTGGTGGTACAGCAAGCGACAAACACTCACCAGAAGACACGGACGCCATTTCGCACTTGATGAATGTGCAAAACGTGCGATGGTTTCGGGTGTGCAAAAACTCGAACAAGCTAACTAAAAATAAATAAAATGCCAATAGCTGACTGGTGAATGTTGCGTATCGTTTCAAACTAGGTGCTGTAAAAAACAAAAAGAATATTGTTTTCTATTTCTCATGTACAAAAATGTGAAGAAAACTGCAGGACTACTTCCAGCAGCGATGAAAGAGGCGCGCTTAGTTTCCGTAGTCTTTGCTTCATAGACAAGAAAAGTTGTCCGCGAGTATAGAGCACCATGCACCTGCTGATCAAATCATTTTTGCTGATGTTCTCTCAGCTACGGGTCTAGTGTTGCAACTTGACCACAGTTATGTACAGCCATGCACAGTGGACCGCTCACCTGGTGCTTTTCTCGGGCCAAGTCCATGTGAATAACTTGGTTGGTGGGCAGCACTTTCATGTCGGGGCTGTCATCAGTCACGATCTCACCCACGATATCAGGTCCTATTTCATCACCCTCCATGATAATCCCATCGGGACCCTAGAATGCAATTGGGATTCAACTTTTAGGAACTGGGCAAATGAAAACTGTGCTAATTTAATGCTCCATTTAAAATATTTTTCTCCTGGAACCACACACTCCATTATCTTGATAGAATGGCATGCTCAGCAGATCAATATATTGACTATACCAATAAGATAAGCCAAACAACAGCGAACTATTTTTATTAAGTATCAATTATGCACCATGCCAATATTCACAGTCATCTGCTAAGGTAAAATAAAATGAAGCTTAATTTCTTTCCATTACTTTGACAATCACCAAGCACTGACGGAAATGATAACCAGCCTTTTCAAAAGCAATTTTGTCTCAATGTGAAAAATATCTGTACAGTCAGAAACACTCAATCTTTGAGCCTTTCTGATAGCAGAAATAAAATAACTTGTGCGAGGTTCAGAGATGCGACCATATAGGACCGAACATTTTACACCAGAATGCTCAGAGTCATGGCGTCTGTTAAAGGCTTGTCTTTCATCCAACCAGTCAGTAACGAGCTTCAAACAAGCCCACAATGGTGTGCTATGGTCATCTCATTACGATGCCTCACTTTGGAGCCAAGAGCTGTATTCGCCAAGCAGCTCTGGGCACTCCAGAACATTTATGTTTCATCTCAAAACTGGCCATCAATGGGTTGTCCAGACAATGGTAGCAAAAAAGAAAAATGAGAAAAGAAAACATTAGAGAAACGGCATCACTACTGGAATTGGAAGCGAGACTTCTCCAAGTGTGCCATCAGTTTAAGTGAAGCACTAAAAGCAGCAATGTGGCACCCAGTGTTCATGCCATGGTCTGATGAAAACCTCGCAATCAACTGACACTAACATCACAGGAAATTTCACAGATGCCCAGTGCCACCACATGTGTGTGCTTGCTACTCTTAGCATCTTTGGTGGCATCGTCTACTCAGTCAATGAACACAAAGAAAAAAAAAGAATATGCTTGGTTTATCACAGTGTCCTTACAAGAGAGCTGTTTGCTGTGTTACATGTTGGTCAACACAGAGTTGATGAGATTGACCAAATTTTTAAAAGACAGTCGTAGCTGCTTTGCAGTGCCTTTTATGCAAGGTCAGCATACTAACCCCCGTATTCAAAAATGCGTAAAGTGACCCGACAACTGACCAGGATGTGTTGTGCACTGATGGAAATGAAATGACCATGATTTATGGTGGTAGAATCCAGCGTGTTGTTCGATTTAAGTAGGAATTATAATTTTAATTTGGCGGGAAGAAAATCACAAGAACCAGTAAGTGGTGTGGCCTGACAGTGAAGTCCTGGCACTTCAGCTGGGGTATACAAGATTATTGTACGTAAGTCGGCTGTTATTAAGTACAGCATACTTATTACTTAAAACTGCAGTTCATATATATTATCAGGCTTTAGCGCTTTATCTGACACGTATTACAAAGCAAAAAAAAGTGCACACGAATGAGCCACACTGCCTTCGTGGTAACAAGTGGAGCAGCAGAGTGGGCAGAACTGCTGTACATGTGTAAGTTAGCGAGTTAGTACCCAGAGTTCCGTGGTCTCTGTGAGATGCAAAATGCCATCAACGAATTGTGCTGTGAATGGGTGTCAGCACTGCAATAATAGGTGGTGCCCAATTTCATGCCTATAGGGTGGCACCCTCTGGGTTTTAAATGTGGATGTTAAAGGTTATGCTTTTGCTAGCTGAATGTGGCGGATGCAGTCACAAACATCAGGTTTTGGACACCCTATAGCAGTAGTGGAATATCCTACCACTTAACTTGGCTTGGCTAAAAAAGAAGCCTGGCGCATGCACCCAACAAAAACATGGCCTTCGAGATCAGTTAGTGTTACTTGGAGCAAGCCGTCACTGGGGCGTAGATTCGGACACTATATATTATTGTAAAACTAATTCACACTTCGTAGAACATGAATTGCAGGAACATCGGCTTGATAAACAAAATATCACTTTCTTACAGATAAAGCCATACTTCTTGTCTGTTTCCCATCAATGCCGGCACATAATCGCTATCGTGCTCACTTATAACTTTCCAGCATGTTTCTTGAGCACGACTGCATCCTCAATGCTGATTGGAAAATTCTGATAAATGTGTTACACAGCATTTTCCGCTTCACCATTCTATGATTGGACACTCAAACCAGTACGCTTTCCATTGCACTAAAAAACGGGTACCATAAAAAAATAATTCACCAACAATTATGATACTCCCTAATGTTAAATTTGAGCGAAGTTGTATACATGTTAGCAAAAAAAAATATTTGAAGGTCCCGGCGCGAGTGTCCTCCTATTGCTTACCACAATGTTTTCTGATTTCATGGCCGAATTAAATGCAAACTAAAAGCGTTATGTCAAAAAACCTTTCTGCTCATTTTAATACGCTTCACAGTGAATTAGTTCCATGCACTTTTTTATGCTGTCCACAAACAAAACAAAAAAGAAGAGAGTAATGTTTCAAACATAGCCCAAATCAGAAAAATTTTCTAACTTTGATGCATCTTGGCAAGTTTTCCATTTCACAAAGAAACTTGAAAAAAAATAGTCAAACAGGACATTCTCTTTGCAGCATTTATACAAAATATTATTTTCCTAGGTGAAACGCAAGCGAAGAAAAACAGTTAAATAAACAAGCCTTTCTAAAGAAAAGCTCACTTTTGAGAAATAAAATAAGGAAAGCTCTGGTTCCAATTTCTGAAAAATTTCTGGATGGATGTCCACTTATGTCGGGCAAAACATGGGTGCAATATGTTTGCTTTTTTGCTTTATTCACAAAATATAACGGGCCAAAGCGGCCCATGTTGAGTGTGCTGGCTTCAGAACCTTTGCTGGTTGTCGATCAGTTTGCATTGTACGCAAATCGAGTTCCAATTTCTTTTGTGATTCAGAACTTCGCTCTGGCAGCTTTTCAACAGAAATGCACTACTGTCAGATTTTATTTGTGTCTAGCGTGTGCCACCTTCTAAAGTGCTAACACATACCGAGTTTGCAGCCTACAACCTGTGTGGGCATTGCCCTTACGCCTCCATTATTCACTTGTCAAGAGACATGCCGTGAGTGCATGTCGTGGCTGACTTTGCCAAAACCCACCTGGTGCACCCAGTAAATCACCTGTGAGCGGTGCTAAGGCAGGCTAATCTGTAAGCAATGCAGTTTCCCTAATCAGCAGGTGTGCCATTATGGAGGTGCTACTTCACCGCCTGCTCCCCATCCCCCACATGCAATGGATACTGGAACCTTCTTCGGCACTACTGCCTGCGACTGACACTGTGCCTTTCTGAAAACTTATCTGAGTCAGTTCCCGAGCTGATTATTTTGTTTCCCGTCTTCCTGTCTTACCTCGACCTTCACCTCTGCGTTTCAGCTGTCAGAAAAAGTGCAGTGCGGCATGACTGAGCCAAAAGCTGCCGAAGCTGCCCAATTTATGTTTCATGAATGATAATCAGCTGTGCGAGCACATCATGTTCTCCATTACACCACTGATGTGCAGGACGAAGCATCCAGGGCTAGGCCCACTTGCTCGTTCACATTTAACGTTTTTTCCGCAAGCTTTACCAAAGGCACACATAATGCCAAAAACATGGCTCACAAAGAGCATGAACTGCAATCTAATAGCCAATCACTGTGCATGTGGTTATAATGTCCGATGCTAAATTGAACACCTCAAATTTTCTTTAAGAAAAGTAATGTGGTGCATCTAATACAGCTGCAAGCAAGCGACACGAATAACTACGATGGACAGAGCACCATTGCGCATCATGTGCAATGGTGCAAAACTACTGCATTGATCGTGCCGTTGCAAAGCCAGCATGGCCACCCAACTCATTGTAGTCGCGACAGCAGTCTCGTTGGCTGAAACGCCCTGAAAGAATGTGGCTATAAATGCGCCACAGTTTGCATTGTATTGTGTGGTAGCTTCCCAATTTTCACCCCACTGAAACTACGTCCTGGTGCAGAGTGGAGCGACAACTTACAGACGGCGCAGATTGGTGCAGCATTCCCACCAATGCACATGAACAATATACTAAGACTGTTGTGTTAACTATCTTTCTTCACCATTGGCCATGCAAGCTCACGTTTCACACTTTGTCTGCACAAATGCCATCATAGCAACCAGTCGTGTAGTATTACCATTGTGTTCAGCCTGTGCAAAACAAGACAGTCACAGGCATTGCGGCACATGCCACGATAGTTTGATAAAAATATTGTGATCATGTCTGCAGCACATTAAATGGTTGCGGGCCAGAAAATATATGGCTGAGCATAACTAAAAATTAACTGAACCTATAAGAGCTCCAGTGCAATCAAGAGTTGACCTACCTTCCATAAATGCGGTGCATCATGGTTGCAAGCATGACTGGTGAAGTGCCCGTGTGTGTGCTCTAGCAGGGCTTTGCATTTTACCAACGAGATCACAGAGACAAACATGACAAATATGTGACCTCACTGCAATGGTGTTGCATACATTTCAATGCTGATATGGTGTCCATTGTTACGAGCAACAAGTATGAGCTTCTTTTTCACCCCCTTCAATTTTGAAACTCACCACAACGTGCCGATATTTCGCAATAGCGATCATTGGCATGTGCTTGAATAACACTACGACCAAGTTGAAGTCACCGCTGAAAAGCAACAATTCCCTGCAAAATAATCATGTTTTGCCACTGAAGTGAGCCCAGAACTAGTGAAGACCTGTAGTCACCTGTGAGTAGATAAGGGTGTTCATATTGATAATAGAGGATGATGAGACAACCGACGCCGACACAGGAGGCAGCATCTCCTCCTCGGTGCCCAGGGTCTGCATGTCCTCGGGCACCACTTCCACGAAGTGGGTCGCTGCCTCCATCATCTTGGCAAACGTCAGTCAGGCTGCTTTAGGCTTCCATGCACTGGGACAGCATCAAAACTCGTTATGGCATCCCTTCACACAAACATTAACCAGTGCACTGAAATGGCAACGTATGATGAGTCATCAAGGTAGCATAGTTTAATCACCAAGTTACACGTATGCATCCTTCCCAACATTAATGAATTTTCATGACGCCTAAATAAAGATAGCCACCAGTCTATTCTACTTGTCCAATTTAAAATCTTTCACGTGCAGCGGCGTGGCTAGGTCGTGTGGCACCCGGGGCTTATAGGTCTTCTGTCACCTCCCCCCCCCCCCCCCGGTGTAGCCGGCGGAAAGAGGGGTGTCTTCAGACGTATATGACAACCCCCCCCCCCCCCCTCCCCGTTGCTACGCCACTGTGCACGTGTCAAAACCACGATCGGTGGCGGGAGTATTAATGTTGACAACCTCGGCTTCTTTAACGTGCGCTCAGTGCACGTACTTAGGCGAGCGCGTTGTTGCATTCCGCCCCAATGCGCCCGCCAGGATTTCACCGTGTCGACAGAACCAGCGCGAACGCCAATCAACGACGGCATATCGTGCTGCAACGCGCTTCCCCGGCTACGAAGTTAACGGTGATCTTGGAAACAAGCGACACTCGTAACTTGCGAGTCATAACCAGATCGACATGAAAGCGTGGTCACATGCAGGTGCAATTATTCATCGAAACTTTCTACCGCTGTGAGCAGGCCGCGCGGAACACATCAGATAAAGGCACTCTTAATTTCGCTTAACGCCGGCTGACAGCACACAAAGAGGCGCTCCCTTACAGGGACAGCGAAGTTTCTTTTATCTTCATATATAGCGAAAAAAATAATGTTCAGCATCTGCATCGGCTCTAGAAGCTCGCGAGGCAAGCACGTAAATAAATAATAATAATAAAAAAAACGTGCAGGAACCAACCGCCACGGTTCTTCCACTCCCGGCGCCACGACGCCGAGAACACGCGACGACGGCCCAACGTGCTCGCCGGCATTCCCCTCGAACACGGCACTCGCTAAGGAACAAACCTTGTCCAAAACATTATGGAGCCGACTGGGCAAACGCCCTTGCCGCGCGCATTGCTTCGACTGCGACGACGAGTGAGTGCGAGGCGCACTGCGAAACGCATCGTGCACGCGGGGCGCAAAAATGCCGCCAGCCGGCCCTGCGCGAGCGAGCGCCAGCGAGGCAGCGAGCGAACAGAAAACAAGCGCCAGCGCAGTCACCAACAGTAAACCACGAGTAATCTGTGACGCCGCCACGAAGAAAAAAAAGAAAAAAAAAAACCGGAAGAAAAGTTGCGAAACAATCCTACAGACAATGTTACAGACAAGCTTCCCTCCCTCACCATTATTACAATTTTTCATGCCCCCCCCCCCTGTTTTTTTTTATCGCTAAAAGGCAACGACATATACCCATCGACCAAACGCACTCTCTCCGATTTATTTTCGCTTTATGTATTTCGTTTTCCTCAGGAGAAGTTGCTGCTGAGAAGCAGCGGCGGCGTATCGACTGCAAGGCAAGCATGCAGAACGTCAGTCGAGCGGGCACCGCTGGTTACCAGTTCCACTACAGCTGAATTGACGCACGTCTGCCCTAAAACATTTCACGCAGGAGTTCCAATCATTAAAGGGATCTCAAAATCGTCACGGTTGTCGGCAACGGCACGGGCACAAGCACTGCCTGGCTGCGCTAGTCAACTAGCAAAATGGCGACTCTACAACGGCGGTCGGAAAAACATCTTTTAGGCTTACATATGCTTTGGCCTAAATTTAGGCCTACAATACTCACCTGTGTTTTAGTCGATGAAGGTTTCGACGTCCTAAGCAGTGCCTGTTCGTCCTTGATTCGTAAATTAACCCGGAAAGCAAGCAGTTTTTAATTAATCACGGATTTCAATTCATTCGGCGCGACGCACGCCGAGATTCACAACGCCATGTTCCTTAAGCCTTCTTCGAGGGAAAAGGTCCGCAGCGCAGTGGGATGGCGCATTGCGAGGACTAACTAGGCTTACTAAATTTTTAACAAATTAGATTTTTGTAGATTTGGAATAAAACCTTGTTTTATCATGCAGTTAAAATTTATCTGCAGCATCTACCCTGTTTGTGTGTCATTTTATTTTAGTAAGTTATATTTTTAAAAATATAATAAAATCACGCTAAAATTTTACAGTTTATGCGTTGAATTAAGTTCTAAGAACTTTTCAAATACGTTTCATTCTAGCTATATTATAATTCGGCAATTACGACTGCTTATTGTACGAAATAATAACTTCTGGTTCAAATAGACAGCGACATCACCATCGGCGGCTGCATAGAGTAAAGAAACCATAGTGAAAAACTCTATGAAAGAAACCACGGAGGAAGGAAACTCTATAGCTGGGTGGCCACATAGAGTTTCCGAGTTTCCTACAAAAATTACTGTAGGAAACTCTATGGGTCATAAAGTCTATGGGTGGCCATTCTAGCCATAGAGAGTAATTCTTGTAGGAAACTCTATGATTCTAGCCACCCTACTGTGGCATATAGTTAATGTAGAGTTGCTGCTTTCTTCTGTCATATTTGTTTTTCATCAGCGCAGCAGAAAACTATGAGTCTTTTTCTCCTTTCCTTCTTTATTTTCGCATTAAAAATGGGCAAATGTTCGTTTGTCGCACCGTGGCTACATTTCTGGCTAACAATTAAAGCTTTTGCCGCAGTTGGCGACATCTTTTGTTCAGGGGGTGGTTACAACCATAGAGTTTCCTAGGAAACTCTATGGTTTCAACATGTCATAGAGTTTCATATTAGTATGTTTATTTAGAAACTCTATGCAACATAATTATTTTAAAAAAATATCATCGCGGAATTTTTGCCTACGTTTCGGAATTTTTTGACCACTTTTGTTTTAAAGATCTGGCAACCCTGATGGCAGGTTCTTTGACGTGTATTTTAGGGATCGCCAGCCGTTTGTGCGCAGGCGCTAGTAAAAGCGGGCGTGAGCATAGGCGTGAGAAAGTAAATCTGGGGTATTTTGCTTTTTGAATATGTATGATTCTACCTAGGCACAACGGAGGAGGTTTTTTAGCGCGTGTTGTATGCGTTTGTCTCGTTCTTTATTCTATGTGCCGGCATTGCGGGGTGCGATCGAGCCTCGCCGCCGCTGCCTGCTCGCGCGGTGAGGCAGTGGGCACGGACGCCCCATTTGGTGATGGCTGTGTCTGAAGGGGCAAGGTTCTGACTGGCGTTTTACGAATCGCGGATCGCTTTTTTCGTCGCGACGATAGATAGGATTTTTTACTACCACTGCTCCAGGAAGGCTCATGTAACCGGCAAACGGAGGCCTCAGGATAGCGCCCCAGGTTATAATACAGCAGGCGGCGCAGGATCTCCGGGGCACCTGAGGGGTAGCGGGTGGATCAAAGCTGGAAGCAGGGCAGCCCGTGGGCTGGGGCCGCGGAGTCCGAAGCGTGCCAGGGGGTGGTCGCATAAAAAATTGGCTGTCCGTGATAGCGGACAGCCGATCTTATACACCCCTGGCACGCGCAGGCCTCGGCGAGCCCAAACCTACGGACCAGTCTGGGTTCTAGCTTTGGTGTTCTGCAGGCGCCTCCAATAATGCGAAATAATGACACGTTGTAACAATGAGTACGAAAAACACACGATTGAATAAATATAATTATGTCCAGCCGCCAAATTGTAACGCTAAGTTCCGCACTACCGCACCCCGCGACTTCTGCAGCACCAGTCAGAACTTTGCCTCCGAAGGTACGTCAGACAGACTTTGCACGAGCGCCGCAGGTGCGATACAGTCTGTCTGACACAGCGGTCGCCAAATCTAGCCTTTCACCTATCTTACCGCACCGGCAGCCAGCGTCCGAGCTTAACAAATTTGACCCCGCTTCGCAATGCCGGCACGCCTAGGGACAAACGCCTACAACAGTAGGTCGTGCCTACAACAGGCGCCAAGAAACTTCCTCCGCGTAGTGCCTGGCAGAGTCTATTCATAGAATAAAGAACAAACTTAGAGAAGGGAAACTGTACCTTCCGCCGTGGTTCGAAAATAAGCAGCGGCAGCGCATGGAACTTACTTTGGGGGACGCCAGATGACGTTGCTCAAACCGGAAGCGGAAGTGCACATTTTTTTTTAGAGCAAAATTCAATATGGCCGTTTTTTGCCGGTCGCGTACGCTGGTACGCGCCGTGCTTGCCCTGCAGGCTATGCGGCATGCCTCAATGCCTTCGCTGCCGCGTAGGTGGTGCGTTCTAATTGCCAAGAGCCTCTACTGACGCCCATACAAACAAGCCACAAGTGAGTGAACAGAACGCGCGACTTTATTGGCAGAAGACAAGCAGTGTACATTCTCGTGCAATAGCAGAAATAAAGTTTGCATGTCGAGATACGCTGGAATCATTGACGCGAGCTCGTAAACGGCTCACCGTCGTCGTCGCACGTGGTGGTCAGGTTAACGAGCAACAACCAGGAGCGGAAACATATTGGACAGAGTGTGCCACTTGTTTGCAGCGACAGTCGCCGTTGAAAATGCCCAAATTGCATTGCGAAGCAATCGGGAGACGCAGGCATCTGCTACCGCAGCCTACACAGCGACATGGGCTACCCCAGATTTTAGCCATTCACTCCTTTCCAACCTGCACGTTTCTTTTCTTTCGGGGGCCGCTAATGTGTGGCTCACACTTGCTGTCTCACATTGTCTCACTATGGACAAGTCGCTTTCGTGGGCATCGCCTCCATCAGCTACTTTTGCGGGCCTTTCTAACCATCTGGCTATCAACTTCATACGCATCGGACTATGTAAGCACGTATGCTGGTCTCCGTTCATGCCTAATCGCGGCCGAGAAAGGCCAGAGGCACAATATGCCCATTGCTGCAGCAGGAAAGCGCGAACGGGGAGCACGAATCACGGTGCATGAAAATTGGGAGTTTATGTCGCTGTGCAGGCTGCAGGAGCGAATGCTTACTTCGAGAGACTGCTTCCCAGTGCAACCGACCAGGCCGCAATAGTCTAAAAACATAACACTGCGACCATAACCAAGTGACATAACAGCAAAATTAAACAGCAATCAGTCACCGCATGAGGTTCAGACAATACATTATACATTGGCGACGAACCATATGGCAACAGTGAGCATTCACATACACGGGTCTCTTAGGGTACATTGAGCTGCCTACCTACAGGCGTAGTGCCTGCCTTCGTCGCACGTGGTGGTCTACTAACGAGCAACAACCAGCAGCAGAAACAGATTGGACAGTGTGTCCCACCTGTTTGTGGCGACAGTCGCTGTTAAAGATGAGCAACTTGCAGTGCAAAGCAATCAAGTGACGCGGGCATCTGCTGCCGCAGCCTACACAGCGACATGGACTACCCATCATTTTAGCATTGACTCCTTTCCAGCCTGCATGTTTCTTTTCTTTTGGAGGCCGCTAATGTGTGGCTCACACTTGGTGTCCCACATTGTCTCAATATGGACAAGTCGCTTTCGTGGGCATCACCTTCATCAGCCACTTTTACGGGCCTTTCCACCCAACTTCATACACGTCCGACCATGTAAGCACTTATGCTGGTCTCCGTTCATGCCTAATCGCGGCCGAGAAAGGCCAGAGGCACAATTTGCCCATGGCTGCAGCAGGAAAGGGTGAACGGGGAGCACGAATCACGGTGTGCGTAAATTGGGAGTCTATGTCGCTGTGCAGACTGCAGGATCAAATGCTTACTACGAGAGGCTGCTTCCCAGTGCAACCGACCAGGCCGCAATATTCGAAAAACATAAAACTGCGACCGTAACCAAGTGGCATAACAGCAAGATTAAACAGCAATCAGTCACCGCATGAGGTTCAGACAATACATTATACATTGGCTACGAACCATCTTACGGCATAATGCTTGCCTTTGTCACATGTGGTGGTCTGGTAACGAGCGACAACCTGCGGTACAAACAGATTGGACAGAGTCTCGCACCTGTTTGAACCAACAGTTGCCGTTGAAGATGAGCAACTTCCATTGCGAAGCAATCAGGTGACGCAGGCATCTGCTGCCGCAACCAACACAGCGACATGGACTACCCGGCATTTTAGCGTTAACTCCTTTCCAACGTGCACATTTATTTTCTTTCGGGGGCTGCTATGTGTGGCTCACACTTTGTCGCAATGTGGACAAGTCGCTTTTGTGGGCATCACCTTCGGCAGCCATTCTTGCGGGCCTTTCCACCCATACGGCTATCAACTTCATACACTTCGAACCATGTGAGCACATATGCTGGTCTCCGTTTTGAGCAAATCATGGCCGAGGTAAGCCACAAGCACAATTTGCCCATTACTGCAGCAGGCCAGAACGAACGGGGCGCACCAGTTACGGTGTGTGTATACTGGGAGTCTATGTCGCTTTGCGGACTGCAGAAGCAAATGCTTACCTCGAGGGACTGCTTACCAATGCAACTGACCAGGCCCCCACATCTGAGAAACGTAACACAGTTACCACAGCGAAGTGTGGCAGCAAAACCAGATTCTGCAATCAATCACTTCACTGTAGCTTGCACAAAGACCCAGGCTATCAAGGAAGAGGAGCAATCATCAACGAGACTAGGAATATTGAAAATGAGAAAGCTTGCATTCAAGAGAGAAGCCACTCTGCTCTGCAAGCATTGAAGGCTAAAAACATCAAGAAAAGTAAAATGGTGCATAGCACATGTGCATAGGTTAATGCAAGACGCATGCCGATGCTGCATCAGCTATTTCAGGAGAGGAATTGCGCATGACAACATACACTAGAAGATACTGCTACAGATATGTTAGGCTGCTAGACAGTGACTGGTATTAAGTATCAGCGAAGAATCGGTTGACCTTTATATTTGGATGAGGATGAATGACCTCTAACAAAAATGGGCAATGAGAAAGCTTGCATTTATAGAAGAAAAATTACACTTGGCATAAACGAAATTAACATGGCTAGGAAGCTGATTAAGGGCAAACTGATGGAACTCAATCTTTTGGCCAGCGTCGTCCGTGCTTGGTCAGATGTTGCAGGTGCACCTGAAGACGAAGAATTTCTAGAAAGTCCTTTTTGAGTTACCTGGATGACTCAACCAAATGTCCGTGCTGGTGGAATGGTGGCTGAAGCTCTTTTCAGTCTTGACACAGTCCTCTGCAGACTTGATATCTCATTCATATTCTTCTGCATGTGCTTCTTTGTTCTTGGTGTAAAAGCCTTGCAAATTCGGCTCCAGCCCCTTCCTGTTGGCGCAGATAGGAGCTCCTGTGATGACCAAGATGTGCTTGGCATAGACTCTGTTGAGGCAAAACGGTGACACATGAGATACAGCACAGATTAGCCAAATTTATGTGTGTTTTATATGTTCGAACCAATTATACTGAACCATAAATATGAAAAAACATTCATATCTGCTGCAAACAGCAAGCCAATACAGCATATATCAAACATATTTATTTCTGAACCATGTGTTGTTTACCTTGTAGTAGTAGCCAATGTCCACACAATGACCTTGTTGTAGCAGGCAGCAGCTTCTGTTTAGTGCGTGGAGTGTGTTGCTTTATACTGGTGCCGTCTTCATTACTGCATGTCTGGAACAGAAATTTTGACTGAATCAGAAATTGAAAAAGCAAAGTTTTAAAATGCAAAAAGGTGTGACATATATGTTGTAATGATTTGCGACTACAGAACACATGCAAATGTATACTGTCTGTTCTAGGGTGCTTAAGCAGCATGTTAAATAAATATTGCTATTGTCCATAAAATTGATGTCTGCCTAACTACAATGCATGTCAACAGCGCAAGTACTATTAAGATCACAAATGAGAACATTTGTGGGTTCATTTATACACTAGAAGTGATCACACTGCTAGTTCCACAAGCAAATGCATGAAAGTCATGAAGCTATTAGAACTGATGCATTATTTTTCTGCACGAACGTGATGCACCGCTTCACTACTGCAAAAATAAATGCCCTACGGTAAACCAATCTGAACAGCAAGAACATTTGGAACCAACAAGTACGAAATATGGGTGAATTATCATGCTTGCAACTGTTTAATACATTAAATTCTGTACTTTCACTTTATTTTACCAAAGGATTATTCGGTTTTGTGGACGAAAGACGTTGCCGGCCGACTCGAAAAAAATGTTTAATATGTATATTGATAAGGCTACTCAGTCACCTACAACCACGGCTACAATAACATGAAAAATGAGACGCGCGTTCCGATATCGCTCTTTCTTTCCTGGTTGCGTGTGTAAACCAAACGACAGCCTCGCAAGTAAAGGTTTATTTAGGAAACAGCAACTGAGATCCTCACTGCCCATATGTAATGCAGGATCTAGTTCGTTAACTTGTGCCCGCCTGGAAGGTAATGACACGGATATTATATAACGATTCAAGCAGCGGTGTTAAACGACTCCCCGTTATTGCCCTTGTCAGCCGCAGCAAAATCCAGCTCCCGTTTCGATGCAGACCAGTTCCGAATGGCTCACGACCGAAACCCAACTGCCGGGCTTACATGTCCGCTTGCAAACACGTAACTTCACCCCAAGTTAAATAACGCGAGACATCGAAGCGCAAGAAACTAGTTTTAGAAACAAAGCAGTCTTGAGTGTACGAACGAATGAATCCGTGCCGCCGTGCACTCGGAAATACCGGTAAAAATTTTAAATCCAGGCCAGAGGTCACGTGAAAGATCGATGATGCTGAACGCTATTTGCGTTTATAATGGCGAAGAAACAATAAACTTACTAACAAAGAGCACAATATCTAATTAGCAATGATAATTTTGCCCTGTTTTTATGTAAAAGAAAATGCTTCGGTAATTGTAAGAGAAAGTTTGTAAGATAAAATTGCGCTTATTACGACGCCTCTACCGGGAAATGTTGGAACTAACGAACGAATCCCGAAAGTGATGCTACTACATCGGCTTTGTTAGCAGCAGCGCGCGGTCGATTTTTTCGCCCTCTGTGGCCATTTGTTGAACTTGAGAGTGTGCTATTCAAGGAGCAAAATCAAAATCCCCCCAGATTTCCTCTCTCGCGCCTGCTCTTACTTGCGCCTGCGCACAAATGGCTGGCGATCCACCAAATCATAGAGTTTCATATTAGTATGGTGGCTAGAGGGGGGTAGTGTGACGGGCGCCTCATCCGCGCCATGGAGGAGGAGCGCGCGGAACGCGGCGAAAATTTAGCCACCGCTAGGGGCACTGCTGTGTTCAAAGGTTTCAGCGAGGCTTCAGCGACTTCGTTCGTAGCTAAGTACTCTTTTATCTTGATTAGCTAGTGTTTTGAAGTGTTTTCTTTTGCATGGAGTAGGGGCGCAAATTTTGAATTTTTGGTAGGAGTAGGAAACGTACCGGCTTTGTCTAGGTCTGGCGGATCCCCCGTTAGGCCTAGGGGGTATTTCTTTCAGCTAGCTCTTCGGATTCTTACATGGAGTAGGGAGTGATAATTCTTTGTTTTTGTTTGGGATAGCGGTCGTGGTCGGGTTTGTGTGAGTGATTTGGCGAACTTGCTCGTTGGGTCTAGGGACGTAGGCCTAGCGATGACATCGAAAAACGTGAAGGCCGCGGGGGACGGGGAGCAAGTGCAGTGCGACGAGTGCCTGCGCTGGTGCTTCCTCGACGAGACTAAATTCCAGAATTTAGCAGACGCGGTGGGGTCTAGCTTCACGTGCAGGTCGTGCGAGGGCGTCAGGGAAGCCGTCCAAAAACTGGAAGGGAATTGGGCGGCTAAGTTTGAAGAGCTTAAGGCAAACCTGAGGGAGGAGCAGGAGAAGCGGGTAGCACTGGAGGCGAAGGTTGAAAATTTCGTGAAGGTGGAGGCGGCCCAGGCCGCGCAGTTGGTGAGGACTGTGGCCGAGCTTGGGGAGGCGAAAGAACGGAGCGCCGAACTGCAAAGGCGGCTCGACGCTCTTGAGACTCGGGCAGCGGACAATGTCGGGTCAGGACACCAAAGCGAGGGCAAAGTGGAAGGCAGGGAGCCAAAGCAAGCGGTCGCCAGCTCGCCGCCGGTGAATCGGCGTAGCTATAGCGAAGCAGCGCAACACGCCCCGAGTGAGGCGACGCTGCAGCCACAGGAAGCCGGTAAGCAGGGAGAGGTAGGAGAGAATGAAAGAGTGATTATCGCTGGCGACTCAAACATGGCTGGGTGCTCAAAAGCAATTGTGGAGAGGGTGAAAGGCGACAAAAGAGTGGCGGTAGGGACATTTCCAGGGCAGACACTGGGTTCTGTCATGGAGCGAGCAAAAGAAAAGCTCACGGAAAATGCCCACGTGCGCAACCTTGTCGTAGTAGCAGGTGGGCTAAATGACGTCCTGAACAGGAAAGGGCCAGGACTAGCCCAGCGCTTGGCGAAGGGGGTGGACGACTTGCGCGAGCTATCCCCTCAGGTGCAGATCGTGGTGTGCACGGTGCCGGAGGTGCCTGTGCGTGACAGTCATGTACAAAGAGCCGTAATGGCTGCCAATGAGGCAATATGGAAAATGAGCCGAGAGAAAGGATTCGAAGTTGTCGAGGTAAACAGGGAAGTGAGAAGTTGTGGTGGTTTTAAACGAGATGGGATCCACTTCAATTACAGGCTAGCACGAGAAGTGGGCTGGCGACTTGGGGGTCGCGCTGTTGCTTTTTTAGGGGGCCCGCGGGCGCTCAGGAGGTCAGAGTAGGTAGTAATAAAGAAGGTCCCCTAGGGGAACATCAGAAGAGCATCGCCGTCGATAACAGGAAAAGGAGGAAAACAAGAACAAGAGCTCGCCATGCAATAGGCTACATAAACATGCAGGGCGGCAGAAGAAAGGAAAAGTGGGCAGAGATTGAGGAGCAGTTACATAGAGAACAAATAGGGGTGTATGCGGTTACAGAAACGCACCTTAGAGACTCAGAAGAGCCGCCAGTTATTGGGAATTATGTATGGGAAGGGTGCAACAGAACTAAGTCGGAAAGAAAGGGAGGGGGAGTCGGAATGCTCATCCATCAGGGAGCCAAATGGAAAAGAGTAAATTCACAATGTCAAGAGCATCTTTGGTTATCAGGTACAATGAGTGGGAAAGAAACTTGGCTTGGAGTTACGTATTTGTGGACCGGAATAAATTGCACAGAGAAGAATAAAGAGTTAGTGGAATGCATAAGCGCTGATATCAGGGGTTTCGGGAATGGTGCTGAGATAGTCCTATTAGGTGACATGAATGCCCACATACAGGATTTAGACGGCTATACCGACAATAACGGGAAGTCAATGCTAGACCTTTGCGAGCAACATAATCTCGTGATCGTGAATACAGGGCCTAAGTGTGAAGGACAGATCACGTGGGAAGTGGGAAACCGGCAATCGACCATTGATTACTGTCTGATGACAGAAGGAATTCATGATAAGTTGAGAGAAATGGTCATCGATGAGGAAGGGTTTAGCAGCATAGGGAGTGACCATAAACGCATCATTTTGAAAATGGGATATGTAGTTGGGAAAGAGAGCAACGAAAGCAAAATGGCCAGTCCAAATTTGAACGCTGAACAAATAGCAAATATAGTCACTAGAGTGGAGGAAGAAATTGGCAAGTTGCCAAGTAAGGGGTGGGAATATGGTGAGCTTCTAAGTGTAGTAACGACAGAAATACGGAAAGAGAAACAACATGTTCATTGGAAAGGAAAAAGGAAACCGAAAAGCTGGTGGAACAAGGAGATACGAGAAGCCATCGCCGAACGACAGAAAGCATCTCGAGAGCACAGGCAGGCAAAGAAGGCGCAGTTGCCACAGGATGAAGTAACCAGTAAATGGGAAATATACCGGGAGAAAAAGTCCATGGTTCAAATACTGGTGCAAGCAAAATTAAAAGGTGAAAGTGAACGTTGGTTGTCAGAAATACGTGAGAAAAAGAAGGCTGCACCTAGAATATTTTGGAATCACATAAAATTATTAGGCAGGAAGGCAACAACAATACAACAACATATCCTAGACGAAGATGAAAACAGACTGGAAGGAGAAGCAGCAATAAATTACATCCAAAAAGTAACAGCCGAATCTTTCCAAGGCAAGGACAAGGTTGTATTTGAAGAAAAAAAGAGCATGAAAGAGACCCAAGGGGGAAAGGAGCTAGTGCTTACAAATTTAAACTGGAAGAAAGCGGAAGAGAAAATTCCTAAGCGCACAGCCACAGGGCTAGACGAGGTTCCCGTTAGGCTGATAAATGAACTGGGACCAAAAAGTAAGGAAGCTCTCGTGAAAGCAGTTGAAAAAACTTTAAAAGATAGACGAATACCAGACAGTTGGCGACAAAGTAGAATGAATTTAATTTATAAAGGTAAGGGGGAGAAAGACAGAATTCACTCGTATAGACCGTTGACCATTACATCGGTAATATACAGGCTAGCAATGCAGGCAGTGAAATTAAAGCTTCAAGCATGGGCAGAAAATAATGGCATTTTGGGAGAGCTTCAGAATGGCTTTAGAATAGGTAGGCGTTTGGATGATAACTTGTTTGTTCTTACTCAGTGTATTGAAATATCAAAAGCAGAAAGCAGACCGTTGTATGTAGCCTTTTTGGACATTACAGGAGCATACGACAACGTAGACCGCAGCATTTTGTGGGATATTCTGGAAGGGGAAGGCTTAGGTAACGATTGTATACAGCTCTTGAGAGAGATTTACCTAGAAAATACGGTTTGCGTTGAATGGGAAGGGATGAGGAGCGCGGAGAAAGTTCATATCAACAAGGGACTGAGGCAGGGGTGCCCTTTATCCCCGCTGCTGTTTATGATGTACATGGTGAGGATGGAGAGGGCGCTAGAAGGAAGTAATATCGGGTTTAATCTCTCATACAAACAGGCAGGTACAGTAATAGAGCAGCAACTCCCAGGTTTATTTTATGCGGACGACATTGTGTTGCTCGCAAACAAGCAAAGTGATTTGCAACGTCTGGCTAATATCTGTGGACAGGAGGGCAACAAGTTAGGTTTGAAATTTAGTGTTAGAAAATCAGGTGTTATTGTATTCAATGAAAACAGTGAACAGACAGTGGAGATACAGGGCCAAGAAATACCTCGGGTAACAGAATATAAATACCTTGGTATATGGATAAACGAAGGCAACGGATATATGGAAACACAGGAAAAAACCATAACAGTCAAGGGGAAGAGAAATGCAGCCATAATGAAGCACAGAGCGCTATGGGGATACAATAGGTACGAGGTCCTCCGAGGTATGTGGAAAGGGGTAATGGTTCCAGGACTTACTTTTGGAAATGCGGTTGTTTGCTTTAAATCAGGGGTACAATCAGGACTCGACGGGAACCAAAGGTCAGTGGGTCGCCTCGCATTGGGCGCTCACGGGAAGACTACAAATGAAGCTGTGCAAGGGGATATGGGCTGGACTAGTTTTGAAGTGAGGGAAGCCCGCAGTAAAATTGAGTACGAAGAACGGCTGAGGAATATGGAGGAAAGTAAATGGGCTGGGAGAGTGTTCAGGTATCTGTACAGGCAAAACATTGATTCACAGTGGAGGAAAAGAACTAGGAAGCTTACCAGCAAGTATGCGGCCTGTGGGGTGGGCAACACAGCAACAAAGAAGGTCAAGCGGAAAGTCAGAGAGGCTGAATTAATCTCATGGGTGGCGGCAATGGAAAAGAAACCTGCCATGAGTAACTACTTAAGGGGAAAAAACGAAATTAGGAAAGAAACCATTTATGATAACTCAAAGGGAAGCTCATTACTTTTCGAAGCGAGATCGGGATGCCTTAGAACACGCACCTATAAAGCGAGATATAAGAATGAAGAAGAAACATGTGCTTGCTGCGGTAAAGCTAGGGAAACGACGGAACATATTTTATTAGAATGTGAGGACGTCTACCCAGCGGTCGATTTAGACACCACTGGCCTCCTTGAAGCCCTTGGGTTCAGCGGGAGCAGTGGTAAAGCAAACAGGTCCGCAATAGACATCAGTAAGAGGCGATTGGAGGATTGGTGGAAGAAAAGTAGGGAAACGACAAAAGACGGACACGTACAAAAGCACAGTTCGCAATAGGGTATCAGAAATTTTTTTTTTTTTTTTTTTTTTTTCATTGGTGAACATAGGTAGGATATTAGGCAGCATAGTAGTAAGAGCTTGGTGGCGCAAGCCACCGCCCCGTTCCAAAGGGGACGCTCATAACATCCATCCATCCATCCGTGGAGGATTGGAGGATTGGTGGAAGAAAAGTAGGGAAACGACAAAAGACGGAGACGTACAAAAGCACAGTTCGCAATAGGGTATCAGAAAATTTGGACGTGGTAGTTCATAGTGGGGTTTTTTGTTTTTTTCATTGGTTAACCTAGGTAGGATATTAAGCAGCATAGTAGCAAGAGCTTGGTGGCGCAAGCCACCACCCCGTTCCAAAGGGGACGCTCATAACATCCATCCATCCATCCATCCGTGCCACGCTTGCGACGGCCGGGCACTGACAAGGCTTCGCCGGCTGCGTTGACGCTTCGCTGTCGCCTGTGTCGTCGTCCGTGAAATTTCTCTGCAGTGTTGGGTCGTCGCGTTGCCACACGAGGAATGGACTCTTCAGATTCAGACTGTTGGATGTAATTAACCCTGCCGTAAAGCCGCTCAAGCACGTGCTTTATACCTGGATGCAAAGGCGGGTATCGATCTTGCTCGCAAAAGCTTTCTGTGTTTAAAGCCCCAACTGATGTCTTGCGAAGGCAGCAGTGGGCCTGAAATATTAAACGGGCTGAAAAAGCGCTTACTAACGACAGCGTGGTTTGTGAACGGCACTTCGTCGAAAGGACCTACCGGCACACAGTCAGCGGTGAGGTTGTGGAATTGCCGCGCGATCGTCCGCGTCTGAAATAAGACGCCGTGCCCGCTGTGTTCCCTGAGGCACCTAAGTATTTCACGGAGAAAGCTCCGATGAAAAGGAAAGAGAAATATATGCGAGCAGCTTGGACCTGCTGCAAAACGGCAAAAGCTGAACGCAATCAACAGGCAAGACGCCCAGCAAGAAAACACCGTAGCGCAGTGCGCGCAGCTACGCCAGGGGCCAGATATACCAGATATCATTGCCTCAAATAAACAGCACGCCGTACAACTTGAGCGTGCGTGTCATAATGTCTGCCTACCTGATGCAACATGTATTAAGGTAACGTTTCCAAGTGAACGTTACACTGAGTTTTTCGGAGCCAGTGAGCTCGAGGGCGAGCAGGTTGACCACATCTTGGTGCTGAATTTAGTGAAATTCAAGTCAGAAAGCAACCAACCGGAATCGTTGTGTTGCTCTGTATTCCTCAGGGGCCAATTGCGCTCACAGTGCACTGTTTCTTCGCCGGAGGAAGCGCAGTCAGTGCTCGACAGCACACATGCACTTATATTGTGTGGAGGCTGCGGCGTGAAACCAGAGAAGCAAGAAACATATATATCGTTT
The DNA here is from genome assembly GCF_023375885.2 of Dermacentor andersoni. Classification (NCBI taxonomy): domain Eukaryota; kingdom Metazoa; phylum Arthropoda; class Arachnida; order Ixodida; family Ixodidae; genus Dermacentor; species Dermacentor andersoni. The sequence goes on along the minus strand of NC_092817.1, from coordinate 4,712,114 downwards.
GCTGGGTGTTACTTTTCCATCAAGTGCACTTACGTATGTGAAAGTAACGGCCCCTGAATTCATTGCAAATACTTGAGAAAACTGCTGCAGAATCAATTTTCACGAAAGCGACGCAACGGGAGAGAAACAGTTAAAAAAATAATGAATGAAAATGTTCGGTGCAACAGAGCCCTGACTACAGCATTGCTATTTCTACTCTAAAAATATAAGCTCTCCAAGGAAAAGAGAAAATTAAATTTAAATGATTTCAACACTGAACCTTCGAGAGCGAAAAATAAACACGCGAACCATTGCTTCTTATAAGAGAAAATAAGAGCAGTTTACACTCCAAAGCCCATGGGGCTCTTGCATTGCCCAGGGGGCGCTGCGAAAAAGGTGCTAAAAAGCGCCCTCTGTCCTAAAATGGGTCGTACCAAGCTCGGTCGTCTGCTTCGGAAAGCACGTTTACAATATGGACCCGCCACTTTCGGTTGTGTTGTATCACGACCTGCAGCGAATATCGGGCGCCGAAGATTTTTTCAGGGGTGGCACGCTGCATAAAGGCAAGAAATTATGCAGTGCTGAATACCTGTACGCCGTTCAAGAATTAAGCGGCGAAGTTTTAGCGCGGTGTCAATCGCAAGTGAAGCGAGTCGCGTACGAAGTGGAACTTTAGGTAAGGTTTGCACGCTGCTAGATTCAGGCACACAAACGCGAGGAAATGATTGCTATAAATGAATCCACAGCAGCGATAAGCAGACATCATGTGTACGGAACTGCTCGAGCACACGACGGTACGCGCCGCAATGTACGAACTGCTCGAGCGCACAATCGTACGCGCTGCGACGGCAGCGGTCTTTCGACATGCCGCAAAACGGCGGGCCTCCCGCAATCTTTGTTGACTGCATGAACCTAAACAAGTAGTTATGCCTGCGTTGTCGTAGCGGCCATCTGTCCCTTTTAGTAACTGGTAATAACTGATGCAATGCATATGAGCTCGCACGTACGTGCAAATCGAGCTGCAGTGCGAGCTCGTGCGCTGCTCGCTTGATGTAGCTTTTAATGACAGCGCTCGAACACCGATCTGCTGTAATCAATACTACCTTGCTGCGCTGCCTCAACATGCTGGCTTGAGGTCAAGTATGAGCACATTTAACTCTCTAACCTGTGCTGCTCGTAGTGGGGTAGTGAATTGTCCCCGAATCAGCCCGGCCATTTGTGGTCATTTGCACACACCTGCTGGTCACTTCACCACTTTGCATCGGTCGAATTGTTAATTGTCGCTGTGGCCGGGTCTCGAATCGTGAATTACCAGCCATGCCTGCTGCTATGTCGGTCTGCTGCCGGGACTGTAGGTGCAAAAGACTGAAATTTAGAACGCAGATAATCAAGCAAGCTTCAAGACAGGCGAAGCAGTCAGCATGGCGCGAAGTTTCGCTTACTCAGTACGACGAACTGCAGCTATGCAGCGCGCCCGACGCTCCACTTCGTGAGGCCTTGAAGGAATACGGTAGAATCTGATGTTGGGATTCAGGCCTTCTTGTTCATAGCAGCCCACGACGCAGAAGTAATGACGGTGACGCCTTTTCGAGGCTGGGCTAGGTCTCTCCGGATCGGCGTCACCGATTCCTTCTGCTCCCAGCATTACGTCCCACGGCACACGGAGAGTCCGTTTTTGTTAAACTATAGGCTGCGGCGAGCTCGCAGCGTGGTCGGCATGGTCTGTGAGATGTGACGAGCCTTTTCGCACTCGCAACAGGGCAGAAAAAAGTGTGAATGGACGCAAAACTCGGCCTAGAAACGTGCTTCGCCACAGCCAGGGCTCAATACAACCCAAGCTGGTACGACCCAGATGTCGTTTCCAGAGCCGCCACCAGGAGCCACTACTATACCTCAAACTCCAGCGCAAGACGCCCATATATAAACAAACACTCAAGAAACAGTGACTGTGCGCTCACGTAAATGGATTAATTCACATGAAGTTGGCGAAAGATGTGAAATCTGGTCAGTGCTGAGAAACATTTAATTATAACCTAAACGCCGCTTGCCAGTTTCGTCTATCAGAAATATTGTGGTTTTCGTTTATGTTACGTAGCACCATTTAAAATTTCAAACGCGCGGTTTTCAACGAACTAACAAAATTACTAGTTGATGTCCTGTTAACACGGACGCGGCGTGTAATTATTGGAAACAAGGTGAAAGTAAAAACACGCGGCCCAACGCGATACCGGCCAGCGCCGCTGGCACCTGTCGCGCAGCCAGCGCCATCTACTGGGGCCGCCATTTTTCATCACAAATTTGTGCACCCCTCCGCTCCCGCCCGTCACACTACCCCCCTCTAGCCACCATAATATTAGTATACCTAGAGGCAAATCTGGCGCTGCGATCGTTCAACCATCATGGGAATGATGGGAAGTACAGGCTTCGGATTGGCATTCTATTGACTGGCGAACTAGTGTACAAGTATTTTTTTGGCAGTTTTGGTTTCGCTCCAAGCGCAATTGCTACAACCTGCAGTTGGACAGTGCAACGCAAAGCTCTTTGCCTTTGTTATGTTGCTCGGAGTGGCGATAGCGCGCTGGGCCAGCGACTGGGACGATGCTTGGGTCGCGGTGTGGCGTCGAAGCCGTGACGAGAAAGCGGCGGCATCGTAAACGTTGAAAGAACATGTTTTGAGCGTTTGGACCTTTGTTTGTTAAGTGTGTTAGGTTGGCACTGTAGCGTTACGTGCTTTATGAAACTTCAGAATAGGACAAAGAAGGCACTACTGATACAAGACATATACAGTTGTACTTCTAGTGGCTTGACAATCAAATTTTATTGAGGGCTTCATTATGTGCTCATTTATGTGCTCATTGAAATGCGTGTTTTAGGACTTTGAGAACACAAGCTTACTTGTGGTAGGAAAGATTGCTGCTTCCTAGCTGTAGTCTAGTGTTGCACAATGGGTACCCGCAAAGCCACGCTGTAACGCTTCGGAAGCGGTACGCCAATATAAAATATGATGCAGCATACTCGTAGGAGGCCACTAGCGTCCTAGCTAGCACTGCAGCAGATGTGCTTAAAAGTACTTGAAGACGTTCAGCAATCGTGACAGCCGACGCAACCTTTCGAAAGAGCGAGAGAGTTCGCAAGTGCCTGTCGTCTGCGAGAAAAGTCTCGCGTTTGCAGCGAGCAGGCGTCGTAGCAGACGACACTTGTAGCATTCCTCTCAAGGGCGCAACGCTTTGTCACAATACAACATTTTTATTTCCAGAAATACATGATGAGTATTTTTATATAAGTACTTGCACGGTTGTTTTGCTGTTGAAAAAATGAATAAATAATTATTCTTTGGCGTTAAATTGGGAACAGAATCGCACAAGTATGCATACCCTGGTGTGTCCTGGTGACAAACCATAGTAAACCATGCTTCCATCTCAAAGTCATACAAAGTTTATGCAGCGTGTTGTACATTATATAACATATTGCAGAAATATAATTAGATATTACGCGATAATATTTGAGTATAGCTTTGTTTACTGCGCCAGAAACAAACGCCACTAGTCTAAAGACCGAAGTCAATCCGAAGCCTGTACTTCCCATCATTCCCATGTAGGTTGAGGCAACGCGCATGAGAACCCCCGTAGACACTAGCGCCACATTTCCCTCTAGGGTATTTTTAGAAACTCTATGCACCAAATGAACCTCTCGTCCTTGCTTCGAGTTTTCTGCAGTCGATTTGGCTGCACTTTCTGCACTAGTTCAGGGGGTGCAGCCATGGTGCAGCACTCTAGCACTCGATATGCCAGTGCAGCTAGCGCCACCTGCACTTCGGCACTCGATTTGACGTCGTGCTGCACGAGTTCATGCACACATTGGCACTAGACTCTCCGCAAGTTTTCTCGTGCACGTAGTGCAAGGCTTTTGATAGCAGACGACACATGCGGCTCCGTGGCCATGCGGGTGTTGGTAGACGGCATCGACGGCGCCTGCTATTGGTAACGCAGCACGGACGCCAGTTTTCTTCAGGATGTGTACGCAGCATCTTGTTAAGGGCGCTTTCCGGGTTCATCTGCTGCTAAGTGCACTGAAGGCCGGGATTTTCCCTCAGGTCACAGTCGTTTGTATTAATTTTCACGAGCTTACCGCTACCTCGACGTTAAGTTCGCGCGAAACCACATCGGTCAGTCGTTTGAAACGTTGTGCCATATATGATTCAGAAAGGTGTGGAAACCACGCTTGGTCATGCTTTCTGAATAATAACACACCAACAAAAGAAAAGCCACAGCCACCCAGTCGCAGCAGACGAAGGCCTGTACGTTTCTGCACTTTTGTCGTCGATTTGACCATAGAATAAAGAACAACTTTTGACCATAGAGTTTCCTACAAAATTACTAGAGGGAACTCTGGCGCTATAGTGCCTAGAATATACTGGCTAGTGTGCCGTCCGCGGCCTCCCGGGTAGCACCGGATGCAATGAATGCCGGCGGCTGTCGCTAGGAGCGCTGCAGTGCAGGTGGGTGCCGCGGCACCATCCGGTCTTCGTAGGCCGCCGTGTTTCCACCGCATCGGCAAGCGGGCTGTTGTGCTTTTTGTTTTTATTAAGCCGTAGCAGCAGCAAAGTTCAAATGTGGGCAGCTGATTTATAAATTATGGTTTGTTTTGAGAACCACAGGCTTCTCTAGCGCTTGTCGCTTGTGTGAAAAGCGTGTGCTATCTCAGCTCGGCTTCGAGCGGGGAACCTGATGTGTTTCTATGCTGGCGAAGAGAAAACGTAATATTTAAGGCAAATGCCTTAGATCTCCATGTTCCAAGGCCGTGTTGCGAGGTACAGAACATATCACACGATCCAAGGAAGGCCAGAAACGAACCAAAGCATGTCCAGCCGTGTATAAGAGATGCTAAATGATTAGCAAATTTAATTATTGATTACAGTGATTGGATTAAGGGGTATTAGGTTGAATTAGGGGGATTAAGGTGTATTAATTAAGGAGGATTAGGGTGGATGAAGGAGGATTAGGGTGCATTAAGGTGAATCACAGTAGGCTTTACAAGGCGTTCGCCTTCGTACGTGTCTCTTCGGCGATAGCTAAGGACACTTGTTTTTTATTCTAGCCATGATGGCAGCGTAATTTTTTTAAGGGTAAGTTTTAGGTTACATTTTTCATTCTAATAAAGTAAAGGAATTCTAAGCTTACGTTACGGTTCTATTGATGTTATATTAATGCATAACCATTGAAAACCGCTGTAACCGATCATCCATTGAAATGGCTTGAATTTCGCTGTCCTCTCTTTTTATTTGCTGCTATTTCTGCCTATTATCGTATTGTTGTCCTCATAGGTTTGAATGTTTTTTATTGTTTGTAAACCATGTACCCATCTCCTCATAATGCCCATTGGGCCACAAGGATAGGATAATAAGTAAAAAATTTTGCCTGTAAAATGGACTGCATGCGGTGTTCTGTGCACTATACATTTTTTAATACCTGGTAAACACGTGCAGATTTCTTTTTATGTCTGATATAAGTGAACGAAAATGGGAAACAGATCTTTCATTTAAGCGTAACAAATATTTTATTCTCGCGTAACAACAGTCAAACGCAGGCATATAAGACAGCCCTAGATGAGATAATGCACACATACATGAAGAAGATAGATCGAGTGGCAGTGACGCAGTTTAAAGAGCTTCTGCCATTGCCTTTGCGCTTCCCTCTCTTTGTTGATGCCTTTTACGAAAAAACAGAAACCTCAAGAAAACGTAGAACTTCTTGTCAAAGCTGGTTTTTCATGCTCTGGGCACCCTAGTTGGGGAAAGGCCAGTGTCTGCAGCTGACCTGAAAAATCAGCTAGACTCGCTACATGTAACTTGTTTTTGCTAAAGAACACAGCAAAAGCATCTTCCACGCCTTCACAACGGTTGACAAGGTCTGACTAAGATAGACAAGGCTTCCATTGTCAAAATGCGTAGTGCAATAGCGAAGCAGCGTCGGCACTAGCTTCAGCTTTACTTACGCAAAGAAGCCTGCACACTGTGGTCAAGAATTTTGGGCAGTGATCTTTCGTGCAACATAACAGTATGGTAGATCAAAGCACTACTGCTCCTTTTTTCTTGTTTTTTTTTTTTCCCTGGTACTCACGAAAAGTAAGGTGCATGCCTAGGATACTCAGGAAATATCGTGGGTATAGCGTAGGGTTTCAGGCGTGGTTTATCGCGGGGAATCTCGTGGACAACGCCGTTCACAGTGATAGACAACGCATGGTCGACTATAGCTGTTTTCGAAATGTTTTTTACAAACCACAGCAGTTGGTGCCGGCCTTCTGTCCGCTCTCCTGATCATTCTTGCCCATTCTGCTGCCGCTTCGTATCAGTGGTGGAGTGAACAAGGATACAGGCCCTTTGTTCGAGCGGTAACCGCTTCGACACAACGGCACAAAGCAGGTCCTCTCCTCACTGTCTCTTCGGCATTTTTGCATCGCCGCCGCATAGTTCTCGTAATGACAGGCACACGAACACAGCAGCGACGCACTCACTCTTTGACAACACCAAGAACAAACACGCAACGCTGTAATAACACTGAAAACGCCAACATAGAAACCGACGCAACAGCTGCGAAACTGATATGCGAAGCAGACGACACGCGCAGTCTGCACCCACCCGTGTGGCAGCGACCTCTGTCGGCCACCGTGGGCATTCATTGCAGGCGGTGCCACGCAACGTTACTAGACTAGCTTCAGTTGTAAAACTCCCCGTCCGCGCGCTTACAGCCGCTGTCGCCACTTCTGTGACAGCCGCCAGAGGGCAACGCTGTTCCATCGGGCTCCACTGCAGACGCCTCGTCACAGCCTTGAGCTCGTGCGGACCGGCAGTTTACGCGTGTTTCACGCTCGCTGGCGTTCTCCCTAGTCCGAATTAGTGATACCACGAGAAAGCGGTATCCACCTACAGCAATAAAATTTATCGCGCCAGTTCGTTAATACTGAAAGAAGGGTAAACCGCACGAAAGGAAGAAACGCATACAGCGAAGCGCTGAAGCTGCGTTTCTAAATGGCGTGTGTTTCTTCCTGTAGTCTTATCGTTTCGCGCAGTTTAGGCTCACGAGCCTGAAAATCTGGCCAAAGTGCGTGATTGTAGGATGATCTTCATCCCCACCGAAGCTTCTCGCCACGCCAAAGAAGCGCTACAAAAAGAAGGATGAGGTCGGTCTTTGTACACACAAGCCACACACACAAAAAAAAACAAAAAAGAGAAAGAAAGAAGTCGGATTTTTCGTTCCGTGAAGATGCTTAATCAGCGAAGCTGAAATATGCGGCCCCTGTGTTTATCACTGGGTTAATCCCGAGGGTTCATTAAAGTATTTCTCAGTTATGAGGTTACACACACAATCAGCTGCGACGGAGAGAACGACGTCTGACGGTATGCCCGCAGTCCGCAGTTGTCGCTTGCGTTCGATGTCTCGAGTTTGCTCGGCGGCGTAGTTAGCAGCCTTCGCCTGCGATTTGTCGCTTGTGATTCTTCGAAGTTAAATTTCTTCAAAATTAAATCTTTCCGTTACGTAAGACCATGAGTGGCTCATACTCCCTTAAGTAATGGCTCATACCCCCGTAAACGCGGCCTCCCCATTACGACGACAGAAGTGAAGTGAAATTCTACGCTGGAAAGATGAACGGCCACGCAGCCAGCTGTGGAAGACGACGACGAACGCGGGAGCAGTGGCACGAGCGCGTGCCGTTGATTTCGCAGAGAGTTCCCGGTCGGCACGAGGAATCACTGTTTCACGCCGAGAGAAGCGTCGCATTGCTGGGAGCGCCGAAAAAGTGGTGCGCCGAACTGCTGACATCGTTCCGATAGCGGCCTATGCAGCCAGGTACGCAGCACGTCGGCATCGTATGCTGATATTCTTAAGAAACTCGGCGAAGGCTACAGTTCCACGGATGTCATGCTTGCTGAAATTCGCTGTCAACAACGAAGTACAGAATACACCAACGTTGCACCGCGTGCTTTGTACGGCCCGCTCGCGTGGCCGGCTAGTGAGGAAGTGAAGCCGGGCGCGACTGCAGCGCCACGAAGGCGCGGGCGGGTGGCGGTTCCGCGCAACGGCGCCGAGTTTTAAAACTGAAGCTAGTCTAGTAACGTTGGTGCCACGCTCCTCCATTGAAAAGAGCGGGTGCACGGCACACTAGCCAGTATATTCTAGGCACTATACTGGCGCTGCAGTCGTTGTCCTACCATGGGAATGATGGGAAGTACATGGATTTGTCTGATCTTCGTGCTTCTGGATTCAGACGTTCTTGTGGCTTTCTTTATTACGCTATATAAACCTTATTGTCGTATATTTCGGCTCAATCTATATTCTTCGAAGTGCAGAAGACACCGGGAACGCGTACAATTGCTATTAATTGCAACGATTGAGCTTGTCCAGGTGGCCAAATCGAAACACGCCAAGCGTCTCAAGGTACTGGCATGCCCGCGATAAATTCATAAGTGCGTCTCATTCGCTTGTCGATACATGCGTCCGTGGCTTAATGGTTTCAATATCAGGCTTCTGTGCTAGAGTCCCTTTGTTCGAATCCTGCCGTCGGGCAATTTTAATGATGTTTATTTAATTATTTATTACGCAATAAACTGTTGAAAATGACAAGTTTACAAAGTCACAAAGCCGTTTGAAGCCAAAAGGACGGAAGTTTAGGCAAATTCATGTACTTCCCATAATTCCCATGGTTGGACAACGACTGCAGCGCCAGAGTTCTCTCTAGTAATTTTGTAGGAAACTCTATGGTCAAATCGACGACAAAAGTGCAGAAACGTACAGGCCTTCGTCTGCTGCGACTGGGTGGCTGTGGCTTTTCTTTTGTTGGTGTGTTATTATTCAGAAAGCATGACCAAGCGTGGTTTCCACACCTTTCTGAATCATATATGGCACAACCGCTCGCGTTGCAGCTCCCGTAGACACTAGCGCCAGAGTTCCCTCTTGTAGGAAACTCTATGGATTTGACCGCTGCACCGAAAGCGCTAGCGTCGCGCTACACTCACACTTCGAGAACTAGCGCTACACTGGCACGACACTTCTCTCTAGTGCAAAAGGTGCAGCCAAATCGAGGATAGCTTTAACTTATTTCCCCAATTTCTCTATGTACTTTACATGACCTGACATCTAAGAAAAGGCATGCTACTCGTCCAAGTTACCTCCAGAGTTTTGCGGGCCATGCCTAAACCGCTATGCCAGCTTAATACGAAACGCGGAAGTTGTGTAGCCGCTGCCACGGAGGCCATCGAATCGGAGCGTATTCGAAGACTTTTCGATGGACTTACAGCAGGCGACCGGGCTTCGCTAGCGCAGTCAATCACACTTGTCGAATCTACAGCTCGGAAGGACCATGACGAGGCGCAGGAATTGCTACAGCTAGTTCTTCAAGAGAACAAGGGGCGAAGAAAAGCACGCCAGCTGGGTTCGTTTCGTATAGGTACGACACACAGTGTTTACTTGTCCCGGAAAGTCTCTTAACTAATGCTTTCTATTTAACAAAGGCCTCACGGGGCCGCCTGGAACTGGGAAGTCGACGTTTATTGAAACTTTCGGCAAATTCCTCACTGGTTCTGGTCACAAAGTTGCAGTGCTCACAGTGGATCCGTCCTCAGCAGTGACAGGGGGTAAGCTGTTTTCTGGTCTAAGCCGTACTGCGTATTGCTAAACGTGCTCAATGTTGACAGCAAATGCCGTGCCTAATGTAGAATTTGTGATTACGTGCAAGGGTTTGAAATCGAGTTAACCGGGAAGTACATAGCAGTAGGAGAGGTTACGTTTTGTACGGACCGGGACAACTGCTCATAGAGCATGGACTGCCGGTGCTTCTGCTCATAGAGTTTCCTACAAAAATTACTAGAGGGAACTCTGGCGCTAGTGTCTACGGGAGCTGCAACGAGAACGGTTGTCCCAGCATGGGAATTATGGGAAGTACATGGATTTGCCTAAACTTCGTCCTTTTTGGCTTCAAACGGCTTTGTGACTTTTGAAACTCGTCATTTTCAACAGCGTATTCCGTAATAAATAATTAAATAAACATCATTAAAATTGCCCTACGGCAGGATTCGGACACAGGGACTCTAGCACAGGAGCCTGATATTGAAACCATTAAGCCACGAACGCATATGTCCACAAGCGAATGAAACGCCCTTATGAATTTATTGTGGGCATGCCAGTGCCTTGAGACGCTTGGCGCGTTTTGATTTGGCCACCTGGACAAGTTCAATCGCTTCAATTAATAGCAATTGTACGCGTTCCCGGCGTCTTCTGCACTTCGAAGAATATAGATTGCGCTGAAATATACGACAATAAGATTTATATAGCCTAATATACAAAGCTACAAAAACGTCTGAATCCACAAGCACGAAGATGAGACAAATCCATCTACTTCCCATCATTCCCATGGTAGGACAACGACTGCAGCGCCAGAGTTCCCTCTAGTAATTTTTGTAGGAAACTCTATGCTTCTGCTATCTTGTGTCTGTATTTCATGCAGTGAATGCTGTTCTCTAATACCGGTGCCACTTTTGATGGCGACCGAGACCGTTCCGGGTAGAAATTCTCGACCGCGATTGGCTCCCTTTATAGAGTTTTTCAATCAATACCCCAGATGAAAATGTGGCGCTAGTGTCTGCGGGGGTGCTCCTGAGCGTTGCCTCAACCTATATGGGAATGATAGGAAGTACAGGCGTCGGATTGACTTTGATCTTTAGACTAGCGGCGTTTGCTTGCGGCGCAGTAAAAGAAGCTATACTCATATATTATCGCGTGAAACCTAATTTTATTTCTGCAGTATCTCTCATAACGCACAACACATTACATAAGCTTTGCATGACTTTGAAATTGAAGTACAGTTTGCCACATAGTTTCTCACTATAACACCTAAAGCGAAATCTGGCACCAGCGTCTATGGGAGTTTCCTAAGGGGCACTGTACCATCCTGGGAATGATGGTATATGTGTCTGCGAGGCTTGTGTTGGCTGGTATTGTAAGAGGCTTCGCCTAAAATCTGGATATGGCTACACAAATAATGCGTTCTTAAAGTAAAATCTTCATAAAATGTTTCCATTCACGTATATTACATCTTCCAGTGAACTTTACTCACCTACAATGCACAACCAAGCGAAGAAAAGCAAGAACTGATGACAAACTGTTCTAAAGTGAGCACGAATCTTGTTGTCTGTCCTCCAACTTTAGCAGCCCGCTGATACTTTTTACTTTTCATATAATTGTACATGCAACAACAAGTACTCATAGTTAAACAAAACAAGTTCTTGTGTAATAATAAAGCTAAAACAGCTTTTTACGTGCTGTTTTTGTAGAAAATTAATCATTGTGACAGACAGAACGGTGCTTGCCTGGCTCTCCGAGAACGATGCCATTCCAACGTCGCAATATACCGGCATTCCCATGCATACCACAGTGCAGCAGCGCCAGATTTTCCTCTAGGTAATATAGTGAGAAACTCTATGGTTTGCCACCCGGGCACACCAGGATACGCAATTATCTTCCCGATTTAACGCTGAGAATAATTTAATATTTACTTTACAACAGCAATAGCAACTGTGCATGTACTTACATAAAGATACTCATCAAGTATTTATGGAAATAAAAATGTTGTATGGTGAGAAAATGTTGCGCCTTTAAAAGGAATGCTACAAGTGTCGTCTGCTACGATGCCTGCTCACTGCGAATGCGATATTTTTCTCGCAGAGGACAGGCACTTGCGAACTCTCTCGCTTTTTTGAAAGGCTGTGTTGGTTGTCACGATTGCTGAAAGTCTTCAAGTACTCTTAAGCACATCTGCTGCAGTGCTAGCTAGGACGCCTGTGGCCTCCTACGAGTGGCCTCCTTGTCAAGCCACTGGAAGTGCAACTGTCTATGTCTTGTATCAGTAGTGCTTTCCTTTTGCTCTTATGAAGTTTCATAAAGCACGTAATGTTACAGCACCAACCTAACACACTTAAACCAAGGTCAAAACATGTTCCTTGAACGTTTACGATGCCGCCGCTTTCTCATCAGCGCTTCCACACCACACCACGACACAAACATCGGCCCAGCCACTGGCCCAGCATGCTATCGCCACTTCGAGCAACAGAACAAAGGCAGAGAAATTTGTGTCGCACCGTTACATTGCGGGTTATAGCAATTGCACTTGGAGCAAAACCAAAACCGCGAAAAAAATACCTGTAGACTAGTTCGCCAGTCAACAAAATACCAATCCGTAGCCTGTACTTCCCATCATTCCCATGATGGTTGAACGATCGCAGCGCCAGAGTTCCCTCTAGTTATAGTGATATGAAACTTTATGGTTCCCTCCCACGGCTTGCACAGAGGAGCCAATTGCGGGGAATAAATGCTAACCCGATCGGGCTTGATCGTGATCGAAAGTGCCCCGTGTGACACCAGTGTAAGAGTCAACAGGTATAGGCTGGCTTGGGGCATGCTGCTCCATGTGGTGTAATGATAGATGAAAGGAGAGTGAATACTGGCAGCTCTGCGCAAACGGGGTACATAAGACGTGCATGCATCCCTGTTAAATATACATTTTGACAGTGGGAATAGGCGCATAGGAAAAGATACCTCAGATTCTAAAAACTTGGATTGGCAACCTACCAGGCAGAAGTGAAGGAAGATGTAAGCACATTTTTCAGACAGCTGTCATCTGCTAGCTGTTTGCTGTGGTGCTAGCAAAAATCTGCTGAAAGCTCCACAAGCTCCTGGGCAGTTTGGGACTTCCAGTCCATGAGAAACGAAGCAAGATTCTGGCAGCTCTCAGTCTGGTGTGTGGAGCTTCTGAAGATGTCCAGGAATGTTCGGGACAGATAATTGAAGAGCCTCAGTGATGTCCTATGTTTTACAGGATATCTATGTGCTGCTCAGACAGAAAAGGCAGTAGGTTTACAGAAAGTATTTTGGTGAAAATAGGGTTTATGAGTTATCCCAGCAGGCTTTGAATGTTTGGCAGTGCGTAGCGATTGTTTTTTACAGGCCATTACAAGGGCGGCAAAAAACACATCTGGAATTTATTTTCATGGACACATTGTTATTTTCTCCAGTACTTTATGATAGCTTCTATATAATCATGGCAGAGATCAACACTGAGCTTCCGCCAAAATATGTTTATGCATTGATGGCACTGCTGTCTACTTGTGGTTATCCTACAAGTGCACAGTGCAGTATTACTGGACATGGTGTGTCACAAATTCCAACCCACTAGAAACCAAATGTAGTACCAGGTCATGGGATCTGTGTGACCGTTCGCTGGTTTTTTGTTTCTCACCTGTGATAATGGACATAAAGTCCACAGAAAAATGTTCTTCTGGTGTAATGTAAATAGAGACACAAACAAGAACCTTGTTCTTCCAGTTTGGATTGACGTATACACAATAAAATTTAGTCTTCTTAAATTTATTATATGAATGCCATGAGATTGTGTAAAACAAACAAACAAGCAAACAAGACTAAAGAACCTACTAAGTTTTTATATACATTTTTTTGCCTTTAAGAGCATCAAAATATAAAAAATGGCCTCTTAAACAACTGTGCTTGTGAGATCCCGAAGCATTCGCCGAGTATTACAAATTACACTTGATGCACTCGCATATTTAAAGAAAGCTAAATGTGAATATTATCAGAAAGGGTTTGAATACATATCACCCAAGAAAGATATGGAGGATGGTTGATACTCCTACTGGCATAAAAGAAAGAGGTGATATTGTGGAAGTGTGCAAGGAAAATGGTGCTGTGCTTTGAACACCTAGCAAGTGACATGAACTGTCATTTCATCAACGTGGGTGCATGCCGCACATACCACAGTAGTTCCCAAAATAACAAAATTGTTATTTTGCGAATGTTGCAATGCTGTGTAATTATATATCACCTTCCTGACAGTGCCGAGATAGCTAATTTAATAAGTAGCACCCGTTTACGTTGTGTTCCTTTATGTCCTGTCAATTTATGCTGCACAAACTCAGTTTTCAATAACTTAATAAATTTGCTTAAAAATAAAGTTGTTCAAACAGAAATTTCAAACTCATATGAGAATATTAGAGAAAAGTGACCACTCAATACCGAATTTAATATTTTCTTTTTTTTAAAGCAACATGGGAAGACAAAGTTTTGTGTGTGGAAATCGTTAGTAAAAGAAAGAGATTGTGGCTTATACTATATACATTAACACATGCATGTAATACTGTGCGCAATTATATGTCCGGAGAACTGAGGAGCTTGTAAATGTTAAAGCTGCTTTCAGTTATATGGGGCACCATGGCAATCACAGCATCGAAAGAAGGAAACAGCACGTTACCTGACGCCCTCTGTTTGCTCAAGGAGTGAAGTGCACATTGTTTCAAAGGGATGTTAACATAGTGAGACTGGCCAAATAAGACATTTTCATGAAGTCATTTGTAGGCTGCCTAAAAGCAAGGCAGTTTTATTGAATCACTGGAAATTATTGAGTACAAGTTATTTTCCCCATGCTGAGGAAGTGGTGCCCCTGCACGCAACAACTGCGGCTATCCTGCAGCAGAATCATTTTGGAACAGTCCTTGCACTCATTGTTTTGTCTCCCTCGAGACCCCAATAAGTGTTTTTAAAAACCTTATATGTTCGAAAGTAACAAATGTTCGACAACTTCGAATAGCGAGTTCTCGAATTGAATAGCAGAGACGATTTGATTCGTATTTGAAATCTTTAATATTCGCACACTTCTACTGAAGAGTAATGTTGCACCAGACATAGATGAGATCATGGCAGCTGAAGTGAATGTCTGTTGGCGTCCAAGAATCTTGCGGCAATTGTAAGTTGGAAGGGTGATTCCACAGTGTACGAGATGCCCAGACTTTTTTTTTTCCTTTTTGTACAACTCTCTTTTTTATTCCAGGCTTTGTTAGTATGAGGGACACTAAGGAATAAAAAATGTATGAAACATTTATTGTGCTTCAAACAAAAGTTCTGTGTTATGAAAGCTGTAGTGGGTGTATTAATTGATAGCTTATGCATGTCTATGCTTTTTTGTGAGCACCGAGTGTTGAAAGCAAGCCAAATATATTTTACACTACTGAAATAGGGTGTTGTGTAGTGTGTGGTACAGTTTTGCCATCTCTACACGACAACATGGACTGCACGGACAATGGTGGCTGTGATGCCTGCCAGAGGGCATGCCATGTGAACATGTGGACACTCCGGCAGCCGTGAATCCAGCCACTGCTTGTTTTCCATCATTTTACTTGCATGCGCAGTTCGGTGATGCACCTGGAAGGGTAGCTGTGATGAAGTGACGGGCGAGTGGTAGAGCTGTTCATTGTGTAGTGTTGGATTGCCGTCCACTGTGAGAACTATGTCTAACACACTGATCTCCAAGGGCTTCGATCGCATCGGTAGTTCTGACCGTTGGCAAACGGTGGCGCCATTCCCCTGACATGGCGAGAAGCAAAAAGCACTGCAAACTACTGACGAAAAACAGGTTCAGTGCAACGAGTGTTCCAGGTGGGCCTATCTGTAGGAAATAGACTTCAAAACACAATAAGAGGCAGATTCGTTGACGCAGTTTGTGTGCAATCTGTGCACGCAGTGGGCTGCGCTGAGGGCCGAAATCCATGATGCACGGATGGATGCTGCTGGACTCCATGAGCAGGCACAACGCCTCCAGGCGGATTTGGCGCAGCTAAAACTGCATTCTGATCAGAGCCAAACAGGATGCGACCAACAGTGCCAGGCCGAACAGCCTCCAAGAACAACTTTGCGCAGCTAAAAGCGATGTGGGAACAGGGGCAGGGCTAAGGTTGGCCAACAGTGCCTTGCTGGCCGTTCAACGAACCAAGCAGCGGGCCAGAGCCCGAGCCAGGGTCCCGACCAACACCCCTCCCGGCATGATACCCAGGACACCGGAAACAAAGCAGGATGCTAAAAATTGCAGCAGTAAGTCAATGTAGGCATGAAGAGGCCTCGTAAGAGATAGAGCTATTGCACCACCGCAAGGGAAATCCTCGTTTGTGGAGACGGGAATGCTCCACGCATTGCTAAGGCACTATGTTGACAAATTAAAGGTGAGCTCAGTGTGAAAACACGATTCCTAAGAAGGGCAATGATTGTTAAGGCTCAACATTTACTTCAGTGCTACTGGGATGAAGCAGGCAAGAGGGAGAGACTAGCGATTTTACATGTGGGCATGAGTGATGTTAGCAAGAGTGCACAATCAGAGGAGGTGGCCCAGTTTGTGCGCGAATGGATAATTTCATATGCGCCAGAACTGGTGATATGCTCCATCCTCGAAGTTACGTCGCAGGGCAAAGAAGCACAAGCGATGCTGCTGAATACAGAGTTGAAAAGGCTGGGCACGAGCAAGACAGCAAAATTACTGGACCTGTCGGAAGCACTACAGGGAGAAGGCCAGCTGGCTCAACACGCTATCCACTATCTTGCCAAGACCAGCCAAAAGGTAGCCACAGAAGTGACAGAGCTAATTCAGCCTTGTTTAGGGGCCACAAAGAGAGGGCAAAGGCATAGTCGGAGGCAATGCATGCAAGACAAGAATTAGGGACAAGTGCGACTGACATAGGGGACACAGGGGACAACCAACACAGCAGTGGAAACACTGTCGAATCAAACTGGAGACTGGAGAACATTCGCACAGGGGACACCGGCTGGGACTCCGGAGCAGCCCCCACCACCGCGACATGCGCGAGAACATATCCTACAGTTTTCTCTCACAGCAATGTACGCGGGTATACAGGCCAGCTCCTGTTACCCCCAAGCAGCCGAAACCCAACACCTGCTTTACCACTACTGAGGCAACTGCTGAACCCCTACTCGGGCACCGACCTATTCTGCTTGGTAGGTGACTGGGTCCACCACAATATGTCCCTGCAAAGGCCCCTGCAATAGCAGTAAAAACGGGGCACAAGAGACACAGGCATTGAAAAAGAAAGTGGAGGGTCGATTTCAAGGCCAGCTTCTTAAATATGAATGGAGCCCACCACGAGGCAAAATGGGAGGAGCTTTATCGCATGCTGAGTGCAGAGTAGATCTCGCTGTATGTGATGGCCGAGAATAGAGACACCTCCCATACACCCAGAGTAGTGCTGGGCAGGCATGAACAGAGACAGCAGCAGTATAAAAGGTGGAGACGTCAGAGTCCTATGGAGGCAATCTGCATTGGCAGTGTGACATGGGAAACTGCACTGAACATATGTGGATAACTGGAGAGCTGCTTGGTGTGCCTACACCAATTTGTATAGTGTATTTTTCTGTGCGTAATGCCTGTAGCGAAGTCAACAGCCACTTGGTGGAATGCCTGTATGGGGACATCAAGTGAATGGCAAATGACAAGGCTACTTATAGTAGGTGACTTCAATGGCCACCTCTCAGAGTTGGATGCATATACAGATGCAAATGGCAACCATCTTAGATGTCCAAATCACCAGCCTGGGTCCATGCTGTAAAGGACAGTTTATGGACAAAGGTTGAGTCGACATGCGGGTGCGGCAGCATGACATGCATCGATTATGCCTTAGTGTCCCCCCGTCTCTCCGAACTAATGCAGTGCTTGGACATTGACAAGGAAGGCTTACACAGCCTTGGAAGCGATAACAACCGCCTGCGCATAGACTTCAGCCGGGCTCAGCGCAAACAGTGGAACAATCGGGGCACGCCAAATGTGGGAAGTTCCTACCAAACAGTGCTGCTGAACTTGTGGCCACAGAGTTTGAGCAGAGTGGAGAGCGCCGCGCGGCAAAGTTGTACGAGGAACATGTGTCAGTGCTCAGTGAGATAGTGCAACGCCACATGGTACATGGCCAAAAAGCACGAAGAAGAAACGGATGGTAGGACAGAGAAGTTGCAGAGGCATGACGTGCGAGACACCTGGCAAATGAGGAGCATCGACAAGCACTCAAAACTGGAGAGGCAGAGTCCTCCCAAATCACCTGGAAACTCTACTTACAGCTCAAGCGAGCGATGCAGGTGATGGTACAGGCTAAACTTGCGAAGGTGAACGTGCACCGAATGCAGAGCCTCCGGCTGGATGGAAAATAGACTGCGCAGAGTTTCTCGCGATATGTCCTGGTCCTTGGATAGACAGAACCAGTCCTCCGTGCAGATAACAGATATAACAGGCCAGCCAGTCAGAGACCTCAAGGAATGCAAAACTCACCAGGTCAAATGCAGCGGAGCTTTCAAACACAACAGTGCAGTCAGAACTGGTGGACCAAGACGAGGATAGTGGGAGTTCATGCTTTGCACCATTGATCATGCACTATGGTACATCTGCACCCAAACTGTGGCTGGTCAGGACGGCAGCTCAGCATGCCTCACGAAAAGCCTTGGTCCCAACTCAAGGGAACAGCTGGCTGATTTATTCACTGGAACCCCCACTGGAATGGCATTACCTAACGACTGCACCAGGTCTAAGTCCCTCATTCTGAAATGCGGAGGGAAAGCAGAGAAGCTCCCAAGACACAGCTATAGACACGGCTATAACAGTAACAACTGTCCTCACACAGAGTCTTTGTACATGCTTTGAAGGGATGGTTTGAAGGCTGGGCAATATCTGAGCATCGTCTCGCGAAGTTACAGAACGGTTTTCGACAAGGATGGCGCTTGGAAACAGCATCTTTGTCACCACCCAGTGTGTTGAAATAGCAAGAAAGGAAGACCGGTCCTTGATCTGCTGTGCGCTGGATGTAGCGAAGGCCCACGATAGTGTGCCTCACTCGGACCTCTTTGAGCGTCTAGCCGTTTTGTACTTCCCTGCGAAACTGCTAGGCACCATGCAAAGGTTATACTACCACCACATGGTGGCCACCAAATTTGGCTTAATAGAAATTGGGAGGATCAGGGTGAACAGAGGACTGCGTCAGGGTTGCTCCCTTTCGCCACTCTTGTACTTACTGCACATGTCGGGCGTTGAGAGAGCCCTCCTGAAATCTGGCCTGTGCTTTGGTCTGAGGTACACAACAAGTGGCAGGAGCTCCTGCTGATGGCAGCGATTCCTCGCCACCTGCAGAGCCTATTGGACATATGTGCAGCTCAGATGAAGCTCGGCGTTCGATTCAACGCTTAGAAAACCACAGTTGTTCAGTTGGCCGGGAAGTTGGCAGAAGGCATGGTTCTACGATTGGAGGAAGAGGTCCTATAATCCTATAAATTGCTCTATCAGTCAAGTACTTTGGTGTTAACTTGTGCAGCAGCAAGGACTTGTACGGGTTCCACGCAGAGAAACTGGGACAAACTGCTCTTAGAGCCCACTGCATATCGCGACACAGACGCTTATGGGGGTGTAATCGCTTCGCAATGATGAGAGACTTGTGGAAACTGGTTCATGTTCTTGCTCTGACATTTGCAAATGCGGTGGTGTGCCTCTTGGCGAAAGGCCGTGATGTGCTTGAGAGGTGGCAGTGAGAAGTAGGCCGTATAGCTGTTGGATGCCATGGAACTGTGGCTAATGAGGCCGTCCAGAGCAATTAAGTTGGTCTAGTTTTTCTGCATGGGAGGCCTCAAGCAAGCTGGCTTTCTACAATTGCCTGCTGCATATACATTGCGACAGGTGGGTAAGGAGAGTCTTTGACTACTTGTCGGCAACCTGTCCTCGCATGCAGTGGACGCGGCAGGTATACCACTTGGAGCAAAAGTACAGCTTCATATGAGAGCCCATACTGGTGGAATTGGTCGGAGCCTACGCCAAGGCAGTGCAACAAAGAGTCCGGGACATGGAGGACGCAGCATGACAACAGACATTAGTCCATAAAGAGACTCTGTCTTTCTATTGCCAACACAAGAGCTCCATCAAAGCTGTCCACCTTTTAGAACAATAGTGTCAGGAGCACCCTGCCTTTCGATGCTAGAGCAGGGACGCTGCGCACTCTTGACGTGGCAACCTGTGTTCGATACAACAGTGATGCGTGTGTTGTGCCACTCCTGTGGGAACTTGGATGAAACAATCGAGCATTTGGTGCTTCAATGTGACGAGCTTGGTGAGTCTTGTGTCTGAGACAGTGTTAGCAGTAGCGCTCGGCTTCGATGTCTCTGAGGGTGATGTGCAGGCTGTGGCAGTGTCCAGAACTAAGCGAAGCCTTGAACATTGGAGGACAGCAACACTGCAGAGCAGGTGGTTGCCAACAGCATCAGTGGAAGACCGGGGGAGAACTGTCCATGGCAACGTGGGTGTGCGTTGAGGGCACGAAGTCAGCCACTCTTCCTGGAACACACCTTTGTATTTTTTTTTTCTTCCAGTTTGCCCAGCCATCATAGTAGTGGCCACTTATTCCAAAGGGAAAGGCACCACTTCATCACCAACTTCTAGAGTCACTGGACTCTAATGATGAATTCGGCAAATTGTACCGAGGTGCGCCGGTGCGATATGCTGAAGTCGCCATAACTTGTTCTCCCCCTCTGGCCACCACCAGAGCCAGACAACGGCACCAGCCCTTGCCACGCAGCCTGCACCTTCATCATGTAACCATTACATCACGTAACCATAAAGTGTGCATTGGGATTGGAGGCATGAACAGGATGGGATACCCACGCACCGTCTTCTTCGTAATGCAGTTCCTATCCAGGCAGGTGGGTCATGCAGATGGCTCAGTTCTTCAGTGGATCAACAGGACAACCACCTATGCCTTGGCTCTAGAAACAACTGCAGATCTTCCAGCTAATCTGCCCATGCGGATGAATTTTATTGAAGGTGAACGAACACAGCTGGCCAGCAGACCTATTTCTATACAACTGCGCAGGCGCAACTTCGACTGAATCGACATCATTGATAAAGCTAAACACTGCGCAGAATTTCTTCAGTGGGCTACAGGATGGGATACCATGCACCCTCTTCTTCATAATGCAGTTCCTATCCATGTGGGTGAGTCACCCGGATGGCTCGGCTCTTCAGCAGACTGATGGGAGAACCGCCTATGCCTCGGCTCCAGAAATGACTGCAGGTCTTCCAGCCGATCCGCCAGAGCGGATGAAGTTAATTCAAGGCGAATGCAGCTGGCCAGTGGACCTAGTTTCATACAATTGCTTAGGCGCAACTTCGACTGAATAATCGACATCATTGGTAAAGCTAAACGCTGTGCAAAACTTTTTCGGTGGGCCTGGAGGCACGAACAGGATGGTATACCCACGCACTCTCTCTTCTTTGTAATGCAGGTAAATAATTTTACTAAATTGCCTTACGAGTGTTTTAAATCGAGTAAACCCTGTATCATCGTGATACCAAGCCCCAGAGCACTGTTTGAACCATTCTCTTCTTTGTTAATGCTCTGCGGCGACGTCGAGATGAATCCCAGACGTTCTAAAATGATCTACTAAAAGACCTTCTAAAAACAGTCAAGGGTCTTAACGAACGTTCAATCGATATAGAATACATGCAACAGGCAATGTCTTCAACTATCTCAGAAATAAAGACTGAGCAGTGCACCATTAGTGATGCTGTAACCAACATCAAGGAAAGGCTAGAGATGGTTGAAAGTAGAACTGCTGTGATCGGTCAATGGCAAAGACGTTCATGCGCTAGAACAGTCTGTCAAATGTACTGGAAAAGAAATAGTCATGCATCATTTGAGACTAGATAACGCAGAGGACCGCACTCATCGCGACAATCTTGCATTCTATGGCATATCTGATGTGGCAGCAGAAAACACAGCAATCAGAGCCAAAGATATCACAAGCAATTGATAACCTCATAAAAGCTACTGTACCTGATGAAAGGATATCCCGTGCACACAGAATCGGACACTTTGACCCATCCTGGCCGCTAATCATGAAATTTACCAATAGTAAAATTAAAACTGACTCTTTTGAAAAGTCACATGCTCGAAGGCAATAACATAGGCGTTAGTGAATATTTCTGCCCAAAGGCTTGCAACTTATGGACGAAATTAATCGAGTATGGCAAGAACCTCAAGAAACCATGTAAACTAAGGCATAAGAGGCTACTGGTCAACAGGAAATCCTATCAATGTAATGCTGTCGATGACAGTGTTTATGAAGTTCTTCCGTCAATGAGTGCCGTTAGAGAATGAAGTCTCTCACCATGTTCACTTCGCTCAGGTCACACTCGCCCTTCCGCAAAGAAATAGGCAAACGAGAGGGGTGGCGGCCACACACCTGCACCATCAGTCGTCTTGATACTAAATGCCAACATACGTAGTATTATACCAAAGAGACAAACTAAGTAGCGTAATTAGTGACACAAATTCAAACATAATAGTGTTAACCGAAATGTGGTTAACAAACGAAATATCTAACTCTGAGCTTATTTATTCAAATCGCAAATATGCTGTCTACCGCAACGACCGAAGACAGAACTGGCGGTGGTGTGATACTGGCAATAGATGAAAACATAAATTCGTTTTGTGTATCTCTATATACAGATTTAGAATTGTGGTGCTGTGTTACCATCAACTACAGGAATCTCATTATCGGTGTCTGTTATCGCCCTCCTACTTGCCCAAGTCCATTCTGCGACAGCCTACATGATTCTTTGCATCAAGTCAGAGTTTGTTTTCCTGGAGCAGAAATTATATTAATCGATGGTTTCAACTTCCTGCAAATCAACTGGACATGTGCATTCCCCTTCTCGCAGCGCTATTGCACACAATCTGAACACTTTATCACATTATGTTCTGACTTTGGTTTCTTCCAGGCAGTTGCTTTAACAACATGTGTAACGCATAATACTTCATCACTTCTTGACATAGTGCTAATGTCATCTATTGATAATACTTCAGCGATAACACACTTACTTAGTTTGAGTGATCAGAACATCTTGCATTTGACGCTTAAATCAACATCACCATTCAGCGAAATTTTAAACTGCGCGAAGAAGACGGGACATGAACAGAAACGCTTTGTGTGTGCGTCTATGTTTCGGTTCATGCCCCCATCTTCGTCGCGCAGTTTAAAATTTTTCTGAATCTATGGACTGACCAGCCCAACAAGCGTTACTTAAACACGACCATCCCAATGTAAAACCTCTAAAATTATCATGGATTATAAGAAAGCCAGCTACTCAGCCATAAACGCCGAACTCCTTACTTTCATTGAAAATTTATTATCTTAATACTATCTCGAACACACCGTTGAAACAAACTGGTGCATATTTAAAAGCAAGATTCAAGAAACTATCAATCGTTATATCCCCCTACGACATGTGTGCAGTAGCAACTCAGCTCCTTGGTTCAATACTCAGCTTAAGCAACTAAATAACAAGAAAAAGTGGCTATAGCGAAACGCTAAAAAAAAATTAGCACGCTGGATCGTTGGTTGTCTTGTAAAGAAATTGCTGCAGAATACCTATCCATACAAAGAACAACCAAATTCAACTTTATTAATAGTACTCTTCCTAATACAGCCTAACCTACTTATAACGATACCAGTTTTAACAATATATCGGTTGTAACAATGAAAAGCTGCTGCACCATCAACATTTGTATGTTTTCCATAGAGAAATAGCCCACTTACTACAATGTAGTAACAGTAACAGTAATGTAGTACGCTGCCATCTAAAAGTCTCTCAATGAAGCGGGTGCACTGCTCCGTGGACTCTGAGATATTTACGCGCTGGCGTGCGCACATGGCGGACGCCGCCTCTAGTCTGTCCATTGTAGAAATGCTGGAAAAGGGGTTTGTTTGAGTTTTTGCGCAACAAAATTATGTTTTCTCGTATATTCAAATTACAGTCTGAGAGCTATCATGTCTGTAGGTTGGGTGTAAGTCGTAGTTTACGATTTTTCCCACGTATTTTAGCTTGAGAAATTTAATTAGTTCAGTGAATTTCTTGCATCACATGAACGGCCTGGGTATGTGTGCTTTGAAAATCTTTTTGCTGATGCGACATGTGACGCCGGACTTTCTGCGACACAGGCTCGTTAACACCTTCGCGTTACTATCGCGGTGCGCAAGAACACAGCGAGCGAGGACCATGAAACTGCCCACGCCGACCAATGCTCGCTTCCCGATAACTGTATTAAACTAAACTTCAGGAAGCAAGCTGGCGCTGGCGCGGAGGTGGGCGTGCACGGAGACCGTTGAAGGTGAGGGAGTTGAGAGGGAGGCCGAGGGGAGCGTAGTTGCGAGGAAGTGCGGAAGGGAAGCAGACTTGCTTTCCTGCCAGCTTGATGGATGGCGCTAATTACCTCTGCCACAGAAGCAGCGGACTTGCTGAGGCTGGACTGGGCCTCTGCGGCTGCTTCCATCTGCGGGCTCGCATGGTTTTTCCTTCGTCTGCCGACAAATCGGCGCTGTGTTTACGTTTTTTGTCCTGCGTTCTTAACGCGAGTAATGTCTTTTCAAGATGACGAAGTCGTTTCCACTGATCATAATCATGTTGGTGCGCTCCCTTCTGTTGCGGCGTTGCTGCATTGAAAAGACAAGCAGAATGAGGTACTGGGTGTCACCTCCGCGTTCTTGTATTCAGGATCTGTTGTTAGGAATGGCCGACCGGGGTGGCAACGTGCCAGCTATTTCAGCCCGCTGCACGTGCTTCGACCGGCCCGCGGTGGCGGTGCCCTTCAGAGGACGAGCGAGGATGACAACGCTAACCGACCATGCGCCGCCTTTGGAGGATCGGTGACGACAGCAGGGCTGGCCACGTTTGGCGCCCTGTGCATTGTTGGTTAATTTGCCGGGTCGTCATGGTCTCTCTGCGGCAGGGGGAGCCTCCCTGGCAAAAGGGTGCTTTGCAGTACGGGGGCCCCAGGATTCGTCACAGTCTGCTGACACATGTGGCGACTACAGGAAAAAGGCAGCTCTGGAATTTAGCGGCGCCGGCTGGTGTCGGGCGTGACCAGCTGACTACGGGGACGCCAGACAATGGATACCACGACGACTGCGCTGCAAAGGTCGTCTGCCCTCGAAGAGAGCACTGAAACCTGTGCGGCACTGAAACCTGTGTGGCACGTGTGTGTGAACCCTCCTTCTCTCAAAGGCGACCACGAGGACTTTCTACGATGACGTCAAACGGAGTGGTTATAAGCGGCTGTAATCGGCTGCTAGTATCGTGCTCGAGATGTACTCGTGAGCTGTGTGCTCGTTTGCTGTATGCTTCGTCTTGCGGGCTCCATTTGGGAGTCACACTAGACTGTGTAAATGTATCCCATGTTCAACTGTAAGTTACATGTAAATAAACCCTGCTCGCCTAGTCCTGTCACCCCAAGTTCCTCCGATCGTCCTACAAGCGCGACTCCAAAATCTTACAAATGGTGGCAGCGGCGAGATCGTCTCCAAAACCTTACACTGTCTTGTACAGAATCGGACATGGCTTGCTGTTTCCAACAACCTTTTCATTGTGATATCTCGGTTTAGACTCGTCATTGTAAAAAAACAAGCACAAAACGAGACCAAACCAAGCCAACCAAAACATGCGAGAGCTGACGCGAACAGACGATAGTGTGAAACAAGCGGATCAGCTGTACCAGATGCGAGTATGAATAGAGCAGTCGGGCACCGGTTTCCTGCGCATTCGTCACTGTAGGGACCACTCTTATTGGTCTCCTCCGTTCGCAGCGCGTGTTTTGCCGTTAGTGCGGCTGGGGCACTTCGGCGCGACACAGAAACCTTGCCATTTGAGAGAGGGCGAAATTTCCGCTACGGTTTTTTTTTATTTTTTTTTATTTGTGCGCAGCTTTGAAGGGTCTCTCCTGAGCTCTTCTTCTGTACTGGTTGGAGGTGCCACCGCATGATTTGGCTTGCTGCTCGGAGCGTGGTATGTTCGAATTAACCATCGCAAATGCTTGCACATTCTAATTACCGGGGGTTTTCGCCCATTGAAATACACATAACTTTGGCGAGACCATAGCGTGAGTTCGAATAAACTGGCAGTTCAAATTAACGAGATTTGACTGTAACTCTAAATTTTTTAAGAGCACTAAGGAATACTCTTCTATCATATTAGAATGCATTTTCGTCAAATCACTTACTACTGGATCACTACCAATAGATTGAAAAACAGGGAAAGTTATCATCATCATCATCAGCCTGGTTATGCCCACTGCAGGGCAAGGCCTCTCCCATACTTCTCCATCTACCCCGGTCATGTACTAATTGTGGCCATGTTGTCCCTGCAAACTTCTTAATCTCATCCGCCCACCTAACTTTCTGCCGCCCTCTGCTGCCTTTCCTTCCCTTGGAATCCATTCCGTAACTCTTAATGACCATCGGTTATCTTCCCTCCTCATTACGTGTCCTGCCCATGCCCATTTCTTTTTCTTGATTTCAACTAAAATATCATTAACTCGCGTTTGTTCCCTCACCCAATCTGCTCTTTTCTTATTCCTTAACGTTATACCAATCATTCTTCTTTCCATAGCTTGTTGCGTCGTCCTCAATTTAAGTAGAACCCTTTTCGTAAGCCTCCAGGTTTCTGCCCCGTACGTGAGTACTGGTAAGACACAGCTGTTATAAACTTTTCTCTTGAGGGATAATGGCAACCTGCTGTTCATGATCTGAGAATGCCTGCCAAACGCACCCCAGCCCATTCTTCTGATTATTTCAGTCTCATGATCCGGATCCGCAGTCACTACCTGTCCTAAGTAGATGTATTCCCTTACCACTTCCAGTGCCTCACTACCTATTGTAAACTGATGTTCCCTTCCGAGACTGTTAAACATTACTTTAGTTTTCTGCAGATTAATTTTTAGACCCACCCTTCGGCTTTGCCTCTCCAGGTCAGTGAGCATGCATTGCAGTTGGTCCCCTGAGTTACTAAGCAAGGCAATATCATCAGCGAATCGCAAGTTACTAAGGTATTGTCCATTAACTCTTATCCCCAATTCTTCCCATTCCAGGTCTCTGAATAGCTCCTGTAATCACGCTGTCAATAGCATCGGAGAGATCGTATCTCCCTGCCTGACGCCTTTCTTTATTGGGATTTTGTTGCTTTCTCTACGGTGGCTGTGGAGCCGCTATAGATATCTTTCAGTATTTTTACAAACGGCTCGTCTACACCCTGATTACACAATGCCTTCATGACTGCTGAGGTTTGGACTGAATCAAATGCTTTCTCGTAATCAATAAAAGCTATATATAAAGGTTGCTTATATTCCGCACATTTTTCTATCACCTGATTGATAGTGTGAATATAGTCTATTGTTGAGTAGCCTTTACGGAATCCTGCCTGGTCCTTTGGTTGACGGAAGTCTAAGGTGTTCCTGATTCTATTTGCAATTACCTTAGTAAATACTTTGTAGGCAACGGACAGTAAACTGATCGGTCTATAATTTTTCAAGTCTTTGGCGTCCCCTTTCTTATGGATTAGGATTATGTTAGCGTTTTTCCAAGATTCCGGTACGCTCGAAGTCATGAGGCCTTGCGTATACAGGGTGGCCAGTTTCTCTAGAACAATCTCCCCACCATCCTTCAACAATTCTGCTGTTACCTGATCCTCCCCAGCTGCCTTCCCCCTTTGCATAGCTCCCAAGGCTTTCTTTACTTCTTCCGGTGTTATCTGTGGGATTTCGAATTCCTCTAGACTGTTCTCTCTTCCATTATCGTCGTGGGTGCCACTGGTACTGTATAAATCTCTATAGAACTCCTCAGCCACTTGAACTATCTCATCCATATTAGTAATGATATTGCCGGCTTTGTCCCTTAATGCATACATCTGATTCTTGCCAATTCCTAGTTTCTTCTTCACTGCTTTTAGGCTTCCTCCGTTCCTGAGAGCATGTTCAATTCTATCATATTATACTTCCTTATGTCAGCTGTCTTACGCTTGTTGATTAACTTAGAAAGTTCTGCCAGTTCTATTCTAGCTGTAGGGTTAGAGGCTTTCATACATTGGCGTTTCTTGATCAGATCTTTCGTCTTCTGCGATAGCTTACTGGTATCCTGTCTAACGAAGTTACCACCGACTTCTATTGCACACTCCTTAATGATGCCCACAAGATTGCCGTTCATTGCTTCAACACTAAGGTCCTCTTCCCGAGTTGAAGCCGAATACCTGTTCTGTAGCTTGATCTGGAATTCCTCTATTTTCCCTCTTACCGCTAACTAATTGATCGACTTCTTATGTACCAGTTTCTTCTGTTCCCTCCTCAGGTCTAGGCTAATTCGAGTTCTTACCATCCTATGGTCACTGCAACGCACCTTGCTGAGCACGTCCACATCTTGTATGATGCCAGGGTTAGCGCAGAGTATGAAGTCTATTTCATTTCTAGTCTCGCCGTTCGGGCTCCTCCACGTCCACTTTCGGCTATCTCGCTTGCGGAAGAAGGTATTCATTATCCGCATATTATTCTGTTCCGCAAACTCTACTAATAGCTCTCCCCTGCTATTCCTAGTGCCTATGCCATATTCCCCCACTGCCTTGTCTCCAACCTGCTTCTTGCCTACCTTGGCATTGAAGTCGCCCATCAGTATACTGTATTTTGTTTTGACTTTGCCCAACGCCGATTCCACGTCTTCATAGAAGGTTTCGACTTCCTCGCCATCATGACTGGATGTAGGGGCGTAGACCTGTACAACCTTCATTTTATACCTCTTATTAAGTTTCACAACAAGACCTGCCACTCTCTCGTTAATGCTATAGAATTCCTGTATGTTACCAGCTATGTTCTTATTAATCAGGAATCTGACTGCTAGTTCTCGTCTCTCCCCTAAGCCCCGGTAGCACAGGACGTGCCTGCTTTTTAGCACTGTATATGCTTCTTTTGGCCTCCTAACTTCACTGAGCCCTATTATATCCCATTTGCTGCCCTCTAATTCCTCCAATAGCACTGCTAGACTCGCGTCACTAGATAACGTTCTAGCGTTAAACGTTGCCAGGTTCGTATTCCAATGGCGGGCTGTCCGGAGCCAGGGATTCTTAGCACCCTCTGCAGCGTCACAGGTCTGACCGCCGCCGTGGTCAGTTGCTTCGCAGCTGCCGGGGTTTGATTGTTGTGTTCATATAGGAGGTTGTGGCCAAGTACTGCACCAGGGTGGCCAATCCTGCTCTGGAGAGGGAGTGCGTTACCGGTTCTGGTCACCGGGATCAGGCCACACTCCAGGCCTGTTTATGCAATTTTATCAACACGCGGATTTTCTTTTTTTTTTTTAAGCCGGTGGAAAATTGCACGCCACCGGAATTCGAACCACGGACCTCTTGCACGCGAGGCGGGTGTTCTACCTCTACGCCACCGCTGCAACCCAAACGCTTCAAACGAACGAAAGTTATACCGATTCATAAATCCAGTGATACGCCTAACCCTCGTAGTTACAGACCACTGTCACTTATTTCAGTACCATACAAAATAATGGAACATGTCCTATACTCGCATCTTGGACGCTTTCTTGAGAACAATACTTTTTTTACTCCCATTTCAACACAGATTTCACAAGACATTTTCGTGTGACACTCAACTTCCGTTGTTCACTATTGCTTTACATAACAATACTGATTCTAGTTTTCTTACTGACTGCGTATTCCTTGACTTTGCTGAAGCTTTTGGCAAACTACTGTCTCCTCTTACATAAATTACAAATAGGTCACCTTAAAATGGATCACCTTAAAATGGATTACCTTAAAAGAGGAATTGGCTGCAGAGGTGGCGAACCTGAGCACTCATGAGGTGAGAGCATAAGAGTTAATGGGCAATTTGGCACAAATTACCTCAACGCCGTTCCTCGGAGCCATGAGGAGCAGGAAAGAAAAAAGGCCCCTACCACCATGCCGAAAAATAAACTCGTGCTACAGCTGCGGTGGTTCACATAATCGAGAGAACATCCGTTTTCGAGATGCAAAATGTTGTTTTTGCAAACGGGTTGGCCACATTGAGCAGGTGTGCCACATGAAGCAGCAGCATGATGCAAGCGCAGCTCCAACGCCTACTAGGAACTCCGTGAGCACGAGCACATCACATGAAGCATATTACACAAACCACTTGTCACCTCTACAAACTTCGGCGACACGGAAGAGGTGCATAACCAGGTCAATCAAGAGCAAACAATGCATGATGGAAGTCGACTCTGCATAAGAGTTTTTCATAATTTCGGAGCATACTTACAGCAAGCTTGTTGAGGGAACTCTGAGCCTTTTATTGCATTTGATTCGAGACTCTCAGACGTACAAGGCAATGCCGTGAAGATACAAGGTGCGTGCCACGTTCATGTCGAATATCGTGACTTCAAGGAACTCCTCAAGCTCCTGGTGGCACAAGGTCACCGAACAAGCCTGCTGGGAATGGATTAATTCGAGCGCTTGGAAATTAACTTGTAGATGTGTACAGTGTGGATGGGTTGACAGTGGAATGCGTGCTGGAGAAGTTTCATTGTGTATTCAGTGCGGGACTAGGAAAATTGAATGGCCCACCTGTCTCACTTCACTTGGATCCTACTGTCACACCAATACGGATGAAACCTCGATGAGTCCCCTTCGCACTCAAGCCAAAGATTGATGCAGAGCTTGACCGTCTCATTGAGCAAGGAATCTTGGAGCCAGCAACTGAACCAAAATGGGAAACACCTATAGTGACACCCGTTAAGGCAAATGGAGACATACTAATATGTGGTGATTAAGAATGTACAATCAACAAAGCACTATCACATCACCCATACCCCATTCCTATCCTGCAACATCTAGCCTCACTGTCTGGGGGACGCATATTCGCAAAGCTGGACCCTGCACAGGTGTACCAGTAGCTGGCAGCTGATGAGGCTGCAGCTGACGCACAAACCATCACAATTCACCAGGGAGCTTTCCGAGTTAGGAGGTGACAGTTTGGCGTGAGTGTTGCACCTGGAATATTCCAGAACTTCATGGATGACCTCCTGAAGGGAATTCCAGGAGTGGTTCCTTATTTTGACGACATTCTTATATCAGCCAGAACGGAAGAAGAGCTGGCTCGGCTCATGATTTGCTAAGCCGCATTGCTATGTTGGCCTCTGTGTAAAAAGTGAGATATGCTATTTTGGTGTATCTGAGATAAAATTTCTCGGATTCATGATCGACAAAGAAGGCCATCAATGGAAAAGGTGATGGCGATCCACAATGTACCAGACCCAGCTAACAAGAAGGACTTGCAAGCCTACATGGGCCGTCTAAACTTCTACCGCACCTTCCTAAAGAACAAGGCAACCGAACCGTTTCATTTCATCATGACCAAGCTCATCATGGCTCATCACAACCAAGCTTTCAGGAAATCAAAGCTATTATGATCAGAAAACTTGTTGCATCATTTTGACAAGGACAGACCTCTTGTGATAACATGTGGCCATATGGCATTGGAGCTGTGCTCAGCCACAAACTAAAGGGTGGTTGTGAAGCCCCTGTTGCCTTCTATTCAAGAACACTGACAGCTACAGAAATAAATTATGCACAGATTGATGAGGAGTCCCTGGCTGGTGTCAAGCGTTAAGAAGATTCATGACCACGTCTATGGGCAAAGGTTTGAGATTGCCACAGACCATAAACCGCTGCTGGGCCTGTTCATGCCCTCAGAGCAGACACCTGAAATTTTATCTCCAAGAAAAATGTGTACGACCATGTTTTGACTCATCGTTCCGGAAAGGAAATACAAAATGCTGACGCACTGAGCTGCCTGCCCCTCACTGTTCCAGAGTTTCTAGTACCACTGCCCTTAGAGGTTTTGTTCCTGAAAGACGCGCCCAACCCTCCACTTCATGCTGAGGACATCGCAGGAATGACAACATAACACCCTAATCTGTCCCATGTCCTGAACTGGACTTTGATAGGATGGCAGTTAGCCAATGCAGAGCCGGAATTTCAACCATTCAGGATCAGGCAGCATGAGTTGTCAGTGCACAAAGGGTGTATCCTCCGGGGCAATCGAATTGTGATACTGGAAAAGGGCAGGAAGGTGATCTTTGAAGCCTTCCACACAGCTCATCCAGAAATTGTATGTATGAAGGCTCTTGCTCGAAGTTACGTGTGGTGGCCTACATCATCATCATCATCATCATCATCATCAGCCTGGTTACGCCCACTGCAGGGCAAAGGCCTCTCCCATACTTCTCCAACTGCCCCGGTCATGTGCTAATTGTGGCCATGTTGACCCTCCAAACTTCCTAATCTCATCTGCCCACCTAACTTTCTGTCGCCCCCTGCTATGCTTCCCTTCCCTCAGAATCCAGTTCATCCAGCCCATGCCCATTTCTTTTTCTTGATTTCAACTAAGATGTCATTAACGCGCGTTTGTTCCCTCACCAAATCTGCTCTTTTCTTATCCCTTAATGTTACACCTATCATTCTTCTTTCCATAGCTCGTTGCGTCGTCCTCAATTTAAGTAGAACCCTTTTCGTAAGCCTCCAGGTTTCTGCCCCGTACGTGAGTACTGGTAAGACACAGCTGCTATAAACTTTTCTCTTGAGGGATAATGGCAACCTGCTGTTCATGATCTCAGAATGCCTGCCAAACGCACCCCAGCCCATTCTTATTCTTCTGATTATTTCACTCTCATGATCCGGATCAGCAGTCACTACCTGTCCTAAGTAGATGTATTCCCTTACCACTTCCAGTGCCTCACTACCTATTGTAAACTGTTGTTCCCTTCCGAGACTGTTAAACATTACTTTAGTTTTCTGCAGATTAATTTTTAGTCCCACCCTTCTGCTCTGCCTCTCCAGGTCAGTGAGCATGCATTGCAGTTGGTCCCCTGAGTTACTAAGCAAGGCAATATCATCAGCGAAGCGCAAGTTACTTAGGTATTCTCCATTTACTCTTATCCCCAATTCTTCCCAATCCAGGTCTCTGAATACCTCCTGTAAACATGCCGTGAATAGCATTGGAGAGATCGTATCTCCCTGCCTGACGCCTTTCTTTATAGGGATTTTGTTGCTTTCTTTATGGAGGACTACAGTGGCTGTGGAGCCGCTATAGATACTCGAAGTACAAGGGCGCCCGTCTTGTCGTTTGTGTTTCTTCCTAAGTCCTGTTCTTCTGCGCCTTGCCTTACGTACTTCGAGCATGAACCAACTAGCCCAAGCAAGAGTTTTACTTGAGCTATAGATACCTTTCAGTATTTTTACGTACGGCTCGTCTACACCCTGATTCCGCAATGCCTCCATGACTGCTGAGGTTTCGACTGAATCAAACGCTTTCTCATAATCAATGAAAGCTACATATAATGGTTGGTTATATTCCGCACATTTCTCTATCACCTGATTGATAGTGTGAATATGATCTATTGTTGAGTAGCCTTTACGGAATCCTGCCTGGTCCTTTGGTTGACGGAAGTCTAAGGTGTTCCTGATTCTATTTGCAATTACCTTAGTAAATACTTTGTAGGTAACGGACAGTAAGCTGATCGGTCTATAATTTTTCAAGTCTTTGGCGTCCCCTTTCTTATGGATTAGGATTATGTTAGCGTTCTTCCAAGACTCCGGTACGCTCGAGGTCATGAGGCATTGTGTATACAGGGTGGCCAGTTTTTCTAGAACAATCTGCCCACCATCCTTCAACAAATCTGCTGTTACGTGATCCTCCCCAGCTGCCTTCCCCCTTTGCATAGCTCCCAAGGCTTTCGTTACTTCTTCCGGCGTTACTTGTGGGATTTCGAATTCCTCTAGACTATTCTCTCTTCCATTATCATCGTGGGTTCCACTCGTACTGTATAAATCTCTATAGAACTCCTCAGCCACTTAACTATCTCATCCATATTAGTAATGATATTGCCGGCTTTGTCTCTTAACGCATA
This sequence comes from Dermacentor andersoni, assembly GCF_023375885.2. Lineage (NCBI taxonomy): Eukaryota > Metazoa > Arthropoda > Arachnida > Ixodida > Ixodidae > Dermacentor > Dermacentor andersoni. The sequence continues at coordinate 4,678,500 of NC_092817.1, read as the reverse complement.
CATCTGATTCTTGCCAATTCCTAGTTTCTTCTTCTCTGCTTTTAGGCTTCCTCCGTTCCTGAGAGCTTGTTCAATTCTATCCATATTATACTTCCTTATGTCAGCAGTCTTACGCTTGTTGATTAACTTCGAAAGTTCGATGTATATACAGTGCAGTTGCACCGTGTCTAGATACTTTATATAAGGACTGAGGTTAGGTCCACTACAACAATGTGCACGTCAGCGAGCGAAAGACCTGAGAACCATTTGGACCCATGGTAGGAGCCGAAGAAGCTTTTTTTTTATTGTTCTTGCATTTCTTTCTGATCTCGCAGCATGAGGTATGGCAGTATGGAGGTATGCGTCGGAGTGCGCCATGTATAAAAGGTGGCCGAGGAAGATGACGATTGCTGCTAGAGGGCTCCCTCCCTTTTAGGAGAAGAGCAGCACTGCCCATGAAACAGCCTTTGATGCTGGGCGATCGGGTAGATCTGTCGTTTACGCAGTTGTAAAGTTGTTGAAAGCGAATAATAATGGCGAGGTCACTAGGTAGGCTGGTTTTGACCCTGTCTATCGCCATGACTTCTTCACAGCCGTTGAGGTCAATGGTAACAGTTTTTTCCGTCTGCTTGAGTACCTTCAAAGGGTTGTCATAGGGAGGCATAACAGGTAGTCGGACGCCTTCACGCCATACAAAAACATGGCTCGCTGTAGGCATGTCTTTGCTGACAAAAGCATTACTTAAGGATGCAACCCTACTAGGGCAAGGATGCAAGCATGCAAACAGGAAGTGGAGCTGCTGAACATGGCTATCTGGATTGGGCGTGGCAACAGCAGCTGGTGCAAAAAATTCAACAGGTAACCACAATGTTGTGCTATAAACCCGTTCTGCAGCCATGCAGCCGAAGTCTTCCTTGAAAGAGGAGTGCAAGCCTAGTAGGAACAGGAGGTCATCGAAGTATGCAAAGACAAAGAGAAGTCCCCAGGTGACTTTCGTTGATAAACCTCTGAAACATATGAGCAGCGTTTCTCAGCCTGAACGGCATGTGGACGTACCCTAAAAGCCCGGGTGATGTTGCAATCACAATCTTTGGGGTGTGCGCTGACTCGACATGGATTTGATGGTAGGCTTTCACTAAATCTATCTTGCTAAATATTACTGTTCCAGCTAAATTGGCTGCGAAGTCATGAATGTTAGAGAGTGGACAGCGATGAGCGATGGTGCGCACGTTGAGTGCACGGTAGTCACCACACAGGCGCCAATCCCCTGGGTCACGCTTTCGTACCATGTGCAGAGCTGAACACCAACTGCTTGACGAAGAACGGATGATACTCAATTGCAGCATGTGGTCGAATTCTCTCCTCATAATAGCAAGGCGGTCATGAGCGAGGTGTCTGGGTTGGCAGAACACTGGGCTTCCTGTGGCGACAACACGATGTGTGACATTGTGACGTGCTGGCAGCTGAAGATTGGAAGGTGTCGTGATGGCTGGGAAGTCTGACAGAATTGAAGGCGAACACAGGTGATAGTATCTGTGGTATCATTCTAGTGGTTGATGTCATAGGCTTAAGGATGCCTTGTATAGACACGAGGCGACGAGACACTACTAAGGGCAAAGTAAGTCAGAAAATCTGCGCCCATTATGGCCATACGTATGTCTGCAACAATGAACACCCATCGGAAGGTACATTGAAGACCAAAGCCGATAGTAAAAGAATGCTGGCCATATGTGTTGATGGAAGATCTGTTGGCTGCTTGTAGGGGCACACCTTTTTTGGCACAGTGCTGGTCTTGTCGTGCGGCAGGAATGATGCTCTCTTCACCTATGCGCACGAGAAATCGTCCGACAATCCTGTCAGTGACTCTGTGGCATGTTTCCCTGCCAACTGCAACGGTAACTGCGCTGACATGCGCTGGCACCAAATTTGTTGTGATACCAGCAGTATGTGCCGCAATGAGGGCCAGAACGGGAGCTGGACCGAGAAGGGAATCTTGAACGGCAATCGTGGTCGCATTGACAACGGTGGGGCAGTGACTATGATGCAGTAATGGTCTCAACAAGTTCGTCGACAATTTGCTCAAGGCAAGACTGCCGATTTTTGAGGTGCGACAGCGGAACGGTCTTTCTTGTCACAGTACCTCTTGCTGAATAGCCAGCAATGCAATTGGCCAGCTCTGCATGATTGTCGAGGGATACATCGTCTGGTGTAGTAGCCAAGGTGACCACCAGCTTCTGCGGCAGGCATTGAAGGAACAGTTCATGCGAAGTGGACTGTTTGCATTGAGCCTACAGTCGCTGAGGAGCCACCGCATACGACGTACAAGTTTTGACGGTCGGCGGTCACCGAGATCCACTTTGTTGAGAAGCTGCTGGAGGTGCCTACACACAGACACGGACTTGCATTGCAGCATTGTTGTTTTGAAGTGGTCATAGGGGATGGTGTCTTGGGGTGCGTCTTCAACGTTTTGGAACACCTCAACCTACTCTGTAAATGGTGCCACGACATTGTGGAGGAACCCCATGTGCTGCGAGGTAATGCGACGAAGGTCGAAGGTGGCCTCCACCTGAGTAAACCAGGCTGCAGGATTTTGTGGCCAAAAGGACAGCAGGTGAATATGCACCGTGGCGAAGCCCTCTGCGCTGGTTGTCAGTCTCTCATTTGCGGCCTCATCTGTGACGACATGCTCGCCGTACAATCACATCCAAGTCGACAAGTTATAGGAACTGAGGTCAGGTCCACTACAACAATGTTTGAGTCAGCGAGCGAAAGACCTGAGAACTGTTCGAACCGATTGCTGGAGCCGAAGAAGCATTTTTAAAATTCTTCTTCCATTTCCTTCCGATCTCCCAACATGAGGCATGAAACACGCATGCCAGAGCACGCCATATATGGAAGGCAGCCGAGGAAGGTGACAATAGCTGCTAGACTTTACATTCAAGGGGCAGGGGTTGATGTTGCTCACAAGCGTCTCTCTACTCGGAAGCCTTGTCCAAAAGAATGCCGTCCTGTCAAAAAGTGCAGGGCATTGTGTACAAGATTACTTGCACCGAACGCCTCGTGTTGCATATTGGAGAGACTAAAAACTTCCCGGAAAAAATTTGTCAACACATGAATGACCTTTGCTGCCCAACACAGTGCTGTGGCAAGCTTTTTGACCAGCAAATTAGCCCCGATGGTGCCATCGCCTTGGAGAGAGAAAACGACCATCATCGGCAGCTTCTTTTGCAATCTTGGCACATCCAAAAAACATCGCAAACATCAATCTTTTGTAATGAACACTTCTCGCCGTTTAATCTCAAGAACTGCGAAAAGTGTTCATGCGCCTGTAAAGTGCTAAAAATGCACATAAGCACTGCTTTGCCTCACACCATCTCACCCCTAAAGAAAGAGCTGGTTGGGCCTCGAAACATCGGGTCTCTAAAATAAATTTTGGTTGGACCTTCTTTAGTTGTTCCTGACAAGGCAAACCTCTGCTGAATGTTTGCCTTTTATTAGTACAGATATAGTATTGCAGTTCAGCCACAATAGGATTCATGCAGCTTTTATAGTATGTAAAAACTCTGCTAAGTTGCCTTTGCATGTTTACCACAATAGACTAAAGTCTTCAGATTCAATATATTTGCCATACATGTTTTACTTTGAAGCAAACTAGCACAGCCTGCAAGTTTGCTCTGCCTTTGCGTGCTCAGTAATTCAAATGCAATAATTGGACCGTATGGTGGCCAGCACTTATTGTGCAACCACTGATTGCTGGGTGATCGCTGAGGGGCCACGGTCACAATGCCCCACAAAGGCCCTCACTTTCATCGTATATACCATAATGCATCAGCTCGCTGTCCCTAGCAACCACAGGTGGTGCAAGAAGTGCTCTGAGTATCACTTTTGGATCATTGAGCACTGTACATGTTCTTTTGCACTAGACCATGGTTATGCGCCCTGTATTATATTTCATTCAGTTTCAAATAATTCAAGTTTCTGCAAATTCAGTCGACAATCTGTTAACACGAGTAGACAGTGTCATCCACTCCTACTTTCAGGGTCCCTGCTTGGAGACAAGACTCGTATGATCCAGTTGACTAGGGACCCGAATGCCTACATTAGGCCATCACCGACCAGGGGCCATAGTGGTGGCGTAACCCGTACTACATGTGATGCCATACAGCTCTGTGAATGCGCAGGCTATAATGTTGTCCTCGTGGAAACAGTTGGTGAGTTCTGCTGAGACATTTTGCAAGGATCTTGTGTGCTATGCATGTTACTCAAGATTTATTCTCTACGCTGCCAGGTGCAAGATCATGGTGGATTCAAAGCACAGCATCATTTTTTTGCTGACCAAGGTTTATTGCAGTGGTTGGCCTTAGCTTTTGCATGATCATTGTGTGTGATAATCAAATTTTTTATGAATAACTTTTACTGCAACACCAGCCATGAGCTTAGAATTAGGTTTCCATTATTGTCAAGTCAGCCGCGCCATAGGTCGAGGAAAAGCAAAGCTTTGCCGACCTCTGGAATTCAAGCTCTTGTGCTTTATATGCTTGGCAATTTGGGTGGAGCCACACACTGGCTCCAAGAATGACATTTGTGCATCGGCCAAAGCTTGGAATTGCTCAAGTCTTATAGATGACTTCAGGGAGCGTATGATTGCAGAATGGTGCAAGTCAGGCAGTGTGCAAAGCTTACCCATTAGCTATAAGCTCTGTTTCATGCTTTTCCAATAAACCTTCACTTGATATCACTTGTCTTTGAGTCTTTACTGTAATTTTGACATAAATCATTGTCAGCTTGCTCTGTTCATTCTTTAATTAGCTTAAGACTCAGTGGCCCATTCATCCCTCCAGGCAAACTGCTGTGAAGCTTGCTAGGTTCATCAGAAGGTCAGTGCCCCTTTATCAAATATTTATCTTGTACTCACTCCAGCCATGATGATAAGGAAGAAGTGATCAAAGGCAGTTTTCAGTGTGAAAAAGTTGCATTGCAGTCTGGTGCACTCATTTCTTGTGCAGTGTATGAAGTAGAGGTGAATGTATGCTTATCACATGGGCATGCTATGTTTAGGGCATTGGATCACTTTGAGCAAACACAAAGAAGCAAGCCAGGTGTGATCTGCCTTTAGTGGTGGCTACTACTCCGTTCAGAGTCCCATATTTGAGTTCAGGTCATTTAATAATGCAGGATTGTATTGCCATCAAAGCATGCATTCCAGTACTCACCTCTGCGTTTGCAAGGCATAACTCATCTAGCAAGCAATTCATTGCGCATGCAGAAAGGAAGCTAGTTAGGTGTGGCCACATTTGCAGAAAGCAACTCATGAAAATTCACTGGGCATGACAACATTGGTGGGTATTGCTAGGATCATGGAATCTTGGCAGGGTTACAGCATATAATGACCATATTGAACAGGAGAAGCCTCCTATTCATTTTCTTTTGCTCTACAGTTCAAACTGGTCACCCTATACTAAGTCACCCAATTTTCTGCTTTGCTTAAGTTACTGTATAAGCTCTCCTTGGAGGCTTATATGCAATACCGTAGTAGTACTTGCCCATGTGAATGAATTGGCCACATTTGGCTGCTGTTCTTGATTGGCAATGCATGGCATGGTGCAGAAAACGGCACTGTGACCCGTTTGCTCTGTGGTGGAAAAATATTGTGGCACAAGGTGCCCCGTTTGCCTATCTTTTTTTTTGAAGTGTGCATTCTGTAGCTCTTGGCATGCAGCATGCATTTTTCTGCTAGTGTGGTCATGTGTGTTTTGTCCTGCGGGAACAGTTGGTGTTAATTGTCACAAATGTGTAATGATGTTATATTGGTAGATCTTGGCACAATTATCACTAGAAGCAGTGCTTAGAGGAAGCTTTAGCTCAGGTGCTCCTATGTAAATACATGTAAAAGGAGAATTTGTTTTTATTTGCAACCACTGCACGAAATTTGACTAGGTTTATTGCATTTAAAAGAAAAACTTGAAAGATAGTGACTGTTCACTTCCAATTTTTGGTTTAGGTCTTTAATTTTTTATTAAATAGTTATTGGTGAAAATCGCAGATTTTCAGAAAACGAAACTATGAAGTTTGAAACTCTAACTCAGCAATGCAAAACGATATCACAATTCTGTGAATTGCATCTGATAGTATACCTAAAGCGGACAAAATTGATATGTTACACATACATCAGAAAATATTTAGCAATATGGAAATGCAACTTTTGCAGAACTCTTGTACACAGTGTAACAAACTCACATAAGATATAATATGATGTATAGAATTTGTCCGCTTTGAACAGTCTAATGGATGTCATTTACAGAACTGCGATACCTGTTCTTGATGCAGAGCTATTCATTTATAAACTTCGTGCTTCTGTCTTTTTCGAACTTAAGAATTATTGAAAATTCTTTTAACAATATTCAGGCCCTAAATCGAAATTATGCTTCCAACAGTCACTAGGATTTAACTGTCACTCTCAAATGCAACGAATTTCATCAAAATCGGTCCAGGGGTCCTCTCAGAAAAATGTTTTTGCATTTTATATGTATTTGAATAGGCCACGTTGGAGTTGGGCCCGAGCTAAAGCTTCCTCTTATTGTGATGGTGCTTTGGCTGGGGCAAGGAGACGGGACACTTTTGCCATGTGTGCAGGTGTAGGACAGAGCGAGTACATCGTGGCAGACATGGTGGACTTGTTCCTTTTGCTCATACCACCTGGAGGTGGTGATGAACTGCAGGGTGTTAAAAGAGGCATAGTAGAAATGGCCGACCTCATAGCTGTGACAAAGGCTGATGGCGATAACATTCCCGAGTGCAGGCGCATGGCTGCCGAGTATGTCAGTGCTCTCAAGTTCATGAAGCCCCGGAGCCACCTGTGGAGACCCAAGGTGCGTTCTTTTGGTTTTGCAGAGACAGCAATGCACTTACAAGACAAGAACATAATCGAGCATTAGAGGTAGCACTCCAAGGTTAAGTGGGGAAGACGACTACTTTGTTCTCTCTCAGTGATGTCACTATTTCTTTGTACATGCTGCGTACATTTTGTGCAGGTTCTCCAAGTGTCTGCAAAGGCGAATGTGGGCATCTCAGAATTATGGGGTGTTGTGCAAAACTACAGGGATGCCCTTGAGCCCAATGGGGAGCTGAGCAATCGCCGTCAACAGCAGCGAGTGCGCTGGCTGTGGACTTATGTAGGCTCAGAGCTCAAGCGTCAGCTGCGTAGTCATCCAGGCATTGCTGCTTGCACAGCTGAATTGGAAAATGCAGTCATTGAAGAAGCCATCACACCTGGCCATGCCTGTGACCAGTTGATCTCACATTTCTTCAAGGGGAACAGCTAGAGGTGCTGCAAATGTAAATAAAAATGTTGTTCTGCTGCCAGTGTACACTTACCAGAACACAAAGTACTGAAATGCAGTGGAGGCTACAACTGTCAACTCATGTACTGCAACAGCAGGTACTGGCAAGGTTTCCCAAGTGTGCACATTTGGTCAACACACATGGAGCATAACAGTATGCTGGTGCAGAAAAATGCTGTATTTTGTGTATCCACATCCTAAACATTACACACAGTAAAAATGATCAACACATTTAGACTGTTGGGCTAGTGGGTTCGTGATCAATAACTTGCAGCGCACAACTTGGGTGCTACATACAGTTCAAGCCAAATTTGTAAAAATAGCACTCGAAAGACTAATTGGACGTCTGCTTTAATTAAACCTTAACACAGCGACTGCCAAGTGATCTAGAATTGTCGCAATAGTTCACATACCTGCCTGTTAGTAAATGTCTGTTGGTAAGGCACTACTGGGAATCCGCACGCCACAAACGTTGGTCCATTTGATTTGCCCTCTGCACTTCGTGGACTAGTTCTTGCTCGTGCGGATCGGCACGAGCAAGCACATCGTATCGTGGCAGAAGTGTTAAACTTTAATTGAATTATGGGGCTGTACATGCCAACCACCACTCTGTGCGCTGCACTCAGTGAAACAAATTGAATGGCATCTTGCGCTGGAATTTGAGGTATAGTAGCGGCGCCTGGTGGCGACGAGAAACCATATCTGGGTAGTACCAGCTTGGGTAGTATTAAGCCCTGGCTGTGGCGAAGCACGTTTCTAGCCCGAGTTTTGCGTCGATTCGCACTTTTGTCACTTCTCACAGACCACGCCGACCGCACTGCGAGGTGGCCGCAGCTTATAGTTTAATGAAAATGGACTCTCCGTGTGCCGTGGGACGTAATGCTGGAAGCAAAAGGAATTGGCGACGTCGATCTGGAGAGACCTAGCTCAGCCTCGAGAAAGCGTCACCGTCGTTACTGCTGCGTCATGGGCTGCCAGGATCAAGAAGGCCTGAATCCCAACATCAGATTCTACCATTTTCCTTCAAGGCCTCACGAAGCGCAGCGTCGGACGCGCTCGATAGCTGCAATTTGTCGCGCTGGGTAAGCGAAACTTCGCCTGTCTTGAAGCTTGCTTGATTATCTGCGTTAAATTCGGTCTTGTGCACCTACAGTCTCGACGGCATACTGACATAGCAGCAGGCATGGCTGGTGATGCGCCTGCACTCACAATTCGAGACCCAGCCACAGCGACAATTAACAATTAGACCAGTGTGAAGTGGTGAAGTGCAGGGGTGTGCAAATGAGTACAAATGGTCTGGCTGATTCGGTGACAGTTCACTACCCCACTACGAGCAGTACAGGTTAGAGAGTTAAATGCACTCATCCTTGACCTCAAGCCAGCACGTTGAGGCAGCGCAGCAAGGTAGTACTGATTGCAGCACATCGATGTTGTGGGGATGCGCGACCGTCGCGCCTCCCCTGATATCTTGTTTTCCCGCATAGCCCCCGTCTCCGTGCGGCGTCGCCACGTGGGCCACGGCGGTCGGAGTGGTTGAAGCGCAGTGCAAGAGATGGCGCTAGTGTTGCGCAGCTGCTAACGCCGCCGACAGGCGAGGTTACTCGGGCGCCGAGGGGCAAGGCGCGTCCTCTTGGGTTCGAGGTCGTCGGCGGGTGCGGACGTCCGCGTGGGCGCCGTCGGATGCTTCTGCGAGACTGTCTCGCGTGGCCGCCTTCGAACGTGCCACCATTCGTGTGACTGTACACGCGAACGACCAGGCGTTGGGATCCAGCATGGGGCGAATATATTCGCTCGCAATGCGGTTGCGGTAAGTCGGACTTCTAGATTTGTCGCGCGCCCATCGGCATGTTTTGGGGATAGCAACTCGGCTAGCAGGCATTGATCTATGAAAGGTGCAATAAATGCCCTTGTGACTGTTTGCACTACTGTGTTGTCGTTCCTTTGTCCCAAGAGTACGGAGGAGAAACCCCCATTATCTCCCACAATGTTCAAGCGCTGTCATTAAAAGCTACATCAAGCGAGCAGCACACGAGCTCGTGCTGCAGCGTGATTCGCACGTACGTTACTACAAGCTCATATGCATTGCATCAGTTATTTATCAGTTGCTAAAGGAACAGATAGCCGCTACTACAGCGCAGGCGTAACTGCTTGTCTAGCGGCATGCAGTCAACAAAGATTGCAGGAGGCCCGCCGTTTTGCGGCATGTCGAAAAACCGCTGCCGTCGCGGCGCGTATGATCGTGCGCTCGGGCAGTTCCGTACACGTCTGCTTATCGCTGCTGTGAATTAATTTATAGCGAGCATTTCCTTGCGTTTGTGTGCCTGAATCTAGCAGCGTGCAAACCTTGCCTGAAATTCAACTTCGTATGCGACTCGCTTCACTTGCGATTGACACCATGCTAAAACTTCGCTTATTTCTTGAACGGCGTACACGTATTCGGCGTTGATAATTTCTTGCCTTTACACAGTGTGCTACCACTGAAAAAAATATTCGGTGCCCGATATTCGCTGCAAGCCGTGGTACAACACAAACGAAAGTGGCGGCTCCATATTGTAAACAGGCTTTCCAAAGCAGACGACTGAGCTTGGTACTACCCAGTTCAGGACAGAGGGCGCTTTTTAGCACCATTTTCAGGTCAGGGAAGCCGCCCAAAAACTGGAAGGGAATTGGGTGGCTAAGTTCGAAGAGCTTAAGGCAGACCTGAGGGAGGAGCAGGAGAAGCGGGTAGCACTGCAGGCGAAAGTTGACAATTTTGTCAAGGTGGAGGCGGCCTAGGCCGCGCAGTTAGTAAGGACCGTGGCCGAGCTTGAGGAAGAGAAAGAAAGGAGCGCCGAACTGCAAAGGTGGCTCGATGTGCTTGAGACGCGGGCAGCAGAGAATCAAAGCGGTGGCAAAAACTCGGAAAGTAGGGTGGACCCTACAGGCGAAATAGGAGGCAGGGACCCAGAGCAAGCGGTCATCAGCCCGCAGCCGTTGAATCGGCGTAGTTATAGCGAAGCAGCGCAACACGCCCCCAGTGAGGCGATGCTACAGCCACAGGGGCGCCAGCGGGCGCGAAAAGAGAGGCAGCGGACACAGGCTGGAGGCGAACGGTTCGCATGCAGAAGGGTCCTGGTGATAGGGGACTCCAACGTGGGGAGGGCTGAACAAGGCGCGATGGCGAGAGTGAAGGCGGACGGGCAAGGGCATGGCGGAAGCAATGACCGAGGCGCGAGAAGTGGTAGGGGACAGACAGCACGGAGAGCGACAGCTTGGTCATTATGCATGCTGGACTCAATGACGTGCTTAAGGGGAGAAGCCAGGACCTTGAGAGGCACATTGAGACTGGGCTGAGTAAGCTTAGAGAGGCCTCCGGGAGGGTGCATGTGACCATATGCACTATCCCAGAGGTCCAGGGCCAGACTTACCAGGTAGAAAGGAGTGTGGTTGAGGCCAATCGGGTCATCAGGGGTCTGAGCGGACGACTCAAGTACAGCATGATGGAGGTCAACAGGGATGTGTACGGAGCCAGCTCCCGGCCTTTTGTGCAGGATGTCATTCACTACAGTGGTGCCACTGGCAAAAGGATAGGGGACAGGATGAGTCGCCAGGCAACAGCCTTTTTAGGGGAACCCAGAGCCCTGAAAGAACCAGTGTAGGCGTGGACGATTCGAGGCAGGAGCCACGAACAAGCAAACATCGGTACTGTAGGAGAGGCAACAGGAATAAGCACCAGAGCCAAATTAAGTAAGACATAGGGTTCATTAACATGCAAGGTGGCAGAAATAGGCTAAAATGGGAGGAAATCGAAGAGCAACTAAGGCAGGAGAACTTAATGCTTTATGGGTTTGTAGAGGCACATCTTGGGGACATGGAACAACCGCCCTGTAACCCTGATTATGCATGGGAATACTGCAACAGAGTGCAAGGTAGCAGAAAGGGCGGGGGAATTGGAGCACTCATTCATAAAAATACAAATTGACAAAGGGTCAAACAGGAATGCAAGGAGCATTTATGTCTAAAAGGAAAAGTAGCAGGGGCAAAAACACTTCTAGGCTTTGTATACCTTTGGACAGGATCAAATGCTAAAGAGGAAAACAAAGAAATGTTGGACTGTATAGCAGCAGACATCAATGAGCTAGGAAAAGGATGTGAGATAATTGTTTTAGGAGACATGAATGCGCATGTTGAGGAAATGGATGGATACACAGACTCCACAGGTAACATGCTGCTGGGTATGTGTGAGAGGCATAACTTAGTTGTCTGTAACTCTACTGAAAAGCGTGACGGGATCATAACATGGGAGGTAGGGGGTCAACACTCGACAATAGATTATGCGTTAATGTCGCATAGGATGTACGATAGATTAGGAGCCATGATTATAGATGAACAGGGCTCCAGAAGTATAGGTAGCGACCACAAACGTATGAAGTTGAGTTTTAAGAGGGAAACTAAAGCACGAACGACGCGTGAAGAAATGCCAGATGGGATTTTTTACTCAGAAGACCAAGTGAAAATAGCGGCCAAACAAATTGAAGAGGAAATATCGGAGGGTACTGAAACTGATTGGACTTACCCAAAGTTAATGAGGCTATTTGAGCGTGAGCTAGGTAAGGCACGGGCCAGGAAAACAAGGCAAGGGATACGAAAACTCAAAAGCTGGTGGGATGAAAAGGTTAAGAAGGCCATAAAGAAACGTCAGGAAGCCTCCAGGGAACACAGGTATTCCAAAAGTAAGGGAAAACCTGAAGCAGAAGTAGAGGGGAAATAAGTAAACTACATAAAATGCAGAAGGGAAGCATCCTATTTGATCAACGAGAAAATCAAGACAAAAGGGTCCCAATGGCTGTCAGAAATAAGCAATAAAAAAGATAAACAGGCAGCTAGGAAATTCTGGCAACACCTGAACTCCTTGGGTAATAGGACAAGCCTAGAGCAGAGGTATATGTAACAGCTCAAGATACTCGGTTAGGAGGAGAGGAGGCAATGGAGCATATAGGAACCATGATGAGGGAAAATTTTACAGGACAGAGAAATGGTACATGCAGTATGTCGGAGAGGGATAGCCTAGTCAATCCGCTGCTTTCGCTTGGACAAAGAGAGTGGGAAAGGGCCAAGAGGAGGGTACCAAGTAGCACATCGGCAGGCCCGGATGGTATTCCAATTATGTTAATAAAGAAATTGGGCCCGAAATCTAAGAAAGCATTAAGGGAGCTGGTGAGCAAAATGCTAATGGATGGTAAAGTACCTGACGAATGGAGGCTAAGTAGGATGAGAATGATATATAAGGGAAAGGGGGACAAAGCTGACATAAATAACTACTGGCCTATAACAGTGACGTCGGTGGTTTACAGGGTGGTTATGCAGATTATAAAGGACAGACTGCAGGCGTGGGTAGAGAACGAGGGGTTGCTTGGAGAGCTACAAAATGGGTTCCGGAAGCATAGGAGGCTGGAAGACAATCTGTTCTCACTAACACAGTGCATTGAAATAGCTGAAAAGGAACGCAGACCCCTGTGGCTGGCTTTTTTGGATATCAAGGGAGCCTATGACAGTGTACTTCAAGAGTGCTTGTGGGGCATTCTGGAAACTTTAGGAGTGCAAGATGGAGTAACCAATTTCTTAAAAGATATCTATAAATGTAACAGGGTGATTATACAATGGGAAAAGCAGGTTTCGGAGCCTGTAATGATTCGGCGGGGGCTTAGGCAGGGGTGTCCATTGTCACCTCTGATGTTTATGCTGTACCTACAAGGTTTAGAGGTCAAAATGCAGCAAAGCAGACTCGGCTTCAACCTATCATTTTTCAAACAAGGAAAATTGATTGAACAGTCATTACCAGGACTGATTTACGCGGATGATATTGTATTAATGGCTGACAATACAGAAGATCTGCAGGGATTGATGGACATATGTGGTACAGAAGGAGACAGATTAGGCTTGAAGTTTAGCAAAGAAAAATCTGCAGTCATGATTTTTAATGATAACATTTGCGGCGAGCATAGGATACAGGAGGCCAAGCTGGAGATAGTCGAGAAATACAAATATCTTGGGGTGTGGATAAATAATGGCATTGAGTATCTGACAGAGTATGAAAAATATGTAACAACTAAAGGTAACAGAAGTGCAGTGATTATGAAGAGTAGGGCACTGGTAGTACGAGGGATATGGAAGGGGGTAATGGTTCCAGGCCTGACTTTTGCCAATGCAGTTCTATGTATGAGAGCAGAGACCCAACAACAGTTGGAAACTAGGCAACGTGGTGTGGGTAGGCGCGCTCTGGGAGCACATGGCAAGACACCAAATCTTGGGGTGCATGGGGATCTGGGATGGTCTTCTTTCGAGGGCAGAGAGGCTAGTAGCAAGATAGCATTTGAGGAGCGATTGAGAAAAACGGGGGAAATGCGGTGGGCTAGGAAGGTTTTCAGTTACTTATACACGAGGAATGTTGACACAAGGTGGAGGAAGCGAACTAGAAAATTGTCAAGCAAATACTTGGGCTGCAGTGGGGGGACAGGTAAGGAACCATCAGTCAAGAAAAAGGTTAAGGAGACAGAGAGGGGTATGTAGAAAACAGAGATGCAAACCAAATCAGCATTAGAGACATACAGGACGTTTAAGCAAGAAATAGCCAAAGAAAATATTTACGATAACTCTAAGGGAAGCTCATTGTTGTTTGAGGCCAGGACAGGTGTACTGTGGACTAAAACGTACCGAGCCAGATACCAGGAGATAGATTTGTTGTGCGGGGCGTGTGGAGAGGAGGAGCAAATGGCTGAACACCTGATCAATGGCGTAGCTAGGTCATCTGGCAGCCGGGGCCTTTAGCTCTTCTGTCACCCTCTCCGCGTGTAGTCGAGGAAGGCGAGGATATCGACAATTTTTGGGTGTCTTCAGACGTATATGACCCCCCCCCCTGCTGGCCCCGTGCACCCGAGGCCCCCGGCCCCCACCTCCCGTTGCTACGCCACTGCACCTGATACTTGCTTGTAAACAACTTCACCCCGCAGTTGAACATAACGGGGAACTATTCAAAGCTTTGGGTTTTAAAGACAGTGAAAGTAAAATAGACTTTGAACAGGTAGAAATAACTAAACGGAGGCTATCTGATTGGTGGATAAGATCAATGCAGAAGTAAAGGAGTAAATACATAGGTATGCATGCATATAGTACCATTCAAGGCTAGGCGGCGCGCACCGCCGCCGCCCAATTTAAAGGGTTGAGCCTCAATCATCCATCCATCCATCCATTCGCGGTAAGGCACTTACCAAGGGAGAGCTTCAGAACAGGTAGGCGATTGGATGATAACTTGTTTGTTCTTACTCAGTGTATTGAAATATCAAAAGCAGAAAGCAGACCGTTGTATGTGGCCTTTTTAGACATTACAGGAGCCTACGACAACGTAGACCGCAACATATTGTGGGATATTCTGGAAGGGGAAGGCTTAGGTAACGATTGTCTACAGCTTTTGAGAGAGATTTACCTAGAAAATACCGTTTGCGTTGAATGGGAAGGGATGAAGAGCGAGGAGAAAGTTCATATCAACAAGGGACAGAGGCAGGGGTGCCCTTTATCCCCGCTGCTGTTTATTATGTACATTGTGAGGATGGAGAGGGTGCTAGAAGGAATTAATATCTGGTTTAATCTCTCATACAAACAGGCGGGTACAGTAGTAGAGCAGTAACTCCCAGGTTTATTTTATGCAGACGATATTGTGTTGCTAACTAACAAGCAAAGTGATTTGCAACGTCTGGCTAATATCTGTGGACAGGAAGGCAACAATTTAGGTTTGAAATTTAGTGTTTGAAAATCAGGTGTTATGGTATTCAATGAAAAGAGTGAACAGACAGTGGAGATACAGGGCCAAGAAATACCCCGGGTAACAGAATATAAATACCTTGGTATATGGATAAACGAAGGCAATAGATATATGGAAACACAGGAAAAAACCATAACAGTAAAGGGGAAGAGAAATTCAGCCATCATGAAGCACAGAGCGCTATGGGGATACAATAGGTACGAGGTCCTCCGAGGTATGTGGAAAGGTGTAATGGTTCCAGGACTTACTTTTGGAAATGCGGTTTACTTTAAATCAGGGGTACAATCGAGACTCGACGGCAACCAAAGGTCAGTGGGTCACCTCGCATTGGGCGCTCACGGGAAGACTACAAATGAAGCTGTGCAGGCGTGATATGGGCTGGACTAGTTTTGAAGTGAGGGAAGCTCGCAGTAAAATTGAGTATGGAGAACGGCTGAGGAATATGGAAGAAAGTAAATGGGCTGGGAGAGTGTTTAGGTATCTGTACAGGAAAAAGATTGATTCACAGTGGAGGAAATGAACTGGGAAGCTTACCAGCAAGTATGCAGCCTGTAGGGTGGGAAAGACAGCAACAAAGAAGGTCAAGCGGAAAGTCAGAGAGGCTGAAATAATCTCATGGGTGGCGGCAATGGAAAAGAAACCTGCCATGAGTAACTACTTAACAGGAAAAAACGAAATCGGGAAAGAAACCATTTATGATAACTCAAAGGGAAGCTCATTACTTTTCGAAGCGAGATCGGGATGCCTTAGAAGACGCACCTATAAAGCGAGATATAAGAAGGAAGAAAAAGCATGCGCTTGCTGCGGTAAAGCTAGGGAAACGACGGAGCATATTTTATTAGAATGTGAAGACGTCTACCCAGCGGTCGATTTAGGCACCACTGGCCTCCTTGAAGCCCTTGGGTTCAGCGGGAGCGCAGTGGTAAAGCAAACAGGTCCGCAATAGACATTAGTAAGAGGCGATAGGAGAATTGGTTGAAGAAAAGTAGGGAAACGACAAAAGATGGAGACGTACAAAAGCACAGTTTGCACTAGGGGATCAGAAAATTTGGGCGTGGTAGTTCATAGTGTTTTTTTTTTGCATTGTGTAACCTAGGTAGGACATTAGGCAATATAATGGCAAGAGCTTGGTGGCACCATAGAGTTTCCTACAAAAATTACTAGAGGGAACTCTGGCGCTGCAGTCGTTGTCCTACCATGGGAATGATGGGAAGTACATGGATTTGTCTGATCTTCGTGCTTGTGGATTCAGACATTCTTGTGGCTTTGTATATTACGCTATATAAATCTTATTGTCGTATATTTCAGCGTAATCTATATTCTTCGAAGTGCAGAAGACACTGGGAATGCGTACAATTGCTATTAATTGCAATGATTGGGCTTGTCCAGGGGGCCAAATCGAAACGCGCCAAGCGTCTCAAGGCACTGGCATGCCCGCGATAAATTTATAAGGGTGTTTCATTCGCTTGTCGATACATGCGTCCGTGGCTTAATGGTTTCAATATCAGGCTTCTGTGCTAGAGTACCTGTGTTCGAATCCTGCCGTCAAGCAATTTTAATTATGTTTATTTAATGATTCATTACGCAACACACTGTTAAAAATGACGAGTTTACAAAGTCGCAAAGCCGTCTGAAGCCAAAAGGACGAAGTTTAGGCAAATCCATGTACTTCCCATAATTCCCATGATGGTACAATCGCTCCCATTGCAGCTCCCCTAGATAGGGTGGCTAGAAGGGGAGGTGTGAATACCGGCGGCGCTTTCCTTCGGGCGCGCATATGACCCCCTTGCGCACCGATGCCACCAGGGGGAACGTGGCGCTGCTGCTCGCGGCGTGGTATTACGGCGTGGTACTTCCGCCATTATTCTATGCTTCCGCGCTGGCATGCGCCCTCCGCTGTCAGTTGGTCTCGTCGCCTGGTTTGGAATGTTCCTCCCGACATTCCGTCATTCGAGGGCGAGATGCTGTGGACCACTAAAGTTATGTTGAGCACCGCAGCGACGCACGGCTAGTTTATTACATTGCAGGTTATGTGGCGAGAAGGCGTGTTTTGCCCACACATTGTGAAGACTGCGAAGCACCATAAAAATTAAGGCAATATCTCCAGAGAGTTTCCACCAGAGGCATCCAAAGAGCGGTACCTTGAGGGCCTTTTATATCCCTCAGAATCGTTCTGAAAACTAACTCACTCGTTCATTCAGTATAACACCCGCCGTGGTTGCTCAGTGGCTATGGTGTTGGGCTGCTGAGCACGAGGTCGTGGGATCGAATCCCGGCCACGGCGGCCGCGTTTCGATGGGGGCGAAATGCGAAAACACCCGTGTTAGGGTGGCTAGAAGGGGAGGTGTGAATACCGGCGGCGCAAACGTGACCCCACAGCGCACCGATGCCGCGGGGCGGCGCTGTTGACCAAGGCGGGGTAAGCACGCAGCCGAAATGAGCGCCTCGCCAGCCTCACGTTGGCGGCATCTCTACCACCGAAGTGAAAGTGAGCCCGTTTCGGGTATCGCGCGCTTTCTGCGAGCGTCAAAGAATGAATCTTTATCATGACAACAATGTTATGTCCGCCCACATCATTACTCCTGTGAAATTTTACGGGCCCAGTTCGCACTGTATCGAGATTAAAACGCGTTTCGTCTGTGCGCATTTCGTGAGCTGGCTTTGGGTGTTAGGGGCTAGTGGGGGGCTTCGAAATAATTTCGACCACTTCGGGTTCTTTAACGCGCACAGACATCATACGGGCCACGGCGGTCGCATTTCGATGGGGGCGAAATGCGAAAACACCCGTGTACTTAGGTTTATGTGGACGTTAAAGAACCCCAGGTGGTTCAAATTTCCGGAGTCCCCCACTACGGCGTGCCTCATAATCAGAAATTGGTTTTGGCAAGTAAAACCCCTTAATTTTTTTTGACATTATACGGCACACAGGCGCCTTGCATATCGCCTCCCTGAAAATGCGACCGTCGTCCTCGAGATCAACAGTCAATCACCCTATGCGTGCCGTAAGACCTGTAAACTGCAGACATTACCTGATAACGTCTGGACGTATTTACAAACCACTTTTTGTCTGCGCTTGCAGACCTGTAGCATGTCATTTTGACGCTCATATAAGCAATTTACTATGATTGCAGACAGTGAAGCAACAGATCTGGTCATGAAATCGTTTATCTACAAGTGAGGAAAAAAAAATTACAACACACAAGGTTTCAGTGTTTTCCGTTTCTTCTCACTGCTCTGCTGATCGACACCTTTAAGCAAAAAGCGAATCTTTGTGAGGCAATAAAAACGTATAACTGAGGCTGTCAGGGTAGCAGAATGGTCTAGGCAACCAATCTTTGACATTTAACCGCAAAATCTCGGCCACAGCTTTGGCATGCCATCGTGTTACACTGAATTAAAAATTATAGCGTTCTACGTGCCAAAACCACTTTCTGATTATGAGGCACGCCATAGTGGAGGGCTCCGGAAATTGTGACAACCTGGGGTTCTTTAACGTGCACCTAGATCTAAGTACACGGGTAGGGTGGCTTAGCCACCCTAGCTAAGTTCAATACTACCCAAAATACATACTCGGGGTGGGATTCAAGCGCAAGAAACTGCAAATGTCGCCTTCAAACATTCTTTCTATTCGCTTTTGATTTCGGGCACGGGGCGTTCGGATTTTCCCCAGTGTAGAATGTCTTCAGCAAGTCGACGGCTTGCCCGGCCCACACTCCCGAAACAACCTGCTGGTTGGAGTCGTCGAACATGTTCAGCACAGATCCCATTCCGCCGAAACGTTCGTTGGCGCAACCAAAGACAACCCTCTTGACGCCCAACTCGCTCAGGACAGAAGCGCACATGATACACGGCTCAACAGTAACGTAAACTGTAGTTGCAGGGAAAACGCTTTTGAAGTCCCGCCTACGCTCGCTACACCAGGCCAGCACTTGGTCCACACAACACATTTCGGCGTGGCGACAGGCGTTTTTGGACTCATTCACACGGTTCCTGTCGCGGGCGATGCTTTCCCCGTCGTAAACCATAACACAGCCTACGGGGACTTCGCCTGATGTCAGCGCTTCTCCAGCAAGACAGAAACACTCGCTCACCGCACTGGAGTCGAGGTTGGTGGTGGAGTCCATACCCAAGTTTTTCGAAGTGCTTCCACACTGCGAACTGATCGCGTGGCCCAAACCTACGTTACACCATTCGGTTACATCAAGGTGGTTCAGAATTAAGTATACCTTATCGCGCCCAGTCATGGGCTAGACATAGGGGCTAGGCCATAGAGTTAGTATAACAAACTCTAGAGGAACAGCTGGCCCGAAAAAGTGGGAACAGCTAAGGCGCCGCGTAGGAGGGTGCTTTGGCCAGCTCGCAGCCGGATGTCCAGCTACGGCTAACGATCTGGGCAGCGGAAGTCGCCACCATGCACGATCTGGTGGCCACAACCGGGAGTCTGAAGGCTACCCACGGAACGGCGGCATCTTAATTTTCTTTTCATTTTTTGGCCTTGACTAAATTAAGTTTGTGCCACCACCACCCGGTCAACGGAGTGAAAAGAAGGAAGTAAGCGTTATATTGCCCTGGTCGTTCTCAAGGAGGTTATTTTCTTTAACCTCCTTGGTCGTTCTAGCCAATGCCTCATTTACTAGATGCCTGCCGCGTTGTCCGGTAGCTCGATTCCGAGCCCTCTCTCTTTTCTCTCCTCCGCGAAAAGGCAACGAGCGCCTCTCATGGCGAACGCCTGCAACTTGCAATCACGTGCTGCGGCCTCTGAGATTAACAAGGCATCTGTCACTGTCTCGGAGGCTCGCGACAACGCTCGCTAACAGGCGCCCGCGCATTTAACGCGCCATGACGTGCCATGACGCGCCGGCGGATGCATTCAGCCGCCGCTGCCACATCCGCCGGAAGTTGAAAAGGCAACGAGCGCCGCATCACGAATATTATGCTACGGGAACCGCCGCTACAATGGAAAAGCGAGCAACGCGGCGGGCATGTAGTAAAGGAGGCAATGTTCTATTGCTTAGGGCCCGAAAGCTCTAGGTGCGACTGGGGCACAGCAGACGACCTGGCATTCACATGCCACTGCCTCCTTTACTAGATGCCCGCCGCGTTGCTCGCTTTCCCATTGTAGCGGCGGTTCCCTTAGTTCCGCATAAATTCCGTGAGGCAGCGCTCATTGCCTTTAGAACTTCCGGCGGATGTGGCAGCGGCGTTATCGCGGGCCTCCGAGACTGTGACAGATGGCCTTGTAATCTCAGAGGCCGGAGCACGTGATCTAAGTTGCAAGCGTTTGCCATGAGAGGCGCTCGATGCCTTTTCGCGATGCCTTTTCGATTGGAGGATTGGTGGAAGAAAAGTAGGGAAACGGCAAAAGACGGAGACGTACAAAAGCACAGTTCGCAATAGGGTATCAGAAAATTTGGACGTGGTAGTTCATAGTGTTTTTTTTCTTTTTTCATTGGTTAACCTAGGTAGGATATTAGGCAGCATAGTAGCAAGAGCTTGGTGGCGCAAGCCACCGCCCCGTTCCAAAGGGGACGCTCATAACATCCATCCATCCATCCTGAGGAGAGAAAAGGGAGAGAGTCCGGAACCGAGATTACGGACGCGTAACGCGGCAGGCATCTAAAGGAGGCATTGCTCATGCATACCACAATGCAGCAGCACCAGATTTACCTCTAGGTAATGTAGTGAGAAACTCTATGCCGTCATCCATAGAGTTTTGAGAAACTCAGAGTTCTTCTAACTCTATGGAGAAACTCTATGCCGTCATCATCATGTCTAATATGTAATATATGTAATTTAATGTACACTCGAAGCCAGTCCTATCCAGAAAGCGGCCAGTTACCTAGTCACGTGCTTGATCTAGTTTGTTTCAATGAACGGTTTCGCTTCGAACCTCCAAGTGGGCCCAACAGCATTAGCCGACATATTAGAGCACAGCTTGCGTTACTGCTCGACGATAACTCTCTACGCAAGGACGTAATGCGTCTCTTACAAGTGCATGTGTATAACAAGGATGCGGGGACGAATTATTGAGCTCCCGCGGGCAACATGCGTGCTCGGCAGGCGCTTCGCTTCAAGTGCGAAGAGGACATACTACGACGTACTCGAGGTTAGTCCGAGCGCCAAGCAGAACGAAATCAAAGCGGCATACTACAGGCTTTCCATGAGATACCACCCAGATAAAAACAAGGGAGATAGGTCGTCTAGCGAGCGCTTCCAGGAAATCTCCACTGCGTACGACACGCTCTCAAACGAGTCTCTGCGGGCGCAGTACGACGAGAAGATTGGCTCCCCCGGCATGGTGACCACTCGTCACGTAAAGAAACCGACGACTACGAGACGCGCAGCGCCGATGGAAGGCCGATCGCAGATATACAACTTCGACGAATTCTACAGGCAGCACTACGGGGACGCCGTCAAGTCGTACCAGTTCCGCAAGAAGAAGTATGAAGAATTTATGCGAGAGGAAGAGACGCATATTAGGCGAGAGAAAGACGTCGGTGTATCTATGGCACTGATTGCAGTTCTCGCCCTTGCAATGTATGCTTTCCACACGTGGGAGAAGTCGCACGACAAGCCTACGCCACCCGAGAAGCGAGAACGAAAAACGTAGATGGTATAAACGCTCTTTATTAAATGAGATGGCTGGGTGGGGGGGGGGGGGGGGGAACCATGCTTTTGGAGTGTCAGTGCAGCAGGCTCTTCAACGTCTGAAAGTTTAAAAGTAAGAAATTACCATAGTCGCACTCACAAAATTGACGAGTGCATTTTTATTTCATCAGACCAGCCACCGGTACTCACTCATCACCCAGTGCAAAGTTTGGTTTGTACAGCAAGGTCTGTGGTGGTGACACAAGACTGGAATGGCGCTTTGAATGTCGGGAGGACCTCCTCACAGGAGTCATCACTGCAACGCTCGGACATTGTTTGCCACGGAGTGCTGCTGACAGCCTGCACAGAGGTGCAGCTTGCATGTGATGAGCAAGTAAAGCACACATAGACTGGCTACTTACTGATTTAGGCAAGGTTTTTCATACACCTTGTAGTCAATGATTGTTGATGCAAACATGTTTTCTGTTGACACCTGCTCGAGATTCTGCTTCTTGCGTGCGCCTGTGCTCTGCTTACGCTCTCGCTTTCTTGCGGGCGGGTTGTGCGTCACTTTAGGTGCTTTTCCAGGTGCATTCTTCATAAGACCATCCAAGGTATCAGCCAATTCATTGCGTCCCTGTTGGTATGAACAGCAAGGGGTTAATACATCTTAGTGAACAACCATATGAAAGCACAATAAGGAAGCTTTGTTTCTTGGCCTAGGTCTGTGATGAAGCCTATATTCTTAAAACAATAAGAAATACGGGACAGACAACTTGCTGCCAGTGGGAACTGAACCCACAATCTCTGCATGTGGTGTACCGTAGCTCAATTGGCAGAGCATCATGTGGATGTTGTGGTTTTAGCCCCTGCCAATGGTTTTCCATTTTTATTTTCCTGTTCCTTAAAGGGACACTAAAGCGAAACAATAAATCAGTTTAGACTAATGAAGCATTGTTTGAGAACCCTGCAGGCAGTCATTTAAAAAATATACTTGATTAGATGAGAAAATGAAGGTCCAAGTATCAGTATTTGAATTTCGCGGCGAAACCCAAGCGCCGGTACGTCAGCGTGACGTCGGGGATTCCAAAGTATGTTTTCGCATTTGGGCTGCGTTGGCCGAGTAAAGGTTCCCGAAACTTGTCCTGTTTAATATTTGGTTCCTTTAGAACACAATGTAGTCAATCTGTACCGCTATATATAATTATTAGGCCCTAGAAGGTGCCATCAAAATCCAAGACGTCACAGCCCCCAGGTGCGGGAACTGAAGTAGGCGTCGCCACCCGTATTTTGTTCTTGCGCTTTTTCTGGCTAACCAAATGTCTTATCGTTGTAAGAGTGGTGTTTTTGGTGTTGTAGAACGGTAATTTACTGATGAAGAAATCATTTTTCCCTTTAGTGTCCCTTTAATTTGGTATGTTTATAGTAAATTTATCTCTCAATGAATGAAGATAACATATGCTTTCCTTGGTTTCATTGTCTGTTGGTTTCACTGAAAATTAAAGCTTTTTGGTTCCCCTCATTCATCGCGTAACACTATGCGACCTAGTTAAAAAGCATAGAAAATTAACTTTTAGAAACATATGATTTGCTTTTTAATAGAAATAATATTTATTGACAAAGAAATGAATTGCAATCGTGCATCTGTATCCTTAGCCACTTTGGTAGTTTTTGATCCATTACATAAATAGAACCAATACATACAATAAGGCATCAGCAGCAATGCTATCTGTGGAAATTACTATTTTTGTGAGAAGCATAGCTGAAATTTTTTAGTGATATGTCAAGTTTCTTAAGTATATCACATTTTGGCAGATATCTTGCTTCCTTAAAAATGTTAAAGTACCTACATTTGTTTCTGAGTTCTCTTGCTTTATTAGCTGCTGACTACGTAATGATGGTACTGGGCCTCAATTCTTTGAGCATGCTACAAATAACCGATTTCAGAGTGTACACCATGTGGAAAGCAGCTTTGGGCTTGAAGAAAGTTTGCTAGTTGCACATTATGGAAATGGTAGGTGCGTGTGATATCACAAACGTGTGTTGCTCAGCTGCAGCCTAACATGATTGCCATGCTAGGCAGCACTCTACCAGAAGAGTGATGGGAAATGTTGACAAGTGCTGTGTGAAGGAGGCCAAGCTTTTGGTGAACTGGCCTCACATGAGTGGTCACTGCGGTCTGCGACAGAACCAACTTTTTTCAAGTATGTCGCTAAATTGAGACAGAGAAGTCACAAAATTTTTGCTAAATTTTGCTTCAAGGTTGCTAAAACTGTCGAGTGAATTTTACATGTTTTTGGAACACTAAATTGTAGGTTGACATGATGCAACGCATGTACCAAAATGCTTCACGTTTGTCTAGTGGCTGTGCTCGCAGGCCAGGAATAAACAGTGAATTTACCAGCAGGGTCTGGCAGACTTTGCTGCTGTATAATAATAATAAAAATAAATAATGACAGCTGAAATTAAGAATGACTTGGGTCACCAAGAGTTGTATCCACAAGAACACTTGCACTAGAGAAGAATAAGGGGATCTGCTAGAATTTTAGTAAGAGCAAATTCCAGCCAATCCCGATGCTGGATGCATATATTACTAGTGAAGGCCACCAGCCAATCATAAAGAACAGTGCGGATGAAAAGCTAAGCGAATTTGTTCCCATGATTTTCTTGGCACAAAGATGCACTTGCGTCTCACATTATGCCTAAAATTTCTAAATATATCGCCACTCAAGAAAGAAAAACTAAATTATATGACGCAATTTTAACACAGTATTGAAAATCGCGTGACTTTTACATAGGTAATACCAAGTTGCCGCTGCTTGATCCACCTGAAAGCTCCATGCAGTATCAATTTGTCGCAATACTGTGAGAAACGAAGGCAGCGCATTCATATTCACGTGAACAAGCATGCGTGAACATGTATGCCTGCTGTATTCTAAATCTAAGCAAAAAATTATTTGCAGCAAGTTTTGGCACATTATTGTACTGCTATGCTTGTGACATCCACCAGTCGAACATACTTAGTGAAACTGCAGCACTCTCAGCCATTGCAACACTTTCCAATAGGCTTTATAAAGAACTTTTACAGGCACAATGTGAAGCCCGTTTTTCTTGGAGTAGTTAACCGCAGTGTACGGCCTCTGTGAGTGCAGATGACCATTGCCTCATCATGGTCACAGAGCCCACGCACCTTGCAGCCAATTTCGACATCCTCTTTGTAGCTTCTGAATACCATATTTTGCATGTATAACCAACACCAAAATTGAAAAAGTTTTACAGTAAAGATGGGGTGCAAGTCATATGCGAATTTCACACTGAGATGTGGCTCCATGGCAGCAAAAATTCTGCCTCGACGGCATTGCGCTGCCATGAAACCACACTTTGAGGCACAGAGTTCTCCACCATTCATTGCCTTTTAGGATGACGCTTTGTTCTCCACTCTTTTATGGTTGCCCGCTGTCCCTTTATGGGTCACCATATTAGGTTATGCCTTTGTTAATAGTTAACTTGAATCATGACGAATTGTGCTCGACTGCAATCCTGTACAGCACAGGAGCTGGAGACCATCAGCATTGCCGAAGAGATGGGGGTGCAGAGCATGATGGTATAACATGTGTATCCACGACTGTTTTGACAAAGATGTAAGTGTCGTTGTATGAAGTTACTTCCACAGTCTATGTGTGTGGATTTCTTTTTTTTTCCCCAAGGAGTTGTAATTGGGGGTGCAGGTTATATGCAGAGGCAGATAATATGTGAAAAAAAAAAAAAGTAACAGTAATAAATCACATTCTAGAAAGTTATTTTTGAAGCAACTTTCTAAACATTGAAGTCGCTAAAGTGTCACAAACTGTTTTGTCACATTGCTACAAAAACTTACTGGTTGCTTAATATAGCGACAAAATCGCTAAAATGGCAAATTGCTACGGGGGAGAAGAGAAAAGGCAGTTTTTTTTCACTGAAAGTTCCTTTCACAATTTTCCGCAATATTAGAGGTATCTGTGAAGTCTATGTCTTGCACATTCTTTTCATCCATGTCTTCAATGCAAGCGGAACTGACGAACTGGACTCCAGCAACACCCTCCTTCTCATTGTTACTTGAGTTGACGTCCGAGATATTTATTGATGAATTTCTCAAGTTTCTTTTCATAAAACCAGGAAAAAGGCAGTGCTACAAATGCTTAATAAATATACAATCAGTTCACCAGCTTGACCTCTGCTCTGCACTGCACGCAACTTCGCATAGAGCTTTCTGAATGCGTCAACTATGCTTTGCATGCACTTGAGATCATACATGAATTCTGGCAGAGAGGAAACCCAGCGCGTGTGAGTGTTGTAATTTGATCTTGAGATGCTCTCATGATTGTTATATGAGTGGGCAATCTTTTGAAAGCCATAGACAATGCTGAAAATGCACAAGGAAATAGGAAAAAGCTTATCCGGCAACACCAAACGACGTGCTACCATGCTGGATATTCTGCACATTAGCTTTATCCCCGTTCACTATGTGGCGCAGTACATGCCACAGTTGAAAGACAAAAAGTAAAGAATTCGGCTATACCCACTAAATTGGCCGCATCCTGTAATGCACTTGGAAAGAAAGGTGCGAGTTCACAATGTACACAATATTGTACATAACGTTTGAAAGGGTTAACCAGGATTCGTACTGATGATTTGACTCATAATTCAAGAACAGTTCAAGGAATTCAAAGATGTCGAAGGTGACAATCTTCATAAAGTGGGGAAATAAACTTTATTTGTACACATACACTGAAAATAGTTTAGTATCCTTCTCAGTTGCAATCTGTTGCAGCTAAGCAGCTGCTGAGTTGGAAACACACACTTCAAGCTCTTCAGGTTGCTTTTCGAACTTAGCTTCTAGCGCGAAGTGAACACGGACACAGAAAGGAGCAGACAGGACGAGCGCTGTCTGCTCCTTAGCTTAGCGCTCGTCCTGTCTGCTCCTTACTGTGTCCGTGTTCACTTCGCGCTAGAAGCTAAGATCATGTTACCGTACCAATTCGCCCAACTGTCTATCTTTTTGCTTTTCGAAGTTGACTTTCCCATTGTAATGATGCCAATTGCCTTCTGGCACAATGGTTAATAGTGTCCAATTTCAGCCAAAGCTAGTTGTCGTGTTAAAACCAAATAGCTGAAACTTGCTTTCCACCAGGCACTTGTCGAGCCTAGGGCTCGAAACTGGAGCCATGATGGCTGCGGTGTGAATAAACTAACAAAACAATGGTAGCACGGCTTAATCACTTGATTTTGCTTTATCTAGCTCCACGATGGCAACGGTGATTTAAACAAGCCTGTCATTAGTGGCTGTGGACACATCACATTGCAATCGTTTAACAGCACTCTCAAAAGATAAAAAATAGGCAGATCTCGCGCACTGTGGGAATTGACGTAAACGAAGCTTTCTGTGTTGTTTGCTTTGATCGAGGAGAAATAGCGGTGATGTTGACGGCGGATGTTTAAATTCTTCAACGTTTAGTCCATCACGAGAGTGGTGAGTTGATGTTAGACGTTACCTTATGCACACCACAGCTGTTTGTCTGCGTAGTACACAGAACACACAGCGAGATGTGTTTGCTTGAGGCGTGGTTGCACGCAACTGTTCATAACCTCCGAGAAGGTTAGCATTGTCACTGCCTCACATAGCACATCACATCGTGGCAGAAGTGTCAAACTTTAACTGAATTATGGGGCTGTACATGCCAAAACCACAATTGGTAAACCGTAGTGGCAAATTATGGGTTAATTTTGACACCCTGGTTTTCTTTAATGTGCAATGTACACCTAAATATAAGTGCATGACTGTTTTTGTATTTCGCTCTCACCGAAATGCAGCTACTGCATTCAAGATCAAACCCGCGACTTCGAGCATTGTCATAGCTGCAAAGCTACCCTGTTGGACACATAAGTGTTGATTTGACGTGCGACCGCTTCCGTAGGATCGCCTAAACCCTACGGTGCTTTAATGCGGCTTCGCATCCGCACACCTTGAGTCAGAAGTCCGCTTGACACATTTCTCCATGGTGTACTATACCTTCAGTTAGTCCACAGCTGATGTCGTGTGTATGTAGTGGTAGCATTTTTTTGCCTCCCCACGTCATCTATTCCCCACCCCCCCTGGTATGAGAAGTGCGAGCTAAGAGTGGAAAAGCTCACTCGTTTTGGGACTGCATCATTCCTACCTGTTCTGTGCCTCCTTTACCTTCCTCCTCTACATCTTTCTTCCTACCTTACCTCCGGACTTGCATGTTTGCAGAAAGTGCTGCATTTTCTTCAGTGCTTTTGCAGGAGGTCAAGCATAATTATAGTTGAGCTGTCAAGAGGTTAATGTGGCAAAGTGGCTAATGTGTCCACAGCCACAGCTGCAGCACTGGAAAAGTCAAATGAAGAGGCAAAGAAAGCTTCACTTTAATACACCTAGGATTGTTTCCTGATAGACAGCGTCCATGGCATAGCCCATATGCAGAGTTTGTTATTTTCAATGTTAAAAAGTTGCTCCCAACCCCAGTTTTTAAGGAATTCTATGAGCGCATTTATATTCAAGGAGTTTTAAGAGCCCCTGAATCTCTTCTTTCAAATTCAAGGGTTTTCAAAGAGTTCAAGGAGCTGCATCGACCCTGAGGTTAACTGGATATACTGTATTAGGATATGCATGATATTGTCACAGTCGGTAATGTGGGAAGAAAAGTTTAGTATTATCACTGCTCTACGCTTGTGGCTCAGCCATTAAAAGGCATCTGTAAATAGATGCACGCTTCTTCCTTCCCGTAACATCATTGGTGGACGTGCTGGGTAATCACTTGCACAAAACAGAGCTCCACAGCGGACGTAACCTGGCTGGCATGTCATACGAAGGAGAGAGTTCAACCACGACCCCGACGTCGCCACCGATGGTCATCCTGGCCCAGCCTCGCGACCCTGGCATGTTTTCCGGCATTGACAACGTTGACGTCGATATTGTTCGGTGAGAAATCGAAGCAGCGTCTCCTGCCACGCCAGTGACGCAGTGCTTTGATGATTTCCGGCCGCTTGTGTCTCTCATTCAGTCGGTCATTCGCTAAGAACTTGCCAATGTGGGTCTTCCGTCCATCTGCTCCGCCAGCCGTCCTGACTTTGCTTCGTCTGCTGCCTCTGCCCCTGTTCACCGGAGCCAATACGGTCCATATCTGAGCTATCGCGACCCGGCCGAATGGCGCACACATGACGATAGACCCATCTGCTTTTACTGTGGACGTGTGGGCCACATCTCTCGCCACTGTCGAAGTTCCTGGCCATCCCACTCTCGACCAAGCTTTCCCGCCTACCGCCGCTCCCCACTGAATCCTTGCCCGCCATCACTCTCCACCGAGGTTAAAGACGCATCTGACAACGCTCGAGCCACCGCGACCAGCCGCTCGCCTTCACCACATAGTCGTCGCTACCGTTCGTCCCAGCTGCGTCACTCTCCATCCCCAGCTTACCGTCGCCGCTCTCCGACGGGAAACTAACTGGGGCAGCTCCTGGAGGTGACGCTGCTCAAGAACCCCGGCCTGAAATTCCTCTGCTGACCCTACCTACTAATCGGAACCTTCTGGACGTGGATGGTTTGCCCGTTACAGCACTCATCGACACTGGAGCCCAAATTTCTATCACGAGTGCAGAGCTTCGAACGCGCTTGAAGAAAGTACTTACTCCTGTTCTGATTCGACTGCTCCAGGTCGCCGACAGTGGAACTCCGGCTGTGCTTGGAATGTGTACTGCTTGTGCCAGTGTCGCCGGTTGCCACACGTCCGTTTTGTTTAGTGTGCTCGAACGTTGCCCTCACAATGTGATCCTCGGACTCGACTTTTTGGCCGCCCATTCTGCTCTGATTGACTGTTCTGCCGGTGTTGTACAACTTGACCTACCCCTACCTGTTCCCGTTGATCTTCCTGCTCAAGCTCCAACTCAGCTTTGTTCCGCAGATTTTATATGCCTGCCATCTCTTGCAGCAACCTGCATCCCTGTACCTGACGGAGACTATGTCCTTACTCCCACGACGTCAGTCCTGCTTTCTCACAATGTCTCCTTCCCACACACCATCGTTTCTGTTGCGGACAATCAGACATGTCTTCCGATCCTAAATTTCGGACACTGCCCGCAAGTAGTCCCTCGAGGCATGTCTCTTGCCACGTTGTCACCAACGCACGAATGCCACATTTCTGCTCTATCTGTAGCGCCGTCTTCGACCACTGCTCATTCTGCGCCTTCTGCATCAGTCCCGACCGACGACTTTACAAAGATGATTGCACCGGACCTCTCAACCCAACAATCCGCACAGCTCCGTGGCCTCCTCGAGTCCTACTCCGACATTTTCGATCTGAACGATCGCTCTTTGCGTCAAACTACGGTCGTGACGCATCGGATAAATACCGGCGATGCAGCACCTGTTCGCCGACACCTATACCGGTTGTCGCCCTCTGAGCGACAAGTTATCCAGAGCGAGGTTGACAAGATGCTTGCCAAAGGGATTATTGAACACTCTTCCAGCCCATGGGCATCCCCTTTTGTTCTGGTCAAAAATAAGGATAACAGCTGGCGATTCTGCGTTGACTATCGTCCTCTAAACACGATCACCAAGAAAGATATATATCCACTTCCCCGCATTGACGATGCTCTGGATTGTCTCCACAGTGCCAATTGTTTTTCTTCTATAGACCTTCGCTCTGGATGTTGGCAAATTGCCGTGGATGAAATGGACCGTGAAAAGACTGCATTCGTCACACCAGATGGCCTATATCAGTTCCGGGTAATGCCTTTTGGCTTGTGCAATGCCCATGCGACCTTTGAACGGATGATGGACATGCTCTTGTGTGGTTTGAAATGGTCCATCTGTGTGTGCTACTTGGATGACATCATCATATTCTCTTCAACTTTTGCGACCCATCTTGAAAGACTTTCATCTGTTCTTTCTGTTTTTTGCACTGCTGGCTTGCAGCTCAACTCATCCAAGTGCCACTTCGGTCACCGCCAAATAACCATGCTCGGACGCCTCGTTGATTCGTCAGGCATTCGCCCCAACCCCGCTAAAGTTCATGCTGTGCAGAATTTCCTTGTACCAACTTGTGCCAAAGATGTTAGCAGCTTTCTTGGCCTTTGCTCTTACTTCCGCAGGTTTGTGGAAAATTTCGCCCATGTTGCCCGTCCCCTGACTGACCTCCTGAAGAAAGACATTCCTTTCTGTTGGGGCTCTGAACAAGCGTCTGCTTTCTCGCAGCTCATCATGATGCTCACCACACCTCCTGTCCTCGCCCATTTTGATGCCTCCGCTCCGACAAATCCGCACTGACGCCAGTGACTACGGCATCGGCACAGTTTTAGCTCAATGCCAATGTGGGCATGACCACGTTATCGCCTACGCCAGCCACCTCCTCTCTCCCGCCGAGCGCAATTGCTAGATTACTGAGCGCGAGTGTCTCGCTCTTGCTTGGGCGGTGGGCAAGTCCAACCCTAAATATATGGTCGATCATTTACAGTTACAACCGACCACCACGCCCTTTGTTGGCTTTCCTCCCTCAAGGATCCCACCGAACGCCTCAGTCGCTGGGC
The DNA here is from genome assembly GCF_023375885.2 of Dermacentor andersoni. Classification (NCBI taxonomy): domain Eukaryota; kingdom Metazoa; phylum Arthropoda; class Arachnida; order Ixodida; family Ixodidae; genus Dermacentor; species Dermacentor andersoni. The sequence continues at coordinate 4,647,213 of NC_092817.1, read as the reverse complement.
CCTATGGCTGCAGGAATACACATTCACTGTGGTCTACAGGTCGGGTCGTCCACATCAAGATGCTGACTGCCTGTCTCGTCATCCCGTCGATGTACCGGAGGTTTAGTGGATGTCACACCGATATGCGTTCTTTCGCTCTCTGCCTTGCAAGACATTGGCGCTGAACGATGCGATGAGTCGTTACGTCCCATTACTGAACGCCTGCTCTCTGATCCGTCTGACCCATCCCTTCACATGTTCGTACTACAAAATGGCATTCTGTATCGCCGCAACATGCACCCCGACGGGCCCGAGCTCCTAACCGTCATTCCGTCTCATCTGTGACAGATTGTATTGCAGCAGCTGCACGACGTTCCCATCGCTGGACACCTTGGTGTCACGCAGACCTATGACCGAATTCGGCAAAGGTTTTTCTGGCCTTGTCTCAACCGCTCCGTCCTGCGCTATGTTGCCGTGTGTGAGTCGTGTCAACGCCGGAAAAGACCAGCTATGCCTCCTGCCGGACTGCTGCAGCCTTTGGATATACCGGCCGACCCTTTTTTTCAAGTTGGCGTTGACCTTCTCGGACCATTCCCTATATCAAATGATGGAAATAGGTGACTATACAACTCGCTATGCCATTACTAGAGCCCTACCGACCAGCTGCACTACAGACGTTGCTGATTTCTTGCTTCACGATGTTATCTTCACGACAAGGTGCACCGTTATACCACGGTGCACCTTGTCAACCTCTCAACGATCGCGGCAGATACTTTCTTGCCAAAGTCATAGACGACCTACTTCAATCAAGTGCTACTACTAAACACAAATTTACTACCGCTTACCATCCTTAAGCTACTGGTCTTACCGAACGCCTGAACCGCACATTAACTGACATGCTAGCAATGTATGTTTCCTCCGATCATCATGACTGGGACATTGCTCTACCATTCGTCACGTTCGCCTACAATTCCCCGCGCCACGACACAGCTGGCTATTCACCTATCTATCTCCTCTTCGGCCGTAAGCCGACTTTGCCTTTCGAGACTCTCCTTTCGACCACACTCAACTCGCCGACGGAGTATACTCGGGATGTCATAGCCACAGCAACCCAAGCACGCCAGATTGCCCGCATTCGTCTTTCTGCTTCACAGACATGCCAGAAGTGCCATTACGACCAGCGCCATCACGACGTGGACTACGAACCAGGTGCTCTTGTGCTAGTTTGGTATCCAACTCGGCGTGTTGGTCTTTCGTAGAAATTCCTCTCGCGATACTATGGCTCTTACCGCATCCTTCGCCAGGTGACCCCTGTCACATATGAAGTGTCTCCGCTGGATGCCACGGTGCCTTCACCTCTAACATCATCCACGTCAGCCGTCTCAAACCTTACCTTTCTCAGACCGATGAGCCGCACCAATAAGGTGCTTTTTCCGATGGGGGTGATGTCACAGTTGGTAATGTGGGAAGAAGAGGACGCTGATGGTGGCCTTGATACAGCACGACATGTCGTGTGTCATGACATGAATGAGATGACGTGATATTTTTGCCATGACATTAAACCATTAGTGCCCAGTGTACTTTTGAAAGTAGTACCATTTTCATTTGTAAATGAATAAAAAAGAAACATAATGCGTTTCTTAGTACGCCATTTTGCTAAGAATGGTGCTGCTGAGATGATCACACTGTAGTTTCTTGTCAGTTGCACACTGTATTTGATCTATTCACTTCCAAACCTGCAGAAGTGCTGGATATCGTAGCAGGCATTGCTGTGGAACATCCACCTAACCAGGGAACCCCATACACGCCAGCGCAATCATGGCCACCAACGCAACGCCAGCAGCAGCAGATGTAACAGCGTGGCAGAGGAACTGTCGCGGCCTCGGAAGGAAGAAGGCAGTCATCCAACAGCACAGGCCGCGCGCAAGTCAGACATTATACTGTTACAAGAAACACTAATGTATCTGATGAGAATCGGCAACTCCGTGCTCCGGGAGACCATTCCGGACCTCACATTCGTCAAGAACGACGTCCGGGGCACCATCACCTGGAGAAACATGGGGACCGACCTGGGCAGGGACCACACCATCATGGAAATGGGCATACTGGAACACAACGACACCAGCATCAAAACACACAGATGGATAGAATGGGATGCCTTCCGAAATGCCAGAAGAGAGACTGTGACGTCGGCTCGTGGATGGCCGAAATCACCTAGAGCATACGCGACGCGACCAAAGAAATTGAAACGGACGCGGAGATTGACAAAATAGACAGCCTGCTAGCACATCTCATCGAAGCCAAACAGTCGATACTCAATCGCTGGAAGAAACAACGGCTCAACCGCAGACTCAGAAAGATGGTGGCGGAGCTCAACCGAGCGATCGAAGAGCACTGTCGCACGCTCTGCACGCAACAGTGGAACGAGATCTGCAACGCGGCAGATGGGCAGATGCACAGCGGGAAGACGTGAGAACCTGCTGTGGCAGCTGCTCGATGAAACCAAGACTCAAGTCGCACCAAAGGGACAGACTCGCCAAGCTCATAAATCGGGCGGTCTTGGTACACGGCGCCGACGAAGTCACCAGGTGCATTAACGACAAATGCCTGCCAACTACACCCACCGAACAACACACGCCGTACGGCGGCTTATCGACGTCGAGGAGGTCTGCGCAGCCCTGCACAACCTCAACAGCCAGCCAGCAGCCGGCCAAAACCTTGTCACGAACAAGGCGCTCAAGAACCTCGACGACGGCTGGATTGAGAACCTCGCAAAATACTTCAACAAGTGCTGGAGAGCGGGCGCACTGCCACAGCAGTGGAAGACAGCCAAGACCATCCTGGTCCCTAAGCCGGGGAAGCCGCCGGACACAGACAACCTCCGGCCCATCTCACTCACGTCCTGCGTGGGCAAGGTGCTCGAGCACGTCCTGTTCAACAGGTGGCAAGACTACCTGGGACGAGACGGGCTGTACCTGGCCACGGTGATTGGCTTCAGACAGCATCTGAGCACGCAGGACACGATGCTGCAGCGCAAATACCAAATCATCGATGATGGCGGCAGCGCCTGCGACAACAAGGCAATCCTGGGGCTCGACCTGCAGAGCGCCTTCGATAAGGTGAAACACTCAGCAATTCTGTCCCAAGTCTCCAAGCTCATCATGAGCGAAAGATCCAACAATTGCATCAAGGACTTCCTCACGAACAGGACCGCAGAGCTACGAGCAGGCGACCTACAGATGCAAGAGAAGGAGCTCGGGAGCACCGGCACACTGCAGGGATCGGTTATTTCACTGATGCTGTTCAACCTGGCAATGATCGGAGTGGCCGAGAAGCTCGCAGACATTGAAGACGTCAGGCACACCATCTACACGGACGATATCACGCTGTGGGTGACCGGTGGCAGCGACACCCACATTGAGGACGCGCTGCAAACCGCCGTCGACGCGATAGAAGACCAGCTGGAAGGCACAGGACTGAGATGTTCGCCGAGCAAATTGGAGCTTCTCATACTCCCGCCTACCAGCAACGGCAGAGGCAAGCCTGGACAACGCGAATACGAAAAAATCAGAATCGTAACCAAATCCGGCAATGTGATCCTCGAGGTCGGCAAAATTAGGATCCTGGGCATGGTCATAGAAAAGCACGGAAGAAATGGCGAAACCATTGCCCGGCTCACGCAAAAGTGGCCAACGTGATTTGACTCCTCAAACGAGTCACTTCCCAGAAGCCTGGCATGAGAGAGGAGAGCCTAATTAGGCTTGTCCAATTCTTCATCATCAGCCATGTCGCATACGTTGCAGCCTACCACAGATGGCTGCAACACGAATGCAACAAAATCAACGTAATTATCAGAAGAGCGTACAAGACGGCGCTGGGACTGTTCAAGTCTACGAGCATGACCCTCTTCTTACAACGCGGGATACACAACACGCTTGAAGAAATAGCTGAAGCGCAACGGACCTCTCAACTGGAGCGGCTGTCCACGACCAAAGCCGGGAGGAAGGCACTGGACGACCTGGGAATAGGACACTCGAACGAGGCGGAGATGAAGCTCCCTGTCCCCGAAGAGGTCCGACGCCAGACCAGATTCGACCCCATACCCAAGAACATGAATCCCGAGTTCAACAAGGGAAGAAGAGCGGTGAGGGCCAAGGCTGTCATCGACCTGCATGCCAATGATGAGCACGCGCGGTACGTGGACGTGGCCGAATACCAACGGTACGCCTTCGCAGTGGTCGTCAGAGAGGCGTCAACCGGTGCCACGAGGACGGCAGCGAGCGTGAGAAGCGCTGGAGCGGAACAAGCAGAGGAGGTGGCTATTGTCCTGGCCATTGCCGACGCAGATTTCCACATGGTGCTGAGTGACTCGAGACAGGGTGGTGCGAAACTTCGACAAAGGCCAAATCTGTAGGAAGGCTGAGCGCGTACTGCGAGTGGCCAAACTGCAAGACAGAAAAGTAAGAATGAAGTGGTTCCTGGCGCATGCGGGCGACACGTCAGAACACAATGGGAACCACAATGAGACGGCACACGCAGCGGCACGAGCGCTAACCAACTGCGCCCTGGCGACAGACCGTCCAATGTGGTTCGGGGCCAAGGAACGCATGACGGACTACAATGACATCACGAAGGCCTCCCACCCTTGCACCTGAAGCTGAGTTGAGTGGAGGCGGTACTACTGAGACAGCTCCAAACCGGATCGCTACTGAGCCCGGGACTGATGCATCGCATGTACCCTGAGACATACTCGACCAATAAATGCAGGGTCTGCCAGAGGGAGACGGCAGATCACATGCACATCTTGTGGGACTGCATCAAAAATCCAGAGGAAGCAAGATCAAGAATGATTCCACCGCGGCTCGAGACCGCTGTGAAGAGCTACAACCAAGACCAACAGCTCTGGGCTGTCCAGTAGGTCCTCGGGGCGCTCAAAAGACAGGGACCCAGCGAGCCGGCAACAGCGAGCGGAGACCTGCGCCGAGTAACGGCAACCTCGTAGACGACGTAGGTCCTCGTCGGGGCATGCGAGCACCCAACTGCAGGCACAAAAAAGTTTGCTCCAATCCAATCCAATCCAATGTGCAAGCTTTAGAAAAGAATGGCGTAAAGGATGAATGCAGGAGTGCTTTATGATTACACTGGACCTATGTGTATACTAGAGGGGCTTGCTTGTTCTTAAAGATGTTTTTTCTAATCTTTATTTCATCAAAATATTTTACAGATTTTACAAAACAGATTAAAAATTACATCAACATTACTATTATTCTTCCTGGTACTTTTCTTGCTGCCAACAAAGCTAACGATGCTCTCGTCTTCTCAGTAAATAATATAGTGAGCAGTGTACAATAAATTTAGATAATTAAAAAACAATTTATATATCATATGAATATTATTTATAAAGACAGATAACTTATGCCTGATCTAATTACACAAATTGGCAAATAGGTGGGAGGAAACAGAAAACTGCAAGGATGATGTATATTCCTCTGGCAAGTGAGATGAGCTTGTAGAGCACACGAGAGAGAGACAATGAGACATTATTCCAGCACCAGAACTCAAACTCAACTGATTCTTTATTTCTTCAGTTCCCAGCCAATTCAGCTCTTGCACCACTCATGGCATTGCCTGACCTCGTCTTCTATCCTAGGGCAATCGCATCGATGTCACTGGTGCTACTTAGCTTCCCTTCTAGAGAGCATCATGATCTGCAAACGATATCAGCATGTCCATGAAACTCGGCGGACTGAAGGGGCCTGAGCACCGACCGGAATGGAGACGTCCGGGGCTGAATTGAGGGATGCGACTGTGGGAGTCTCCTCGCAGTAGGCTAGCTTCAGCGGGTCAAGTGCGATGGTGTCAGGTTTGCCATGAATGTCCACAATGTATGTGGACTCGTGTCTCTCCAGTATGGGAAAGGGTCCGAGGTAGTGTTCATGGAGAGCAGGCCAAACAGGTCAATAGCACACGAAGATGTGGGTTGTGTTTGCAAGGTCAGTTGAAATGTAATGTTTTCATGCTGAAAGTGGACACATCTGTCAGGGTTTTAGATCCCAGAAGAGGTCGCGAAAAAGGTGCACATATTCGTGTGTAGACAGAGCAGCCGAAAGTGCTTGTGGTGAAAAGAAGTCGTAAGGAAGACGGAGTGGAGTACCGTAGACGAGCTCTGTGCTCGAGCACTTGATGTCCGACTTCAAGGCACACCGGATACCCAGAAGAACCAGTGGTAGACGTTGAATCCATTGCAATGGCGTGCCATATGCAATCAGTGTTGACTTGAGATGTCGATGAAAGCGTTCCATGAGGCTATTGGTTTGGGGATGGTAGGCGGCCGTGCACAGGAGCTCTTGAAAGAGAGCAGACTCAAATTGTTGTCCTCTGTCAGTAAGAATTTTGGTAGGGCATCCGAAGCGGGAAACCCATGTTGTGACAAAAGCTGCCGCGACTGTTGCAGCAGAGCTGTCTTGAAGTGGCATTGCTTCTGGCCAACAGGTAAACCTGTCGATAGAGGTGAGCAAGCAGCGAAATCCCTGACACTGTTGTAGTGGCCCAATAATGTCAATGTGAACGTTGAAACAGTGATCAGGTTGGAGAAACTGGTGTGCTGGGGGAACAGGATACCTATGAACTTTTTCATGTTGGCAAGGTGCACATGCATGAACCCAGTCGTGTACATTGGCATTCAACTGGGGCCATATGTAGTGCAATGAGATAAGATGTTGTGTGGCACAAACACCGGGGTCAGCGAGCTGGTGCACTGTGTCGAAAAGCTGCTTGCGTAACGTGCTGGGGACACTGTAGAAGTGTCGCAGATGAGTGTGACACCATCAAAAAGGATATCGTCCAACCGCAGTGCTGTTTTGGATGAGCGCAGTTGAAGGAGCTCAGGATCACTAACTTGATGTGTGGCGAGTCTTTGTACATCGAGTGGTGCAGAACGTTCAGGTGGTGTCACGTCATTCACACGGCTTAAGGTGTCGACAGGTACGTTCTGCTCGCCGCTGATGTGTCGGATGTCGGTAGAGAATTCTGTTATAAACAAGGGATGGCGGATTTCTCGTGGTGGATGTGTCAACAACTCTCTGCAAAGGCAATCATTAAGGGCTTGTGATCTGTGAAGCTTAGCGAAAGTGACAGATGGCAAGGTAAATTCCAAGCAACTCTCAACCAAAGATGCTGTAGCGAGCTTGGGTAGGAGCGAGTTTCTTGGAGAAAAAGGCTAGGGGTTGCCATAAATTACTGATTCGCTGCTGGAGCACAGCTCCTATGGCTATGCTGGACGCGTCCGTCATGAGGGCCAGTGATGCTGTAGGGTTAGGATGTGCAAGAGTGACGTTAGCGAGTGCACCCTTGATCCTGAAGGCGTCTTCAGCAGCAGCATCCCAATGCAGCAAGGACGTCTTGTTCTTGTTGGTAAGGAGGCAATCCAGAGGTGCTACTATCGCAGCACAGTTCCCGATAAATCGGCGGTAAAAATTAAGCATGCCGAGGAACTGCCACAGCTCTGTGATCGTTGTGGGCTTGGGGAAGCTCTCTACTGCTTCAATTTTTAATGAAGGAGGGCATATGCCACTGGCATCGAGGTAATATCCTAGAAACTCCAAGTTGTCGACACCAAACTCACTTTCGGAGACTTTGATGATGATGCCGTGTTCGGATAGTCGTTGGAGCAAAAGTCGTAGATGTTGTAAATGTTCTTTGACGTATTTGCTTGCTACCAACAAGTCGTCAACATAGGCAACAACGAAGGGTAGTCCACGTGTTACTGTGCCAATAAAATGTTGGAATGACTGGGCGGCGTTCCTGAGACCAAATGGCATTAGCAGAAACTCAAAGAGTCGAAATGGCGTTGTAATGGCCATCTTAGGTATGTCTTGCTCAGCCACAGGAATTTGGCGGTAGGCACGGGCAAGGTCAATCTTTGAAAAGATGTTGGCGCCGTGCAGAGCGACGGTGAAAGCTTGAATGTTGGGCAAAGGGTACCGATTCTGTAATCTCCACATGGCCTCCAGTCACCCGATTTCCTAGGCACCATGTGGAGTGCAGCTGCCCAGTTACCCGTGGACGATGGAATGATGCCTAATTCCAACATGTGCGCAAACTCTGCACATGCAACCTTAAGCTTGTCCGGAGCAAGTCGACGTGGCCGGAAGAATGTAGGAGGTCCGGAAGCGATGATGTGATGTCGCACGTCATGGCAGATGGGTTTTTTTTTCAGTTGGGTGGTGCGGTAATTTTGGAAAATTTTCGTAACAAAGCCGCGGAGGGTCCATTGGAAATCGTAACACGAGAGAGTGCAATCCGTGGTTTCTGGTGCAGCAATGCCTTGCACAGAGAGATAGGTTGTTGTGTCCAGGAGACGTTGTCGTATGACATCTATGATGAGGCCATGGTGGGTGAGGAAATCGGCACCGATAATAGCAGAACTGATGTCAGCAACCATGAACAACCATTGGAATGCTCTTCGCAGGCCCAGATTAAGTGTGAGCAAGCGTTGTTGAAATACTGGAATGCGAGTGCCATTCACGGCTTGCAACTACAGAATGGGAGCAGCTGTGTGATCCGCTCATGTAACAGGTAGATTGCTGGCCTGTGCACCTGTGTCGATCAGGAAGCCCAGTGACCCTAATGATGACGTAGAAGAGGCAACATGGGGTGGGGCCTTGACCACTCATCGCCGTTAGCGGTAGGCCGGACGGTTTCCCGACTAAGTGCAAGGAAAAAGGCAGCGACGTGCTTCTGCATCAAAACGGGGGTGATACCAGCAGATGGCTGGCTGATCTGCTGCACTGTAGTACTAGCGCTCGCTGGATGGACCGGGTTGATGAGATAGAGATCGGCGATGACGACTGGAACAAGGAGAAACATACGATTGGTCGCAACCAGGACCTCGGCCAGTCTATCGCACAGCTCAGCGACAAGGAATGTTGTCGGTGCTATCTATGGCCGGTTTAGAGGTGAAGAACGCGCAGTGTGCGACGGTGATGCTGCATCACAGCTGCAGCCAGTGGAAGTGGATTGGCAACTTCCATCACCTTGTCGGCCAATGCAGTGAGCTCTGACAGACCTAGGGTTGAAGCAGTGGCCAGCACCATCTGGACTTGGGTGGGCAAGCGCTGAAGAAATAGTTCACGCACGAGGGCGTTGTCCGTGGTCGAAGCGCGTGTGCCGAGAAGGTGAAGCATTCGGTGCAGTAACTGGCTTTGGCATTGGTTGCCCAGCTGTTCGAATGAGAGTAGCTGTTGTATTTGTGAGCGTTCCGGCATAGCTGTACGATCCAGTATAGCGCCCCTGATTGCATCACAAGGCGACACTGGGAGTGTGTGCACGAACGAAATAAGAAGGTCGGCAATCTTATCGAGGACAACCGCTGGAAGTGCGTCGACCATAAGGAGGTACTTGCGGGTCTGTTACATAATCCGCGAGAGTCTGAAACGGGCCTCTGCTTGGATGAATCATGCCGTCGGGTTTCGCTTCCAAAATTCTGGCAGGCGGATGATGTTCGTGACAACTGCAGCAGTTGAAGCGGGCTCAGTGGCTTCTGGGCTGGTCGAGTCTTGCTGGCGTTCGTCATTGGTGTTCGACATGGCTCCACTTCCTTTTTGTGTGGCGCGTTTTATTAGGCAGAAGCTTCGCGTTGATCTTGACGTCCGCTCTCAGCAATTGTAGAGCACAAGCCAGAGAGTCAACCAGATGTTATTCCAGCACCGGAGCTCAACCTCAACTGATCTTTCATTTCTTCGGTTCCCTACCAATTCAGCTCCCGCGCTGCTCGTGGCATCGCCTGAGCTTGTCTCCTATCCTAGGGCGACTGCGTTGATGTCGCTGGTGCTACAAGTTATGCAATAAATGTAGGGCAACCACAATGGGGAACCAGATGTAGACCCCAGCCCTTGAAAGGTCTGAAAATTCTAACAAACATGTCACTGAGCAAATCATACAACAGGATGGTACTGAAAGAACCGACTGTCATGGGAGGAGATGCCACCGGTCTGTTACATGTTAGAACTACCACTGAACCAAATGCCGAATGCCCGCATCTAGCGTAAAATATCACATCTTGAGCTGTGTCAATAATATATTTGCATTGAGTGCGCCTCTGAGAGCAACACCAAAGCCCTTCCCCATTACTTCATGAAGTCATGTGACACACTTGAACAGTAGAACACCTGCTGGAACCAACAGTTTCGCTGGTGTAACATCCTAACAGCAAAATAATGGAACTCCTTCCAGAGGCATAAGCAGGATTCAATTTCAGGATCTTCTTGTGTTACGGAGACAAGTTCCCCAGTAGGGCAAGACTACCGAGCGTTTATAGCACCATTATTAATAGCCCACGAAGCCATACTTCAGTATATGTGCTTACATTTGTTAAGAAACTGGGGAGATTCATTTTTTTCTCTCTTGAAAGTCTCCAAATGCATGTATTGACGATGAGCCCCAAGCTTGTTAAGATGACACTGTGAGCAGTGTCTCCACCCTGCAAACCTGTTTGACATTGAGGCACCCTATTAGAGCGTCCGAGCTGTGCCAGCCTGCTAGGGAGTGACTGGTCTGGCTTTGTGCCAACATTATTACAGAAGCCTCCATCTCGCTCAACTCAGTGTCTCTAGCAGAACCTTTGAAGATCAAATTATTAATTTTCACATAAGCTTTGTTTCCCCTACAATACTCTCCATGACTGACCTCACAAAAATCTGTTGCGTGCATGTCTAGCACAGTGCAAATGGTCTCAATCTCAATGACCACGTTACTAGGAGCCTGCAATGGCAGTTTTAAAGAACAACCTGGCACAACTTACCGTAGTGACAAAGTCCAGTCCCACTGTGAGCGACCTTACAGCTTTGGCTGAGTCCCCGGACTTTTCATAGCAGACACAGCGACACATCCAGTAGTCTGGGTAATCCATCACACTGGGCACTTGTTCTTCGAGCTGGTTGAGCCATGTCTCTACATCCTCTGGCGGATTTGACTGAAGAAGCAAGGAGGTGCACTATCAGTGCCATGGCATAGAAGAGGTACTTAAGCAATCCTTCAAACTTGAAACTGCAATGCACTTCCTGCTGCCATCTCGGACAAATCTGCCAGTGAGAGGAACAACACAGCAATAACGTACCTTAACCTCTTCTAGCCAGTTGTCACGATTTCGCGGCATACCGAATAAACAGGATGCCAGCGTGTCTACTAAGTTGACATTTGCAAAATTCCCTGAGTGACACAGGAATTTGTTCTATGTTAACATGGGCTGACAACATGTCACCCAATGCTGTCACTCTCTGTAAGCATGTCAAAAAATAAAAAAAAAGTGACTTATTCCAGTTTGAATAGTAAGGAGTAGTGTTTGTTTAATTCAAGAGGAAAACAGATGGGAAGGTTTAATCAAATGCACAGTGAATAAAATATCTTAAAAGAAAATGGTAACACCCATCGCAAATCAAGTCGAACATTCCAAATACAAATAAAATGGGGCCATGGCGGCCGCATTTCGATGGGGAAGAAATGCGAAAACCCCTGTGTACTTAGATTTAGATGCACGTTAAAGAACCCCAGGTGGTTGAAATTTCCGGAGTCCTCCACTACGGCGTGCCTCACAATCAGAAGGTGGTTTTGGCACGTAAAACCTCATAGTTCAATTCAAGTTCAAACAAATAAAATAGAGATGCATACAGAAGCAAATATCTTCGAATATGAGTTATTTCTATCAACTGATAGCAAGCAAGCTCATTGGTATGAGGCCCAAACTGTCATACGTGAGATTCTCTCTCAGCAGCTGGAAATTCAAACTCTACGGTCCTGACATAGTCTCAGCCCGCACAGAATGCCTCAGCGCTGCATTTCACTGCTTTAAAGGTTTTATTTTGGTTTGGATAAGAGTAATCTGCATCTCGGCATCAGCCAATACATTGTTTTTGAAGCTCAAGCTCAAGCTCAAGTGGTGGTATGCTTCCTTTCCCGTTCACTCCTCAATGCCTCGGTCCTTTATGTTCTCGTCCTCCTTTCGCCATGCATTCGCCCCCACGGACCATTTAAGGCATCCTCTTGGTCAGTTGCACAGTCAACGTACGATTTTTCGGACTCCCTAGGGGCCGCGAGAACGTCCGAAAGAATGGATGCATGTCAAAGTGCTCAAATCACCACAGGCATGTCTGAAAACTCTCTGAGGGCCTACCTGTACACTTATTAGGCATATCGGTGCTCGTACTGTGATAGGAGACGGCGGGTGCACGCGTGTACAGTTAATACATACTGTGTCCCGTGACAATTGCCCCTACCCACGCTTGCTAAGCTTCACCACAATACGTTGCGTATGCCTCACTGCGTGACATTGTGTATTAAGGCGAAGCTCACTTTTGAGAACCGGCATTACGCAACACGTTGTGCTTTCTGAGCTTCGAAGCCAATCGCAAGGATTACAAAGGTGGAATCAGTGCCATTGCTGACAGCGGCAAATTCCTTCAATGTAAAACATGGCACTGAATGGCAAGAAGCTTAGTAGTGAACGTCGAAGCAGCTAGGCCTGGCATTTCCACGGGGGTGTCTGCGACTTCCAGTGGATCTGCGTGCGAAAACGCCGGTTTGAGGAGACGAGATAATCAATATAGAGGCGGTGGTGGCTTTGATTAATGCCGTTTCGGACCTGCGCTCACGGCAAAATGTACGTAAAATCAGACGGCGAAGTTTTCCTGCTTCCAAAATTTCAGACGTTCTTACACACTGACTCTATTAGCCACGAGAACGAACTACAGGGGCGCTGCGAGTGCCGCTCGCGTGACGTCAGGGCACGGACCCCCGCCTGTCATCTGCTACAGTTTGGGCGGTGTCTGGGCGCTTTCTGCAATATTTTCGTTTGTTAGCCCTCGGTCTCTCTGCTTGTATACTTATGACGGTCGTCTCAAATATATTTTTACGATGTCTTCATTTGCGAAAAAGCGAGCGGCGTCCTGGCCGTGACATCACTCGCGAGAGGGCGCCACTCCAAATTTTCGCCGCTAATGGGCTACGTGGTGTTGCCGTGAAGCCGTCTGAAAAATCTGTCGTTGAGTGTACACTGCAAACTCCTCCAGCCGACGACACGGCGTTAAAGACAATTCCTTGCGATTCCTCTCTGTTATTCGAGCCAGCATTAGCGCAACTTTCGTTCCCTTTCAATAAAATTACAACAGATTATTTACTGATTGAAGCACAAATTCTCCGAGTTTAGCCTGAGTTTTTCCAAACTATTCAATATCCCTGGGAATTCCCGGTTTTCCCCGCTAGTAGACACCCTGGATGCTGAAGCGAGAGAAATGCAGATTTTGACATCATGTTTTGTCAACCAGGGGGAGAAAAAGCTGCAATATGTCGCCATCTCCAACTCAGAAAACAACATGTTGCATGTGTTGCTTCCAATGAGGGTGAAGACTTAACCCATGTGGGCTGCATCCATTCAGGTGCATAAAATGATGTCGCCATCTCTGCAATAAGCAGCCAGACAGGTAACTGCCAAGTCTGAGTTTGTTCAGTACAAAAACGTGTGAATATAAGGTCACTGTTTTGTGCTAGATTCAGTCTTCTTTAAACAAGTCTACAAATCCCACCTGAGTTAGCCGACAGTGTGAGAGTAATTTTGGATGTTCTTACCTCACACACAAGTATATTTAACTGTAATACGGATATTTGTTTGGGGGCAATAACTTCAGGCTATTAGGGGTTAAGACAGGAAAAAAAGCAGACACACTTCTCTTAAGAAAAAGAAGTGGGGGGGGACACACTTGTAGATTTGGATTCTTTTGGACTGCTCAACTAATAAAGAAGCTTTTCACCAAGTTTGGTTGCTATACGTACTGTATAAAAGAATGAAATTATAATTTTTTCATGTGACGGTGACGTGCGCTTGCTCCTGAAATTGCTTGTGAATGCTGTTGTCACATCGGGCCGCAAAGTGACAGAAACTGGACAAACAATCAATGCCCTTTGTGTTTTCTTGCCATAAGAGAACAAACAAGGCTGCAGCATAATGTGCAGAAAAAGTGCCAGAGAAAACTAACAGTTTCAGCTGTGATGAATTGGGATTGAGTCACAAACTGAAACTGAAACCGTGTTGAAAAGACAACGAAAAAGGCATATTTTCAATAAGAGCGAGTCTGGATTGACTGGCCAACCGAAACAGATTGGTAAATTAGAATTGAATTACAATAAGTGAATACAAGGATTTACAATTGGCACTAAGTCTTGGTTGCAATTTGTCAAGGTGCTGTGAACATGTGCTGAATTTCCTTAGGGACACTGCACATCATTTCACTTTCTATCATCTGGAGCAGCATGCCAGGCAAACCTCTCGAGGATTTATTAAAGAGCTTCTCTGAATTTCTGCTGACTCAACATCACAGCAAAAATTTTTTACATGAGCAAAATTTTAAATCAGACTTCATTGGAGCCGAAATTTATGTTAGTTGGTTATTCATGATCATCAAATGCCAGTGCGTAAAAAACATGGGACGAACTTAGAAGGGACACACACGGCACTGGGTATGTCTCTTCTACATTCATCCCTTGTTTTTCATGCATTGTTATTTGACCATCTTAAAATCTAACTGCAGATTTAAACACGTCACAATGTAAGATCAGTGGCTGTCACCATTTCAAGAGCACTGAAGATGCATAACACGCAGTCCCCAATAACATAGTAAATAACTTTTTTTGGTGCTGGAGTTGCATAAGGATAGTCTTGTGGCGTCAAAGTCCAGCTTCCAAAGAACTCAAACATGCCCACAGGGCATGTTTAACCCGGGTTACTCACTGTCACCAGTACAATGTGTTCACAGTCACTGCTCATCATAAGACCACCATGTGCACTCAGCTCTTTGCTTCCCACCCATTGATCCAACTTTGCGTCCTATTTAAAATAATGACAATCATATTTTTGAAAAAATGCGGCTCCCTCTCACAGTTGGAATGAGTGGATCCAAAGCTTCTTTGATGTAAATGCTTGCACGAATGCTAAATGTGTTGACAGCATGTGACATTAGATAATTGTACATACTGTGTAACATTATGTAGATGGGCGCGACATTGTGGTAGTTGGTTTCTACATACTAGAAGGCTTGGAAACAGTAGAGTAAATAAGGAAGAGATTTCCCAGCTCAAGTCTAGAGCTATTTCCTGTCCCCACTCTCTCAGTTAAGTTTTTTCATGCTATAACTTATGTCAAAGCGCAAGAAACATTGCAGCCCTGGCTTATGTTTAAAGGGACACTAAAGCAAAACAATAAATTAGTTTTGACTGATGAAGCAGCCTTTGAAAACACTGTTGCCATTAGTTTCACAATTATAGGTTGATTATCAGAAGAGATAATGAAAGTCAGAGTGTAATTTTTTGAATCTCGTTTTGAAACCCAAATGCCGGTACGTTGTGGATTTAAAAGTAATTTTTCATATTTTGGTGGCATCGGCTCAGTGAAAATTATCAAAACTTGCCATATTCAGTCTTTGGCTCCTTTATGTGGTCAATCTTTGCCGCTAAATAATTACAGTCTAAATCCCCGACGGCATGACAGGAACTTCAAGGCCACCCATCTTAGTGAAAGGTTGATTTACTGATGTAGGAGAAATCATTTCTCTCTTTTGTGTCCCTTTAATGAATTGTGTGATGACCATTGCATTAAGGACACAAGAGCCTTTTTAGCTGTTTAATGCTATCAGAGGATAAAGACTAGGCAATGTCATCTGCACATGCGACGTATTTAGCCTCCTTCCAGGTATTAACTCTTTCGTTACCACGCCAATTCAAATAGATCACCAGTGATTGATGCTTTAGATTGCCAATTTCAACATGTTGGAGCCGTTTCTTATCCACTTAAGGCCATGCAGTAGCTAGTACAGGCACTTCACCTTCAGAATCAGTTTAAATTTTTGCGCTCAGCCGATGTTGTGATTTTTGACTAACTTCTTGCAAACTAATGTGCATATGTTGTAGCAAAAAGAGGCGTGGCTGTCACCTGCTCGAGAAAGAAGTATGCTGCTCATGATGACGTCACACTAGCATCAAAATTTTGTAATCAAATGACTCCCAGCAAGTCAAGAATTAAATTATATCACTGACTTTGCCATCTGACAGTGCTGAGCGGTGATAATTAACTGAAAATGGCGCCAGCTGTTCACTAGAGAGCTTTGGTTTGGAGTCCGAGTCATTTTATTCCGCCAAGGTGTATTTCTGAAGGTCTGCCGCATGTCTGACATGTGGACCTGGCATTTTCAACCAGTTTCCAAAAGTTAAAATTTTGCTTATCTCGTAAAATCTTGGCAAGGGGCATTGCCGGTGTCACTGTGCAGTTATCAAAAGTCGCTCCCATGGCGGCGTCCCGAGCGGCTGCGTTGCGAGAAAAGCATCGTGCTTGAAACTATGCTGCAACCGCACTTTAATTTAGTGATGAGGACTCGAGTTACGATTTCGAAGATGACAGCAAAGAAGATTCAAGCTCTCACGGCGGCAATATTTTGAGTCAGCATGGGACATCCGCAGCTGTTCAGCAAAGAAATTTTCATTCACGCTACAAAGGCCGCCCGCAGCACATC
Source organism: Dermacentor andersoni (assembly GCF_023375885.2). Classification (NCBI taxonomy): domain Eukaryota; kingdom Metazoa; phylum Arthropoda; class Arachnida; order Ixodida; family Ixodidae; genus Dermacentor; species Dermacentor andersoni. The sequence continues at coordinate 4,630,681 of NC_092817.1, read as the reverse complement.
TCGGCCCAGCAATACGGATCAGCGCAAGACAGCTTACAACGGCATGGGCTTTCTTTCTACTCTTCTTCTCTACAGAGGTGATAAAAACAATCTGCAAAAATGCAAACAGATATTCTTGGATGCATAATCTTGTAGTTGCCCTGCTACGCTGAGAGCGATCTGTCCTGGAAGAGGTGCATGACTCTGGAGAAACTGGCGACGTACGTTTCTTGGACTTCTCATCGGACCATCCTCAGAAGATGCCGAAAAGGCGGAACTCCAAATGTGTTACGAGGACCGCAAAGTTGAACAAAAGCTAGACATCTTGTAGGGAAAAGTGCGGAGTGCACCTATGCTTCACAAAATCCAGGAACTACTTCACCGCATGGCATGAGCGATGAACTGGTCTTAGTTTTTGTTTTTTGTATCCGAAGAATGACGGTGTACCAAGCATTTCTTTTTTCAGGCAGTATTCCTGGGTTATTTATCTTTGAAAAGTAAATTCTGAACTTCCCTTTATATTAATGTTTTTGTAGATATCATGTTTTTTATTCTTGTTTTTATCAACTGGCAGCAAAAATGGCGCTTTCTAGAATTTTTATGTTTTACGTAATACATTTTTTTGTTTAGCAACGTCTTTTTGGAAAGGGCATTTCATTATGCACAATATGCTATGCAGCAATGTGTGCTGGGATATTATTTGTAGTGATAAATAATTTTTTCCCCGAGACCTATAAAAAAACGACAATTTTCTTGCAGTAATGAAAGAGTTAATATCATCACTGATGTAGATCGTAAGTCTTTCAGATGCCGCTTGTCATTAGAGGAGAAAAAAAAACTTTTCACTATCAGCCAGATTAAATAAATCAGTGGCAAACAAGAAACTACAATTGTTAAGTTTTTAGAGGTGCGTACACAATATTGTACAAAGTGTCATAGCAGTGACAAAACTCAACAATGTGTCGCATGTGTCTTTTTTCAGGCACAGCAGCATCGGCCCCTGCAACCTTCTTATTTACAGCAAGGCTGTTCAGAGCTGGTTCTGCATCTGGCCGTGTTCTCCTTCCAGCCTTTGGAAGTCATGCTTACATTTGTGTTTTGGTTGAACATTGTAATAGCTTTGAAGATAAACTCAGACATGTACCCTGAAAAGTGTGCGGCACTTGGGCGTTACCCACATTCAATGGGCTGTCCACCGAGCACAGCGCTGGTAGAGATTGTGGTGGAGAGATAAGGCAATTCCTTTTCTTAAAAGTTCTTTCATAATTTTCTGTTTTACGTCTTGCACGTTCTCTTCATCCACGTCTTCAATGCAAGCGGAACTGACCAACTCAATCATCCTCTTCGCCGTCACTTGAGTGGATGTCCGAGACATTTTTCAACTCATTTTCTCCAGAAGCTTGTTGTCACAGTGCTTGTCTGCATTACCAAGTTTCTTTTCATAAAACAAGGAAGAAGGCAGCACTGCAAACTATGAAGCGATTCACTAGCTAGCCAGGTCAAGCACTGCTCCACACTGCATGGCGCTTAGCGTAGAGGCTTCCGAATGTGTTCATCATGACACTTTACACAATTGTGACCGTACACAAATTGCAGCACTGAGAGGACAGCGGGTGCCGGTGCATGCAGGTGCTGTAATGTGAACTTTACACACTCGCACAATTTTTATATCAGTAGGTAATTTTTTGAAAACTGTAGACAATGTTGAATGTAGAAAATAAATGAGAAAGACACCATATCTGGCGATGCCATAAGGCACACTGCCATCCTTAACATATTGCAGGTTTGATTTATCTGTGTTCACTGTATGTCGCAGTAAACACCACATTTGCAAAAGAAATAGTGGAGAATTCGGCTGAAACAGTTAAACTGGCAGCATCTGTAGCATGCTCAGAGTAAAAAGTGCGATTTCGAAAGGTGCACGATTGTTTATAACGCCTGATAGGTTTAAGAAAAGAGGGGCCCTAAAAGGCTGTCTTGTGGCACACCATTTGTAATTCACATACCTACAGATAAACAGTGCACTTCACACTGAAAGTGAGAGCTAGGGTGCGCTATACATAATTAGATTATGAGAATTCCAGCGGATACCAATGTGTTCGAGCTTTGAAAAAAGAACCTCGGGGCTGATTGTTCTGAGAGCCTTTCTAAAATTTACAAGCAGGCATAGTGCAAGAAGTTGTGATGCAAAGCTAGTTAGTGTGTAGTACTCCTGGTAAACAGAGCATGTTTTGTTGTGTTGATAATTTCTGGTAAAGCCATACTGACAGTGAATAAGGATAGATTACTTTAGAAAAAAAAGAACACAGAGGTGACAGCAAGTAAAATAAATAAAAGGAAATTAAAGTGTGGATAAACGTTTATATTTACTCGAAACATTCCTATCTGATTTTTTGTAAATGGATGCAATTACTGCTTGCTGCATTGTCTGCGGTGACTAGAGCAGTACACTATTGTACAAGTGTGTTAGACATGGCACATGAAAGGATAATAGTGCATCATGCTTTGGACACTGACTGCATCTAGGCTAGAAGTGTCTTGTAAAGCATTAAAGACAGAATAAGCCTCCCTTGCACCTGTTAGTTAAAAAAATAGCCCTTGTGGTACTTGGTCACCGACAAAGCAAAAAAATGCCAGCATTACAACAGCCGTTACCATCCGAATACAAAAATTTAAGGAAGCAGTGGATTATCTTAGTTCCTGTAATTCTGCTTTGGAGTGCCTCGGAATTTCCATTTATTATTAGTAGATTCACATATCTCCATTAATTTTTCAGGTTACTTGAAAAGGTCATGTCAAATAAATTATTCTAATAAGCCTTCCTAGTGAACTGGATTTCCAGGGTGTCTACCAATTTAACACTTCCGAATTCCCTGAGTTGTCCAGGTTTTCCCTGAGTGGCTTTGCAATATTCCCTGAGTGACACAGAACTTTGTTTTGTGTCAAGCTGGGCTGACACCATGTCGCCCGATGCTGTCACTCTCTAGTAAGCATGTTAAAAAATAAAAAAGCGACTTCCAGTTTTTATAATAAGGAGTAGTGCTTACTTTATTTAATAAGAAAACTGAAAGGGGGGGGGGGGGGGTGGCTAGAGTGAAGTGCTCAGCAAATAAAATACCTTCGAAAAAAGAAAGGTAAAATCAATTGCGAATCGAGTTGATCATTCTCAAATACGAATAACAAGGAGATGCATACAGAAGCAAATATTTTCGAATATGAGCTATTTCTATCTATTGATTACAAGCTCATTTGTATGATGTCCAAACTTTGTCACAAGTGAGATTCTCTCTCAACAGCTGTTAAGTCACTCTCAGCTGTCCAGACATACTCTCAGCCCGAGCACAACACCTCAGTGTTGCGTTTCGCTGCTTGAAAGAGTTTATTTTGGTTTTAATGAGGGACACCTGCATCTCGGCGTCAGCTGATACACTGTTTTTTGATCTCAAGCCTCTTCAAAGAAGCGGCGGCATGCCTCCTTTCCCGTTCATTCCTCAATGCGTCAGTCCTTTCTGTTCTCGTCCTCCTTCCGACGCACATTCACTTCACGAACCATTTGAACCATCCTCTTGGTCAGTTGTACAGTGAATGTACGATTTTCACCACTCCCTAGGGGCCACAAGAACATAAAAAAAAAATCGGGCAGGGTACAGCTAAAGTTAATCATTCACACCACAATTTGTGTGAAATGTCTCATATTAAGAGAGCTACAGACGATAACAAGTTACCCTCCTCCATAGGCATGCATTTTCTCCTCAACTCGTTCGCTGAGTGATAAGGGCTAAGCTGCACCTTCACTGGCTCTGCGTCATGATGGCACGCTGTATTGTCGACTTCCGATTCTCTAGGAGCGCGCGCGGTGTGAAGTGACGGCCGCAAACACGCCAATCCTGGCGTGTTTGTGGCCGTCACTTTTGCTTACACCGGAAGATTACTAACACAATAGCGTTTTGCGAGTCCGGTATTAGGGTAAACCCAAGCGCAAGGGGACAGGGCCTGGCCGTTTGACCATGTCGTTTCATGGGATGAGCAGGAGCGCCAATGTGAATGGCCTGCATGGTGCAGCCACTTGGTGGCACAGAGCTCAACCACACACAGTAGCAGTAACGAAATGTATTCTTGATTATGGCGTGGCCAGCACATAGGACTGGCGGATAGTGCCAGTCCTATGTGCTGCAGCCAGTCCGCTCGTCTGCTGCCTTGCAGAGAGACAAGATGTCCCAGCTTGACATATTGCCAGTCGCTACGTTTGCAGCCCACAACGCAACAAAGCTGAATCATGGTGCTAGCGAAAAGACTGAGACTGACTCTGATTGTGGAGCTCTCGTCAAAATGGAGCACGTTGTAACACAAGCAGACGACGCTTGCTGTGTGCCGGAAGTGCTTAAGTGCAGTGAGAAATTTTTGTTGAGCATTCTCTTTCTGTTACTTTCTTTTTATAGAAACAAATTAACTAACATTACAACTATTACGAACATCATTCATTCACCATAAAGATGGAAAAATTATTGATGACGCGCCCTGGGCAGCCAATTGGATAGGTCGCGCTACTGACGTCAATTGGGTGATTTACGTCATATGGGTAGGGGCGGCTGAAAATTCCACCAAGCAATGTGCTGCGATCGGCAGCGATGTACATTCTTAAAACCTTAGAATAAATTACACGCTTTATGCGGAGCACTTAGATGCGTCAATTAATGATAAGAAGGACCTACTTTATCGACTCCATACATTTGTACGAAATCGTCAAAAGCGTTTCAGGGTCTTTTTAAGGCTCAAATCGCCACAAGCACATGCGAAAAAGCTCTGAATGCGAGCCAGTACACTTATTAGGTATATCGGTGCTCGTACGGTGACAGGAGATGGCGAGTGTACACATGTATAATTAAGGAATAAATATTACGTCCCGTGACAATTGCCCCTTCGGACGCATGTTATGCTTCACTACGTAACACTACTGTACTAAGGCGAAGATAACTTTCAGGAACCTGCCTTATGCAACGCGCTGTGCTTTCTGAGCTTCGAAGCTAATAGCGAGGACCACAAAGGCGGAGTCGCATTGCTGACAGTGGCGAATTCTCTCAATGAAGAACACGGCACCGAACGGCAAGAAGCTTAACAGCAAACATCGAAGCAGCTGGGCCTAGCGCTGCCGCGATGTTGGGTACGGCTGCAAGCGGATCTGCGTGCGAAAGCGCCGTTCGAGGCGGCGAGGTAATCAAAATGGCGGCGGTGGTGGCTGTTTGATTAATGCTATTCTGGACCTTGGTCACGGCAAGAACTCCGGAAAATTGGACGGCGAAGTGTTCTTGCGTCCAAAATGTCAGACGTTGACTATATGGGGTACGTGGTGGTGCCGCGAAGCTGTCAGAATTATCGGGCGTCCGGAAAGTCGGTCATTGACTGTACACTGGCACGTCCTCCAGCCGACGACACGGCGTCAAAGTAGATGCGTTACGATTCCTCTTTGTTACTCGAGCCAGCATTACCGTGGCTTTCGTTCCCTTTTAATAAGATTACAGCTAATTTTCCCTGATAGAAGCACAAATTCTCTGAGTTTTCCCGAGTATTTCCAGGTTATTCAATATCCCTGAGAATTCCCGGTTCTCCCGGTTGGTAGACACCCTGATTTCACTGCTTATGTTGTTTCTTAGAGATTTGAAAGTAGCGGAAAATTCAGGTTCTTCAGGATTGATAAATTTACCAAATAGCTTTTATTTTTTACAAGTCAGATAAATTAGGTAGTCATTCAAGGCTTGGATGCTTTTTACATGGTATTATATCGGTGACCAGAAAGTAATTGCTATAGATCAGCAGAAAAGGTTGATTTCACTATATGTACACTCAGACGTGGATCTTTCACAAACAAGTCCCAAATATACGGAAGCAGTGTGATCCTTGAAATATGTCAAGCTTTCATTCCCAGATTATCCAGCAAAGTGATTTGACAGAAGCTTTGTGGAAAAATTATTTTTGAACTTGTAAAAAACAAGCAAGTTATTACTAATGTTAGTGGCAACAACTCCAGAATAACAAGCTATTGCATGGTTAGTGACATTTAAATTTAATGTTGAAAAAGTTTTGGTTCTAACATGCACTGACCATGTACTGATGTGCAATGACTCATGACCAGCATTTGCTGTTGGAACACAGCATGGGCCACCTATGTTTAAAAAAAAGTAAAATATAAGCACTTGCACGACTACACGACAGAGGGAAACCAGATGGACCTTGGTAAGGTAATCCTACCAAGGTTGCTGCACCCAAGAGGAATAAAAGGAGGAGGTCATGGCACATCCCTGACCTTGTTCAGTTCGAGGCAGTGATTTGAAAGTGCAACTTAAAAGGGGTGCGAGAGCCCAGTTACAATGATAAAATGTTGAGAATAGCTGGCCGACACTGTGATGCCCCCTTTAAGTTGGCCTAATGCAATGCAACAGCTTATGTAAGCAATGTTACTTAATACTTACCTTGTCTAAATACTGCAGGAGGTCTGTCAAAAGAGAAGGTAAGCTGGCGTGTTTCGATGAAGCTGCCTCATCGTTTCCACTCTGAAAGAAAAATGGCATTGATCTCTGTTTTTTGTCTAAGACCACTTGTACAGACATTAAAGTCACATGTGCTTTACAGAAACGGGAGAGGTAAATTGGTGCTCAATTTGGCTGTTGTGGGCCAGAAATTGGAAAAGGCAGCTGTTGCTGCACATTATCATGCAGAAGGCCCTTAGCTGCCCTCCACAACATTTGCTATTGTTCTTTATTAAATAATAATGAGGAAGTAGGCCAATTTATTTATGGCTACCCCATACTTACTGGTAATAAAGCAACACTACAGACAATAAAGAAAAGTATAAAAACTGTACACACACTAGCTCACATCACAAGCACTAATTCAGTGAATTACTACAGGTCTACCAGCACTGTTTAGTACAGGAACAGCAGCAACTGCATGAACAAAAATTATTATATACACAGCAATCATGCACGAAGTTTTATAAAGAACTATGCAGGTGAAACTAATTGCATGTTGTTAACGGCAACCTGAAGTTTACAGCCGGTATGTCAACGCTAGCTGTTAGAGCACCTTTGAAAACATCAACTTCAATTGTTTGCGGCGCTCTATGTCTTGGTCTTGTGTGGCTATTTATTTTCAGAAGCCCACAAAATGTTAAAAAGATGCCATGTGACTACATGCCAGTGCTCAGCAATGACAGTGCTCTCAAACAAACTCAGTGGAAGGTAACTGCCTTGCATTCAGCACACTGTCCTGCACAGTGTATCACATTTGAGCTAGATTTGGAGCGGGCAGCACGCACCAATAACACACGAAGGAAAAATTGCTCACGCGCATGAACATAGCCATGGCAAAGCGACAGCACGCACCAGAAGCCGACTAAAAGAAATCGAGCAGCTTTTTGCATTGTCACAGTGAGAGCTACTAGGGGCAGAGGGCTGAAACAATACCGCCTATGAGCTACCTTCAGAAACCAGCACGAATGCGACACACTTTGCAAAGCGATGTGCTAAAAGCAAGGTTTACTTCCCAGCAGCCTTTACACTGAGCTTGTTTGACATTACTGTCGTTGCTGCGCATATGGTCACATGCTATTTTTAATATTTCACAAGGTTTACACACAGAAAGAAAAGCCACGCAAAACATACTGTGCTGCAAACAATTGAAGCGGATGTTTTCAATGGTGCTCTAACACCTTGTCTTGACATATCTGCCTAACAAGTTAGTTATTCATTACAAACTAAATTATGAATGAAGCAATTATTTACGTAGAAGGTTTTACTCTTATTTTTTAAAGAACTTGGTGCTTGATAACTGGGACACCCCAGATAAAACAGAAAGCACAACATAATTGACACACAAAGTCTCACAAAAGCAAAACAAAGTAACTACAAAGGTTAAGTCAGATTATCGTGAAGGACATTGACAACATGTGTCTGCACAGCAGGTTAGCCTGACCAGGGACTCTATTCACTAAGAGAGGTGAAGGCACCTTCTGCTGGTCACACTAGGAGCAGGTGCTCTGCTGAGGCTGCACTAACAAGAGGTCGGCCCATACTGTCTGCATAGCTATCACCCCATGGTGAAAACAACACAATGGACAAGTGAAAAGACATCTTGTCACCTGTCCAAGTCTGTTTTGATAATGACAAAGTCCAGCTGCCGTGACCATCACTAAAACTGCTTTTAGTCTTGTATTTGAAATAAGCAAACAGCAGCTACCCATTAGTGAAAAATAAAAAAATTCGGCGGAGACACTTAAGACTGCTTATGTGTGGGAATGCAAAAGCATTATAGTCCCTTTGGTGAGGTGTTTTTGACTGATGTTTTTGAATAGGAGGCAGTGCGCTCATTTTATGCACACATGACGTGGCACCACCTCCTTCCTATTGGCTGCGCCATCACATGCCCAGTGACGCACTAGGCCACAACTTTAGTCAGCCAGATGCCTGCGACGGGACGTGTGCAATGACATACGCACACCTTTAGTCAGCCAGAACCGAGGAGCCACTGCGGCGTCGGGGAAGCATGCTCGTCTCACACCCCGGAGTTCGTTTCTCACCCAGACCCAAATGTACCAAATTTTCTTTTCATAGCCGTTAATTTACTTTGTTTACAGGAACCCCCATGACAAATTTTGACATTAATCCGAGCATTTCTGGCGTGTTTTTAGTCTTTGTGCTGTCAACCAATTTTGGTACCATCGCTCGGTCATGCCGCTGTCGCCGGACTTTTGCGTAATGGGGCATGTAATGTATTCACATTAAAATAGTACAATGCGCTTCACTGCTGATTAGCTTCTTACACCACTTCCTGGTCAAGTGCATCTAAAATCAATAACTGAAAATCTCGTTGGGTTGGGAAGCAAACTCATATTGGAAACAGAATTCCAAACGAAGTACTTGTGGTCAAAAAAGGGCTAGAGCTTTCACACAAAACCCGGAACATTAACCCATTTCACAACAGCAGCACCTTGGTTGGCATTCTTTATTAATGAAAAACATGTCTGCTTATTTGCGCCGAGGCACTACACAGCTGCCAGACATTTAAACATGGTGATAACACTAACGGGGGCTCTTTGCAGAAATGTAAAATGTGAGGAGGAACATGTACATAAGCATGTTGATTGCAGTAGGGCAGTTTTTGATATCCTGTTGCCACGTGAACATTGTTAGACAAGACAAATTGGTAGATGTATCTGTTGGTACACATGCTAATTCATTGAAGGTCATGCATGGTAGCAGTCACCTAGCCAGCCACTGCAAAGGTTGTGGCTGTAGGTTATTATAGTCTGGGTGATGCTGTGTCATAAATAAAAGTTGCAGTTCTGTTTGAAGGGCAAAGCTTTGACAGAGATAGCACGGTGTTAGAATATTCAAGAACCTAAGGCTTGTAGATTCATGGGCAGTGTAAATTGCAGGACACTGCAAACTCATTCACAGACTAAAATAAACACACAGGGTGTGACATGCCCAAAGCCACAGATGAACAGATTTGAGCACTCGTGGTCACAGTGCTGGCGTGATGAGGAGCGCCACCAGTGGGGAGCAAAAAAAGCAACAATTCCATTCCCTTCACTCCAACACTGGCTGCGCAGGAATGCCTTCGCTGTTGCGCTCACACGCAGCAGGTCACATGACTTCCAACACTTGGTGTGCAGGCTTGACAGGCTTGCCTACACATGTGGTGGAGCACCTAGAAACCGCAGAGCCCCAGTGCTCATACAACTACCATTGCAATAAATAGATATAGGGAGCAATAAAGAATGTGAGACACGGGAAGTATACACAGTTCTGCAATGCAGTAATGATTGTGTTCCATTGCTTAACATAAAATAGTTGTCATATCTTTAAGTCATTCGCGGTTACATTTTTTGTTTTCCTTTCCTGTTGCATGTGCACTTATATATAGGCAGCGGACAAGCAGTAGACACAATCAGTGCTTTGCGGGGTGGCTCCTTCACTCTGTGTCCTGTTGTCATGGCACTTTTTTTTTATTAAGCCATACCAAGCCAGTGAAAACACAATCCTGCAGATTTGTAGGTATTGGTAACTACAGTGGAACCCCGATTATATGACTTTCTTGGGACCGCGAAAAAGCATAGCAAAATCCGAACATAAGTTATGCCTATAAAAATGCTACTTATTTCGCGCGACAGATTTATGAGAAACTTCAATGTAAACTACTAACATACTCTGCAGGGCTTGGAAACCCAAATTACCGAAAAGTAAATGCGATAAAAATGAATGCTGCAGTACAGGTACAAATCATGCTTTATTCAAATGAACCTTTATGGCACTCCACTGTCCACTGCTGCGATTCCCGCCAGCTGGCGCGAACTTTAAAAAAAGTCGTTAAGTTTCTTTTGGACCTTGTTTGATCCGTGAACCAAGAGCTTTCACTCGAGTTGGGCAACGTTCAAAAGGAGGTCCTCTGCGGCGTCGCGTGAACAGATGAAGTTCCAGATGCCGTCTATGTGCCGTAGCACCTCGGCGAATGTGGTAGGCACAGGCACGGCACCTGTGGCGTCATCGTTGTCCTCGTCCGATGTCACAGCGGTGTCGGCACTGGGCGAAGCCTCCTCGATGGTGTCATCTAGCGACACCTCGCCGCAGATCGCAATGTTGTCGTCGGCCTCCACGTACTCGGTGAAGGTTGTGGTGAGGTTTAAACCCTCGAAATCGTTGTCAGCAAAGCCTGCATCGGCCTTGAGCAGCATCGAGACTGTTGCGTCCCCAGCAGAGGAGGCAGTCTCTCGCTTAAAGCCACAGTGCTTGAATGAGTTAGTAATTGTGCTTTGTGACACTGCATTCCGCGAACTGGCAATAAAATGCATGGCGTCGAGCACAGTGATATTTTTTTCTGACTCGCTGTGCTTCATAGCTGCCAGCAGACACTGCACTAACCGCTTCTGGTACCCTTGCTTGACGCACTTAATGATGCCAGCATCCAGCAGCTGCAGCCGGCTTGTGCAGTTGGGCGGAAAAAAACAACAACCCTAATGTTCCTCGGGCTGGGTGTATCGGGTGGGTGGCACGGTGTGTTGTCCACGAAAAGCAATATTTTCCTCACCTTAGCCCCCATTTTGTTATACAGCTGCAGCAAAAAATTGCTGAAGTGCGAAGACGTCATCCACGCCTTTTTGTTGAAGTTGTAGCTGCACGGCAGCATCTTCAAGTTCTTAAAGCACCGTGGCTTTGCAAACTTTCCAACGAGCATGGGCAGCCTCTCGGAACCGTCCTCGTTAGCACAGAATAGTGCTGTCACACGCTCTTTACTACGCTTGCCACCATGACAGCAGTCACCCTTAAACACAAAAGTTTGCTCAGGCTGCATATGGTAAAAAATACTGCTCTCATCAGCGTTGAAAACGTCACAGGGCTTGTATGCAGCAATCATCTCTGGCAGCGACTCCATCCACTCGTTCACCATTGAAACGTCCACGGAAGTGCTTTCTCCGCAGCAGCGGCTGTACACAATCCTGTTTCGTTTTTTAAAGCAATCCAGCCACATGTTCGATGCCTGAAAGTCGTCGATGCCCAGACGCAATGCCATAAGGTGCGCCTTTCCTTTTAGAATGGCACCGTCAACATTGATCGCAGAGCTCCGTGCTTGATGTAGCCACTTGACGAGAACTTTTTCTAACTTCTCATGCTGTCCTTCTTTTACCGCTTTCCGCTTGAGCACGAACTTGTTGGCATTCTGCAATATCACTGCTTTGTTTGCCAGGATCGTCTTAAGCGAAGATTCGGGTATCTTAAGTCCCAGGCAATGCTGGCTTTTGTGGCTCCATGCCGCTTTTCCGCTTCCTCGATAATATTCAGCTTATCGCCGAGCGACAGAACTGCCCGCTTTTGGGACATTGCGCATCCGTTGCTCCACACAACTCAAAATCTCTGCTGAACGCTGGTAGCTAGAATCACGACGAAGAACACATGCGATAAACCTAGGCCTCTCAGCACTACTTTGTCGGCGATCTGCTGCTGGGAAACTGGAAGGATAGAAATGCTTCCCCAACGCAACGCCACCGAGATGAGAGGGAGAAAGTGATTGTGGAGACGAAAAGGCGTCATTTCAGCACTGCAGGCGTCACTGGCGGCTGCTGGTGGGGGGAGAGAAACGCTTCCCCAACGCGACGAGAGGGAGTCAAGCGGCGTCAAGTGCTCCGCATGCAGAGAGATGGAGCGAGGAAAGAGACCGGCGGCACTTTTCTTTCATCTGCCGTTACGTCCTGCGCTTCGCGAGGGTGGTCGTCGTGTAACGCGGGTCAGGTGTAAGATTGCATCGGATAACCGGAGTTTTTAACCCTTTGAAGGTTTTTGCCATATATGTACGGCGGCGGTTTTCTGTCCCGCAAGGTCTTTGCCGTACGGGTACGGTTTCGACCCTCCGTTTGAAATTTCGCACGATAATGATGATGCGTGCCTAGTGGGAGGTGCTGCCACCTCTTAGGACTTACAAGAAGCATTTGAAATTTGCGCTACCTTCTTGCAGAGATAAAAAGAACTGATTTCTAGCTTCAGCGCGTCGCGCAGACTGTGGCAACACCCCTTTTGCGGTTTCAGTTTTGCCGCGTGATAGCAATGGAGGCCCGCGAAACGCGATCTTTCTCTTTGTCGGCACTCTCTTGCAGGGGTTGGGGAAGTTGATTTCTATCTTGATTGGTGCTGCTCTAAGCTTGTTGATCATCGCCGCTCGCGAGGTATTCTCGCTCTCAGCGGCAATGCGCCTTTCGTGGTTTCGGTTCCGCCGCGTGATCGCAACGGAGGCGCGCAAAACATGACTTTTCTCTTTGTTGCTTTGTTGGTAATCTCTTGCAGGGGCAGCGGAAGTTGATTTCTATCTTGATTGGCGCTGCTCTTAGCTTGTTTATCACCGCCGCTCACGAGGTATTCTCGCTATCTGCGGCAACGCGCTTACGTGAGAGGGTGCCTCACACCTCTGTCCAAGGCAGCCGCACGAAGAGAATATGTCATGTGTGTGCCAACACAACTCGTTGCTCCAAGAGGAGAACAGACATGTGTTTTAGGTGTGCAGACTGCGATAAGGCACTGTGCGTAGACCTGTGTTTCAAGGAGTTCCACACTCTGAAATACTATTGAACATTTTTGCAGTTCTGAGTGATGCCGACACCAAAATACTGTTCCTAATTTTTTTTTTACTATATTTATTCCCGACTTTATACATTCTGTAGATTCAAGATCGGCAATAAAGTCATTTGACCACCTGGGAAAGCTATTTTCAAAATAATTCGACCCTCAAAGGGTTAATGTGTTGCTTCTATGGGGACTTAGCCGGGACTGCGCTAATCCGTCGTAAAACCAGGGTCGTCGCAAAACCTGGGTCATCGCGAAACCGGGGGATGTATAACTGGGGTTCCACTGTATTAAGAAATTCACAAGGGGAAGGATGAGTCATAAATGCAAAGGTTGGCATTTATCATCCCTATGTCAACTTTCCCTGCCTTTGCAAGTAAGTGAAAACGGCATGAAGGAGTTTGGCATATCATGCAGTCTGCTACTACTGCTACACTACTGTGGTGCATGCAAAGTGCAGCCTCAAATGGTCATGAAGTCACGCATAGGGCATGCCCAATGGCACCACGTTAAGTTGCTCTAAAACTCATCATACGATCTCAATGTGCCAGTATTCACAGGATGTGGATGATGTAAGCAACAGTGCCATGCAAGATGGTCCAATGTTCTGGTTTTCAGCTACAGATAAGTCAAAGCATGCCTGGAGTTTGAGGCAGAGTTTTGGAACTGGCACAACTGTGAGAGTGATTACCATGTTCATAATCTACACTCACAGATGTACAATTGGGGTGTGAATACACTACTGCAAAGCCACATAACAGTTTTAGGATATGAGATATGTATAGTAGCTAAAGTGGATGTATACCATTTTACAGCAAAGCTGTCTATGGCTAGGATCCCGGGGTTTCTTTGTGGCGTAACGTCGACAGAAAGCTGTCATCATCTGTGGCTAATATCCCATATGCAATGACTCATAACCCCACAAGGCGGAGGCTACAAGCACTCAGCATAGTGAAACGGACAATGCATACATGGAATCACGCATACAACATACAGAACAGCACCCATTTCAATAAAGAAAATGCTCAAAAGAAGCATCCAAATCCCATAATTGATGATAAGGTGCTCCTGCACCTACATAAAATGCGAAGTACATAGCACATCCCACATACGTTTCCCAGTAAAGATTACTGTTGCGCAAGCTGCCGTGGCAACGGCAGCTTCACTGTAGCGTACAATGCAGGGAGTAACGTAACTACACTTTTGTACGTAAAAGAAGAACCCACCGAGCGACTGATTTGTGTTTTGACAGTGCTATGGGAAGTCCAAGTATAGTGAGGGCTCTTGAAGAGCAGCGTGCATGCGAGGTGCAGTGAACTTCTTTTCTATCTGGTCCACTCTTTGTGGGTGCACCAAGTAGTGGCACAAGCCAAGTCACAGGCCGTCAAACGTCTTAGGCTAATAATTAGGTAAAGTGCATATGAATGTGACCATGTGAATAATTTCAACCTACGTCACAATGAACACCCATGTACTTAGATTTAGGTGCACGTTAAAGAACCCCAGGTGGTCAAAATTTCCAGAGTCCCCCATTACGGCGTGCTTCATAATCAGATAGTGGTTTTGGCAAGTAAAACCCCATAATTTAATTTTAATTTTTTTTTACGTCACAATGGGTAATCATTCTAGTTGTCATTTACAGCTTCACAGTGTGGATTGGACCAGTTTGTTTCTTTTTTTTTTGAGAGACATTCTAAGAAAGCAATTGCACAGCATCTTGTGACACTGTAATATCATTGCTGGTACAGTTTTGCTGAGCTCTCTATTAATGCATGTTTCGTGTGCTACTGCATGCTACATTGAGCTTGCTTGTTCAGGCAGGGTTTACAAACAAGAATGTGGACATTCACCATTTGCTGCAAAGAATGCCTTGCAGACTTCTGCAGAACAGGAGACGTTCCCAATGCCTTATTGTCTGCTGACATCAAGGCTGTTCTAATGGGTTTGCCAGATGACCTCCGAGACTTCTCAAACTTTTCTTGATGCAGCACATTATCACCATGGGTCTGCCGCAGAGCTGACAGACTGTAGCCTCGGGCATTAAGCCATTCTTTCAGAGTTTCCCTGCAAGAAAGTAACCACACCTTTAAAAATCATCCACGACAGATAGCGCAATTTGGCTCCTTCAGCTGGTGCACATCAAGAGGTGGTCAATAATTGCATGACAAACTGTATTATTCCCCTACCTAATTAGCAAAGTTACCATTCTATGTATTCATTATAGAACATGTGTTGAAATCGCGTAACTGAAGCTGGCAGTACTCAAGACATACAAACTGACAAATCCTAAGACTAGCACTATTTTATTATATCCCTCCTCAAAACATGCTCTGAAATATACCTTTTGTCAGAAAAGTTACAGGACTAATTTCTATCAATTTTTTTATGACATACAGATTCAGTGAATGGATGTTATCCAGCTGATTTTAGTATGTGCTCAGAGTAGACATAGTCTCGAATGACTTTAGCAACCCACAGTTTGGCTTGTTTGCGCATTGGTAGTTGGGCATTACACGTGTGACCTGTTGGATATAAATTCTAAATAAAGTCAACATTAAGCAAGAAAAAACCCCATATTGAGACAGAAAACATAATTCAGCAAGTACATGGTGATGAAGCATGATTGCAAAGCCATGTATATGAGTGGCGGCAAAATTTTCTAAAAGGCAGATATTCGATGCAAAATGATTCCAGAGTTGGCTACCTGTCAATGTCACAGACCGCAGCAAATGCGTAACCTGTGAATAATTATTGCACGAACATTGGCGTTACTGTGTGTAAAATATGAGAAAATCTGACGTTGAACACAATGATTTAGGAAAATGGAAACTAAATGTAGGTATCGTTCTTCTGACAATGATGGACAAACAGGAAAAAAGACCGCAGTACAAGTGCAGCTTGTAATGAAGCAGACGTGCCTCATGTTTTGGATAGCAGCTCTGAGACGATGACGACGACCCGTGCTGTGATTTGCGAGAGAGCTGAGGCTGTTCGCTGCTGCTAGGCTGCTGTTTCTCGTCTTAAATTAAACATCATTACATTTGGTGGAGATTGCTGGAATCCCTCAAGTCACTCTGGAGCTCCACACTCAAACGTTACTCACCGACACCATGACTGATGTGACCTACGCACCGACTGTACCCATGGTTGCTCCTGTCACCTGCGCCGGCGTTCTCCGTCAGCGCGACCTGGCCATCTTTTGCGGGACTGGAGAACATGACGTCGAAGACTGGCAGTTCTATGAACGTGTAAGCGCTCACAATAAGTGGGACGAGCAGTCTAAACTGAATAACGTCATATTTTACCTTGCTGATGTCGCAAATCTCTGGTTTAAGAACCACGAATCTGACATTTCGAGTTGGTCCGCATTCAAGACACATTTCGCCAAAGTGTTTGGCTGCCCCGCTGTCTGCAAACTACGCACTGGACAGTGTCTACGCCAGCGAGCACAGCAAATGGGCGAGAGCTTCCCCGGCTATATTGAGGATGTCTTGGATATCTGCAGCCGTGTTAATCCAACGATGGCGGAGGACGAGAAGATCAACCATATTCTGAAGGGTACTGAGGATGACGCGTTTTAAATGCTGTTGGCCAAGAGTCCAACTAGCGTCTCCGTACTTTTCAACCTGTGTCAGAGTTTCGACGAATTGCGCCGCCAACATAACATCGCTCGCTAAAATGCCCCACAGGCTGACTCGGTCTTGGCCATTGCAGCTGCCGCTGGCCATACCAATCCTTCTGCTCTCGTCCTTCAGAGCAAGGATCTCATACGTGAGGAAGTGGCCCGCCAGCTGGCGCTACTCCCTCACAGTCAGGAGCCTGCCCCAACAGTGACTCTGGGCGTGCAACAAGCCATCCGTACCCAAATATCTTACGCACTTACCCCGTTCGACTGCCAGCTCCTGTGACGGCGCCGCTCTCCTATGTTGACTACCCGCCGCTATTCGTGTCTCTGACGGCACCGCTCTCTTATGCCGACTATCTGTCGCGGGTCCCTCCTCTGCCGCTCAACTATGCTGCCGCTCCAATGCACCGGGTTCCCCCTGCTCCCATTCCACGACAGTCACCCCAGCCTCTCCATCGAGCCGACACGTGGCGCACACCAGACAACAGGCCTGTTTGCTTCGCCTGTGGCATCGCTGGTCACGTGTGCTTTTGTCGTCGTAACATGTCCTCGCACCGTTGACGCCTTTGACCAGTTTCCCTCCACGCCACAACATCCCGCCAACGTATGCTGCCAAGGCTCCGCTGACTCGGCGCTGAGACAGTAGTTGTTCTCCTCCACGTCGACAGTTGCTGTCACCTATGCGTCGTCGGCCACCTACTGCCGAGGGAAACTGACTAGCGGAGTTCTGGAGGCAAGAACTGCAAGCTCATCGAACTTTCTAAGGCCTCAATTTTCACCACAGAATGTCATTGACGTCCATGTCAAGGGAGCATCCGCCCAAGCGCTTATCGATACCAGGGCTGCCGTTTCCCTCATCCACGAAAATCTTTCTCGCAAGCTAAAAAAAGTCACGACCTCTCCATCTGGCATGGCACTCTGCACTGCTAGCGTGCAACGCATTCATCCTACAGCTGTATGCACAGCCTGTGTAGTCATCCAAGACATATTGTACATCATTGAGTTTTTTGTGTGGCCCTCCTGTTCTCACGATCTCATCCTCGGGTGGGACTTCCTGTTACGTCATAATGCCACAATCGATTGTTCTCGAGCGGAAGTGGCCCTTTCGCCGCTATGTGACTCCTCATTGGTCAATGCCGACCTCAGTGTTCACAAGGTCTTTGTTGATGATGATACTGATCTACCTCCGGAGACGTCGGTGCTTGTGACCTTGTCGTGTAATGCCGTGCCAGACTCAACTGTAGCGTTTATGCCATCTGACATACCTGCTCACCGCAAGGACTTACTTCTCCCGTTCGCCATCCTCACGGTTAGGTCTGAATTCGCTTTGATACCCATCTGTAATCTGCACCGGTATCCAGTGACCGTACTGCGCGGTGAGACCTTAGGATTTGTGCAAGCTGTCACGTGTGTTGAAGACCTTGACATTCACGATAGCGCCACCCGTTTACATCTGGACGCCATAACTTCCATCTCCTCAACACCGCCCTTAGCAGTTTTCGACAACGCCATCGCCGTAGACTTTTTGCTGTCTCATTGCACCAAACTTCTTGCTCTACTGAACGACTTCATTTCTTCGTTCGACTGCAACAAGCCATCCTTGAGTTGCACGACAAGTGTCTCTCATACTATCGACACTGGTTCCCATGCTCCCTTGCTACAGTGTGTGTATCGCGTTTCCACAGAAAAGCGCCTATTTATCATGGGACAAGTGGACGACATGCTGCAGCGCAGCATCATTCAGCCTTCTCAAAGCCCTTGGTCATCACCTGTCATTCTAGTGCAGAAAAAAGATGGCACCATTCGGTTTTGTATCGATTACCACTGCCTAAACAGGATCACAAGAAAAGATGTCTACCCACTGCCTCGGATCGACGATGCTCTTGACTGTCTGCAAGGTGCCGAATGCTTCTCCTCTTTAGATCTCCGCTCCGGCTATTGGCAGGTTCCCATGGCTGAGGCTGACCGCCCAATGATAGCTTTCATCACTCCCGATGGCCTGCATGAGTTTACCGTTATGCCTTTCAGGCCCTGCAATGCTCCCGCTACCTTTGAGTGCATGATTGATACCATCCTTCCCGGACACAAGTGGAAGACTTGTTTATGTTACCTGGATGACATAGTTGTTTCCTCACAGAATTTTCCGACACATCTCACTCGTCTGCATGACATCCTGACCTGTCTCACTTTAGCTCGCCTACAGCTCAACCTCACGAAGTGCCGTTTCGTTGCCCGAAAATTAACTGCTCTGGGTCACGTTGTCTCGAAAGATGGCATCCTTCCTGATCCAGACAAGCTTCGCGCAGTCGCCGAGTTTCCGAAGCCCACATCTATCAAGGCCCTGCGAAATTTCATAGGCCTGTGCTCTTATTTTCGATGCTTCGTGCGGAACTTCGCCTGTATTATCGTACCCTTGACGAAGCTGCTTACCGCAAGCAAAGGCATTTCTGCGTGGTCATCAGCATGTGATGAAGCCTTTGACAAGTTATGCGAGTTGCTGACTTCCCCTCCGATTCTTCACCATTACGACCCAACTGCGCCAACAGAGGTTCACACTGACGCCAGTGGTCTCGGCCTTGGTGCGGTCTTGGCCCAACGGAAAGCCACGAATGAAGAACATGTCGTGGCTTATGCCAGCCATACCCTTAAAAAAGCTGAGATGAATTACTCCGTTACAGAGAAGGAATGCTTAGCCACCATCATTTGGGCATTGGCCAAGTTTCGTCCTTATCTCTACGGCCGTCCTTTCAGCATCATCACTGACCATCACGCCCTTGCTGGCTCTCCTCCTTGAAAGACCCGTCGGGTCGCCTCGGATGTTGGGCACTTTGCCTACAGGAATACGACATTCGTGTCGTATACCACTTTGGTTGAAAGCATTCCGACGCTGACGTGCTCTCCCGCTCGCCGATGATACTTGATGTGGCTTCTCTTTCTGTTCCTTCTCCGACTTCAGACCCGTCACTACTGACCGCTACTGACATACCCTCCGAGGAATGCAAGGACCCATCGCTCGCCCTGCTGCTCCACTACCTTGCCGCTCCATCAGTCATTCCTTCAACATGGACGTTAAGCCGTCAAGCAGCCCATTTTGCAGTGCGAGACAACACCCTCTACCGCGCAACTATATGCCCGACGGTCAGAAATGGCTTCTGGCTATCCCTCGTCACATGCGCTCCAATATGTGCGCGTACTTCCATGCTGACCCTTAAAGCGCCCACGCCGGGGTCCTAAAAACCTTCACAAGGCTGCGTCAACGATACTGGCGGCAAGGAGCTACGGAGTCGCCATCTATCGGAAGCGCCTGGCTGGCGTAGTATGAGGGATCACATGGCGCGCTCCTCATAAGTTTTGCTGTCAGCGCTCACTGAAAACACCACGCACGAGCTCTCCCGGACATTTCTGCAAGTGCTTTCGAAACGAGAGAAGTTTGTTACTGTCTAAATAATAATTATGGGCAAACTGAAAGCACAGAATCGTTTACAGACGCTATCTCTTTACCGAATACGTACAGTGAACGCCACTGCGCGCGGTCGCCGCGACGGAGTCTCCCGAACTGGCTTCTTGCGTGAAAGGTAGGTAAATGCTGAGAGCAAACTATTAGAAATATGCTCTTATAGTGTTTGTATAACTGAATGGAGCTTAATAGAATGAAGCCTCAATGCAGCGATCGCACAGATTCGCAGCGACCGACTGCGCGTCTGCATGCTTGTCCGCGCACTGTTTCGTTTTCACCGCGTGCGCGTTTTCGCACCGTGCCATGAGCTTTAGGCCGCAGAATATGAGCATTTGACAGTGTACAAGCAACCATTGTGGCGTGGGCGCTATCAGAGTTGTTCAAAAATAATTTCATCATAGAGACTTCGACGGGGACTGTGACGTGCCGTCGCGACGATTCAATCTTTTTTTTCCTCTTCTAAATTCTTGGACGTTTCAATATTATTTCTCGAGTTGCGTCGCACTGTATGTTTATCGGTGTTCTCAGCATGCGATTTCCCAGTGCTTCTTTTTTGTAATCCAGTGCATTAATTCATAACACAAACATGACCATATGCCATGATATTTTTTTATGTGCTTTTTACCGCTCCCTTTCTACTCCAGTGAACTTGCCAGTATCCATAGCATCGACAAGTTCATAGACCAAACCGTCATGACATTAGTCGGGCAGCGGACTTGGGCGAGCGTCTCAGTGCGCGTTTTCCGAACATCACAGACCCGGCGCCGTAGCAGAAATCTTTCTCGCGTCTGTGCTTGCTGTATACCCGAGTTGTAGCCGATGGCTGTTTGCCGGTTTTATGTTTCGCGAGCCAAGCTTCACGCAGCTTCTTGTCCGGCGGCTACGTGTGAATAAGGCTGACACCGGGCTCTGTTGCGTACGTCTGGCACTGCGGCACCGAGCAGTAGCCTACCATGTTGCACGCCTTCAAAGGCAGCCACTACCTATTGTGGTGCTTTCAAGCGTTGTAAAGGAGACGCTTGAAGTGGGAGAATCTCGCCATTAAATGAGGACCACAGCGTACGAGGGAATTTAAACTCTCGTTTTCAGCTCGCTTCGGCACTCCCAAAGCAGCCGACGGGGACGCTATGTCCACGTGATCCCTAATAGCACGTCACGCTGATGGTGGCGCCAGCTTTTCCAGTGGTGGAGCTCGAGGCCAATTACTGGCGTGGAATGTATTTGTTTGTGCAATAGTATGTTCGATCATGCACCGCCAGCCAGCAAAGCAAAACTCCCCCACTGCGCCCTACTGGCACACTCCAGCCGCTACCGTGCCCTGCTCGACCGTTCGACCGTGTAGGCATCAACCTCTGTGGCCTGCTCCCATCCAGCGGATGTGGAAACCACTGGATTATTGTTCGCGTCGATCACCTGATGCGCTACGCTGAGACCGCGGCTCTCCCCGCCGTGACCGCACGCGAAGTTGCGATGTTTATTCTTCGCAACTTCGTCCTTTGCCACGGTGCTCCTAGAGAACTACTCAGCGATAGGGGTCGTGTCTTCTTGTCAGAAGCGATACAATCGCTCCTTCACGAGTGCCGGATCATTCACTGGAAGTCGACCGCGTATCATCCCCAAACGAACGGTCTCATGGAGAGCTTCAACCGAACTTTAGGGAAAATATTTACTGGGCTAAGGGGCTTTAGGGAAAATATCTACTGGAACACGAACGTGTTTCTTCATTTATAGAACAGAGATATTGCTTTTCTCGATAACGACACCCCTATTTTGATGAAGATTGTTGTATAAAAAAAAAGACAATTTATTAAACGGGCCCTGAACCACCCCTTGGGCTTGGTGAAATAACATAGTCCGTGGGTAGCACATGCCGCTGTGAACATCTAAGCCAAGTTTTGCTGTCAAATGCGGTGCTTGCAAGTGGATCGCGAAGTCATCTTTCTCTTACACTCTCTTTCAACAGGAGGCCCTGTTCTCACTCTCTTCTCGATGCTTTAATTTATCATCGGATGCTTTATTTTGTCATTCTCTTAGACGGCTGCTACTGGCCGATAGCTGACATAAAGATGCAGTCGGCTACATGGTGTAGATACCGCTGCAGCCGCAGGGTGCCGCCACAAGTCCCCTGGCTAAGTGCACTGCGGCTCGCTGAGGACAACTGTGTTTGGCTTATGCTTAGCGCATCGCAGGCACCAAAGGCAGAAGTCGTGGCGTCTACGTTAACATCCAAAATGAAATTTAAACTGCGCACCATGGTGACATTTATAAGGCAGAGCGTTATGGGCACGCCCCACTGTGCCGTAGCCTTCGCAGTGCAAAGCATTGAAGAAAGAATGGGAGCACAGCGGTGGCCGTGTTTGATTGCCAATAACTCTGCTTCTGCTGAATGCATTAAAGTGCTTTTTGTGGCAAAGTATTTCTGGAATAGCCACTTTTCATTTCAGATGCCTTTCTCTGCTTCGATAAAAAGTAGTTCAGGGCCCCTTTAACAATAATAAATGGATTTTCATTTTTTTAGCTCTTGAAGATCTCGAAAATTCTGGAAAGCTCAAATATCAAATTTACAACTCTATAACCCAGCAATAATAAACAATATCAAAATGCGATAAAAGTACACCTAATAAGATATCTAAAGCAGACAAAATTGCTATATTACACCTTGATTTGAAGTATACCCCTAATTTGTGAGTGGGACTTTGCAATGCCCTCGTATAGAATGGTTTCCACCTTTGCCAAGAAAAGATGTTTCAGAGAGAAGCAGCATATGTGTAGTTGTAGGGTAAACCTAAGAAAAAAAATATGAAAGGATCGATCGCTCAGTCTTGCAACTTTAGATAACATGACAGTTTCATGCCAGTGAACAGTGACAAACTAGAAAAATCAAAATGCTTATAATACAGATGTTTGCTAACTATGAATGCTCGATAGAGTGCATGCGATGCATGCGTCAATTTAGGGAGAACTGGAAAACTGGCAAAGGGAACAAAGCAGTTTTGAGGAACAATGTAATCCATGCAGCAGACAAGACATGAAATTACTCACTGCAATGTGCGGCTGCGAATGGGAGTTTTTGGTAGCCTTTTGGGTGTTACACTCCGTCGTCCTGGCATAGTAAAAGACACAGACTTTTTCACATGAGATGTGGTGGTCCCCTTGCGCAGGCAGGACGAAGGTGGCTTCTTGGAGCAGCTACTTTGTCTCTTTGGTGACAGCGCAGGGCTTTCCAGTGTGAATGTGTCATTCAGCTCATCCTGAGCACTCACATCTTCAAGTGACATTCTGTCAGTACATGCTTTTTCTGTTGGACTCTCCGTCACTGACACAAATGAAGAATGTTGCTTAATATGAAAAGGCGTACCACCAGCAAACTTCCTGCCAACTTTGCCAATTGGAGAAACGCTGCCCCCTGAGGAACTTGAAAGACAGATGCTGTGTGCAGTGTGGTAAGGTGTGCTTCCACTAGATCTATCAGGTGATAAAGTTCTCTTGGTGTCATCTGGTACTGTATCACATGAGTTTGGAGCAGACTTCCCAACCATCACTGAACACGGTGTTGAACAGGATGCAAGAAGACTAGTTCTTCTTTCAACTTTGGCCTGGCACGAACGCGGTGATGACCGTTGCTCCACACATGCACTATTTGCATTCAGGCATGGCGACAAACCAGCTTTTGTCATCTTTAAAGGTGTTTTGTTTGGAGTCTTGCCACTGCCTTCCGAGGCCCTCTTTCGAGGCTGCTCCCCCACAGAACAGCTTGTGCCACTTGCCAACAGTGACTGAGTGTGTGCGCGTGTTTTGGCAGAAAGCTTGCTTGTTGAACTTCTTCCGAATGATCGTCTAGACGTCTGAGCTTTCACCACCTGGGACCTCCGGCCCAGTGATCTTTTTGCACTGTGCACCTTTGTTTGAGCTGGGGCAGTTGACTTTCTGCCCAGTGGTCTCTGGGAAAGCTGGACTGTTGCTTGTGCAAGGGGAACCCTGAGAGGCTGCTTTGCTTTCTGAGGTTGCCGCTGTGATTTTGCAGGCATCCTGGTGCTCTTGTCGAGTTGAGGCATCTTGGGGACAGCGGCTGTTGTGGGCTCAGAAGCAAGAGCACACAGGTTGACTTTCTTAGATGCTGATGGCAATGGCATTGCCCCTGTTCCAGCTCTTTTAGATCCTGGCTTTACGGTCATTTCTGCCTTCCCCGACTGCAGAGAAGCCTGAAACAGCACCATGCACACTTAGCATAGAATAGCCCTGAGAATAATCTATATTTACACATCACTTTCTAGATGCTCCTGGGAAAAAAATTCAGAGCCATTCCACTCTGTGAAGGAGAATGAACAGCGGAGCTGTTTATATGGTGATAAATATGTTGACTGAAAATAAAAGACACATACAACAATAAATTTTGTCTTTTTCGTAGTTTTTGTTGTTTTATTAAATTGCATGCTCAATGGATGGATGGATGCAAAACTTTAACGTTGCATACTCAATGCTTTCTTGATTTTAACCTTCTTTTTGTTAGCTTTTTCGGACTTATTTGTTCACCAAGGTGACTATTGCTTTATGATCGCTATCATATATGGCCAATGGCTCTGTGACGACACGACCGATGACGCGTCGTGGGCACACTGATGTTTGTGTAACATTGAATACCAAACCTCTCCAAGAGAAATGTCACGAACCCCTTTCCGTATGGCTGAGACACGTTTATGTTGAAATCATCCACAATTACGATGGGAGTGGAGTCGGTAGGGGTGATCCAAGCAAAGGTGCATACGCTTGGTGTTTGAACCACAATCTTTGTCCGTATTATGTGCTGCCCACTGTCGCCCCGCGCCATCCCACTTCTGTTCATGACGGTGTTCTTCGTAGGTGCGCTGTTCTTCTGCAGTCCTCACCGCACGTGGCCTACCCATTGCACAAGTGGAAGGGAACCGAGATAAGGTTACGTGGCTTGCCTACAGAGCCTGTGATGTTAAACTGCAATCCATACTAAACAGCGTCTATTCCGGTTTTACTTTCTTTACTACAATATTTTTTTAAATCAGAATATGTATTTGACACTTTTCGCAATTGAATGCAGCTGGGGCATACCCGGAGATATGCTTTTCCTTTATGCTTCAGCTTTTCTGGCTCTGGCGTGGTCGCCATCTTTTTTGCCTACACACACAAACTGCCAGAACCTAGCATAAAACAGCTCCCCTGTAATAATCTTTTCTTTGTTGATACCACGGACATCTCAATAAAACCAGTACAATAGAGCTCTGTTTAGAGCCCACAAATTTGCTCCTAAATTAGCTCAGTTGCTTAGCTGCATAAGTGTTCTGAAAATTGCGCAACTCAGGTTTGGGAGAATGCCCGTGCTTAATTCTGCAAGGCCAAAAATCTTGATGTGAGTTTTCAGCCAGCTTAGTTGCTATCTATCAGTTGAAAACATAACAGGACTGGATCTTCAAAGTTAAACTAAACAGCGAAGGCTGGGTATTACCTCTATTCCTGGATTTGATCTTCAAAGGCCAAACCCCATGAGAGCGATGCTGTGCACGATCAGCGACCAAACAGGCTTACAGATTGCTCGTTCTTGTTGCTCGATCACTTGGTTCTGGAAATCTAGAATTTGTCACTCGTCGCCTGGAAGTGCTATGAGCGACTAGCCAATAGCGCGAAGCCGGAACTGGATGTACATCAGTCAAGTACTACCGCATGGAACGAGTAAATTTTGATACGTTGCAAGGATAAGGACCTACTGCAAGACCTTCAGAGTTATTTTATGGTGCTCTTTACAGTAAAACGTATGAACCTAAATTAATAAAGCACTCGTCACGCCAGTTTCAGCAGGTATTTGCAGCCCTCATACTGGCAATAATGGGGAGACGTCAATCAAGTCGTTGATCAAGTGGGGTATGACTTGTAGGCAACGAGCTAACACAACAGCCATCTCCACTGTGTCACTTGTTGCCGTCACACGCAAGACCGCTTGCATGGGGTTTATACTTATAATCACAGATACTAAGCAGGGATATCAAAGACCTTCCTCACCTTTGGTTTCTTTACAGATGTGTTTGATGTCTTTGTCAGTGCTACTGTGAACTGATTGCCATTTCTTGCAGTAAGAGAGTGCACTGACTTCAATGGCTTTCTTTGTGACATGGGATGCTTGCTTTCTCGAGGCCTGCTTTTGTTCTTGTTTGGACTCACTCTGAAAAGAACACACCAGTATTAGAGAAAAGAAATATGGCAGTTAAGAGTCAGACCAGCACTGACAGGTAATGAGCAAGATGCTTATTCAGAGGACCAGTTATAATGCAGTTGAATGCTGCTGGCAGTTAAGAAATGTTGTACTGCATATAGTGCAAAACCTATGTGAGGATACTCTTGCAAGTTCTGAGCTTTTTGCATCCCACTTGTCAGGTTGTTTTCTGGGAGGAAGCTCAGCTGGCAAAGCTATAGGCAGCATATGACTGACATTAGTAATAGTTTGTGAAACACGTACAAATAGCATCTACCTGTCCTTTCATTTTTCCTCTTCTCTTAATTTTTCCTATTTCTTGAAAGTGCTGGAAATGCATGACATGTCGATACTACAACTAGCCCAGCTGTCCGCTTTATGTACAAATAACTTTTCAATTCTCATGTACACAGCAATGCTTTATTTGGTACTGATAATAGCAAGTGCAGTGATATAAGCAAGCCAAATTTGGATTATAGTATACTTGAAGTGCGACATGTCGTGCATGAATGGCTCTCCAGCTTCTGTGCACACTGGAGCACTGTTTCAAGCTGCTAAGCTGCTGATCATTAAACGCTGACACGTTGCGTTCACAACTTCCGGCTTGCTAACACTGTCCTGATTGAGTGCATAAGGTTTCCACACTAACATTTTGCCCCTGAGCACGAGACTCAAGCTGAACTTACTAGATGCTAAGTAAAGTGAAAAACGACATAAAACACTTATTGGGAACTAAATAAGCAAGAATAAGGGGGTAAAAATGGCGACTAATCATTCACGTGCCAGCATTCCTGTGATCTAGCTGCAAGCACAATGACAACCCAGAATGTCGTCACTTCCACGACGCGACCGCACACACAGCCGTGCCACATCAAGCGCGGTCAAGTTCGTAACAGGGCTAACTAGCGAGAAATGACAGGCGCTGCCGTAGGTTATACGTACGCGTCCATGTAACCAATATGAGATCAGGACCTTTTGATGAGAACCTGGTTAAGTATGAGGTATTGGCAGATATGGTTACTTCGACGACGTCGTAATTTATGTTTTCACATGTAAAGCGCGGGGAATTATTTGAATATTAGGTATTGTGATGTAACGTGCCGGAGGTACGCACGCCGAATATGCGAGGACTATTTAATTTAACCGTCGTATTGTCGCAATTTACCTTGTAGGGGTTTCGCTTTCCTTTGTATAGGATGGTCCAACTCCGGGCGTGCGCCGTAGCGCCTTTTCTCGCCTGTTAATGCAAAACAACGATCGTAAGTACGCAAACTATGCATTCAAACGAGGCCGCCACTGTTAGTGTAGCTGATACTTACAGCTGGTTTGAGTATAACCGCCGCCGATCCCACGCCGACAGGGCTTCTTTAGATGACTCTAGTGGTGAAAAGCAAATGCAGGTGTGTAATTACGCACAGGTTGAGCGGAACTATCGTTTAACGCGACACCAACAGTTACCGGAAACTTCCACTGATAACGTTCCATGGATCGGCGCAGTGTGGCCGCAAGGACTAGTAACAGCGGCCTCACATCAAGTGATCGAGACTAGAAGTTTGTTTTTCTACAGTTTATATTACAGTAGCAGTGAGCACTACACATCCACTTAAAAAAGCGTCCTTTGAAGCCACTTCGGCCTTCGTAAATAGTCACAGCAAATAATAATAAAACCAAGACATACGCGTCGGATCCGGCATTGTTGAGACCGCTAAAACAAACCTTGAATGATCTCGAATCACGTTTAGTCTCCGGGCTCACCTGCTGGATCTTTTCGTTTCATGGCCGCAAACCAGTGCGGGTCAATCAGCAGCGAAAGGTAACCAAGCTGGAAAATAAAAAAAAACGACCCTCGGCGTTCTCCAACGTTGGCGTGCTCGGCAAACGCGCGGCCTAGCGAAGCCGCCTTTCTCGGTTTGAAACGCGTCAAGGCAATAGGTAGTTTTCATTGGCTACGCCTTCCGGCACTGCGATTGGCTGTAGCGTGCTTTCGCAGGCTTTCGCGCAGGGAAAGGAGAGCAGACGAAATGCTCTCCGCAGAAGCTCTCTTGCAGGCGCGAAAGTTGGTGGTTGACTGTTAGACATGTATATCATGCGATTCGTCTGCGCGCTGGCGCTGTTTAAGGTCAACGTAATGTGCAGCCACGGGCTGTGCTACAGTTTTGAGAAATTACTGTGGGGTCTCAGGCACCCAATAGGCATTGTCCCTTTGCCTTCATATGAGCAGTATGTGCTTGTAGGGGAGCACAGAGGCATTATTATGCAAATGCCATTAAGGAGTTTCGCTAGTGAGAATATTCAAGTGTTCTTGAACATAACAAGTAAGGTATTAACCTCGAATGCACCAGCAGATGAACGCGGGCTGCTGAGCTTCGTCCTCGACCCAGATTTTCCGCAAGAGAGAAGTGTCTACGTGTGCTACAGTGCCCCTTCGAAACAAGCCGGCATGGACCACGAAACAACCATCTCCAGATTTGCGATATCTGGCGACGTACGCAGCAACACGCTCAAGGTAGGCTTTGCGCTCGTCGATATTAATTTGTGGCATTGTTTTTCGTAATATATATGCGTAAAGCGTACATGGGAACTTTACGAACTTGGAAGTGCACCTTGTCTTATTCAGTGCGTCTTCCTTTTTTACACACGTTATTAATTTTAGTGAGTATATTAATAGGTCGCTTATTTCTTTTTTGAAATTTTATAGGCATCAGACGCTGATTAAAGGAAGTACGAAAAGCTCAATAAGCGAATACATTAGTCGTGAGAATCCGTTTCAGATTACTTTCAGCACGTCTCCTTGGCGATAATTTAATGAACAAGCTATTGATGGGCTATCGTCGTTGTACGACGTATGTAAATAAATACAGAGAAGCTTGATCAGTCTTAATTGCGGCTGGCGATATTCAAGGCTGCGTAATTACTATGCTTGTATATGCATCTCAACCAACGCAGTCCCATTGAAAACAGTTCAGGCCATCCCAACCATGTCTCAATGTCCATGCACCATTTCGGTTACAAATATGACATCGGCCGGGCGTCCAGTTTCGGATATCCTACCACAGAGGTTCGAAGGATATCGCGGCCCTTTCCGGCATGCACGTGAATATTTGTCTTCCAATTGAGTTTCCTCGTAACAGAATTATGCTTTTCGCATGTTCGAATTACAAACCGAAGCCTGCAGCTTGTGCGCAGTGGCGTAGCTAGGTCGTCTGTCACCCGGGGCCCATAGATATTCTGCCCCCTCCCCCCCCCCCCCCGCTGGGTGTAGTCGAGGAAGGCGAGGATATCGACAAGTTCCGGGTTTCAGCACCAGTACACCCGCCTTGGATACCGCGCACGTCCCCCGGGTCCCCCTCTCCTTCGCTTTCTTTGCCAGAGATGGCGAATGCCGCAGGTATACAAGCTGTTTTTTTCTGCGCCAAATAACACAGGGTGACTCAGAAGGGTTTGGGTGCTGCAGTGATAACTTAAGTTAATTATCACTTAAGTTATCATAAGCGCATGTGCGCATCTTCTGTCAGACTGTAAGGCTTGGCAGCCAATACAAATGCGGCATCGTGGCAAACACGACTCACTTCACAAGTAACAAAAAAATATATTTATGACGTTTTAATTAGCAATTTTAGCGGCAACATTGCATTTGCAAAATTGAAGGCCGACCTTCATATCTTGCCCAACAACAACTTCACAAGAATCCTCGTAGGCACTATATGGCGCGCAGTAGTTTGGCTGTGGGCAGCCCTGAACGAAAACGAAAATTACATTGTGTGTCAGTGACGCTCATTTCCCCACCATATTAGAAAAACGGAAAACGCTGCCTGCCTCCCCGGCGCGCGGGCGCCAATGCTATGACAATTACGAGTTCTTTTCATTGTGATCAATAAAGCCTTGTTTTCATTTGCTGCTGTACGGACAAACGTGATTATCCGAGCTGCGGTACCACCGCAAGATTGGGAACAGAGTAGAGCACTCTTCGCGTCGATTCTTGGCGTCACCATAAAAAAAGAAAGAAGAGGCCGCGATGAAGCCCGTGCCAGCGAAAGCTTGCACTACTGTTGGTCTGCACTCGCAATGGAGAGGATTAAGGGATCAACGTCACTGGTCCACTATTTCATATTTCTTTCGCTGCTGCCATATACTGGGCGCCGCCCGCAGTGCCAAAGTACTGTAGGTTGTAGCACCCAAAACGATTTTGTTTAAGAAGTTTTTGTTGAGTTAATAATATGACTTTGAGTCCTCAATCCTTGAATTGAAGTGCTTCCTCTATAAGTACAATTAAGGGATTATTAAGGATATGGTTATTACTTATCTGCCATATTTTTCGCGCTACCGAGTTCCTAGTAATCACAATAACACATAACTTCATAGAATCTCGATCGGGAAATATCTTTACAAAATTCACCTTTTTTTAACAAAATTCTGTGCAGCTGATACAGACACTGTACTTGTAACATGAAGTCAGGCAACAAGAACAGTTTTCTGAAACTTTCGAGGGTAAGAAAGAAAGCGTGAAACATAACGGCAGGTTTCACAGCGGCTTCTCGGAGCGAGCGGGAGAGGGGAAGTAAAAGCAAGCCGAACATCGCGGCGGGCCCGCGACCACAGCCTTTCGAGTCATACGCCGCCAAACTTTTCGGCCGAACCGAGTCTGAAGATGAGCCAGAGAGTCCCATTCGCGACTTTTGACGGCCGCACTGATGCAACGTTGCTCTCAACGAACGCTCCGCCGTAAACGCGAGAGCCGGGCGCGCTGGTTGAACGCACTCTTGCTACTGTCTTTGTTCGCTGCGCGTTCTGAACGGAAGAGGGACCCAAGAGCCTCAACGCCTTACAACGCCTGACTGTACATTTAGCGACGCCTGCCCCCAGCATGAACGCACGGCACGAGCGCACCCCACATGAAACGTTCCGCTAAGGCGAGTAGTTTAGCGACCATTTCGCGAATTAATTTTTTTAGCCCGGCCGCACATTCGTGCAATTATTTCGTGGGGTGTTGATAGAGCTGTAGCCGACAATTCTGCGGCGCAACGCATCGGGTGCATGAGCTCAGGCTACTGAATACCGGAGCATTCTTTGCCATTTGCGCCCAGTCAAGCCGGCGGAAAGAGGGGTGCATTCAGGCGTATATGACACCCCCCCACTGGCCCCACTGGCCCGTACGAAAAATACCACGTGACTGCGCTCCCAAGCGCATTAGAGTCACTAGAAAAAACTTCAGAGTACCGCAAAGGTCGGGATTTGACTGGCAACACTGAGCGGCCACCGCCATATGCGTGCGTCTATTTGTCGTACAAAAATCCCTCACGTGACCTGATCCTAGGTGCCTAGGGACAGCATCATTTAGGGATTTTTGAGAAGGCGCGATGCTGGCGCCGAGCGACGCCGTGGCGTGTTCGTCCTCGGCGTGATCGTTCTCTACACCGCGCGTTATTCAACATTGCTCATGTAATCGTGCGTGCGTTGCTTGTGTGTTGGTTGTAGGTTCTGTGTTACTTGGCGGAAAGCCGTGAGTAGTGGCGGTGCGGCAATGCGGCTTTGGCCTCGATGAGCTCTGACACTACAGAATCTGCGTTGTGTGACCCGTGCTTTCTTGAGAACCCGGCGGTGGTGACAGTTGAAATATCGAAGTGGCCTAGCGCCTCGGCAGCGAAGTTCTGCGAACCGCGACGTGGCGTCGCCGTGTCCGACTTTGCTGAACGGACATCGAGGGATGTGCTGCTCGCTGCAAGTCATGTAAATGCAACTGCGTCGACCTCCCACTGTTCAGCGCTGAATGTGTGTTTGGTGTGCTGTGCTTGAAACGAGTGGTGCAGCCGTGCAGCGGGGGTGGCGGAGGAGCAGAGTGGCTTAGGGTTCGCGCGTTCACAGACATGTGCTCCCGTCTTGGTCTCATTAGCGGCTGTCGCGGGATTGTGGTGTGCTAGCTCCTTGCCTAGTATGAAGTTTACGACGCTAACACACAGCATGTTCACGTTTTTCCGCTATATTTCATTTGCATGACGGCCGAGTTGAAAACGAGACATATAGTGTTCTTTGCGTTTGTGTGTTGTAAATTACTTTCTATTGTGGAAGTTCTGGGAGTCTTATTACGCAAGGAGTGCGAACGTAAACATAAACACATATGTGTGTAAAATTTTGAATTACCCATAATACCCATTACGACTGATAAGTGGGCTACACGGCCTGTGTGAATCAGCTAGCGTATGTTGCGACGCTCTTCCGTGTGGTAGACTGATGCATGGTGCGCGTTTATTTCTGTACTGTTGTAAAAACCATTTGTTTATTCACTCAATACAAATGTACGGCTTCTTCGCCGCGGTACAGCTTAGTTACGCGGTGAAGCATACTAAAAGTGGGAGGGGGCTGCTATCAGCCAGCATAGTATGTCCACTTAGGCGACCTGAGAGGTGCGGGTGCGCGAGTGTATAATTAAAGAACTCTTATTATGTCCAGTGACAGTGCAGATCATTAACTGTAGCACCAAAGTAGTGGACCACTACCAGAACAAAGGCATGTAGTATGCCCATCTCAATTCTTGTGCTTATGCCAGTCTTCTTTTTTACAGCAATAGCTGCTATGGGCTAACTCCCCTGGTTGTTCTGATGTCTACTGGTGTTGTCACTGGAATTCCCGAATTTCTTGCTAGAATATTGCAAATAATGTTCTCATTGTGCTGCGAGGATTCAAACATACGATCAAAAGAGTGGCAGTCCACAATTCTACATTTCAGCCACTCTGAAGATACAGTCGGGGTGAATACTGATCCCGGAGAGCGTGATCTAGCCAACAGGTGCCTAGATTGGCTAACACCTGCTCAATGTCTGCGTACTGTATATAGAGCTGGCATCCACACCTTCAAGTTCTTACACATCACCTTCCCACTTGTGAAGGCAGTACTATGTTAAGTTTTCTTCTTGCATGTGATGACAATGATTGAGTGCATCTGCTTCATTAATCTCCTTCTAGTGCTTGGCTTCTCAGATTTACTGGATGGAGCTGTTGGTGTCTTGTTTTCCTCAAGCAAAGCGAGAGGCCTAGCAATGGGTAGCCCAAATATAGATTTGAGAAAACCAAAACGAATTCAGCAGTAAGAAGCTAAAGGGTTGTTTTGGTGTGGATCAGTGGCTAAGTCCGGATATGAAAGAGGAGGAAGAAAAGCCAAGTATTTCCACTTCAACACTGAGGCACAACTGCCACAAATAAGGCATGTTTTCTGTGTTTGTTGCTTTTTCTTTATGGGTAGGGCATGTCAACATTTTTTACACCATTTCAAGTATGTGGTGCCATAGACTGTTCTTAGATGAAGTCTTGCCCTTTCATTCTGTACAATATGATGTCGGTTTTTTTGTGTCCAAGGCCGTTTTACAGCGTGATTGTAGCATTTTGCTAAGTTTTGCCTCTATCACCTAAGCTTGAAAGCTTGCTACCCACTGGTGGTGGCATGACACATGTCACGTTTCTTTTTCAATAAAAGGAAGTCTGTCACTTATCCTGTGCACTGGTTGCCTTTTGTCTCTTTGAATTGCAATTTGTTGCCTATATTTGCTCTTTTGTTGCATTTCAGATTAGGAATGGCTATCATAATTGACATTTAACCATATTGCACACAATGTGGATGATATGTAATTGCAATATATGGCCACCATAAATATCATAGAAGTAAATAATTCAAGAATATTGCCTTTGCATGGTGGTGCAGCCATGAATTGTGGCTATAAGGTACCAGCGCTGCAGATAGCACTGCTTGTGCAGAATATAGTACAGCTCTACTACTTTCAAACATCATTGTTTTTATCTGCATTTGTATAGCTCCAGTTTCTGTGAACAACACACATCTGGTGGAAGGGTGGCTTGCACCTGCAGTTGGGTCCAATGAATAGCCAAATTTCTGCCCGTTTTCATGTTATTACCATATTAGTAAAGGCAGTCGTTCTTATAGTAGCCTGGTTGCCCAGTGTAAAAGCCGCTGCAGGGTGTCAGGATCTCATACACATCTTCAGCTTTGCAGGGGACACAGCATCTGGCACATAGTTTGTCACAGGCCATGTATTCGGGGCAAGTTGAGTTCACTCACTAGCAAAGGGAGAACCAAGCTTGTCGGATATGAAGTAAACGGCCTGTATACTCAGTGGCCTTCATTTCGTGTGACATATGTGGTTATAGCGACCCTTGTTTTAAGTATTTCTTGTCTAGCAGCGGTCGTTTGCTTTTTGAAACACTCAGGATAGCTTTCAGCAAGCTGGACAGGAATAACACTGAAAAACCAGCAGATGTTAATTGTCGCACTTATCATGCGAAGCTTCATACAGTATGATGAGGGCGTAAATAAATGAGGGTGTTCCTCAAGGCGATGCTTCTCCTGAAACACCAGATCATAGACGCCGGGGCTACTTGGGGCACCCGCGCCATACTCGGACTTGACCTGGAGAAGGCTTTCGATAACATCCAGCACTCGGCAATACTAAAGGCGATCACGATCTTAGGGCTCGGGCGCCGG
This sequence comes from Dermacentor andersoni, assembly GCF_023375885.2. Lineage (NCBI taxonomy): Eukaryota > Metazoa > Arthropoda > Arachnida > Ixodida > Ixodidae > Dermacentor > Dermacentor andersoni. Next base: position 4,595,806 of record NC_092817.1, on the reverse strand, counting down.
TTCTACGAGTTCGTCCGCTCCTTCCTAACCCGTCGCAAGGCCGTGCTCCGTGCCGGAGACCTTACGTCGGAAGAAGTCGAGCTCGGACAGCGTGGCACCCCCCAGGGCTCCGTCCTTTCGCCGACGCTGTTCAACCTGGTGATGATTGGGCTCTCCGAACGCCTGTCGAAGATACAAGGCCTCAACCATACGGTATACGCGGACGATATCACCATCTGGTGCTCCGCGGGGTCGGACGGCTTCATCGAATCCGCTCTGCAGGAGGCAATCGAAACTGCCGAATCCTACCTCGACCACACGGGCCTCAAGTGCTCCTCCGCCAAATCGGAGCTGTTGTTGTACAGCCCAAAACGACAAGGCAAAAGGCCTAAGGGATGGAAACCACCGACCGAGCGCAACATCACTATCCGCACCAGAGACGGTCGCCCAATCCCCAGGGTCGATTCCATCCGAGTACTGGGAATGATTATCGAGGCGGGCGGATCAAACATCCAAACGGTCCACAAGCTGACGACAAAGACGGACAACGCAATACGACTTGTACGCAGGGTGGCCAACCGTCACCACGGCCTCAAAGAAGACAATCTGCTGCGTCTCGTACACGCGTTCGTCCTATGCCACTTCACCTACGTCGCAGCAATGCATAAGTGGAAACAATCGGAGCGTGACAAGCTCAATGTACTCATACGAAAGGCAGTGAAGCGGGCCCTTGGGCTCCCGATCACGACGCCGACGTTTCGACTCCTCGAGCTCGGTGTGCACAATACCCTCGAAGAGATCGCTGAGGCTCAGGAGAGAGCGCAGATGATACGTCTGACGATGACGAAGACTGGCCGTCACATCTTGCGCGAACTGGGGTACTTTCCACCGAACACCCAGGATCCCCCGGAGCTTACGCCGGTTCCCCGCGAGCTCCGCGACCTGATCACAATCGCACCCATTCCGCGAAACGTCCATCCGGAACACAATCGAGGCAGGCGCCTAGCCCGGGCCACCGCGTTCCTCAAACGAATAAACGAGAAAGCCGACGACGTCGCTTTCGTGGACGCCGCCGCCTACCGGTGCAACCGAGCCTACGCCGCGGTAGCCGTCTCGTCCTCGCAACGGACTTTAAACGCCGCAACGGTACGCACACGTGATCCCGAGGTGGCGGAGCAAGTGGCCATAGCCCTGGCAATGCTCGACGATAAGCGAACAACAATATTCAGCGACTCGAGACCGGCCATCAAAGCGTTCGAGAGAGGAGTCGTCTCCGTCAAGGCGTTACGCATTCTCCGCGGCGCTGATCCAAGCACCCTCAAACACCACACCGTCGTCTGGTTTCCCGCCCACCTGGGTCGGATCCCGGGCGCCCCGCCCAACCTCAACGAGACAGCCCACGACGCTGCGCGCGCGCTTACCGACCGCGCCGTCACCCCCGGGCAACCACGTCTCGATGAGTTGGAGGCGAACAGGGACGCCCCAGTAACCTACAATGAAATAACCAAACACTTTTACTTGGGACGACGTCTCTTTCCGCCCCCGCACCCCAAACTAAACAGGCCACAGGCGCTTACGCTACGCTTATTACAGACAGATACCTATCCGAACCCCGCCACCTTACACATCATCTACCCGGACGTCTACCCAGACAATGCGTGCCCCTCGTGCGGGGTCACGGCGACACTCGCACACGTGCTCTGGGAGTGCAGAAACGCTCCGCCCGACTCTACCTCCGACAAGTGGGAGAGGACGATACGAAGTCCGCTCCTAGAAGATCAGCAATGGGCCGTCCAGCAGGCTCGCGCAGCGGCCGCCAGGTACTCCCTGTCGGTCCCTGCGTGGGAGACGCCCACTGCGCGCTGACGTGCGTCCTGCAGGACTTCTATTAAAGTTTTTCCAATCCAAATCCTCAAGGCCTTGTAGCACATGTTACACGAGTTTGGAGCAACATGATGTATAGCACTTTTTTGATTGCATGCTATAGGTTAAGCAGGTGTGGCCATGGTTGAAGTGCAGTGCAAGGTCAAGAAAACAGATATCTATGAGCAGCACCCTGGTAAGGAGACTCTGGGAAAACTAGTGGGAAGCCTGTTGAACATCTGATTGACTCACTTGCTGGCTCCACCAGGCAAAGTATGATAAAGAGAAGGAAGTCATCAACACATCAGAAGGTTTTTACATATAAACAATGTGCTAAGGTCATAACATGCCAACAAGTCTTAGTGCGCAGGCTATGCACGACCAACTACATATTGTAACTAACAAGGATGGAGTGGACAAAAAAAGAACAGCGGCTCCATTAATTTAGTTTCACTGGTATCGACAGTGTTTTGTAAGCGTACATTGCCATACTCCCCAATGCCTTCTTGGGTGACATCAGCAAAGTCCAGCTTGAGGCAAGGGGTAATAGACGTCTTTACAAGCTAAAAATGCATGAATGCATGGACAGCACATTGTGTCCAAAAAGTAGGCACTTCACAGGGGCACTGGAGAAGGAACAGGTTATTAACAGTGGGCAAAGACAAGCTACTAAACACCCAACACTGTTGCCATGTAACGACCTCTGAAACAATCCCTCTTAAAGAGGAAATCATCTTTGTGTATCCATAAAGAGGGCAGATGGGCAAAGCCCTTTCAGTAATGCTGCCAGCTTCAAAAGCCTATTTTGCACATCCTGAATGCTTCCTTCTTAAGACTTTGCTGGGTGCAAGCATTCTACTGTCCAAAAGCTGTCATTGAGAGCACTGTTGGTTTGGTGGCAATAAAGTTCAAAAGCAATTGCAACAAACCTCCCTTCCAAATTGGCCTGGATGCTCACGGTGCTTATGAAGCAGCACCATGAGGCAAGCAAGGTGAATGGATGCCTCCAAGCCCTTGTTCGTTTATCACACTGTTCTGTTAGTAACAACCATGAGACTTGAAACCAACAAGCTCAAGCTCAGCACTCGCATGGTTACTGCGGAGGATTCATAAACAGCACAAAACAGAAAACTCAAGGGAAAGGATAAAGCACCATTTAACACTTAGTATTGCTACAGCACACCCCCTTCTTTTATTTTGTCTGGTCGTGCTACATCTTTTTACTATATATAGGCATGAACTTAGGTGATGTTCCCAATCAGTGTCCAATATTTATATACACTATCTGCTGGTTCAATGGTGTTCTAAACACTGCAATGGAAGCTTCAAGTAGAAAAGGTGCCTGGAAGAAAAAAAAAGCTGTGCTGCAACCATCTTGGCAACATCTTGTCCCCTTAAAGAAGTTGTGCTTTCATATCAACTTGAGCCCTCCAGTTTAGAGTAAAGTACCAGTGCGCTTATGAACAATGAATCAATTCTCAAAGAGCATGTGCAGTCCAGCCAAAAGCAGGGGCAAGAATCTGCAATGTGCACCTGCATTGAAGGTGAATAACACGTGCCATAATGGTGAATGTGCTTTAGTAAGCTTCATGGCAATATTAATTTGTAATGTACAAAGAATTGTCCATGAAGCTTACCACGAGCACAGATGCACTTGCAAATTATGTCACAATTGAAAGTAACGAGCACAGTGTAAACCTATGTGCCCTTTCCACTCTTAGTATGCTTTACTGCACGATGCTTATTTACACCCCTGCATTGCGGTGTAGCAAGCTACAAAAGAACGGTTGCATAATTAGGCTTTTTACGATTATCTTTCTCGCAATACACTATTATTTCGCGGTGAAGCCTAAGCAATGTACTGCAGTGAAGCATACTAAAAGTGAAAAGGGGCCACTGTCACTGGACATAATAAGACTTCTTTAATTATACACTCGCGCACCCGCCGCCTCTCAGGTCACCTAAGTGGACATACTATGCTGGCTGATAGCGGCCCCCTCCCACTTTTAGTATGCTTCACCGCGTAACTACTATGTACTGCGGCGATGAAGCCGTACATTTGTATTGAGTGAATAAACAAGTGGTTTTTACAACAGTAAGAAACGCGCACCATGCATCAGTCTACCACACGGAAGAGCGTCGCAATATACGGTAGCTGATTCACACAGGCCGTGTAGCCCACTTATCAGTCGTAAAGGGTATTATGGGTAATTCAAAATTTCAGACACACATATGTGTTTATGTTTAAGTTCGCACTCATTGCGTAATAAGACTCCCAGAACTTCCACAATAGAACGTAATTTACAACACACAAACGTAAAGAACACTATATGTCTCGTTTTCAACTCGGCGGTCATGCAAATGACATATAACGCGGAAAAACGTGAACATGCTGTGTGTTAGCGTCGTAAACTTCATACTAGGCAAGGAGCTAGCGCACCACAATCCCGCGACAGCCGCTAATGAGACCAAGACGGGAGCACATGTCTGTGAACGCGCAAACCCGAAACCACTCTGCTCCTCCGCCACCCCCGCAGCACGGCTGCATCAATCGTTTCAAGCACCGCACACCAAACACACATTCGGTGCTGAACAGTGGGCGGTCGACGCAGTTGCATTTACATGACTTGCAGCGAGCAGCACATGCCTCGATGTCCGTTCAGCAAAGTCGGACACGGCGACGCCACATCGCGGTTCGCAGAACTTCGCTGCCGAGGCGCTAGGCCACTTTTTTTTCAATTGTCAATTTGTGATATTTTTCAATTGTGATATTTCAATTGTCACCACCGCCGGGTTCTCAAGAAAGCACGGGTCACACAACGCAGATTCTGTAGTGCCAGAGCTCATCGAGGCCAAAGCCGCATTGCCGCACCGCCACTATTCACGGCTTTCCGCCAAGTACACAGAACCTACAACCAACACACAAGCAACGCACGCACGATTACATGACCAACGTTGAACAACGCGCGGTCCAGAGAACGATCACGCCGAGGACGAACACGCTCGGCGCCAGCATCGCGCCTTCTCAAAAATCCCTAAATGATACTATCTCTAGGCACCTAGGATCAGGTCACGTGAGGGATTTTTGTACGACAAATAGACGCACGCCCGCCATATACCTTCCGCGCCGACGCGTACGTCTCTTTGTCGTACAAAAATCCCTCACGTGACCTGATCCTAGGTGCCTAGGGACAGCATCATTTAGGGATTTTTGAGAAGGCGCGATGCTGGCGCCGAGCGACGCCGTGGCGAGTTCGTCCTCGGCGTGATCCTTATCTGGACCGCGCGTTGTTCAACATTGCTCATGTAATCGTGCGTGCGTTGCTTGTGTGTTGGTTGTAGGTTCTGTGTTACTTGGCGGAAAGCCGTGAGTAGTGGCGGTGCGGCAGTGCGGCTTTGGCCTCGATGAGCTCTGGCACTACAGAATCTACGTTGTGTGACCCGTGCTTTCTTGAGAACCCGGCGGTGGTGACAATTGAAATATCGAATTCGAAGTTGCCTAGCGCCTCGGCAGCAAAGTTCTGCGAACCGCGATGTGGCGTCGCCGTGTCCAACTTTGCTTAACGGACATCGAGGGATGTGCTGCTCGCTGCAAGTCATGTAAATGCAACTGCGTCGACCGCCCACTGTTCAGCGCTGAATGTGTGTTTGGTGTGCTGTGCTTGAAACGAGTGGTGCAGCCGTGCAGCGGGGGTGGCAGAGGAGCAGAGTGGCTTAGGGGCTCCGTTTGCGCGTTCACAGACATGTCCCGTCTTGGTCTCATTAGCGCCTGTCGCGGGACTGTCGTGTGCTAGCTCCTTGCCTAACACACAGCATGTTCACGTTTTTCCGCGCTATATGTCATTTGCATGACGGCCGAGTTGAAAACGAGACATATAAGATTACTTTCTATTGTGGAAGTTCTGGAAGTCTTATTACGCAAGGAGTGCGAACGTAAACATAAACACATATGTGTGTCTAAAATTTTGAATTACCTATAATACCCTTTATGACTGATAAGTGGGCTACACGGCCTGTGTGAATCAGCTACCGTATGTTGCGACACTCTTACGTGTGGTAGACTGATGCATGGTGCGCGTTTATTTCTGTACTGTTGTAAAAACCATTTGTTTATTCACTCAATACAAATGTACGGCTTCTTCGCCGCAGTACATTTTAGTTACGCGGTGAAGCATACTAAAAGTGGGAGGGGGCCACTATCAGCCAGCATAGTATGTCCACTTAGGCGACCTGAGAGGCGGCGGGTTCGCGAGCGTATGATTAAAGAACTCTTATTATGTCCTGTGACAGTGGCCCCTTTTCACTTTTAGTATGCATCACCGTACATTGCTTAGGCTTCACCGCGAAATATTAATGTATTGCGAGAAAGATAATCCTAAAAAGCCTAATTATGCAAAGTTTCTATTGTAGCTTGCTACACCGCAATACAGGGGTGAAAATTAGCGTCATGCAGTAAAGCATACTAAGAGTGGAAAGGGCACATAGGTTTACACTGTGCTCATTATTTTCAATTGTGACCTAATTTGCAAGTGCATCTGTGCTCGTGGTAAGCTTCATTGACAATTCTTTGTACATCACAAATTCATATTGCAGGGAAGCTTACTAAAGCACATTCGCCATTATGGTACGTGTTATTCACCTTCAATGCAGGAGCACAAAGTGGATTCTTTCCCCTGCTTTTGGCTGGACTGCACATGCTCATTGAGAATTTATTCATTGTTCATAAGTGCACTGGTACTTTACTCTAAACTGGAGGGGTCAAGTTAATATGGAAGCACAATTTTTATTAAAGGGACAAGATGTTGCCGAGATGGTTGCAGCACAGCTTTTTTTTTTCTTCCAGGCACCTTTTCTACTTGAAGCTTCCATTGCAGTGTTTCAAACCTCTTTGAACAAGCACATAGTGTATATGAAAATTGGACACTGATTGGGAATATCACCTAAGTTCATGCCTATATATAGTAAAAAGATGTAGCACGACCAGACAAAATAGAAGAAGGGGGTGGGCTGTAGCAATACTAAGTGTTAAATGGTGCTTTATCCTTTCCCTTGAGTTTTCTTTCTGTTTTTGTGCTTTTTATGGATCCTCCGCAGTAACCATGCGAGTGCTGAGCTTGAGCTTGTTGGTTTCAAGTCTCATGGTTGTTACTAACAGAACAGTGTGATAAACGAACAAGGGCTTGGAGGCATCGGTTCACCTTGCTTGCCTCATGGTGCTGCTTCATAAGCACCGTGAGCATCCAGGCCAACTAGGAAGGGAGGTTTGTTGCAATTGCTTCTGAACTTTATTGCCACCAAACCAACAGTGTTCTCAATGAGAGCTTTTGGACAGTAGAATGCTTGTACCCAGCAAAGTCTTAAGAAGGAAGCATTCAGGATGTGCAAAATGGGCTTTTGAAGCTGGCAGCATTACTGAAGGGGCTTTGCCCATCTGCCCTCTTTATGGATACACAAAGATGATTTCCTCTTTAAGAGGGATTGTTTCAGAGGTTGTTACATGGCAACAGTGTTGGGTGTTTAGTAGCTTGTCTTTGCCCACTGTTAATAACCTGTTCCTTCTCCAGTGCCCCTGTGAAGTGCCTACTTTTTGGACACAATGTGCTCTCCATGCATGCATGCATTTTTAGATTGTAAGGACGTCTATTAACCCCTTGCCTCAAGCTGGTCCTTGCTGATGTCACCCAAGAAGGCAATAGGGAGTATGGCAATGTACACTTACAAAACACTGTTGATACCAGTGAAACCAAATTAATGGAGCTGCTGTTCTTTTTTTGTCCACTCCATCCTTGTTAGTTACAATGAGCAATGTGCAAACAGAAGGCATATGTAGTTGGTCGTGCATAGCCTGCGCACTAAGACTTGTTGGCATGTTATGACCTTAGCAGTGTTTATATGTAAAAACCTTCTGATGTGTTGATGACTCCCTTTTCTTTATCATACTTTGCCTGATGGAGCCAGCAAGTGGGTCAACCAGATGTTCAACAGGCTTCCCACTAGTTTTCCCAGAGTCTCCTTTACCAGGGTGCTGCTCATAGATATCTGTTTTCTTGACCTTGCACTGCACTTCAACCATGGCCACACCTGCTAAAAGCATGCGATCAAAAAAGTGCTATACATCATGTTGCTCCAAACTCGTGACATGTGCTACAAGGCCTTGAGGAACACCCTCATTTATTTACGCCCTCATCATACTGTACGAAGCTTCGCATGATAAGTGCGACAATTAACATCTGCTGGTTTTTCAGTGTTATTCCTGTCCAGCTTGCTGAAAGCTATCCTGAGTGTTTCAAAAGCAAACGACCGCTGCTGGACAAGGAGTGCTTAAAACAAGGGTCGCTATAACCACATATGTCACACGAAATGAAGGCCACTGAGTATACAGGCGGTTTACTTCATATCCGAGAAGCTTGGTTCTCCCTTTGCTAGTGAGTGAACTCAACTTGCCCCGAATACATGGCCTGTGACAAACTATGTGCCAGATGCTGTGTCCCCTGCAAAGCTGAAGATGTGTATGAGATCCTGACCCTGCAGCGGCTTCTACACTGGGCAAACAGGCTACTATAAAAACGACTGCCTTTACTAATATGCTAATAACATGAAAACAGGCAGAAATTTGGCTATTCATTGGACCCAACTGCAGGTGCAAGCCACTCTTCCACCAGATGTGTGTTGTTCACAGAAACTGGAGCTATACAAATGCAGATAAAAACAATGATGTTTGAAAGTAGTAGAGTTGAACTACATCCTGCACAAGCAGTGCTATCTGCAGCGCTGGTACCTTATAGCCACAATTCATGGCTGCACCACCATGCAAAGGCACTATTCTTGAATTATTAACTTCTATTATATTTATGGTGGCCATATATTGCAATTACATATCCACATTGTGTGCAATATGGTTAAATGTCAATTATGATAGCCATTCCTAATCTGAAATGCAACAAAAGAGCAAATATAGGCAACAAATTGCAATTCAAAGACACAAAAGACAACCAGTTGCACAGGATAAGTGATAGACTTCCTTTTATTGAAGAAGAAACGCGACATGTGTCATGCCACCACCAGTGGGTAGCAATCTTTCAAGCTTGGGTGACGGAGGCAAAACTTAGCAAAATGCTACAATCACGCTGTAAAACGGCCTTGGACACAAAAAACCGACATAATATTGTACAGAATGAAAGGGCAAGACTCCATCTAAGAACGGTCTATGGTACCACATACTTGAAATGGTGTAAAATATGTTGACATGCCCTACCCGTAAAGAAAAAGCAACAAACACAGAAAGCACGCCTTAAAATGCAATGTGAAGAGTCTGAAACCAAGAAAAAACAACCCGAAAAAGGTTTCGCTAAGTCTTTCAATGATTAAAATTGTCAAACTGTATCATCACTTCTTAGTGAACCTGCACAGCTGAAAAGGAAGGAAGGAAAGCTCAATAGCAGGGCTGCAGAAAATGTCACCGAATAAATATACTTTGCTTACCAACGATACCTGTGGTTTAGTTGTGGTCTGTATATAAACTAATTGTGTATAAACTTTTCTTGTTTAGAATGGCTGAGCGGATAGGGAAAAAATGACCATAAGAGCACCAGGTGTATGCATAGTCTATGCACAAACAGCCACTGCTTTCTTTTTTTTCTCTCTACTACTATTAATGAGTATTTAAGTGTCTTAATAGTACTGCTAACATCCTACTGCAAAACACAAAATTGGGCTAGTTGTGGCATAAAGAAAATTGCAGTTTCACTCATAATGTGAAACAATGATGCAGTAGCTGGTGAAATATGCACAGGAAGCTTACTTCATGCAGTGTTTGCTGAAGTGAACACTTGCCAATGCAAGTCGGTAATCTCCTTAAAAAAGTAAAATAAGTAAGAGTCCTATGTATTTGTGGGAGCTGTGCCTCAGTGTTGAAGTGGAAATACTTGGCTTTTCTTCCTCCTCTTTCATATCCGGACTTAGCCACTGATCCACACCAAAACAACCCTTTAGCTTCTTACTGCTGAATTCGTTTTGGTTTTCTCAAATCTATATTTGGGCTACCCATTGCTAGGCCTCTCGCTTTGCTTGAGGAAAACAAGACACCAACAGCTCCATCCAGTAAATCTGAGAAGCCAAGCACTAGAAGGAGATTAATGAAGCAGATGCACTCAATCATTGTCATCACATGCAAGAAGAAAACTTAACATAGGACTGCCTTCACAAGTGGGAAGGTCATGTGTAAGAACTTGAAGGTGTGGATGCCAGCTCTATATACAGCACGCAGACATTGAGCAGGTGTTAGCCAATCTAGGCACCTGTTGGCTAGATCACGCTCTCCGGTATCAGTATTCACCACGATTATACCTTCAGCAGAGTGGCTGAAATGTAGAATTGTGGACTGCCACTCTTTTGATCGTATGTTTGAATCCTCGCAGCACAATGAGAACTTTATTGGCAATATTCTAGCAAGAAATTCGGGAATTCCAGTGACAACACCAGTAGACATCCGAACAACCAGGGGAGTTAGCCCATAGCAGCTATTGCTGTAAAAAAGAAGACTGGCATAAGCACAAGAATTGAGATGGGCATACTACATGCCTTTGTTCTGGTAGTGGTCCACTACTTTGGTGCTACAGTTAATGATCTCCACTGTCACTGGACATAATAAGACTTCTTAAATTATACACTCGCGCACCCGCCGCCTCTGAGGTCGCCTAAGTGGACATACTATGCTGGCTGATAGCGGCCCCCTCCCACTTTTAGTATGCTTCGCCGCACAACTAAGCTGTACTGCGGCGAAGAAGCCGTACATTTGTATTGAGTGAATAAACAAATAGTTTTTACAACAGTACAGAAATAAACGCGCACCATGCATCATTCTACCACACGAAAGAGCGTCGCAACATACGGTAGCTGATTCACACAGGCCGTGTAGCCCATTTATCAGTCGTAAAGGGCATTATGGGTAATTCAAAATTTCAGACACACATATGTGTTTATGTTTACGTTCGCACTCCTTGCGTAATAAGACTCCCAGAACTTCCACAATAGAAAGTAATTTACAACACACAAACGCAAAGAACACTATATGTCTCGTTTTCAACTCGGCCGTCATGCAAATGAAATATAGCGGAAAAACGTGAACATGCTGTGTGTTAGCGTCGTAAACTTCATACTAGGCAAGGAGCTAGCACACCACAATCCCGCGACAGCCGCTAATGAGACCAAGACGGGAGCACATGTCTGTGAACGCGCGAACCCTAAGCCACTCTGCTCCTCCGCCACCCCCGCTGCACGGCTGCATCAATCGTTTCATGCACAGCACACCAAACACACATTCAGCGCTGAACAGTGGACGGTCGACGCAGTTGCATTTACATGACTTGCAGCGAGCAGCACATCCCTCGATGTCCGTTAAGCAAAGTCGGACACGGCGACGCCACATCGCGGCTCGCAGAACTTCGCTGCCGAGGCGCTAGGCCACTTCGATATTTCAATTGTCACCACCGCCGGGTTCTCAAGAAAGCACGGGTCACACAACGCAGATTCTGTAGTGTCAGAGCTCATCGAGGCCAAAGCCGCATTGCCGCACCGCCACTACTCACGGCTTTCCGCCAAGTAACACAGAACCTACAACCAACACACAAGCAACGCACGCACGATTACATGAGCAATGTTGAATAACGCGCGGTGTAGAGAACGATCACGCCGAGGACGAACACGCCACGGCGTCGCTCGGCGCCAGCATCGCGCCTTCTCAAAAATCCCTAAATGATGCTGTCCCTAGGCACCTAGGATCAGGTCACGTGAGGGATTTTTGTACGACAAATAGACGCACGCCCAAGGCGAGTGCGTCGCGGGAAGGCCGCCGTGTTGGAAGAGCTTGATATTCGGTGACACATCGGGTTGAGTGTTTACTGAAGTACAAATACTTTGTGCCCGGAGATAATGGTTGCTAAGAATGAAAATAAAATGTTATTTTGTGCGAATTAATGCAGGCGGTGGTTGTTTTGCACGCCAATCGTGTTTACTGCTGGAACTGTGCTACGATTGTGGGCAGCGGCTTAGCGCTGCTATCGGGAGCTTATGCACGCGTCCCCCCCCCCCCCCCCCCCCCTTCCGCGGAGCGAGCTACGAAGGAAACGTTTCGTCACTTCGAGCCGGAATGAGGCAAGCTTGTGCTTCTGGGCATGAACATCGTGGACCGCCGTCGGCATCTATTGAATATTTCTAAGGAGGGCGAAACTAACACCTGACAGTGTCACAGGCACGTACGTTCATTGTATAATTTCACAAGCTAAATCGGATACATTTAATTTAGTTTGTAAACGGGTACCGCGCGTTCTCGGTTCTGCCGGGCACAGAAGTATACCATGATTTACGCTGTCAAAAGCCTTACGCAGGTCCAGAAATAAGCCTACCATGTATAAACGGTTTTCTATATTTTGCAGTATGTGATGTTTTATATTTAGGAGCGCATCCTCACATGATTTATTTTTTTGGAATCCGTACTGCGCCGTACTAATAATAGAATATTTCCTTAAGAAACCTTCTAGTCGAGTGTTTAGAACAGTTTCAAAAAGTTTTGAAAAAAGAGGTAGTATAGATATGGGTCGGAAGTTGTTTACACTGTGATCAGCACAGCCTTTATGAACCGGGCAGACTCTGGCTATTTTAAGTTTGCTAGGAAAAATTCCGGACTCAAACATTTTATTAATAATATGAGCTAATGCATTAGAGATGATGTCAGACACATATTTTATAGGAGATGCCATGATACCGTCGAAACCTGCAGCACTGTTTGACTTAAAGTTTTTGATCACGCTTTCTACTTCGGTTGGTGTCACCGGAAATAGCATTAAAGAATTTTGCAGAGACGGTTTCACAGTATGCCCTATCTCTTCTGGATCTGCTGCAGAAATGTTGCTGCAGCATTGAACAAAGTGAGTGTTTAGGATAGAGACGGCTTCTTCACACGAAAGAGTGCCGTTAACCGAAGCTATTTGTAGGTCTTGAGGGCTAGCCTTTCCTCCAGATATTTTCTTAATTTCCAGCCAAATTTTTCTTGGATTCGTATATATGCGCGAGAACACCTTCTCATAGTATTTTTCTTTTGCCTTTTTTAATTCTGATTTTACTTGGTTACGGTACTCCTTAAATTTGGCTAATTCATTCATGTCTCTAGTTCTAAGGAATGTATGGTACATTTTATTTTTGTTTTTGTAAGAAGCACTACATCTATCCACGGCTTTCTAATTTTTTTGGGTCGTTTTGTAGCACTATGTTGTGGGAAGGCTATGTCGTAGCAAGTGATTAGTTTATCGAAAAATGAATTGTATGCCTTATTTGGGTCACTTTCAGTTAGTTCAGATTCCCAGTTTTTTTCCCGAATAAGAGAGCGAAAATAGGCTAGCGTCGTTGTATCTATGAGACGGTAGGAATATACAGGCGCATTATGCCTGTATTTCTGCGAACAAGGCAGAAAACAAAAAATTGGAAGATGATCGCTTATATCAGAGGACATGACACCAGCAGTCACAGTGGAATCATGTACATTAGTGATACAGACATCTAATAAGGTTTGGCTGTGTGCTGTAACTCGTGTTGGCAAGGTTATAATATTCGAGCATGCGTAAGAGTAAAGCAGCTGATTATATTCTCGTGTTATTGCATTTTCAGCCATCATATCTATGTTCGTATCACCTAGTATGGCAAACATTTGGCCGGTGCCGCTGAGATAAGCTAGCAGCTTATCCACAAAGGAAAAGAATTCTTTTTTGTTCCGACAGGGTGGTCTGTAGACTACTGAAAATGTTCCTGCTTGAAGACGAATAGTGAGGCATTCAACGTTGCCATTAATTAGGGAGAAATCTGCAATTTTCTCCGAGTTTAGATCATTTCGTACATATGCTGCTAGACCACCACCTCTTGCGTAGGTACGGTTTAGTATGTGATGCCTGTAGTTTTCGAACTGTATGGGGTAGTCCTTATCAGATACCCACGTTTCAGTAAAAAGAAGAACATCGGGATTAGTGTTGGTGTGTTGAAACAATTCTTCAATTCTATCTTGTTTATTTTTTATGCTTTGGACGTTTAAATGAAAGATTGAAATATGTTTTTGCAAACCCGCAGATATATTTGTATATGAAAGGTAATCATGATATAAAGATTTATCGACTGAAGCCATATCTGGACTTAAACCAATAAGAATTATTCTGACGAAATAAAGCTAAATATTAGGTTATCATCTTGCTGATATCTTCAGTGCTGAAAATATGCAGAATAGGAGATGTTTCATTGCGCCTTGCCATTACTTTCCCTCCAGTGGTCCAGACATATTTCCAACCAACCTCATTCTTCCTTTGTTTCGCAGCACTTAGTAATTGTTTACCTTGACTCGTCAAATGCTCATTAATGAATATAGGACGATCCTCATCAAAGCCAAGCATTCTGGCATAAATTTTTTCCTTTCGCGATTTAACAAGAAAACTGTTCCTTTTGAAACGGCGCACAAATCGAACAATTATGTTTTGTTCATTGTGTTTCGCTGTCGGTACTTTATGGCATGCATCAATGTCGGAATCTTGCACTTCCTCTGCAACAAGTTCGCCAATCTTCTTTATAATAGCTATTGGCTCAGCATCAACAGGAACACCCTTGATTTCCAAGTTGTTGGAACGCTGGTACGTTTCAAGCTCCTCTAGTTTCCGCGTCAGCTTAGCATTTTGCACTTTAAGTACCTTGTTTTCTGTTACAATGGCATCGATTATTTCTTTCAATGCTCCTAAGTCCTTAATTTCCTGTTTCAGTTCTTTTAGATCCTCTAGACTTTTTTTTATCTCTCTGAGTTCATCAATTATCTCAGCGCGCAATTCGTCCACAGCTTTTTTTGACATGAGGCTTCTGGACTATGACACTATTTCACGCTTGTAAAGTCTAGAATGTTTAAGATGCAGTTCGGCAGCAGTGCATAAATTTGAGCGGGAGAAAATCTAAAATGTATAGCGCTCACCTGCAAAGCAGATAGATTTTAGTTGTGTGCTCAAGATGCACTGCTGCCGAACTGCAAGCCTGGTCGTCGATCCGCCGCTTTTTAAACCAGCCGTGCTGTCCTGCTGCCCTCTTGTGTTAGAAAAGGCGCCCAGGGAACCACGTGGGTGTCAGATAGGCGATACAAGGCCAGGGCGATGAAGCTCCGCAATCTTGTAGGCGTCACCCCACTGTTCCACGTGCGGCAAATCCAGCGACGAAAGCGATCAGCTGCAAAGCAGATAGATTTTAGTTGTGTGCTCAAGATGCACTGCTGCCGAACTGCAACACTAGAGGCGAGAGCGCGCTCACGTGCGCGGAGAAATCATGCGAGTACCTGGTGCACGTGAGGACGCGGAATTCTCGCGCGACAAGTGTGTCTTCGCGTGCCACGAGCACGAAATAACCGCGTGTGTTGAGCAACAAACGCGTACACGTGTACCCGCGTCAAACGTGCAAGACGCGAATGATCCCTGCACTGAACTCCTATTTTTGTAGCATCGCTACCACCGCGTGCACTTCGCTTAAATATCTTCTAAAATAGTGCCGAAAAGCACAAGCAAGGTGTACTTATACCTCGCACACGCGGGTGTTTTTTGTACGCTTGAAGTTCTCCCGGCCGATTCTGTGTAACCACGCAGAACGACGCTCTCGGTCATTTTTCCCGGTCGGAATCTAAAAAAAAGTCTTTCCAGACTGAGTTCGGTTGCTGCATCCGAAGGCGCAGCAGCCAGGCATGATTTCCTTGCAGTCAAACGCGAGCGCGACAATCGGAACACAAAAAACGTAGGGAACCAGCATGCGGTGCCTGCGCTCTAAGCCGGCCCGCCCGGCGCTTGGAAGGTATATGGCACTCCAAAGTCACGTGGTACGGTTGGGCCAACGAACGCGTCTGCGGCGCGGGGAAAACGAATGCGGTACTCAGAAATTTTTTCCAGTGACTCTAAAGCGCATCATAACGCAGCACCCTCGGACGGGCTCCCTTCGAGTTAGCCAGAACGAAATTAAGGAAATAAAGAGAAACATTGTGCATCCGCCGTTCCCCGGCAGAAGACAACGTCAGTGCACAGATTTAAAGGTGCGTTTTGTTGGGTCCTATAGTCGCCATGTCTTTCTCTAATGGGAGCTGCAAACGGGACAAGAGGAAGGCCGCATATATATATATCTGTCATGGAAGTATGGCGGTAGACCAAACGCATCGACTATCATCAGAAATGATGAAAACTTGAGACAAACCGGCAGCTTCCAGAAACAACGGCGGAGGACTCCATCTTTGAGTCCTTGCCTACGCACGGATGTTCTAGCATTTATGGCCTCAAACCCTCATGCTAGCGTGCGGGACGTGAACTCCCATATTTACAAGTCATCGGTTTGGATAATTCTAAATAACTCGGCCTTTCACCCGTACTATCTTAGCCAGCACCAGTGCTTGGAAGACGTGCAGAATCGTCTAGATTTGCCGAATTGGGTCCGGACTTTTTGTCAGTCACGGGACTTTCTCAGCAACATCACGTGCACAGACGAGGCCAATTTTTGCAGAAACGGCCAAATTAATTTGCATAACGCACACTATTGGAGGGACTGTAATCCACACTGCGTAAAGCGCAATCGGCACCAGTACCAATGGTCGCTCTTTACGTGGTTCAGAATTTACGCCGGTGCTATAATCAGTTCCATTTTCTTCGATCACACACTGAGTGGACAGCGTGGACGAAATCCTTGAAGTGATGGGTGAATTTCTTAGCGAAGTCCCACTGTCACGTCTTCCACTTCTGCGGTATCAGCAAGGTGGGTTGCCAGCACACAGCAGCAGCCGAGTACGAACGTGGCTGGATTAGACTTTTCATGCGCAATAGACTGGAAGGCACGGGCCTGTAAATTGGCCGGCTAGGTTACCTGACCTCTCTCCACTCGATTTCTTTTTTTTTTTGGGGGGGGGGGGGGGGGTTATGTAATAGATCGTGTTTACATGATAGAGACGATGACCTCAGATGGCAAGGTTAACGGATGTCTGCCGTTTAATTCCAGCGTCGGTCATCAGAAGAGCCACTGAAGATGTGGTATAAAGCGGACGCAGTACTGCGTAGCTGCAGAAGGATGCGTATTCGAACACGTCCTCCAGGCAACAGCTGGTGTTCAACGGCGCTTACGAATTCATAGATAATAAGGGCACACTGAAATCTGATGTTTTTGTTTTTTCGTGCACACATCTCGATTGCTGCTTCGGCTCATTTAGAAGTGGTGCATTTACTTTCTTGAACGCATCGGTTTCGCCTTTTCTCTGCATGTGGGTCGCATGATCCAGTCTGTTTATGACAGTCTTATCTTTTTTTTTGTCACGAACCTGTTTTTGCAGCATGTATACACTTTTATGAAAATTAATACCTTCACTTTAATTTGGCAGTGGTCCGAAGCAAGTTTCTGGCACAAACTATAGCCATCTAGATGATGTGGTGCGAGGAGAGCCAGTATTTTGAAACATTCTATATTATTGCATTGCTTTTCGTGTTTCGTGCGTGGTCAGAGCGGCGCTCCGGCCGCGTTATCAAGGGGCTTTTGATGTCAGTGTGATGAAGTCGGCCTTGAGAGGCGGATGGTAAGTGCGACGTAGAAATGGGAGGAAGGAATAGCTGCGAAGACGCGAAAACCTGCTTTTGGTGCTCCTTCCGTATCATTACCAAGGTGATGCGCTGTCTCTTCGGGTTTGCGACAGGCAATGCAGTTGATTTCAATCAGCTTATTTGAGGGCGTTTCTTTTTTATGATGCGGGTGGGAGCGCATGCAGTCATGTGGTGTTTTCCATATTTCGTGGAGTTTCTTTACCAGTCGGAAAAAAGAAATTACGGAATTGTGCGTCGCTGAAAGCACCGCATTTAGATGTCAGTCGGGGGGGTGCCTACAAATGCCTCATTGACACTTTCATAATGAGGTCCTCGTGAGTTGCGGCCGGACGTCGCGTCCTCGGCGCATGCGGTCGCGCAGCCGCGTGCCGGTTCTAGCCGCAGCAACCGCGCCACCCCGGCGACCGCACAACGACAAGCGAGCTGTCACGAGCCAAACTCGGAGATGGTCTTTTGAACTCATGACGTGCCGAACATCTGTGTACGTCTGGTTGCCTCCCTGTGCGTCTGCGCGTGAAGCTAGACCTGTGATGCTGTTTTGTTTTCCTTTCCTTTGCTCATCGTTTGTGTGAAAGATAAACATTTGTCTTTGCCTACTAGCATTTCTTGCACATCCTTTCTCGTCCGCACAAACTAGTGACGAACGTCCGTAATCATCAGATACGCCTACCTGTCTTACGCCTACCGACGTAGGCGGTTGCTTCTTGGTATGTAGCCGAGGCCATGATAGATGTGATTAGTAATGTTGTATGTGTGAGTAGCCTCACTGAAATTATAACGTCAAGTATGTCAAGGTGCCTACGTTAAGTCACGGTCGAAATTACAGGGGCCGTTATTGTATATGATAAAGTCATCTGAGAGTGTCTCCGATAAAAATGTATAAGTTTAATAATCTTAGGACTTCTTAGCCTTCTGTTATATAGGATATTTGAAAGAAGACTGCCTACGAAATTCTGTTGTGTGTTAAATTGCAACGTTATCATCGCTTCCAAAAGAACGTTATTGTATAAGTCTACCTTTCTTGGGAAAGTTCATTTCGCCTCCGTACCACCACCTGGCTCGTGATCTTTACATTTGAAATCTGCCCCGATGACACAACAAAGCCCGCTACAAAAATTGGAGGACGCTTAAGCTTCGCCTTCAAGAGTGGAACGCGATAGCGTTATCGCACCCCGTTCGCACCGCCTGCTCAAACGATCTACGCCACCCAAACGTCGCGATGGGCACAGATAACCGGGCCGCGGCGCGCCATGAAGGCGGACGCGATCATGGGACGAGTGGCGCGCCGCGTGTCGGGGCAGCGCTGTACATTGCGAGGAGGGGGTCTTCTGTGTTTGCCGCAAGATGGCTCTGCGTGTGCGCAGAGCGCAGAAGAAATGTAGCGGAAACGTACTTCGCTACTCGTGAAACTGCGACTTCTGTAAGTTACATGGTCATAATTACCGATATACATCGCAGTATAACTTTCTACGGCGCGTTTCTAAGGCAACACCGCATTCACTAGAGGCGATTTTGTCGCGCTTTGAAAGAGCGAACTCGTGGCTGAGTGGTAGCGTCACCGTCTGACACTCCGAAGACCCTAGTTCGATTCCCACCAGCCCATCTTGCAAGGTGTTTTTTTATTTATGAAGTGCCTTCTGGGATTTATCGCTCACGGCCAACGCCGTTTACGCCGACGACACCGGCTTTTCTGCGACACGAGCTCCTTAACGCTGTCGCGTTAAAAGTGGCTTGTCTTCTCAAGGACGTGACTAATCCACGGAATGGTAATGACAATGCTGACATGATGCTTGCGGCCTTTCAAATGCCGGACGAGCGTGTTCTGCGAGTGCATTTTTGGCGCATGCCATGCAAAGCCTTTAAACAGCGAAAGTTTTTCACAATCACTTCGGTGGCTGCACAGAAAGCGAGGGCAATCAGTCCGCTTTTAACGCACACGTTCTGAACCAAGACACATATTTACGAGAAAGGGGCTCCTATATTAACCATGGCGATTGACAAATTACGCCTCACTGTTCCGATATGTTGATGAGACCAACTCTCCTGCCTCTTTTCCGTAGTACTAAAGAAATAGTTTGTACAGTGTCATTCGACTATATGTAAAACAGGATATTGAAGTAAAAGTCGTATCAACTGTCATATGTCATAAATTACAACAAAGAAGAGTGAAAGTGTACTTCACAATACTCGTAAGGTAAACTTGAATGAATGTGGTTCATTTCGATTTCTTATCTGTTCGAGAGTAAAAATGTGCTGTTCAGACGTTAAACACAGTTAAATTTTGCAATCATTTATAAGAATTTTGTCCTTCAACATCTGTTCCTATTGGTCATGCACATATTTCTCCATCATATGTATGTTGGAAACATAACTTAGTCAAATTGTGAATCAATTCAAAGTTAAGCTGGCTTCCTTACATGTAGAAAAAATACCGTAGGCGCTTGAAAATGTCATAATACACAATCGTTTGTTCGCATAAACTTTCTGGCTATAGGCATGAAATGAAAATCTGAAATACATTACATGGCTTTGTCTTTTTGCAGCGAATTTCACCCACTGCATTTACGAAGCATCGCACTTTTAATTGTTGCAACGCGTGAATCCAGAAGTACATAAGCAGTCTGTTTTCGCAGATAATCCGCAATTTCGATACGAGTGATTGTTTGGGGACACGATAAGCCTCGAAGTGTGTAAACTCTTTGTAGAGTGCAGCGCTAGAAGGCATTGCAGAAAGGAGTGTGTGGGGAAGGATAAAGAGATAATGCAGCGAATAAAATGTTACTTTTTAATCGCACAACTTTCATCATCATCATCATCAGCCTAGTTACGCCCACTGCAGGGCAAAGGCCTCTCCCATACTTCTCCAACTACCCCGGTCATGTACTAATTGTGGCCATGTTGTCCCTGCAAACGTCTTAATGTCATCTGCCCACCTAACTTACTGCCGCCCCCTGCTACGCTTCCCTTCCCTTGGAATCCAGTCCGTAACTCTTAGTGACCATCGGTTATCTTCCCTCCTCATTACAAGTCCGGCCCATGCCCATTTCTTTTTCTTGATTTCAACTAAGATGTCGTTTACCCGCGTTTGTTGCCTCACCCAATCTGCTCTTTTCTTATCCCTTAACGTTACACCCATCATTCTTCTTTCCATAGCTCGTTGCGTCGTCCTCAATTTCAGCAGAACCCTTTTCGTAAGCCTCCAGGTTTCTGCCCCATATGTGAGTACTGGTGACACACAGCTGTTGTACACTTTCCTTTTGAGGGATAGTGGTAACCTACTGTTCATGATTTAAGAATGCCTGCCAAACGCACCCCAACCCATTCTTATTCTTCTGGTTATTTCAGTCTCATGATCCGGGTCCGTGGTCACTACCTGCCCTAAGTAGATGTATTCCCTTACCACTTCCAGTGTTTCGCTACCTATCGTAAACTGCTGTTCTCTTCCGAGACTGTTAAACAGTACTTTAGTTTTCTGCAGATTAATTTTCAGACCCACCCTTCTGCTTTGCCTCTGCAGGTCAGTGAGCATGCATTGCAATTGGTCTCCTGAGTTACTAAGCAAGGCAATATCATCAGCGAATCGCAAGTTGCTAAGGTATTCTCCATCAACTTTTATCCCCAATTCTTCCCACTCCAGGCCTCTGAATACCTCCTGTAAACATGCTGTAAATAGCATTGGAGATATCGTATCTCCCTGTCTGACGCCTTTCTTTATAGGGATTTTGTTGCTTTCTTTGTGGACTACGGTGGCTGTGGAGCCGCTATAGATATCTTCCAGTATTTTTACATATGGCTCATCTACACCCTGATTCCGTAATGCCTCCATGACTGCTGAGGTTTCGACTGAATCAAACGCTTTCTCGTAATCAATGAAAGCTATATATAAGGGTTGGTTATATTCTGCACATTTCTCTATCACTTGATTGATAGTGTGAATATGGTCTATTGTTGAGTAGCCTTTACGGAATCCTGCCTGGTCCTTTGGTTGACAGAAGTCTAAGGTGTTCCTGATTCTATTTGCGATTACCTTAGTAAATACTTTGTAGGCAACGGACAGTAAGCTGATCGGTCTATAATTTTTCAAGTCTTTGGCGTCCCCTTTCTTATGGATTAGGATTATGTTAGCGTTCTTCCAAGATTCCGGTACGCTCGAGGTTATGAGGCATTGCGTATACAGGGTGGCCAGTTTCTCTAGAACAATCTGACCACCATCCTTCAACAAATCTGCTGTTACCTGATCCTCCCCAGCTGCCTTCCCCCTTTGCATAGCTCCTAAGGCTTTCTTTACTTCTTCTGGCGTTACCTGTGGGATTTCGAATTCCTCTAGGCTATTCTCTCTTCCACTATCGTCGTGGGTGCCACTGGTACTGTATAAATCTCGATAGAACTCCTCAGCCACTTGAACTATCTCATCCATATTAGTAACGATATTGCCGGCTTTGTCTCTTAACGCACACATCTGATTCTTGCCTATTCCTAGTTTCTTCTTCACTGTTTTTAGGCTTCCTCCGTTCCTGAGAGCCTGTTCAATTCTATCCATATTATAGTTCCTGATGTCCGCTGTCTTACGCTTGTTGATTAACTTAGAAAGTTCTGCCAGTTCTATTCTAGCTGTAGGATTAGAGGCTTTCATACATTGGCGTTTCTTGATCAGATCTTTCGTCTCCTGCGATAGCTTACTGGTTTCCTGTCTAACGGCGTTACCACCGACTTCTATTGCGCACTCCTTAATGATGCCCATGAGATTGTCGTTCATTGCTTCAACACTAAGGTCCTCTTCCTGAGTTAAAGCCGAATACCTGTTCTGTAGTTTGATCCGGAATTCCTCTAGTTTCCCTCTTACCGCTAACTCATTGATTGGCTTCTTGTGTACCAGTTTCTTTCGTTCCCTCCTCAAGTCTAGGCTAATTCGAGTTCTTACCATCCTGTGGTCACTGCAGCGTACCTTGCCGAGCACGTCTACATCTTGAATGATGCCAGGGTTCGCGCAGAGTATGAAGTCGATTTCATTTCTAGTCTCACCATTCGGGCTCCTCCACGTCCACTTTCGACTAACCCGCTTGCGGAAAAAGGTGTTCATTATCCGCATATT
Organism: Dermacentor andersoni; assembly: GCF_023375885.2. Lineage (NCBI taxonomy): Eukaryota > Metazoa > Arthropoda > Arachnida > Ixodida > Ixodidae > Dermacentor > Dermacentor andersoni. The sequence goes on along the minus strand of NC_092817.1, from coordinate 4,573,240 downwards.
ATTCTGTTCTGCAAACTCTACTAATAATTCTCCTCTGCTATTCCTAGAGCCTATGCCATATTCCCCCACTGACTTGTCTCCAGCCTGCTTCTTGCCTACCCTGGCATTGAAGTCGCCCATCAGTATAGTGTATTTTGTTTTGACTTTACCCATCGCCGATTCTACGTCTTCATAAAAGCTTTAGACTTCTTGGTCATCATGACTAGATGTAGGAGCGTAGACCTGTACAACCTTCATTTTGTACCTCTTATTAAGTTTCACAACAAGACATGCCACCCTCTCGTTAATGCTATAGAATTCCTGTATGTTACCAGCTATTTCCTTATTAATCAGGAATCCGACTCCTAGTTCTCGTCTCTCCGCTAAGCCCCGGTAACACAGTACATGCCCGCTTTTTAGCACTGTATATGCTTCTTTTGTCCTCCTAACCTCACTGAGCCCTATTATATCCCATTTACTACCCTCTAATTCCTCTAATAACACTGCTAGACTCGCCTCACTAGATAGCGTTCTAACGTTAAACGTTGCCAGGTTCAGATTCCAATGGCGGCCTGTCCGGAGCCAGGTATTCTTAGCACCCTCTGCAGCGTCACAGATCTGACCGCCGCCGTGGTCAGTTGCTTCGCGGCTGCTGGGGACTGAGGGCCGGGGTTCGATTGTTGTATTCATATAGGAGGTTGTGGCCAAGTACTGCACCAGGGTGGCCAATCCTGCTCTGGTGAGAGAGTGCGTTACCGGTTCTGGTCACCGGGATCAGGCCGCACTCCAGGCCTGTTTGTGCAATTTTCTCAACACACGGTTTTTTTTTTGTATTTTCCGGTGGAGAATAGCGCGGCACCGGGATTTGAATCACGGTCCTCTTGCACTAGAGACGGATACTCTACCGTCCTCGTAGGAGTTAAATTAAAAATTAATTTATGGGGTTTTACGTGACAAAACCACTTTCTGATTATGCACGCCGTAGTGGAGGACTCCGAAAATTTCGACCACCTGGGGTTCTTTAACGTGCACCTAATTCTAAGTACACGGGTGTTTTCGCATTTCGCCCCCATCGAAATGCGGCCGCCGTGGTCGGGGTCCGATCCCGCGACCTCGTGCTCAGCAGTCTAACACCATAACCACTGAGCAACCACGGCGGGTCCCGCAGGAGTTGTACGCCTCATTTAACCTACAGTGGTGCCCTATTTGGTCAGTCAAGGTGGACCAATCTGAGCTCGGTTATACCGCATGGATGGCACTCGGCTAGAGAACCTGGTATTTATGACCTGCACATGTGAGTGTGAGGCCATACATATTTGAAGATATATATCTTTTTTTTTTTTTAGGAGGGTTCCCGTACAGTGATAAAATAAAGGAAAAGACATTAAAAGAAAGAAAAAAAAGAGAAAGAAAAAGGGGCGAAAAAAAAAAGGAACATAACAGGTGATTTGAACTCGTGACCCTTCGATGTTGCCCGGAAAGATAGCTCAGTCGGTTGGTTCGTCAGGCCCCAGGCTACTTTCAAGCGCCACAGCTCCTGCTCCGAGCCTCACACTTACGTGGAAAGAGACTCATGTTGTCCGCGATAGTGGGTTTCCGAGTGGTTGGAAGGCATACTTTCTAGGAAAAATGGCCGCCCGAAGAGAAGAGCGAACTCGAGCGGCTTTAGAGGCTAGGAAAACTGCCTTAAAATATTTAGACTTGAGGGAAAGCTTCGTTAACAAACTATAACACGGCAATCAGCACTCGAATACGACGAGAGAAATTACTGAGACGTGGAAAATTCCCTTGAAAAAAAAAAATCTGGTTTGCGAGACAAATGCTTGTATGTATTGAACCTCTTAAAAGATGAGGGGGGAAATATGCGCTCACCGAGAGGGCATCGTCAGCACGAGACCTCCACAAGGCACCTTACAGAGATGTGGAGAGCTTCGCGGCCGGAACGAAGCCTCCCTTCTCCGCCGGCCAAGAGGGGAAAACGCGCTTTCCGATCGCTCAAGGTTGCGCGGACAAAGCATAACTCTAGTGTCTAGGAAAAGCTTAACCAGGTGCGATGGCGGCACGCATAGCGTGGGAAGCTAGCCGGCAGAATAACTATAGCAAGGACTGCTGCTGATGAGGGCGAAATACCTTCGTGTAATTATAATAACCCTAATAGGACTACTTTCGAAAATAAAAGGAAACGGCCCAGAGGGCTGTACTACGAGAGCTATGACTGATAGTTTTCTATATATATATATATATATATATATATATATATATATTCATCTCATCTATGGGATCGCATGCGCGCGCTGTTGCTTTGTCTCTGCGTGTAGTATAGTTAAGAGAGCCAGTTTAAGGGCGGAGAAGAAGAAAGAAAAGAAAAGCAAAAACTGCAGCGCCGTGGTTTTAAAGCGCACCCGTGGTAGAGAAACGGAATGCGATATAAGCGTGCGTAGCCATGATACGCACACGACAAACTGCCTTAAAATATTTAGACTTGAGGGAAAGCTTCGGTAACAAACGATAGCACAGCAATCAGCACTCGAATATAATTATAACCCTAATACTAATTGTAAATATTCATCTCATCTATGGGATCTAATGCGTGCGCTGTTGCTTTGTTCTGTGTGTAGTAGTTAAGAGAGCCAGTTTAAGGGCGGAGAAGAAGGAAGGGAAGGAAAGTCTCTGAAGCAAAATTACAGCGCCGTGGTTTTAAAGCGCATCCCGTGGTAGAGAAACGGAAGGCGATATAAGCGTGCGTGGCCATGATACGCACACGACAAACTGCCTTAAAATATTTAGACTTGAGGGAAAGCTTCGTTAGCAAACGATAGCATGGCAATCAGCACTCGAATATAATTATAACCCTAATAATAATTGTAAATATTCATCTCATCTATGGGATCTAATGCGCGCGCTGTTGCTTTGTCTCTGCGTGTAGTAGTTGAGAGAGCCAGTTTAAGGGCGGAGAAGTGGGAAGGAAAGGAAAGTCTCTGAAGCAAACTTGCAGCGTCGTGGTTTTAAAGCGCAACCGTGGTAGAGAAACGGAAGGCGATATAAGCGTGCGTGGCCATGATACGCACACGACAAACTGCCTTAAAATATCTAGACTTGAGGGGAAAGCTTCGTTAACAAACTATAACACGGCAATCAGCACTCGAATACGACGAGAGAAATTACTGAGACGTGGAAAATTCCCTTGAAAAAAAAAAATCTGGTTTGCGAGACAAATGCTTGTATGTATTGAACCTCTTAAAAGATGAGGGGGGAAATATGCGCTCACCGAGAGGGCATCGTCAGCACGAGACCTCCACAAGGCACCTTACAGAGATGTGGAGAGCTTCGCGGCCGGAACGAAGCCTCCCTTCTCCGCCGGCCAAGAGGGGAAAACGCGCTTTCCGATCGCTCAAGGTTGCGCGGACAAAGCATAACTCTAGCGTCTAGGAAAAGCTTAACCAGGTGCGATGGCGGCACGCATAGCGTGGGAAGCTAGCCGGCAGAATAACTATAGCAAGGACTGCTGCTGATGAGGGCGAAATACCTTCGTGTAATTATAATAACCCTAATAGGACTACTTTCGAAAATAAAAGGAAACGGCCCAGAGGGCTGTACTACGAGAGCTATGACTGATAGTTTTCTATATATATATATATATATATATTCATCTCATCTATGGGATCGCATGCGCGCGCTGTTGCTTTGTCTCTGCGTGTAGTATAGTTAAGAGAGCCAGTTTAAGGGCGGAGAAGAAGAAAGAAAAGAAAAGCAAAAACTGCAGCGCCGTGGTTTTAAAGCGCACCCGTGGTAGAGAAACGGAATGCGATATAAGCGTGCGTAGCCATGATACGCACACGACAAACTGCCTTAAAATATTTAGACTTGAGGGAAAGCTTCGGTAACAAACGATAGCACAACTTTAGCTGATGGTAAATGGGGAAAAAATCAGCGTGCGCCAGGAAGGCAGCTTTACAGTTATACAATATTGCCTGACATTACAAAGAATTATAAAGTAACACAATCAGTAATTAACAGGCTGAAATTACACAACGTACGCTAGTTCATGTTGCATGAAACTTGAGTTTGTTAGTACTCTTTAAGATTTCTTTTGGGAGGCGAATCCATTAAAGGCCAAAACGAGCTTAAGAAAGATAATGTGACGGGATTTGATACCTGATTTATACAGCTAACCAATAGGATTCGACATATGTTGCGATGGAGATATCAGTAAAGAGTTGCAAATTCAAGTTTAGTTTTATTTGTGGTTAGAGTAGCTATTGGATCATAAGTTGAAAAAAAGAACGAGTGGAGTAATATTGAGAAGTTCTATTGAGCTAATGAAGTTAATGAAATCGCATAAGGCAGATTCATGCTCTAATTTTGTTCGTATTAGTGTTTTCTATAGTACTAACTTGAAAGAGGATGGTGGCATTGTAAGCGTAGCGGAGCAAATAACCCAAAGTTGGATTCTTTTTTTGTTTTTGTTTGTTGCATTCTTACTAATGTCGATATACGTTGACCAAAAGAGACTAGCAGCAATATGAATGCGTACATACTTTTACGAATATACAGGCTCCAACGCAGTAATGCTAGGTACGCCGAAGAGCTGTTTTGAATGTGAGTTGCTGAGATAATTTTGCTGCTACGTCCGGTGTGCCACAGGGCTCCGTGTTGAGGCCGATTGCCTTTCTTCTTTTTGTCAACGATATTCGAGATGCTATCAAAACCGAGATACGATTCTTGCGGAAGAGTGTGCCCTGTGTGCAAGGGCATTCAATGAGTCATTGTTTTCTATTGGCGGCCGACCTGAAGCACGTAGAAAAATGGTGCGTTACTAATAGCATGTCCCTGAACATAAATAAATGTGTGCACGTTAGCTTTACTAGAAAAATATAACAAAATCAGATATAATTAAGCATTTAAGTAGCCAAACATTTTTTAAAAATAATTCATCAGTCAAACATTTAGGTGTTATGGTGTGAGAGGATGGCCCTTGGTCACAACGTGTTTATGCCGTAGATAGAAGTGCAGGGCATGACCTTCGCTTCTTGCAACAACGTTTAAAACACGTTAGCTTTACTGCAAAACAAGCAGCGTATAAATAAGTTTAGCGATTTTGGAGTAGGCTTGCCCTGTGTGGGATCCATTTTCTGATGTACGTAATAATGCACTAGAAAAAAACCAATCCGTTGAGGCAAGCTTCGTCCTGAGGACATACAACCAAGTTCTAAGTTTAAGAGCAAGGAAAAAAAAAAAGTAGTGCTCTTGCACTCTGTGAAGAAGGATAACCAGCGAAGCTGTATTGGGGTGATTATAATGAGAACTATATTGATTTATATTGATCACTATAGGATTGCTATATTGGTTGAATAGAGACACACACACGTAACTTCGTGGTCTTTATCGTCTTAATTTTAAATCGACACCCGACGGGCAACGCGTGGTCGGCACATTGACGTCCGTGTAGCACCCCATTCCCAATTGTTCCAACAGGAATGATACAATCCAATTGCCGTCGGGGCGCGCTAGGTCGACGTTGAAGTCGACGATTGGTGGGTATTGCGTTTTGGGATGCTTTTCGACCCTCCAGTGGGAGCGAAGGAGCGCCTCCATCGCACGTTTTTTATATGGTCACGAAGGCCGTGCGTCTTAACATGGTAGATGAGATGATAATATTCAGAGCGACCGCCGCGACGTTTTTTCTTTTCGCGCGTGGGCATTGGGTTGCACTGGAGGTGTTTTCGGCGTACAGGCGACACAGGGACGGACGAACGAATCAGCTAGCCCTACAGAGCTTCGCTGTAAAAGGAACTTGACTGGATTCCTTTGCTTGAACAAAGGAGCAGGTTATGGCTTAGTCTGTTTTATCGATTTTCCATAATCATGACATCAGTCTGTCCAAAGTAGAGCACTGAACGAGCCGATTTTTCAGCCCCGGGCCCGGCCCGAGCCCTAAAGTACCATGCGTTGGCCCGCCCGAGCCCGGCTCGCTGTGTTCAGACCTAGAGCCCGCACTGGAGACCCGGGCCCAAACGATCGCGGCTCGGCTCGGCCCGGTTCTACTCGCCACTGGCCCTTGAGCCAAGCCAGGTCGATGCCGTCGTGTGATCAATGGGCGCCGGGCGGCCTTCGAGCTGCGTCACAGCAGGTTTTGCCCTGTATCCCCTCTTGCTGACTATTTTAGCTGCGTGAAAAAAAAAAAAAACGTTTCATTTCATTACTAGCCGAACACGGACAGATTATTATGTTAATGTTTCGTACGAAAACCCACATGTACAATGGGCAGTTAGGAAAGCATGCAAGGATCAGACTGCCACCCTGAAGTGACACAACGCCTGCTTACATTTAGGGAGAAAAATATAGAAACGCACATCCGTTGATCACCATGCTCGTGCTTTAATGTATAAGAACGGCCGTAAATAATTTTTAATAGTTTTGCGGCAATCTACTACAGTGAAGGCATAGGCGAACACTCGTGTACGTGCCGCCAGCCATTTCAGCTCACTTTCATTGAATTTCATATGATTATTGGGATGTACAGTGATTGAACTCCGGGCAACAAATTTGCCGCGAATGTAAATTTAAATAGGCTGCTCTATTGGCTATTAGGAATACCATAATACACGGCCACTGGAATCTTTTTTCATTCAACAGAAATTGCTGATCCGCAAGTCTAACGCTGATGTGCAATCATATTTTCACAAAGAACATAACATTTTTATTGCGTTATTCGGCTTCATAATAAAGGTGTCAGTTTTTCAGCCGACAATTTAGGCATCCTTGTTTCGAAATCTATGCAAGTTTGGACCCTCTCTACTTTTATTTTAGTACAGTGCACGTACATTGTAGGCCACGGTTGCTTATTTCCCCCGTCATATTGGAATATGATCTGCTTGTTCGTTCATCCGACCAACCGATATAGTGCTGTAAAAACATGTACAGGCTGTGAACTCGAAGGTTGTCACTTAACGCGTGAAAATAGCGTTCGAAAAAAAAAATAACTGAGACAAGAATTTTTCTGCGTTCTGTTTTCTTTTTCACGTCCTCTCACCAACGTTGAGAAATTTTTCAGCATCTGGGTAGGCTTAAAGTATTTATCTAAATACAAGGGATACATTGAAGTCTAAATTGAATTAGTTGGAATAATTGTGCAATAAACTAGTGCAGAATATTCAACTCGCTTGAAACATATTCAAGAAAAATAGCGGAAACCAGTAGTGCGTTACTCTATGCCCAAGGAACAAAAAAGTTGTAAATGAACTTTCCATAATTTCTTTGCTAACACTTACGTACTCTAAGAACTTGCTGAAATTTGTTTTTTCCATCTAAACGATCACGCACAGGCAGTGCAAACCGGCACATCATTGGCCGCTGCTCATCAGGCAGCCGTGAGAAACAAACGCGTCGTCCGTTACAATGGTACAAAAACTATCAGCATGAGCAACGCGTCATAGCCCCCATGAGCAAGTAATAAACACAATGGTTCAAATCTTTCGTAATGCAGAGGCTACAAGCACTCATCAAACTGAAGCGTAAAGTGCACGCATTTGTCGGAATCACCCATACAACGTACAGAAACGCGGAGTCTAGTCGAGCGGTACAAAAAAAAAAAAAAAGAAAAAGAAAAAAAAGAACACTTGACCTTCTGAATGACTATAATATCCCCGTAATCAAGCAAAGGCTGAAATGGTTCATACTCAACCTAAGGCTCAGGCTACAAGCGCTCAGCAAAGTGAAGCGAACAGTGCATACATTCGTTGAAATCACCCATAGAATACACAGAACAGCATACGTTTCCATCACCTGCTGAGAGGACGCAACGTAAAGTCGCGATGGCGCGAGTCTGAGCCTGCTATACGAGCGCAAGAAGCCGCTGACTGCGAAAGCAGCAACGCGCTGATGCGAGACGGCACATTACCAAGTGTGCAGCAGGCTTTCGCCTTCACTTGTTACAGGAGTGCAACATGCTGCCGATTTGTTGAGTTTTTGTTTTGTGCAACATCAAAATATTGTAGACCACTCTGCCTCTAGGTACGTATTGCGCTTTTTAAACATGTAACTAGCTGTAACGAAACTCCTGTCGTCATTTATTCCTCTTGTGGTTGCTCTATGAAGGACAGCTTGAATACCTGAGACAGTCTAGTGAATTTTTTTGCAGCGAGTATAGCACCAATCAAATAGCTGCAGCTCTCTTTAGCGCTATTGCAATGCAAATATCTTTCTAACTATTCGTCGTGTTGAGTGATTTGGCTCGGTGATGTTTAGCAACTCTTGACACCCCAGTGCGCTTTCCCTCACTGATAGGCGGGGACGCTGTCCATCGAACGTCGGGTCCTCCGTCTCACGCCAGAGCATGATCACCTCTGGCAATGCGAGGTCTTAACAACCTGGGAACAATGCTGACTAAAGCTTTTTAGTGTCGAGAAGACAAAAGAATTCCGGCAGAACCCATCTAAAGATGGCTGCCGTAGTTCGTGCGATCAACATTCACGCAATGTAACGACGCCGCAGCGACTCATCGTATTGGCTGATACCTTTATTTAGAATCTGTAATTTGATCCTCCCTAGATTTCAAGTGATTCGGCCATATGCGACACACATTGTATCTGTGATTGGCCCGCTTTGTTATGACCATCGCTCGCCAAGGTTATTTCACGATGGTAAGACGATTGCTTTCACCCAAAAAGACCACGTTCTCGTGACGCCTGCGGCAGAAAGGACGTTCCACATCCGCCGCAAAGGTTTGTGAGTTGTGGCGCTGGCTAACGCTCCCAGGGTTCTACTAGGAAACATAAATAGCCAAGAAAGTGGATGGGGAAAAAACGCCGCGGTAGCTCAATTGGTAGAGCATCGCACGCGAAGGTTGTGGGATCGTTCACCACCTGCGGCAAGTTGTTTTTTCATCCACTTTCATTTCCATTAATTTATGGTTTCTTTATTGCATTTATTAAGCACAAGTAATTTCCCCTATGTTGTCCTTGCTGTCGGTGCTTGTTGGCTTCTTACGACATGACTAATACGGAATCGGGCCCCTCGGTTAACCGCCTTTATTCTCGACGAGGACAACACGGCGCGTTCAGTCACGACGATGGAATTACGAAGAAATAATGACGTCGATAAAACAACGAAGGCATTACAACGGCATGGTGACGATGGCGCGTTTCTGAGGTGATAAATAACCACGACCGCAATGCCATGACTATGGTGTCATAATCCCGATTGATTGGCGATTGCACAATTATCACGGAATGAAGGAGACATTATGTCGATAGAAAGACAAAGGCGGTATGACGACGCTGGCATGACAACAATTGGATGACATTTCTGTGGTGATGGCGACGGTGCGACAACAGCGTGACGACGTTGGGCTGGCAACAATGGCGTGTATGATAACGACAGTGGGACAAAAAATGGCGGGCCGCCGGCCACATGACGATAATCGGATGACGAAGCTGGAATGTCGCCGATGGAACTACCACGACGGCATCACGATTACGGTATTACAACAAATGTATGACGATGACCGTATGTCGACGATGCAATGACGATGATGGTATGACAACCGCGATATAATCCCAATGGAATGACGACAGCATGATTACGGTGTAGTGACGTCGATGGAACTGCGAAGGTGGTATAACGATGAGTGTACGGCGACAATTTGATGACGTTGCTGCAATGATGAAGATGGTACATCAGCGTTACCAGAATTATATGAATAAAACGGAATCATCATCACTGCGTGACGATGATGGAGCTGATATGACCCCGAGGACATGCGTAGTATCTCAACTTAGTAGAAAACAATTGGGTCACATGGCGTAAGACAGATAGATAGATCGATCGATAGATAGATAGATAGATAGATATATAGATAGATAGATAGATATATAGATAGATAAAGAAGTGCCTGAAATAGGCAAAGAATGCCGATAACATTAAAAAGCGGGGTAACAGTGGGCACGCTTGATCACTGCAATGTACCGTTTTCTCCGTGGCCGAAGAGCGCCGCTAATATGCACTAATCTATGCAGCCTACAGTTTTTATAGTCTTCAGTCTTAAGGGTGCAGTTTTTATCGTTTTTAGTATTTTAGAGTTGCAAACAGCATGTCCGTGCCTAATCCGGGCCTGACTCGACCCGAGCCCGAAGCTCCGCATTGAGGTGCATTAAGTTAAACTTGGGACGTATCTTTGCAGTACCAATCTCTTAGTGCGATTAGCATTATTTGCCTGCTTCAGGAGTATTGAGCCCGTCTACCTATCGTATCTACCTGTCTAGACTCCTTCGCCGACACGCTCCGCCTGCTTGCTCGGCAGTGCGCCACGTCGCGATGGAAAGAGCCACATTTAAGAAATTCTCGACTGTACTCCCTTGATCCCACATTATGCCTTCGAGCACCATCACAGCTTCGCCGTGGAGATGCCACGCTTTTGTATCGACTATGGTTGGGTGTTGCCTTTACCAAAGCCTATGCGTTCCGCATAGGGATGACCGACACCGCAGGCTGTGACCCCTGCGGCCATGAAGAATCGATTGACCATATTTTGTGCGCCTGCCCGCAGTACAGTCCACAGAGGGAATGCCTTCGCCACAAACTTGACCAGCTCGACGACCAACCGCTATCGGAAAAAAGAATTCTACACCATCGAAGGGACCTAACGTCACAGAAGAAGGCCATGCACGACTTTTGTGATCTACTGGCCTTTGTGAGCGTCTTTAACTGGGACGCCTTTTGTGTGTGTGTGTCTCCGTGTGTGCGTGTTTTTGTCTTTCTTTAGCGCTTTCCTCTCTGTCCTGTTTCTAACCCCTATCTCCGATCCCCAGTGTAGGGCACCAAACCGGAGACTCATATCTGGTTAACCTCCCTGCCTTTACTCTTCATCTCTCTCTTCGCCGACACAATGGCGAAAGTTGTCTAGAACTTTGGGCAATTAGGTCATGGTCATGAGGCCGTCATGGTAGCTCAACCATCGTCATTTAAGCTTTGTTATCTGACTATCGTCATGCCGTCGTCGTCACGCCTTTTACGCCCACTCAGTGGGCCAAGTTGTCTAAAAGCTCGGGTGTATACTCGTGGTGGTGATGCCGCCGTACTCATTGCAGCATCGTCATTACAGCTTCCTCAACCGTCTCTCGTCATGTCGCCGTCGTCAAGCCATCGTCGTGACACAGTCGTCGTTACCCCATTGTTGTCATACGCTCGTGGTCGTCCGATTGTCCTCATACCTTTTCGCGCCATCGTCGTCGTTGTGTCGTGGTTATACAGTCGTCGACATGCATTCGTCCTCATATTGTGATCGGGATGCCGTCGCGGTCGTTCTATCACCTTCGTTCAAACATCGTCATCGAACTCTCCTCATGCCGCGTTGTCACACAGTCGTCGTCATACCGTTCTAATCATGCCGTCGTCTTCACGCTGTCGTTTTACCATCGTCATCACTTCAGTCATCGTACTGCTTTCGTCGTTCCATCGACGTCAATCCGTCTTCGTGATTCTATCGTAATTATGCTGTCGTCATTCAATCGCGATCGTGCAAGGGCTGTCGTGCCATCGTTGTCGTGCCATCGTTGTCATGCCGTCGTCGTCATGCGCTCATCGCCATCCAATTGTCCTCATGTTGGAGTCATCACGCTGTCGTCGTTACACCAACGTCATCATTAAAGAATGGTGACATGTAATCATCCCGTTGTCGTCATACCACCTTTGTCATTCCATCGACGTCATTCCTTCTGTTATTCCATAGTCGTTAGTGCGTCGGCTTCATACACTCTTAAACAAATGCACACCCTTTGGGCTGTGTATTTGCCATATGTATACAACACTAATCGTCGTCTGTCTTGCTCGCGTTTTCTTCTTGAAAGCGCTGCGCTCGCTACTTTCCTGTCGTGAATACTATGTCCCGCTGATAACGCGCATGCTCGCGTTACTGTGCTCGCAGCGTTAAAGAAACGAAATGCGGAAAACACAGATGACGATTATTGTTGTGTGGCAAGATACGACCCAAAGGGTGTAATTAAGAGTGTGCTGTCGTCCTCACGCCGCCGTGTTCAAGCCTTACTATGGCAAGGGAATACTATACCAACATGACAGGACACACGATTAGGCCACACATAAACAAACCAACGGAAGTCTGAGAATGACAACTACACATGCTAAAGAAACGCAATTTAGGAATACCTTTGACAGACTGAGGTACAGGAAAAGACGTGAAAGCACGAATTTTCTCCGGGTATGGTTGAATACCGGAAGCGTTGACGAGGTGGCCCAGCACTGTAATCTGCCGACGACCGAAGTGACACTTCGCTGAATTTAGCTGTAGCCCAGCCTCGCAGAAGACTTGAAGAACAGCTGATAAGCGCTCAAGGTGTGTCTCAAATGTAGGTGAAAATGCGAGAACGTCGTTTAGGTAGCAGAGGCATGTTGACAATTTGAACCTTTGAAGTAGAGTCCATCATACGTTCGAACGTTGCTTGGGCGTTGCGTAGACCGAATGACATAACTTTGAATTGATATAGGCCATCAGAGGTGACGAACGCGATCTTCTCTTGGTCCTTTTCATCCACAGAAATTTGCCAATAACGAGACCGAAGGTTTGATGAAAAGTATTTGGCACCGTGGAGACAATCGAGGGCGTCGTCAATGCGAGGCAAAGGGGTAGACGTCTTTCTTGGTAATGCGGTTTAGATGAGGATAATCTACGCAGAGACGCCATGTGCCATCTTTCTTTTCAACAAGTACCACGGGCGACGCCTTAGATGAGGATAATCTACGCAGAGACACCATGTGCCATCTTTCTTTTCAACAAGTACCACGGGCGACGCCCAAGGGCTCGACGAAGGTTCAACAATACCTTTGGCAAGCATCTTGTTCACTTCTTCTTGAATAACCTTACGCTCTGAAGCAGAAACTCGATATGACCGGCGATGAATAAGACTGGCATCACCAGTATTTATGTGATGCTTAACAATTGAAGTCCGGCCCGATTGGCGATTGTTGAGGTCGAAGATGTGGTAGGAACCCAAAAGGCGGCACAGAGCTGCTGCTTGTTCAGGCAATAGATCAGCAGCAATCATGGGACGAAATGTTGCGTATGGGCAAATAGCATCCTGTGGACATGGTGAAGAACCTGAGCAGACGTCAACTGAAAACGTCGTGACGTGGTGATCTCCGATAGCTCGGAGCGTTGCAACCGATATGCCTTGGGGTAGAACTTCCTTTGTCAGGCCAAAATTGACGACGGGGAGGCATGTCCGGTTGTCGGTGACGGTGACGACGGAGTGGGGCACAGTGATATCGCGCATCAAAAGGACATCAAGAACAGGTGTGGTGACGTAATCAACATCGGGCACAGGAAAAGATGATAGCAAATCGACAAAAGTCAAGGCTTTAGGCGGCAGGCGGACGAAGGCGATCGTACAAAAGTTGTTCGCCAGTTCGGCACGAATATGCGGGAGTAGAGGAAGTTCGAGGCAAAGGGTACCGGCAGAACAGTTGATCAAAGCTGAATGCGCCGTAAGAAACTCGAGTCCGAGGATTAGGGCATAGGGACAATTGGTCAGCGCTGCAAAAAGAACAGGCACGTGGCGGTCGGTGATAGTGATACGCGAAGTACACATTCCAGTGGCGTCAACAGTGCTACCACCGGCCACGCGTACGGCTCGAGTAGTAGGAGGCGTGAAAACCTTCCTCAGTCGACGACGGAGGTTACAACTCATTATGGGCACCTGGGTTCTAGCATCTAATAACGTCGTCAAAGGGACACCGTCGACGTGAACATCAAGCAAGTTCTGGTTCGTTGGGAGCGTCAATGGAGGATTTCTACACGACGAAGATAATACGCATGGTCTAGTTTTCCGTCCGGGAGGGTCAATAATTGGTCGGCGACGAAAAGTGGCGCAGCTGGGGCGACGGGGACCGATGGCGCTGAGGTGACGGCGAGCGTGCAAGACGACTGTCACCGACGGATACGCCTGAGGTAGGAGGCATACGGCGTGGCGAGTAACGGCGCGGGTCGGCCTATGGGCGAGGAGACGGGGGAAAAGGAGCTCGAGTACGGCGACGTCCAGGAGGTGCGGCATTGGCGAGCAACGTGGCCAATGTGGAGGCAACGGAAGCAAATGGGCTTGTCGTCCGGAGTCCTCCACTCGGTAGGGTTGCGGTATCTGGGAGGGGAATACCGATCGCTGTGAGGCGTAGGTGTCGCCACCGGTCGGGCGTCAGGTTGGGAGACGGAGCAGGCAGCAGGAAAACCGAGGTTGGCAAATTCTTGCCGCACAACTGCCCGAATGAGAGAGATCGCTGGGGCTGGTTGGTCAATAATGGGGTCAAGTGGGCATGGATGGAACAGCGCAGGACTTGTAGCCTCGAGCTCGCGGTGAAAAATACGGGTGACGCGCTCATTTAAGGGTAGTGAAGCGGTAAGTTCGATGCAACACGACGTCGCAGCCGTGTTAGGGAGCCGGGAGAACTGTGGAATGACGCGGCGGCTTTTGGCGAGCTCAAAGCGGCGACATTCCTTGACAATGACGTCGATGGTGGACACATTGTTGAAGACCAACAAGTTGAACGCATCGTCCGCGATCCTCATAAGTACGTGGCCGACTTTTCCAACATCGGCCATTTTGTCGCCGACTTTCCGGCAAAGAGCGAGCACGTCTCTTTGTATGTGCGAGAAATACTATTCAGTAGAAGACTGAACTGGGGTAGCAAGCTCTTTTCTAGCAGCCAGCTGCCGACCGTTGGGATTTCCAAAGAGGTTGGTCAGCTTCTCCTTGAAAGCATCCCGTCTAGGGATCTCGTCCTCGTGTGTCCGGAACCAGACACGAGGAGTTCCGCTCAAATAGAAGAGGACATTGGCTAGCATAATGGTAGGGTCTCAGCGGTTGTTTTGGCTAACACGCTCATGCAGGGTGAGCCAGTCATCAAATTCGACATTATCTTGGCCGGAAAATATGCCAGGATCGCGGGGGTTGGTAAGCGTAACGTACGTGGTTGGTGGGGTCGCAGGAGTAGAAGCAGATGAGGGGTCGTCACCGAGAGCCATTGCGGAATGCAGGACGGTGCGGCCGCTGCGGAACTCCGTGGCGAGGACGGGGAACGGCACCCTCCACCAAAATGTTACGCGAACGAAGGAATAAGAACTGGAGACTATTTACAAAGTGTATTTACAAAGGATAACTGAACCGCTGCCAGTTCAGCGACAGCTCGAGAGCCAGAGAGGGTTCGTCGTCGGGGCGCCCGCGTGCATCGGCCACAAGAAACACGCAACATGCATGTGTCAATGTGGTGCGTTGCTGCATGCTCGAATGATAAGTATTACTCTCGGCAGTCATCATGAGATGAGTTCTGCGGTAACATGTTTAAGTGTTGTTTTTTGTCAATAACAATTGTCGCTTGGAGACCTGCGGATGTGCTGTACCGCAGCAATCGTGATGTCTTTTACCGTTTCATCTCGGGGGCTCATATCTATATACATGGGAAATCGGCATTCCCTTTTCAGATCAACCACTGCGCCCAATATAATTAATTATGTTGAATTTAAAAGAAAACATTAATATGTAGTGATTTCAGAAAGCGATATTTTATTTAAGCTGTCTACTTTCTTTACGCCAAATAAAAAAATAAAAAATTTTCAATATACAGACCTTGACGTGTAGAACCCTACCCCAGTAACTAAACACGATGTCGCAATTCTCCAAACTGCGCTTCATAATACACCTAAAGCAGACAGCAACGGTATATCATACGCCACCCTGAAATATACCACTAATTAATTTGTTAATGTTGCATTAGCAACACCCTTCTAACATTGTAACATATTCACGTAAGTTGTAAATTCGTGCATAAAATTTGCTCGCTTTTGATACTCCAACGGATGCAGTTTATAGAAATGCGTATTTATTTTGCATGACTGAGTTGCTGATTTGTAAACTTTGTTTCTATTCTTTTCTACAAGATTACCGATTTTCTGCAATTGTTGTGAAAAATTCTGTTGTCTAAATCAAAATTATATTTACTGCAGTCACTGCAATTTAACTTTGCTTCTTAAATGCAACAAATTTGGTTCAACTCGGTTCGGCGGTTTTCGCATAAAAGCATTCCTCCGTTTTACATGTATTTGAGTAGCCGGCACGCGGATATCGGCTCGAGCTAAAGCTTCTTAACAATGGGTCACGCTGGTTCTATAGGAAACCCATGAAACAGAAGCCTGACGTATCCGCAAGTCCGTGGCCACCGGATTGCAAAAATAATAATAATAAAAAAACGCTAAAAAAACGTATTCAACGGAAGCCTCGCGGGAGCGGTTATCTCGGCCAGACAAGACTTCGGTGCCGACGTGCTGTCGGGCCAGGTGTCCAGCAAAATCGTCGATTTATTGCCAGCAAAGCAAGTAGTTAGCCGTCTTCGAGATAACGCTGATACATAAGCGCACTCGTTTTCCTGTACCAAGGGGAAGGGTACACCCTGAAGGAATTTTCAGGGTGTGCTTCTTTTTATTGTGTTTTCTTTAGTTGTGCGTCATGGCATAAGTCATGGCGCGATTTTCGAAATCTTTGAGGTTGATACGCCCCGTGGTGGCGAAAAAAAGGAAACTGAACGAAATGTCCCTAATTCCTGGGCATGCCGCCACCACGGGAGAGCTGAGGAAAGGAAAGGAGATACGAAAGCGCTTGGAACGCCGACAAAGAGAAGGCAGTGCGAACGTAGGCAGGGCAGACGTAGGTCAAAGTGTAGCATCTGATACGGGGTGTAGTTCGATCTAAGATAATAAACTTATTTTTTGCAAGTTGGCGGAGCGCTTAAGGCCTGCTTTACCTCCGCCGTGGGTCGGCCAGGTATTGCACTATCTTCGGGATCGGCCCACGTATGGGGAGAAATTTTCGATCTACACGGTTCGATAGACGCGCGCAATTCTTTCCAAAACGTATAGCCACGCACAGCTTCGCTGTAAAAAAAGAAAAAAGAAAAGAAAGGCAATGTAACACGTGCGGCATGCTCAGAGAGGTCCGTGTCTCAGACCATCTATGGTTTCCTTCGCGGCTGTCGCCAAAGATAATCGCGATGTCGTGCAATTGCGTGAAGGCAACGTACACGGGATTAATTTTCGGTGGAGGTCGACATAGGACTTTCGCGCTAAAACATATTGGAAACCTTCAGAGTGCCCTAAATAACGTAATTTACTAGTTTTTCTTCAACCCATATCGGTTTACTCGAGTTTACAAGAGGTTGCTCTATCATGACGCCTAGTTTGGTCACTTGGGAGCAAGACACTGCGTCGTCTTGACATTCGCCCCTGTGCTGACACTCGTTGTGAGGGCCGAAGTATCAGCGCAGCAGGCGAAGGTCAGAACCTCGCAGTGACCTTCTGCGTCATGACGTCACGTCACAGTAGAAACTAGGCTGGCTCTAACAAGGTATTGCTTAAAATTATTTAGGGCACTCCGAGGTTCGTCGGCGTACACTATGGTGGTCGAAAGTACCACGCCGGCGCGGCTTCCTCAGCCTTCTCCCAGGGCTATCCGACTGAGGCCCGGCAGCGGATCAATACAGGCTGATGACGGCGAGGCACAAGTTATGCGCTGCGACGCGTCCTCGTAACGAGCTCTGCGGCGCGCCATTTTCTGCGGAAGGGTACTATGCGGGCTCGTTAATTTCGGCACGCGTCTTCGCTGTGCGTTTCACCTGTTGCAAGGGTCGGTCGGCCTTTTGTTATGCGGGGCCATCTCCAGCTGCCCTTCGTGATGTGTCGCCCGAGCTGCGCTCTCCTAGGGCGCTGCTCCGACCGTAGCCTTTTTCCTTGATCCGTGCGACTGATCCTATTGAAGAACAAACTTCATCACGATAGTTATGGTAAAGGCCGAATGAAACGGAGAACCGCGATTTGCTCTTCAGTCAACTGACCTGAGCAGTACCAGCTTCCTTTGTGGCCTATACTGAAACACGTGAAATTGGTTTATTCGTGCAAGAGGCATACAGGCGGCCGCAGAACATTGTAGACACATTATTTCATCTAGCAAAGTTTTTTTTTTTCAGGAGCTTCTACTGTGGTGAACTTTCCTTTTCAAAAGTTTCAACTAGTGGGCACGGAATTCCGGACCTATTAAAAATCAATGCTACAATTGCTTTTGTTGTGCCATATTTACTGTACAGTCATGGATTGCATTCCGGTTTTAGTTCTGGCATAATCATACCAGAATTAACACTTCACGTGCGCCTTTTGCATATATAGTGGTTAGCACAAACACTCCCCTCACGTCTTCCACGATACACCGTCATGTCCGTGTTTATGCCCGAAAGGCAAACTGCAAGAAAATTTCGCTTTGGACAAGTTTGTTATAAATGGTTAGTCTATACCACCGTGGTATAAACCACCGAACCTATCTTCGCAAAGCCACAGGGCTGGTAATCGTATAGTTTTCTTGTTAGAAGCCTTGAAACAGTACTGTCACGTGACCGTCAAGAACACAGTGCAAAACTGTGAATGACGAAAGTGTTTATTGGACGAACTTGTGCCCACAAAAGCGCTCGAAGCACAATGATGTCGGCGATCGTCGAAATCTGATCAGCGGATCAAGCACGTCAGCCTTTATCCATCACTCGTCGAAGGTTCTAGTGTAAATGCCGGTGTGGTTTACAGAAACTGCTACACAATTCATGTCGCGCACGCAATCTGATAATACAAACTTGGGCGAGAGCATACACGACAGGTAGAACGAACTATAATATTCGGGTAAGTTCCAGATCATACCGGCGCGTACTGCGCTGAGCGATAACCTTCAGCCGGTGAGCAGCGGTCACCGGAGAAAGATAAACAAGCCCCTCTAAAGAAGCATTGTCCAGCTGCTGCAGACAAACATGAAAGCGGAAAGAAAAACACGCCTAATAAAGAAGACAACTACCAAGAGAGTCTTTAAGTTCGTCAGCGGGCGTGGAAAGGCTTAAGAGGCACTACGTGGATGGTTTCAGGTGGTGCGCGCCGCCGCTGTGATGGAGAAATGCTGTCTGGCACGACCTCATACTTCAATGCGCCAATACGTCGGACGATCTTGTAGGGTCCGAAATAGCGTCGTAAAAGCGTCTCGCTAAGTCGTCGTCGGCGTATCGGAGTTCAAACCCGAACATGGTCCACGGGCGGGTTTTCCCTGTAGCTTCGTCGAAGATTGTAGTGGCGGCTGTCGGTATTCTGCTGGTTCTTGATCCGCAGGCGGGCGAGCTGTCGGGCTTCTTTGGCGCGCTGGAGATGGGCGGCGACGTCGAGGTTCTCTTCGTCCATGACGTGCGCCAGCCTGGCGTCGAGAGTCGTCGTCGTCACGTTCCTTCCGTAAACCAGCTTTAACGGCCGGATTTGCGTTGTTTCTTTCACTGGCGTGTTATAAGCGAAGGTTACGTACGGCAGGACGGCATCCCACGTCATGTGCTCGACGTCAATTTACATTGCAAGCATGTCGGCGAGGGCCTTATCAGTCGCTCCGTAAGACCATTCGTATGCGGGTGGTAGGCAGTTCTCCTCCTGTGGCTTGTCCGACTGTAATGGAAAATGGTTTGGGTGAGCCCCGCCGTAGAGATCGTTCCTCTGTCGGTGATGTGGCGCCATCCATGTCGCAGCAGGATGCTCCCGACCAAGAATTTCGCAACTTCGGCTGCACTACCTTTCGGCAGAACTTTCGTTTCAGCGAAGCGGGTAAGGAAGTCTGCCGCCACGACGGCCCACTTATTTCCGGATGTTGATGGCGGATAGGGTTCCAACAAATCTATCCCGATCTGCTGAAACGGTCGACAAGGAGGCTTGATCAGTAGTCCCGCTGGCCTTGTCGGCGGTGTCTTCCGTCGCTGGCAGTCACGGCATGTCTTGACGTCACGGGTGAAGTCGGCGGCCAGGCGTGGTCCATAATACTTCTCTTGTATCCTTGTGAGTGCATGAGAAAACCCGAGGTGCCCGTTGACTGATCGTCGTACAGGGCGTGCAGGACTTCTGAACGGAGTGCTGCGGGCACAACGAGAAGGTAGTTTGCGCAGGCTGGGTAAAAGTTCCTCTTCACCAGGACGCCCTTTCTCAAGGAAAACAACGACAACGCGCCTAAATACTCTCGGGACAAAGTGAGTCTTGCCTTCCAAGCACTCAGCAAGGTTTCTTAGCTCTGGGTCCGCTCGCTGATGCTCGGCAAATTCGTCTGCGCTTATTGTTCCTAGGAAAATGTCGTCATCCATTTAGCTTTGCGGTGGCGGGTCAGTAGGGGCGCGCGACAGGCAGTCGGCATCAGAATGCTTCCGTCCAGACTTATAGACCACGGTGATATCGAGTTCCTGGAGTCTGAGGCTCTATTGTGCTGGGTGACCGGAAAGATCCTTTAAGTTTCCCAGCCAACCCAAGGCGTGGTGGTCGCTGACCACTTTGAAGTGTCTGCCATTATCTCGCCATTATCCTGCCATTATCTGGAGTGCCAAATTATCTCGTGTAGTTGGCATGATGGTGCGGCTAGCTGAGACCTCTTTTACCTTACACAATCAAGGTTCTTATTTATAACACCCTATTTCTTTCTACACTTTATTATTGTCTGCTCGTCTGGGGTACCACATCACATATGAATCTAGAAAAGCTACATATACATCAGAAAAAATTTTTGCGAGTACTCTAACCTGCCTTACAATGCCCACACATCAGACTTATTTCAGATAGCAAATACAATGCCCGTTTTTAACCTTTATAATTACAAGTTAAGTCAAGCTTTCAAACGGGAGCTAAAAGAGAACTTAAATTTTCTTCATGAGTTATCTAATCTCACCAGGAACACACATTCTTACATCACAAGGTGTACGAAACAGTGGAAGGTGGTCACTCCGCGTGCCAATTATTCTGCACAAAAGATATCAACACACTACCAACACTTTTAAATTTGTTTCTGAAATCAGGTCTTGACATATATATAAGTGGTGTACGAGCTTTACGTGAACATTTTGTCACTCAATCTTTCTTAAATAATTGAAGAGCGTTTTTCAGATAAGTTGTGTTATTGCGTTTATTTTTGTGCATATTTCACATATAGTCAATTGATATGTATATATATGTCTCCTGTTCAATCGCTGTTTGCCTTGTAAAGGAGGCTGCGGGCTCTAGTCAAGTCGCTTGCCTCTAAAGCGACTTTTACCCGCAGTCTCCTCCATCACTGATGGAAATAAAGAAGTTATTATTATTCTTATATATGTAAGGCCGAAACTTCACCGTAGCTCAGATTATCGCAAGGCACTCTCTCTCCATCGTAGAATAATTTGCTTCTGCTTTCGACAGTGACCAGCGAGCGTAATTTATTACGCTTTCAACTTCATCTTTCCTTTGAACTAGCACGGCACCGGGGCCTACGCTACCTGCGTCGTTGTGGATTTCCGTATCGGCTCCTTCGTCGAAGCATGAAAGCATCGGTGGTCACTGCAGCCGTCGTTTCCGATCTTCAAATGCGTTTTCATGCTGTTTTAAAGCGAAGCTTTCTTTGATTCTTTCTTCGACTTTCCCGCTGCTGCTGTTGCTGCTGCTGCTGTGGTTTTGCAGGCCACTAACACTGGCCGCGCCGGGACGTGGTTGAGACGTGGCCATGTCACAAAAACATAAAAGGCATGCGCTGTGGGTGTTTTGTTTTGTGACATTTGTTTATGAGCTGTCATTCTAAAAATTCCGAGGAATAACTTTGTAAAGAATGTGAGATATGAGTCACGTGGAGGGCCTACGTGGTTGTGGTTCAGACTTGGCGCCGACACCGGATTTTCTGCGACACCAGGCCCTTAACGCTATCAAGTTTAGGAGTATCATAAGAAGCCAACAAACACTGACACCAACGACAACATAGGGGAAATCACTTGTGCGCAATAAATGAAATAAAGAAGCGATAAATTAATGGAAATGAAAGTGGTTCAAAAAATAACTTTACGCTGGTGGGGAACGGTCCCGCAACCTTCATTTATTACGCACAAGTAATTTCCCCTATGTTCTCGTTGGTTTCAGTGTTTGTTGACCTCTTATGACATGACTAATAAGAACGGGCCCCTCGGTTAACCCCATTTTTTCTCGTTTATGACAGCAGTGTGGCATAAAGAAAAGACAAACTGAGGAGCTCGTGTCAACATTTACGCCGCGTCACATGTGCACAAAATTAGGCGTGGCCCCCCATAAAAGCAGTGAAGGAGCTGCCGCGCTTGACTCCATGCTCACCCGCAACAGCAACGACAGTAGAGGGAGGTGGGGAGATTGCTAGAGAGGGAAGAAAGAGAGAGAGAAGGCAGTTGTGTGAGTTACAACGCTACAACCTAGAAGGGCGCCGAAGCGTGCACTCAGTGCCTAGACGGAGGCTCGCACAAAGCGTCAAGAGGAGCAAAACCAACAAACACAAGTAGAACAGACAAGGTAGCACTTGACATCACGTCACGACTGTCGTTTTCCGCCAGTACCACCGCCAGATAATGTGAATGAACGTAAACAACAGACAAAGCTTCGCTTACACCTATTCCCGCAGTGCGTGGGATCTGCATATTTTCCCCCACTTAATGTCCATGTCGGATTTCGTGAGATGGGTCAATAGAGCCGCAATTCTTGAAAAGCCTCTTACAAAGTGCCTGCCCACAGGCGAAGGAATCTGCGCACTGCCTTCTTGTCGACGGGCCGCGGGAACTTACCGGTGGTCTTCTGTGGGTCTGGATTGACTCCAGAGAGCGTGATGACGCGGCCTAGGAACAGAAGTTCCTCGTAAGCGAAACGGCGCTTTTCCGGCTTCAGAGTGACTGCAGGTGACTCGATCGCCTCTAAAGCTCTCTCAAGCCACTTCAGGTGATCGTTGAAATTCCTGGCAAAGCCGCCATCCAAGCAGACGACACAAATCTGCCATTTCAGTCCTGACACGACAGTGCCCATAACGCGCTGGCACGTTGCAGGCTCAGAACAAAGTCCGAATGGCATGACCTTGAACTCGAAGAGGCCGTCTGGCCTGATAAACTCGGTCTTCTCTCGATGCCTTTCGTCGACTTCAAATTGCCAATAACCTCTCTTGAGATCCATCGAGTAAAAGTACTTAGCATCTGCAGAGTCGGTCTAATGCGACGTTTATATGTGGCAGGGGCGTACGTACGTCTTCGCTTTGTTCAGGCGGCGATAATCGGCGCAGAAGTGGAGGGCTCCATCCTTCTTTTTCACTAAGACGACAGGAGAGGCCCACGGGCTTTTCGACGGCTTGAGGATGTTGTTGTGCAGGAGTTCGTCGACTTGTTGCCTTACAGCTTCTCGCTCTCGCGTCGAAACTCGGTAACAGCACTGGCGGAGAGATCGAGCGGATTCTTCGGTTATCATGCGTTGCTTTGCAACTGGTGTTACTGAATTCTCTATGACGTCCGAAAAGCAGTCTTTGTGTCGTCGGAGAAGACTTTTGAGCTGTTGCTTCGTACTCATAAGGAGACTCGGACTGATTTCGAAGGCTGTGTCCGGAAATACAACCGTCGAGGTACATGCGGCAGAATCCGAGAGGACAAACGCAATGCGTATGGAAACAATTGTTTCCAGAATTTTCTCGACGTATGCAATTCTCGTGCCCTTACTGATGTGTTTGGAATTCTGGCTGAAGTTTGTCAGCATCACTTCCTTTTCTATTCCATGCAGTCGAGCGATCTCTCTGGAGTCTTTCTAAGCAACCGCACGGCCACAATAGGCATTGGCTCACTCAGAACCCCGACGTTACCTAGCCGCAACAAAGGAACCCCACAAGGTGCTGTTCTATCACCCACCCTTTTCAATATTTCTATGATGAAATTACCTGACAAACTCAACGCAATACCAGAAATCAGGCATGCAATATACGCCGATGACATCACTATCTGAACGACCACTGGTTCCGAAGCAGAGAAACAAGACGACCTTCAACAAGCAACCGACGTCGTCCAGCAATATGCAAAAACAAGTGGTCTCCGGTGCTCCCCCGAGAAGTCAGAACTATTAGTCGTTCGACAGAAATCACGAAGAAAACTCAATGAACTACCCCACATCACACTCACCCTCGACGACAAAGAAATACCCACAGTAAACCGCGTCCGCATTCTCGGCGTCCACATACAACAGGACGGCGGAGCCGCATCCAACGTATCAAGCAGACCACCTTCCAAATCATGTGAATGGTCAGCCGCATCACCACCAAACAATATGCACTGAAAGAAGACGTCATAATACAGCTCGTCCAGGCCCTGATAATCAGCCGCATTGCCTACGCTGCCCCGTACTTACCCCTCACTCCCAAGGAGATAGATCAATTAGACGTACTTCTTCGGAAAGCCTACAAGCAAGCGCT
The DNA here is from genome assembly GCF_023375885.2 of Dermacentor andersoni. Classification (NCBI taxonomy): domain Eukaryota; kingdom Metazoa; phylum Arthropoda; class Arachnida; order Ixodida; family Ixodidae; genus Dermacentor; species Dermacentor andersoni. Next base: position 4,548,959 of record NC_092817.1, on the reverse strand, counting down.
CGACCTACCACCGGGCACAGCGACACTCAAGCTTGAAGCCCTAGGAGTCCATAATACAATAAGAGAAATTATAGACGCCCACCTCACAAGCCAACGAGAACGCCTAACCCTCACACTAACAGGAAGAACAGTCCTAGCGCGCCTAAGCTACCCCACACACGGCAAAGGCCACGAACAAGCAATCCATCTGGCCCCCAACTTCCGGGAGCACATCAAGGTAGCCCCTATCCCCAGAAGCATGCACCCGGAACATCATGCCGATTGTCGCCAAGCTCGCGCAAAAACTCTACAGTCAAAATATGGCAGTCTCCCCACCACACTATACACAGATGCCGCGCAGTACCCCCAGAAAGCAGCCATGAAGGCCAGCGTTGTCGACTATAACCTTCAAGAGGTGGTCTCGATGACAGTCCGCACTGCCAGCGCCCTCGTAGCGGAGGAGACAGCTATCGCCTTGGCCATCACCTCTATTCTGACCAACGAGTACGTCACAATTATTACTGACTCCCAGGCAGCTTGCTGTAGCTACGCGAGAGGCAGAATATCTTCAATCGCCCACCGACTCCTCAAACAAGCCTCCCAATTCCCGGACGTTGAAATAGTGTGGACTCCAGGACACGAGTCCCTCCGTGGAAATCAGCGTGCGCGCGCTGTAGCCCGAGCTCATGCCTCCCGGGTGCCACAAGAGAGGGATACGGCCGCATCTGTGGAGTCCGTACCTTTACAATACAACGCCATACTACAACACCACAGATTGAACAGACGACAATACCCACCTCAACACAAGAACCACTTACGTGAAGACGCCGTAACATGGCGACAACTACAAACCAATACATACCCCCATTTAAGCAGACTACACGCAATATACCCTACACTATATTCATACAAATGTCCCCTTTGTAACGATTACGCCTCCCTATATCACACCACATGGGCGTGCCCCAACGTGAAGGCGGCCCCGCAAATACCGAACCCCACACCCGAGCAGTGGGAGGCCGTGCTGACTAGTTCGGACCCTCGTACTCAGCAGCAACTGGTGCGGCGGGCCCGGGAGACAACAAGAGCCGCCCTGGACTAAGAGCGCCTCCCGCACAAGCAGAAAGACACCTGCTTGTCCTCTTTTTTAAAATAAATGTTCCTCCTCTTCCTCAATACTCTATCTCAACGCCATAGCCGATTTCTAACCCTCTTCAAGAAGGCCCTTAACATCGCAGGCAGCAGCCCCCTTATCATCGGAGGTGAGTTCAATCTCCCGTACACAGGATGGGGTTACAGACACAGCTCTGCTGCAGGTCGTAACTTATGGCAAGACTCCCATGATCTCGGGCTTACACTCATTACTGACCCAGCCTTCCCCACTCGCCTCGGCACTTCTACTGAACGAGACACGACGCCAGACCTCACTTTCACCAAAAACGCAGACAACGCCCATTGGCGCAACACCCAACACGACCTCGGGAGTGATCACTCTATCATCGAAATTACTCTCCCACACCTAACAGCCGTTATGAGAAGAACAAGGGACTTTACTTGGACGGACTGGGATGCGTTCCGTAAACGCCGTGTAACAGCAACGACGGACACTCCCATTACAGACATAAAATCATGGTCATGCGATCTACTGTCTGATACTAAATCGGCCACCCGCATTATCACAACACACGCCCCGACTGAGCGCATGGACAGTAGACTCGCCCACCTTATCGAGGCCAAATCATCCATCCTCTCTAGATGGAAGGGACAACGGCTCAATAGAAGACTCAGACGGAAGGTCGCACTTCTCAACAAGGAAATTGAAGCACACTGCGCGTTCTAAGTCAACAGCAATGGACAGAGCTCTGTCACTCTCTAGACGGGCAACTCCACCGCTCGTGGGAAATCCTCAAACATTTGATTGATAGCACCACCACCCGCTCATATCCACAAGATCGCCTCACCAAGCTTTTATTCACAGAAAGCAAGACGCATGGCCAGGACCACGTTAAGAATAGCTTATGTCAAAAGTACATCCCATCTGGACCCACTCAACCTCACGGCCCATACACAGGGACCTCCAACCCTGCCCTTGATGAAGATTTCAGCGTGGCAGAGATTCATGCTGCCCTACATAAGCTGAACAGCCGTTCGGCGCCAGGCCCAGATAGTGTTACGAATAAAACACTAAGAAATCTAGATGACCCTTCGGTGCAACAACTCACCGAATACATCAACAACTGCTGGCGCCAGGAATCCATTCCCCCGACATGGAAAACGGCCAAAGTAATTCTCATCCCCAAACCCGGTAAGCCATCTAGCCTCGCCAATCTCCGGCCCATATCGCTAACTTCATGTGTAGGCAAGGTCATGGAGCACGCACTCCTAACCCGTGTAAACACTCACCTCGAAGACACATGTGCTTACCCCCACTCGATAATTGGCTTCAGACAGCATATTTCCACCCAAGACGCTATGCTCCAACTTCAGCATCAAATCCTAGATGGCAAATCCCGTCACACGAAGGCGATCTTGGGCCTCGACTTCGAGCGCGCCTTCGATAATATAAAACACTCCACCATCCTCGAGCGCATCTCCTTGCTCAACCTTGGAGAACGCACTTACAACTACGTAACAGACTTTCTATCCAATCGGAAGGCCTTCCTGTCGGTCGGAGACATTCGATCGGAGGAACTCTCCCTTGGCAGCACGGGCACACCGCAAGGCTCTGTCATTTCCCCAATACTGTTTAATCTGGTTATGCTCGGATTAGCAGAAGAACTACAAAAACTCGACGGCATTGAACACACCATATACGCCGACGACATTACAATCTGGGCTGCAAAGGGCAGTGACGGCCAAATCGAAAGTGCCCTACAAGACGCCATTGACGTCGTAGAAAATTATCTTGAAGGCACGGGACTCCGCTGTTCCCCTAAAAGGTCGGAGCTTCTCCTATACCGCCCCACACTCCGTGGACGCCCCCCGCGGGGCTCCACGACTAAATGCCAATACGAGGAAATAGAGCTCAACCTGAGGGATGGCAGACCTATACCCGTGGTCCCTTTCATCCGCGTTCTTGGTATGACCTTAGAAGCCAACGGAGCTAACTCTACGGCTATCTCAAATATCCTTCGACAGACTGCTAATACATCCAGACTGCTGAAACGAGTGACCAACCGGCGAGGGGGTATGAAGGAAGAAAGCCTCATCCGCCTTGTCCAATCTTTTATCGTCTGTCACGTTACTTATGTTGCGCCCTTTCTCAACTGGTACAAAGCTGAAAAAACTAAACTGGACATCATCATTAGAGGAGCCTATAAGCAGGCCTTAGGACTACCCAACCACACCAGCACGGAACTTCTACTACAATTAGGTATCCACAACACGCTAGACGAGTTAATCGAGGCCCAACGTCGATCTCAACTAGAGCGGCTTACTCTCACGGAAACGGGCCGCAGCATTCTAAACAAGCTTAATATCACCTACCACCGTCAACATGGAGACAAACACCCAATACCACGCGACATTCAGCAATGGATACACGCGGACCCTATTCCGAAAAACATGCACCCAGACTACAACAAAGAACGCAGGAAGGCACGAGCTACTTCCCTCATCAAAGCTTACGCTAACACCGCGGGCGTCACCTTCGTCGACGCAGCTGAGTACCAAGATGGACGGCGCTTTGCGGCGGTTACCACAGCAGGCGGCTTGCTCCGACATGCTGCCAGCATCATTACCAAAAATGCCGAGATGGCCGAGGAAGTGGCCATCGCCCTGACCACTCTTGATCCAGCCTGTCACACCATACTGAGCGATTCTCGCGCAGCAGTCAACAACTACATCAAAGGTCGTATTCCTCATCAATCACTCCGTATCTTACGACAAGCCCCGCATTCGTCTGATATTCAAATCACCCTCGTCTGGATCCCAGCACACGCCGGCGTTGTCCACCCGCACCTCACCAACCTCAACGAGGTTACACACACCGTAGCACAAGGGCTAGTCAACCGTGCCGGAGACGGTGCAGGTGCACCCGCAGGACGCGACCGCCTTACAAGATACAACGACCTTGTAAAGTCATTTTACCTCGCAAGAACCTTCCCCACCCCTCACCGCAAGTTAAACAGGGTACAGGCAACCACCCTTCGCCTGTTACAGACGAATACGTACCCCTCCCTCACACGCTATCACACTATATACCCCGACATCTACCCGAGCCAGACGTGCAAGGTCTGTAAAACTGCATCGGCAACACTCCCCCACATGCTATCGGAGTGCAAACATCAATACCAAGACCTTAATCCCGTGACCCTCTCGTCGAGATGGCACGCCGCCCTGCGCAGCTCCCATCTCGACGACCAACTCTGGGCGACCCAGCAGGCCTACGAAGCGGCGAAAAGGCAAGACCTCGACGTCCCATCGTGGGAGGCCTAGGCCCAGCCGACTGAACTGCTGGTGCTCATTAAAATTCACTCTCTCTCTCTCCTCTTCCTCCTCCTCTCTAGCGAAGTAAACTTCACCATCGAGCAGTAGATGTCGGTCGCCCTCGATGACTCTGTTATGTCTGTGGGTGTTTCAGTGCCGACGGAAATGACGATGCTAGAGCGAGGCGCGATGTTGACTTGGTCGTCGAGTGCACTGAAGGCAGGCTGACTGGAAGTCCTCTCCGACGGCGTCGCTTGGTCTGTGGACAGCGTTATCGACTTCGGCTTCACATCGATGATTGCGCCGTGTTGGTTCAGGAAGTCCATGCCGAGAATAACGCCTCGCGAGCACTATTAGAGGACAACGAACGTCGCAGGGTAGGAACTGTCATTCTTGCCATGTCGGCGTTATCAGGTGTCCTCCAGCTGTCCGAATTTGAGGGTTGTCCCATGCAGTCTTGAATTTTTTCAACTTGGCACCGAATAATCTACTGATGATGGAGTAGCGACTCCAGCGTCTACAAAAGCGGTGACTCCATGGCCGTCGAGAAGCACGTCTAGGTCGGTGGTTCTTTGTCTTGCGTTGCAGTTAGGTGTTGGTGTCGGATCACGGCTGCGTCGCGTTGACTTGTGGCTGGTGCGTCGCGTCTTCAGGTCTTCTTTCGTCGGCGTATTCTTGACTTCCAGGCTTTGTCCGGATAGTGGCGTGTCTTTGCTGCGTCGTCGAAATAGATCTTGAAGCGTGATGGTAGGCGGCGGAGCATCTTCGGCATTTCGACGTACAGCAACCGCGCCTCCGTCGGTTGTTGGTTTTAGTTTTCCGGATGGGGGCTTACGGACCGGCACCGGACAGGGCTGGTTTGGTCGGCGCTGCGGCGACAGGTAGCGTCCTGGCGACGGCGAATGGGAAAATCATCGAGGTCTCCCCTCAGTGGCTGCGATGTAGTCGGCGATATCACGTGGTCGTTCACCTTGCATCGCACGCGGAGCGTTGACGTCGAATCCTCCTAGACCCATCTCGCAGCATGTGCGTCGGCGGTACATTTGATCCGCTTCTCCCCAGTGATAGGAGAGAGGACGGTGGTCGGGGGCGCGCCCAACGTCACGTCTTTCTTGGAATGCTGCGCCGGGTTGGCGTTCTGGCGGCGGCAGTGGTGAACGACGAAATTGCGCGTTTACGGTGCCCTGGCGCGGGCGCGGAGGGGGAGCGTGACGGCGGGCTACGACGCTTCTGGCTGAGGCCGCGGCGATTCGGGAACTCCAAGTGACCGCTGAATCTCCTTTCGGAAGATGTCAGCAATGAATGCTAGTTGCGGCAGCGTCGAAGGGAACATCCTGCGCAGCTTTTCGCTTACGACGGCTCTGACGGTCTCTCGTAGCTCGTCGGAGCCTAGTGCTTGAATTTCGCCGAAAGCACTTGGCGGTTCTATTGCCGCGTACGCATTTCCAGTGTCTTCTCGATGGCAGTGACTGGCGATGAAAATTCCGCGACGGTCTTTGATGGGTCGCGAATTAGTCCTGCGAATACGTCTTGTTTCACTCCCCGCATGAGAAAACAGACTGTCTTCAACTCAGACATGCTCGGGTCGGCATGGCGGAACAGAATATCTTCCTTGTAAACGGCAACTTTTTCGTTCGGGAGCTGCACTCGGGCTTCCAGCAGAGCTTCTCCCCTTTCATTGCGCATGACGCTCGTAAAGGTCTGCAAGAAGCCATTGCGGAACAGGTCCCATGTCGTGAGGGCAGGCTCCGGTTCTGAAATCACGTCCTGGCGGCGTCTTCTAAGGCCAAGTATACATGCCGCAGCTTGTCGGCGGTGTTCCAGTTATTGAACGTTGCGATTATTACGTAGGTCTCCAGTCAGGTTTCTCGGTATTCAGTCAATGGTCCACGAAAGTTTGGTGGCTCTCATTGTTGTGGCAGCACGACAGACGACGCTGGCGCTGTCATCGTGCCAATTGTCTTGGTGTGGGTCGTTCTGGCCTGCTTGGAAAGAAGTCTGTGCTTCGGGGGCAGTTTTGCTTGGTGTTGTTTTCGGGGTGCGGGTGCATCAAAGCAAAAGCTCCTCCGGCAGATGCCACGCTGTAGTGACCGTCAAGAACACAGCAGCAATACTGTGAATAACGAAACAAACTTTTTATTGGCCGAACCTGTGCCGACACTCTTAAGCAAAATTACATCCTTTTCCCACACAACGATTATCGTCATCTGTCTTGTCCTCATTTCCTTTCTTTAACGCGGCGAGCCCGGTACTTTCCAGTAACGAACGGCATGCGCGTTATCAGCATGACATAGCATTCCCGACAGGAAAGTAGCGGGCGCGGCGCTTACAAAAAGGAAACGCAAGCAAGCACTGGACTCATCGGCAACTTTCGAACCACATATACCCAGGCCTTCCATACGATGCCAGGAATTGACTGAACTAATTGAATTTCTCAAGCTAAAATATGTAGAGAGATCGTAAACTACGACTGGCACAAAACTTACAGAAATGATAGCTCTCGGACTGCAATTTGACTATACGAGAGAACATCATTCTGTTAAGTGAAAACTAAAACAAACCCCTTCACACACACAAACCGGCAGCGGCGTTCACAGACTGGCCGCGGCGTCCGCCATGTTGTGCGCTCCGGCGCGATGCGTGCGTCTATTTGTCGTACAAAAATCCCTCACGTGACCTGATCCTAGGTGCCTAGGGACAGCATCGTTTAGGGATTTTTGAGAAGGCGCGATGCTGGCGCCGAGCGACGCCGTGGCGTGTTCGTCCTCGGCGTGATCGTTCTCTGGACCGCGCGTTGTTCAACATTGCTCATGTAATCGTGCGTGCGTTGCTTGTGTGTTGGTTGTAGGTTCTGTGTTACTTGGCGGAAAGCCGTGAGTAGTGGCGGTGCGGCAATGCGGCTTTGGCCTCGATGAGGTCTGGCACTACAGAATCTGCGTTGTGTGACCCGTGCTTTCTGGTGACAATTGAAATATCGAAGTGGCCTAGCGCCTCGGCAGCGAAGTTCTGCGAACCGCGATGTGGCGTCGCCGTGTCCGACTTTGCTTAACGGACATCGAGGCATGTGCTGCTCGCTGCAAGTCGTGTAAATGCAACTGCGTCGACCGCCCACTGTTCAGCGCTGAATGTGTGTTTGGTGTGCTGTGCTTGAAACGAGTGGTGCAGCCGTGCAGCGGGGGTGGCGGAGTAGCAGAGTGGCTTAGGGGCTCCGTTTGCGCATTCACAGACATATGTGCTCCCGTCTTGGTCTCATTAGCGGCTGTCGCGGGATTGTGGTGTGCTAGCTCCTTGCCTAGTATGAAGTTTACGACGCTAACACACAGCATGTTCACGTTTTTCCGCTATATGTCATTTGCATGACGGCCGAGTTGAAAACGAGACATATAGTGTTCTTTGCGTTTGTGTGTTGTAAATTACTTTCTATTGTGGAAGTTCTGGGAGTCTTATTACGCAAGGAGTGCGAACGTAAACATAAACACATATGTGTGTAAAATTTTGAATTACCCATAATACCCATTACGACTGATAAGTGGGCTACACGGCCTGTGTGAATCAGCTAGCGTATGTTGCGACGCTCTTCCGTGTGGTAGACTGATGCATGGTGCGCGTTTATTTCTGTACTGTTGTAAAAACCATTTGTTTATTCACTCAATACAAATGTACGGCTTCTTCGCCGCATTACGTTTTAGTTACGCGGTGAAGCATACTAAAAGTGGGAGGGGGCCACTATCAGCCAGCATAGTATGTCCACTTAGGCGACCTGAGAGGCGGCGGGTTCGCAAGTGTATGATTAAAGAACTCTTCATTATGTCCAGTGACAGTGGCCCCTTTTCACTTTTAGTATGCTTCACAGCAGTACATTGCTTAGGCTTCACCGCGAAATAATAGTGTATTGCGAGAAAGGTAATCGTAAAAAGCCTAATCATGCAACGTTTCTTTTGTAGCTTGCTACACCGCAATACAGGGGTGTAAATAGGCATCGTGCAGTAAAGCATACTAAGAGTCGAAAGGGCACATAGGTTTACACTGTGCTCATTACTTTCAATTGTGACATAATTTGCAAGTGCATCTGTGCTTGTGGTAAGCTTCATTGACAATTCTTTGTACATTACAAATTAATATTGCAATGAAGCTTACTAAAGCACATTCGCCATTATGGTACGTGTTATTCACCTTCAATGCAGGAGCACAATGCGGATTCTTGCCCCTGCTTTTGGCTGGACTGCACATGCTCTTTGAGAATTGATTCATTGTTCATAAGTGCACTGGTACTTTACTCTAAACTGGAGCGCTCAAGTTGATATGAAAGCACAATTTTTATTACGGGGACAAGATGTTGCCAAGATGGTTGCAGCACAGCTTTTGTTTTTCTTCCAGGCACCTTTTCTACTTGAAGCTTCCATTGCAGTGTTTCGAACATCATTGAACCAGCACATAGTGTATATAAATATTGGACACTGATTGGGAACATCACCTAAGTTCATGCCTATATATAGTAAAAAGATGTAGCACGACCAGACAAAATAAAAGAAGGGGTTGGGCTGTAGCAATAGTAAGTGTTAAATGGTGCTTTATCCTTTCCTTGAGTTTTCTGCAGTAACCATGCGAGTGCTGAGCTTGAACTTGTTGGTTTCAAGTCTCATGGTTGTTACTAACAGAACAGTGTGATAAACGAACAAGCGCTTGGAGGCATCCATTAACCTTGCTTGCCTCATGGTGCTGCTTCATAAGCACCGTGAGCATCCAGGCCAACTAGGAAGGGAGGTTTGTTGCAATTGCTTCTGAACTTTATTGCCAGCAAACCAACAGTGCTCTCAATGACAGCTTTTGGACAGTAGAATGCTTGCACCCAGTAAAGTCTTAAGAAGGAAGCATTCAGGATGTGCAAAATAGGCTTTTGAAGCTGGCAGCATTACTGAAGGGGCTTTGCCCATCTGCCCTCCTTATGGATACACAAGGATGATTTCCTCTTTAACAGGGATTGTTTCAGAGGTCGTTACATGGCAGCAGTGTTGGGTGTTTAGTAGCTTGTCTTTGCCCACTGTTAATAACCTGTGCCTTCTCCAGTGCCCCTGTGAAGTGCCTACATTTTGGACACAATGTGCTCTCCATGCATTCATGCATTCTTAGCTTGTAAAGACGTCTATTACCCCTTGCCTCAAGGTGGTCTTTGCTGATCTCACCCACGAAGGCATTGGGGAGTATGGCAATGTACGCTTACAAAACACTATACCAGTGAAACTAAATTAATGGAGCTGCTGTTCTTTTTTTGTCCACTCCATCTTTGTTAGTTACAATGAGCAATGTCCGAACAGAAGGCATATATAGTTGGTCGTGCATAGCCTGCGCACTAAGACTTGTTGGCATGTTATGGCCTTAGCACAGTGTTTATATGTAAAAACCTTCTGATGTGTTGATGACTTCCTTCTCTTTATCATACTTTGCCTGGTGGAGCCAGCAAGTGGGTCAACCAGATGTTCAACAGGCTTCCCACTAGTTTTCCCAAAGTCTCCTTACCAGGGTGCTGCTCATAGATATCTGTTTTCTTGACCTTGCACTGCACTTCAACCATGGCCACACCTGCTAAACCTATAGCATGCGATCAAAAAAGTGCTATACATCATGTTGCTCCAAATTCGTAACATGTGCTACAAGGCCTTGAGGAACACCCTCATTTATTTACGCCCTCATCATACTGTATGAAGCTTAGCATGATAAGTGCGACAATTAACATCTGCTGGTTTTTCAGTGTTATTCCTGTCCAGCTTGCTGAAAGCTATCCTGAGTGTTTCAAAAAGCAAACGACCGCTGCTGGACAAGAAGTGCTTAAAACAAGGGTCGCTATAACCACATATGTCACACGAAATGAAGGCCACTGAGTATACAGGCGGTTTACTTCATATCCAACAAGCTTGGTTCTCTCTTTGCTAGTGAGTGAACTCAACTTGCCCCGAATACATGGCCTGTGACAAACTATGTGCCAGATGCTGTGTCCCCTGCAAAGCTGAAGATGTGTATGAGATCCCGACACCCTGCAGCGGCTTCTACACTGGGCAAACAGGCTACTATAAAAACGACTACCTTTACTAATATGCTAATAACATGAAAACGGGCAGAAATTTGGCTATTCATTGGACCCAACTGCAGGTGCAAGCCACCCTTCCACCTTATGTGTGTTGTCCACATAAACTGGAGCTATACAAATGCAGATAAAAACAATGATGTTTGAAAGTAGTAGAGTTGAACTACATCCTGCACAAGCAGTGCTATCTGCAGCGCTGGTACCTTATAGCCACAATTCATGGCTGCACCACCATGCAAAGGCACTATTCTTGAATTATTAACTTCTATTATATTTATGGTGGCCATATATTCCAATTACATATCATCCACATTGTGTGCAATATGGTTAAATGTCAATTATGATAGCCATTCCTAATCTGAAATGCCACAAAAGAGCAAATATAGGCAACAAATTGCAATTCAAAGAGACAAAAGGCAACCAGTGCACAGGATAAGTGACAGACTTCCTTTTATTGAAAAAGAAACGTGACATGTGTCATGCCGCCACCAGTGGGTAGCAATCTTTCAAGCTTGGGTGACAGAGGCAAAACTTAGCAAAATGCTACAATCACGCTGTAAAACGGCCTTGGACACAAAAAACAGACATCATATTGTACAGAATGAAAGGGCAAGACTTCATCTAAGAACAGTCTATGGCACCACATACTTGAAATGGTGTAAAAAATGTTGACATGCCCTACCCATAAAGAAAAAGCAACAAACACAGAAAACACGCCTTAAAATGCAATGTGCAGAGTCTGAAACCAAGAAAAAAACAACCCGAAAAAGGTTTCGCTAAGTCTTTCAATGATTAAAATTGTCAAACTGTATCATCACTTCTAATGAACCTGCACAGCTGAAAAGGAAGGAAGGAAAGCTCAATAGCAGGGCTGCAGAAAACGTCACCGAATAAATATACTTTGCTTACCAACAATACCTGTGGTTTAGTTGTGGTCTGTGTATAAATTGATTTTGTACAAACTTTTTTTGTTTAGGATGGTTTAGCGGATAGGGAAAAAATGACCATAAGAGCACCAGGTGTATGCATAGTCTATGCACAAACAGCCACTGCTTTCTTTTTTTTCTCTCTACTACTATTAATGAGTATTTAAGTGTCTTAATAGTACTGCTAACATCCTACTGCAAAACACAAAATTGGGCTAGTTGTGGCATAAAGAAAATTGCAGTTTCACTCATAATGTGAAACAATGATGCAGTAGCTGGTGAAATATGCACAGGAAGCTTACTTCATGCAGTGTTTGCTGAAGTGAACACTTGCCAATGCAAGTCGGTAATCTCCTTAAAAAAGTAAAATAAGTAAGAGTCCTATGTATTTGTGGGAGCTGTGCCTCAGTGTTGAAGTGGAAATACTTGGCTTTTCTTCCTCCTCTTTCATATCCGGACTTAGCCACTGATCCACACCAAAACAACCCTTTAGCTTCTTACTGCTGAATTCGTTTTGGTTTTCTCAAATCTATATTTGGGCTACCCATTGCTAGGCCTCTCGCTTTGCTTGAGGAAAACAAGACACCAACAGCTCCATCCAGTAAATCTGAGAAGCCAAGCACTAGAAGGAGATTAATGAAGCAGATGCACTCAATCATTGTCATCACATGCAAGAAGAAAACTTAACATAGGACTGCCTTCACAAGTGGGAAGGTCATGTGTAAGAACTTGAAGGTGTGGATGCCAGCTCTATATACAGTATGCAGACATTGAGCAGGTGTTAGCCAATCTAGGCACCTGTTGGCTAGATCACGCTCTCCGGGATCAGTATTCACCACGACTGTACCTTCAGCAGAGTGGCTGAAATGTAGAATTGTGGACTGCCACTCTTTTGATCGTATGTTTCAATCCTCGCAGCACAATGAGAACTTTATTTGCAATATTCTAGCAAGAAATTCGGGAATTCCAGTGACAACACCAGTAGACATCAGAACAACCAGGGGAGTTGGCCCATAGCAGCTGTTGCTGCAAAAAATAAGACTGGCATAAGCACAAGAATTGAGATGGGCATACTACATGCCTTTGTTCTGGTAGTGGTCCACTACTTTGGTGCTAGAGTTAATGATCTCCACTGTCACTGGACATAATAAGAGTTCTCAAATTATACATTCGCGCACCCGCCGCCTCTCACGTCACCTAAGTGGACATACTATGCTGGCTGATAGCGGCCCCCTCCCACTTCTAGTATGCTTCACCGCGTAACCAAGCTGTACTGCGGCGAAGAAGCTGTACATTTGTATTGAGTGAATAAACAAATGGTTTTTACAACAGTACAGAAATAAACGCGCACCATGCATCATTCTACCACACGAAAGAGCGTCGCAACATACGGTAGCTGATTCACACAGGCCGTGTAGCCCACTTATCAGTCGTAAAGGGTATTATGGTTAATTCAAAATTTCAGACACACATATGTGTTTATGTTTACGTTCGCACTCCTTGCGTAATAAGACTCCCAGAACTTCCACAATAGAAAGTAATTTACAACACACAAACGCAAACAACACTACATGTCTCGTTTTCAACTCGGCCGTCATGCAAATGACATATAGCGCGGAAAAACGTGAACATGATGTGTGTTAGCGTCATAAACTTCATGCTAGGCAAGGAGCTAGCACACCACAGTCCCGCGACAGCCGCTAATGAGACCAAGACGGGAGCACATGTCTGTGAATGCGCAAACGGAGCCCCTAAGCCACTCGGCTACTCCGCCACCCCCGCTGCACGGCTGCACCACTCGTTTCAAGCACAGCACACCAAACACACATTCAGCGCTGAACAGTGGGCGGTCGACGCAGTTATTTACACGACTTGCAGCGAGCAGCACATGCCTCGATGTCCCTTAAGCAAAGTCGGACACGGCGACGCCATATCGCGGTTCGCAGAACTTCGCTGCCGAGGCGCTAGGCCACTTCGATATTTCAATTGTCACCACCGCCGGGTTCTCAAGAAAGCACGGGTCACACAACGCAGATTCTGTAGTGCCAGAGCTCATCGAGGCCAAAGCCGCATTGCCGCACCGCCACTACTCACGGCTTTCCGCCAAGTAACACAGAACCTACAACCAACACACAAGCAACGCACGCACGATTACATGAGCAATGTTGAACAACGCGCGGTCCAGAGAACGATCACGCCGAGGACGAAGACGCCACGGCGTCGCTCGGCGCCAGCATCGCGCCTTCTCAAAAATCCCTAAACGATGCTGTCCCTAGGCACCTAGGATCAGGTCACGTGAGGGATTTTTGTACGACAAATAGACGCACGCCGGCGCGATAGGTGTCTTGCGACGAGAAGTTCATTTGGGGGATCGCCAGCCGTTTGTGCGCAGGCGCGAGTAAGAACATACATGAGAGAGAAAATCTGGGGGCTTTTGCTCCTAGAGTATATGACTGTCTAGGCACTACGGAGGAGGTTTCTTAACGCGTGTTGTATGCGTTTGTCCCCTAGACATGCCGGCATTACAGAGTGTCGTCGAGTTTGTTTGCGCTCCGCCTCTGGCTGCCCGCGCGGTGAGGCAGTGGTCACGGACGCCCCATTTGGTGATCGCTGTGTCTGAAGGGGCGAGGTTCTCAGTTGTGTTGTATAAGTCGCGCGTAGCTTTTTTCGTCGCGACGATAGATGGGGTTTTTTACAAGCACTGCTCCAAGAGGGCACATGTAACCGGCAAACGGAGGTGTCAGGAGAGACCTGAGATTATAAAAAAAGCAGGTGGCGCAAGATCTCCAGGGCACTCATTGGGTAGTGAGGGGGATCGAAGCTGGAAGCAAGGCGGCCCGTGGGTTGGGGCCGTGGAGGCCGAAGCGTGTCAAGGGGTGTTCGCATAAAAAAAAATCGACGGAAAGCCGATATTATACACCCCTGGCACGCGCAGGCCTCGGCTAGCCCCAACCCACGGACCAGTCCGGGTTCTAGCTTTGGTGTCCGGAGGCGCCGCCAATAATGCGAAATAATGACACGTTGAGTGCCCGTTGCTTCACCTATTTTACCGCGCCGGCTGCCAGCGTCCGAGCATGAACAAACACGACCCCACTTCGCAATGTCGGCACGCCTATGGACAAACGCCTACAGGAAAGCTTCTCCGTAGTGCCTAGGCAGAGTCATATATTCGAAGAGAAAATTGGAGGACGCTTAAGCAGCTTAAGCTTCGCCTTCAAGAGTGGAACGCGATAGCGTTATCGCACCCCGTTCTTACCGCCTACTCAAACGCGCTACGCCAACCAAACGTCGCGATTGACACAGATAGCCGGGCCCCGACGCGCCATGAAGGCGGACGCGATCATGGGGCGAGTGGCGCCCCAGGTGTCGGGGCAGCGCCGTACATGGCGAGGAGGGGGTCTTCTGTGTTTGCCGCAAGATAGCTCTGCGTGTGCGCAGAGCGCAGAAGAAATGTAGCGGAAACGTACTTCGCTACTCGTGAAACTGCGACTTCCGTAAGTTACATGGTCATAATTATCGATATATACCGCAGTATAACTTTCTACGGCGCGTTTCTAAGGCAACACCGCATTCACTAGAGGCGATTTAGTCCCGTTTAGATGGAGCGAGCTCGTGGCTGAGTCACTTCCTCTTCAGCCACCGAGGTGAGCGGACGCGGAATGTAGGGCTCTTCGCGAGCGGCTTCAGCGACCCTTTCGGGCCGCGGTATCAGGTCAACTGAAAAACCAGGTCAGGACTACCAAATGATTTTACCAACGCTGCCAACAGGTGCGTCCGTTCTGCATACGGTGTTTTTACATGGTGATGTTAAGGCGAGGCCTTACAGAGTGGAACATTTTCGAGACGCTCTTACACGGCTGTCTCTCATGCCGGAAGTGGTTGCGCTGGGTGCATATCAAATGAACCATCTGTGGGCGGTGGCTTTCAAGGACGAAGAAGGGAAAAAGAGGATTATCGCTGCAGACGCGTTTGATGTCAAGGACCACCGCTGTGTGGTCGTCGACCCGTGTGACAGAGGCGTCCGTATCAAGCTCTACTGGCTCCTTCACGGTGTACCTGACGACGACGTTCGCACTGCCTTGTCGCCTTTTGGAAAGGTGACTGAGATCACCAGGGACAGGTGGCGGGTACAAGGATGCGTTGACAAAGGGTCAACCACCCGTACTGTCACTATTAAGCTGAAAGCAGGCGTCACCGCTGAAGACTTGCCCCACCAGCTGCGAGTGGCGGAAGATGTTGCACTCGTGCACGTCTCTGGCAGAGCTCCCCTCTACCTCCGATGCCGCGGCATCGGGCACATACGACGCGAGTGCCGTGTACCACGCTGTGGGCTTTGTCGTCGTTTCGGCCACGACGAGACCCAGTGCGTCCGAACCTATGCCACAGTGACAGGCCCGGCATTGAAGGAAGATGTCACAGATCACTTGATGGACGTGGTCGACGCAGTGGAAGCCGCAGGCGAAGGGAAAGAGACCCAGCCCTCGGTGTTAACGCCCCTGAAGAAGGCAACGACTGTTAATGAAGACGAGTCATTGGACGGCTGGAAAGACCCATGGTATGACACGGTGGAACCAACTAACTCAACAGAGGTCGAGGTAAAAGAGGCCAAAGAAACGTGCCCATCAACAGAAGTGACGATCGGCGAACAGCATGACACTGACGACACCGTGATGGCAACGTCAAGTAGTGCACCTGCTAAGAGGTTTCACGAAGAGGCGGATGAGCAAGAGGAAAAGGATCAAGAGACTGGGAATGACGAGCCTCCTCCGAAAGCACCCCGGGACGCCGACCGGCGTTCAAGCCCAAGCCCGGCGTTCCAGCCAAACGCCGTTCTACAATTAGAAAAAAAAAATTGTTGTTGGGGTCTGGGAACTGGGGTTTGTGGGCAGGATGTGCGTCGGCCGTCGTCATTCGGCTATGAAGTCCAGAAAACCATGGTCCGCCTCCCTAGGCCGTCGAGTCATCGTAGCAGATGTGAGACGGACGACGTGCGGTAATTGGTTCATTTTCTCCTCCCGGTAAATGGTAGCTAATTTTTCGACTGGTCTTTGTGTCGCGACGTTGAACGTGCGTGCACTTAGCGGGCGTAGAAGGCAATGCCAAGTTAACCGTATTCTTATTGAAAATAATATTGACTTATTGGCCATTCAAGAAACAAAAATTGCAACTGATGAATGCACGGAGCAAATGGTTAACGTTTTCCGCCCTAAATATACCGTAAGTGTATGTCATGCGGCGGGTAGGTCTGGGGGCTGCCTTATTCTTTTGCGTAGCAGTATTGCTGTAGTTGAAGCCGTCACGTCATCGGAGGATGGTAGAATGGTCCTCTGCGATTTCACTTTTTCAGAGATGCCTTGGAGGACTTTATGTGTTTATGCTCCGAACGTAGCACGGGAGCGGGAATTATTTTTTGGTGATATTCAGCAGTACTTGAATTGTGAAAGACATGTCATATTACTGGGCGATTTTAATTGTGTTTGCTTTCCAGAAGATAAATCTAAGTTGACTAGTGCTTGTGATAAAAGTGCGTTGCTATTAAGTTCGATTGTAAGGCAACAAGAGCTTGAAGACATTGGTTATGTGTTGTCAAGCGGAAATCATACCATGTATACGCACTATCAAGGTCAGTGTCATGGCAGGCTAGACAGAATTTATGCTCCGTTAACCTTTGTACCGTTATTTTCAAGTTATCAAGTGCTACATGTTAGTTTTAGCGATCATTGCCTCGTTATGTCAACCATAGGAAAGAAACAAAAACCATCGAAATTCAGCTGGGACTTAAGGAAGCTAAATGATAAGCTTTTGCAAGACGACGTTTTTCAAAAAGCAGTTCAAGAAAAGCTCGAAAATTTGCTCAGCATAACTGCGTCAGCGTTCTTCATTGCAGAATGGGAACTCTTCCAAAGAGACGTTAAATTAACCGCGATTGAAAGAGCATGCGTAGTCTATCACAAAGAAAAAGAGCGTGAGAAGGAATTACACCTTAGGCTAAAATACATGCTGAGCGCAGAAAGCTCTTCGCCTGGCTTATTTTCGAAAGAAATCAAAGAAGTTAAGTCTGAACTTGAAGTCATGGATGAAGAAAAGTACAGGGGTGCGGTATTAAGGGCAAGGGCGGAGAGTTTATGGATGGGGGAGACGCCTACCAAGCGAGCAATAAGTGACGAGAAGAAACACGCGGTTTCCAAAGAAATAACAGAAATAACTTATCAATGGGAAGTCACTAGTGATGTTGGAATGATTGAGCACGCTTTTGAGTCTTATTATGAAAGTTTGATGGGGAAAAAGACATGTGATATCGAAAGGTATAGAACTGACTTCTTGCCATTAATGCCAACATTATCAGACGAGGTCTGTGAAGCGCTCGACAGACCAATAAGCCTTTCAGAAGTTGAGGATGCGATTGACGAACTTAGTCCCGGCAAGTCACCGGGGCCTGATGGTCTGGGAGGGGCTTTCTATAAGTGCTTTAAAAGTGAAAAAGCTGTAGCATTACATCGCGTGATAAGGGAGAGGAGGAGGAGGAGTAGATTTTAATGGAGAGAAAGGAGGAGAGGTCGGCCTGGAGAGCGTGTCTCTAGCCTGCTACTCCTCACTGGGGAATGGGGAAGTGGGAAATACAGGGAAAGGTAGGTGGCGGATGATTATGATATGGTACAATGAGATACTATATACACGTTGTCCAATATGCGGATGCGCACTGGAGACGCAATACACTAAGAGTAATCTTGTCCATACAAAAAGTAATCTTGCCACAAAAAGTTTTTGCGCAAACACATTTCGCACTGACTACACGTCTCACAGCTTCTATAGGCGATCATCTAAACCAGTCTCACTTAAAAAGTTCGAAAGTGCTTTTATGGCACGTTGGGCACAGTCAACACTCCTCCACGCGCCCAAAAGCTTTTCTTCTGAAAGATAAGGGAGATGTACGAGAATAAGGAAGCACCTCCTTCTTTTCGGACATCGCACGTTATTTTAATTCCTAAAGCAAAAGATCCTGCGCGACTTATGGCGGTTGAAGCCTACAGACCAATAAGCTTGACGAATACGGACTACAAAGTTTACACTAAAGTACTGGTGCGACGATTGCAGACCGTTATAAAAGAACTTGTGGGCCCCCATCAGACATGCGGTATCAAAGGCAGATCGATCTTTTCGAATATACATACTGCAAGGACCATACTGGAATGCTGCGATGAAAGAGAGGACAGAGTCGCTATGATACAAATTGACCTTGAAAAGGCTTTTGACAGAGTCGTCCATGATGTCATATTTTTGCTCTTAGAACATGTTAAAGCCGGTGCAGTGATAACAGATGGAGTAAGAATGGTGTACAAAGATTGCACTGCAAAGTTAGTAATTAATAGGAAAGTAGGCGCCAGTATAAAAGTGGAGTCATCAGTAAAACAAGGATGCTGTTTGTCACCTCTTTTATTTGCCTTGTATTTGGAGCCTTTCTGGTTGAAAATAATTAAAAGCCAATGTATTCGTGGGTTTATCTACGCAGGAATTGAGACTAGAGTTCTGGCTTATGCAGATGACGTGGCAATTTTTTGCCGTGATACAGAAAGCGTGAATAACACTATGAAAGAGGTTGTTTCTTTTTGCGCCGCAACTGGAAGTGTTGTCAGCTGGACTAAGTGCTTAGGTTTATGGCACGGCAGCTGGACACAGGTACCCGAGTATTTTTGCAATATGAACTGGAGCGTTACCCCTGGAAAATATCTTGGGGTGCCATTACAACATTATCGTGACAGTGCCGCGTATCGGATCGAAGAAGTAAAAAGAGTTAAAGATCAGACAGAAAAGTGGGGCGGGCATAATTTTTCGATGTTTTCAAGAGCTAGTGTTTGCAATTTGTTTTTAGTTACAAAGGTGTATTATGTACTACAAGTGTTATGCATGGCAAGGATTTCGGTGCAGAAACTTCACAGAGTGTTTGCGGTATATATATGGGGATCCACTTGGGAGAGAACTAGCCAGTGTAACTTGTTTCATTCGGTGAAGAATGGAGGACTAGGATTAACACATTTGCTTTCGAAACAGATTGTTAGTAGGTTTTTTTTCTTAAGGGACCAAAGTGATATATTTCTGCGTACCGTTATTCAAGTGAGATTGAGTTCTTCTTTGCCTGAGTGGGTTGTCTCATCAACAAATGAACGTACTCGAACACCAACTGGCTTTCTGAGGGAAGTTGTTATGTCCTTTTCTTTATTGAAAGCGCATTTTTCGAATGAATTTTTGACTTCAGTGACGCGTAAGAAACTTTATAGTGATCTGGTTGATGTTTTCTTGCCGCATCCTGTTTACCGTATGATGTATAACTTAGGACCTGAACGCAATGTGCTGAAACGCGTTAGAAAAATGCCGGTTAGATCTTCAGCGAAAACCTTCTTTCTTCAATTGCATTCGGGCACTCTCCTTGTGAAGCCATGGCTGCAAAGCAAGGGCTTCTTTGTTTCATGGTCTGTTAACTGCATCATATGTAAGAAACCTGAAACTATTGAGCACATCTTCTTGGATTGCCATGACTCAGTTTTCTTGTGGGATGTTCTCAAACGAACTCTGAAGAAAGACCTGCCGTTAAGTCCTTTCGGTATTCGTTTCTTACCGTGTGCAGACTCAGGGGGAGTGCCGGCTGACTTGATGATGCTTTTATGTATGAGCAGCGTGTGGAAAACGCGTCAGGAATGCGTCAGGAATGCGTCAGGAATACGCGTCAGGAATGCTCGCGTAGATGAAAGGTCTGCGAGGGAACACCTAAATGAAAGTCTAGGTACACGCGTGATGTCCTCAAGCACATGATTGAACCGCCAGAGTGGTTTCTGGAGCTTGACACTTTGGTGTCTGTGATATCATCTTTGAGTGCCTTTTAAATATGTACAGTCAGTCTGTCGAAGTGATGTAATAATACTTTTCTGCACCAAGTGACCTACTTTGTACGCGTTCGAGTGGTGTTGAAATCAAGGTAATAAAGAAAAAAAAAGCTCGTGGCTGAGTGGTAGCGGCTCTGTTTCACACTCCGGAGTCCCTGGTTCGATTCCCACCAGCCCATATTGCAATATGTTTTTTTATTTATGACGTGCCTTCTGGTATTTATCGCTCACGGCCAACGCCGCTGACGCCGACACCGGCTTTTCTGCGACACGAGCTCCTTAACGCTGTCGCGTTAAAAATCCCCGAGATTTTCTCTCTCGGGCCCGCTCTTACTCGCGCCTGCGCACAAACGGCTGGCGATCCCTCAAATGAACGTCTCGTTGCCTTGGGAGCCACGGAGCGGCGCGCCTGGTTCTTTAACTCTATTTATTTAACTCTAGTGTCACTGTATATGCTCCTACTTAAGTTCAGCTGGCGCTCGCCTCCGCCGCATCGCGGCCCACGCAAGAGGCCGCGGTTTCACCACAAAGCTCGCCTTCGTGGATATCATTCGCGGCAAGCGTTTCCAGGTAAACATTACGGTTACATACGCTCCAGTTGCCGGGAAGCGTGAGAAGCGGTGAGGGATCTTTGAATGATATCGTGTTCCACTCTTAAAGGCGAAGCTTAAGCGTCTTCCAGATGTTTCGTCAGTTTTTATTGCGATAGCAATTATACGGACACTCCAGCCGCATCTCTGTCGTCGCCGTGAGGTTCCGTATCAAGCCTGTTTAACATGATACGATTTTCGTCGCACCGGAAGTGCGATTTCCGTCGTTTGCGATGAAAATCGCAGTCGCAGTGCCGACCCCCCGATTTCCGGCTGCGACCAACCGGTTGGTCGCACAGTCGCACCGTCGCACCGATCGCTGCGATTTTCCGTCGAAATTGCGCGGAGAGCCATGGGAGAGCTGTCAACGAAGCTATTTCAGCGGTTTGTTTTGGAAAATGGCGTCTCGCACGACAAGCGCAATGCGCGGAGACGTGGATCGTCGAATTCGGTACGTACGCGAAGGGAGAATAAAAAACTTGTACCGCATATTCGATTCTCCCACTTATGTACGTTTGTTGACACGTTACGCAGCAACTAAAGTACATTTTCACGTTTGCTTCGTACGCCTTTGCGAGTTGTCAGTGCTAGGAGGTGTTCGATCCCCAGCAGACGACGAGGTCGTCACAATTTTCTTTTGTTGAGTAGCATGCAAAAATCGCGCTTACGGAGCAGCTTGAATTATTTCAAACTCGGCAAGGGCAAATGACAAGACAGCAAAGTACCCGAAGTTTCAACGTTGCGCTGAACGCGGTACCGTTCAGTTGCCTTTTCTTCTCGGTTTTCAAGCGTGAATTACCCGATGCATCTTGAAAGCTTATCTTACCTCTTATTAAATTTGACAGAGCAAAAGTGTAGGCTATCGTAATGAATTTGCTACGATAGCATTAAATCCGTGGCTTGAATAAAATATTACATGCACGTTAAGTTCTCTTCTCTGGAGAATTTTTTTTCTTGCACAGAAACCAATAAACATTGACTATGTTGCGGACTTTGTATCCTTACTGCATCTGTATTAACACTTGCTTTGAAAGGTAATTAACTCTAGAGTAGTAGATTAAGTAAATTGCTTGCTATAGTGCTCAAAATATTCAAGACAACCTTTTCACTCTCGGCCTGTTTATCGATTTTAGTAAGGCGTTTGACTGTCTCAAACATAATATTTTAATTTACAAGCTTTCACTTAGTGGAATCCGCGGAACACCTCTGGCTCTAATAAAGTCTTACTTAGAAAACAGGAAGCAGGCAGTATATACAGACAATCAAAAATCCTTTTTTTTACCAGTGCAAAACGGTGTACCACAAGGCAGCATGCTAGGGCCTTTGCTTTTTAATATATATATTAATGATATTGTGAGCATTGATTCAACCGTAAAATTTATCATATATGCGGACGACAGCAGCATATTAATTTCGGGTCCTAATGCAGACGATCTAATTATCAAATGTAATCAAATACTTGACAAATTACACCTCTGGTCTAATTTGAATTGCATTAGAATAAATCCAAAGAAGACGAAAGTAGTAATATTTAGAGCTAAAAATAAGATAATCAAAGCATGCCATGCTGTCAAATGCCAAGACCAAGAAGTTCAAGTAGTGAATCAACACAAAATTTTCGGGGTTACGTTTTCTTCAAACTTAAGTTGGGATAAACACATAGAAGATGTTTGTAGTAAACTAGCCGCAGTGACAGGAATCTTATCTCGTTGCCGACATCTTCTTCTAACACAGGCTAAAATCCAAATTTATCATGCACTGTTTGCTTCATATATTAACTACTGTGGTCTTGTATGGGCTACAATGACAAAAAGAAACGTTGCAAAGATAGGTGCACTTCAAAAGAGGATCATGCGACATATTGCAAACCTTGATCACCAGTCTCCCACGCGAAGTGCTTTATAAGCTACAATATAATTAGGACGGAATATATGTATCCGTATCGCTTGCTCCGCTCCTTTTACTTTTCCACTGTAGCTTTCCAAGATTTTCTAATGAATCTAGCATCTCTAAGAAAAAGACATATTACACTATCCACACGTAACGATGTCGTTTGGCTTCAACCGAAATATTGAAATAATTATAAAGTTCAGTTATTACCGCATAATCTGCCATTTATTCTAAATGCGCATAAATGTGTGACCAGTTACGGCGTAAAAGGACTGAGAATGTATTTCGTATCCAAAGAATGAATGGCTATGTATGTTTGCCTTTTGTTTTGCAAGTACTGTTTCACATGAACATGTATGTATTCTATTTTCTTTATATTCTGGTGTTTTAAACTTCTTTTGTTTGTATTGTCATATGTTCACAACTATAGATAAAGTTATTACACACATTTTGAAATCATATGCTGTAGATTTATTAATTAATTACCCTTATGCTACTGTATAATTCATTGTTCTTCGCATTTCTTGATGTCATGGACACTACCTGTTGCTGTACATCAATACTACCTTGTAGAGGGGGTCATGGGCCTAGTCAAGCTGTCGAGACAGCTTTCAGCTCTTGACCCTTTCCAGGACCTATTATTTCTGGAAAAATAAAAATTGAATTGAATTGAAAAAAAAAAATTATGCGAAGCGCGATATCTGGCATTTCAAATAAACAATGTGATAAACCTAAGCTAAACGTGTGTCTAACCTCATTAAGAAACAGACGTAACCAATAACTGAGAAATACTTTAATAACGACGCACTCATCCGTATTACGGAAGTTTTGTCCTCACAAATAGCCGTCGCATTCTTTTTATGAGACACGTCTCGGATAGTACGGCTTTACAGGGCAAAAAAGGCAATGCCGAAGCACATAGCTTATATCTGTATCATCCTGGTTGACTAATCGCAGTAATCGCTGTGCTGAGCAGCGCCATCGGTCTCATGCAGGAAGGCTAGCACATATCATTTAAGATTTGAAGTCTACTAGACTTGAAATGCGTGAGAACGATGCCGGTGTATCACAAATATTTGATAGCGCCTGACGCTTAGATGTTTCGGAGTTGCCTTAGGTTTCCCGTACACAGCATGCGCTCTTATGTTTTAGTTACTACGCCAAGCGATCAGATAGTGAGCAGATTTTCCATTTCCAAAACAAATACCCAAAATTTTCCAAAGGAAGTACACCCAAAATACTTGGCAACACAAACCGCGGCTGACGATGCACGTCACGTGTTCGCGCCTCCAAGAGATATTTCTGCGCACTGTAGCAGTTACCCATGCACCGAACGGCTACACACAGGTTCCCCGACGACCCTGTATGAATGGACATGGCGCAAATTTCACGAAGTGCGGGCTAAAAAATCTCGAAATCGTTCCGCAGCACGCGACAGCAATACTTTTAAGCAGCGCCACGCCGGATCGAAGCCAGAGAGGAGGAAAGGCTACCGCGCGCCCTTTCCACCTCGCCCGATGAAAACGTCTCGACGAAGTAAATATAATAGTATTATCGGCCGCATAAACTTGTAAACGTTCGCTGAGTAACTAAATTTACAAGCATAGTGTCACGCGCGCGCAAGCAAACACGAACACATCTCACTCGACGACCGCGGAGACTCGTCATCGAAACGCTGGGAGGCGCGGCAGTGGAAGCGCGCGAACTTGTGTGGCGTCGACGCGCGTCGAAGGGGCACAGCGCGGACTGGCTTCGAAGGGCGAGGGGAACGCGCCATTTCCCTTGCGCGCGACCTCGAGATTGCGCCGCCCTCGCACGCTCGCACGCGCAGCACGCGGCGGCGCTGTCGTCGACTTCGGAACTTGTACGGAACAAGAATGCGCCTCAAGTCATCATACAATTTCGATTGAAATATTACCTGGGTCAATTACGGTGATAAGAAATTTGGTTATACAACAGCTCGAAAGAAAAGGTCCCGCTGGAAATTCAACTCTGCAGGAAAGTCTCCTTTCTTCACTGTCTAGAATGCTAAAGCTGGAAGGAACGAGTGCTGTGCCATAATTGACGAAAGAAAACAAGCAAGAACGAACGCCCATATGATGGATTTCTGAGTGATCCCCAAACACTGTTCCGAAGTGGCAAGAGCGTTCGTGTTTGTAACGGGCACATCGGTTGCTGGCTACACGCGCAATGCTGCGCCGAACGAAAAACAATCTCCATCGCATCGCTCGAACTCTGGCTACAAGGCCACGTGAGAGCAGCATTCCAAAACCGAGATAGACAAGTACGCCCGCATGCCTTGCGAGCTGTTCAACTCCGCACTGCTCGCGCCTGTCGATGGATTGACGAGGCTGAGCGATCACATGGCTGCGTGCAGACCCTGCTACACAGATGAGAGGGGCGGTGTTGAACGAGTGGACGTGCCTCCTTGCATGGCTCTCAATCATAAGCGCAAACCAATGCGCACCACGTCCGCGGGTCTATTCATTCCTACCGGGACCACTTCCCGGCTTTCGCTGTATTCATCCGCACTTTGGGTTGGGCTGATCCAAGTTACCTTTGGAGAACAGTCCTGACGCATTTATTCCATAAAGTTAAGATACAACCAAGGGCGGAAAAAAGCTTTAGTACATCAACAGCCTTTTTTTCCCGTCCTCATGACCAGGAATTAGAATGGATGGATGGGTACCATAAGCGTCCCCTTTGAAACGGGGCGGTTGGTTGCGACCCCAAGCTCTCGTACCAAACTTTCCCAACTCCTAGTGGGAACTTTGTTTTTGTATACTTCCATTGTTTGTCGTTTCCCTACTTTCCTTCCACCAATCTTCGTATAACCTCTTACTGATGTGTATTGCGGACATTTATTTATTTCATTTATTTATTTCAGATACCCTCATGGCCCACAGGGCATTATTGAGGAGAGTGGTACACACATTTCAATAAATTTGTACAAAAGGAGACAACGCAAATATATAAAACATATATATCTATATATATATACATACATATATATATATATATATATATACCGGAACAAATACATAATTCACAACCCGGAACATGAAGTGAGTTCAAAATTATAGAAATACCAAGAAACGCTAAATCACGCACAGAAAAGTTGCAAATTGCAAAACGCCACCATTAGCACTAATATGAACACAGCAAATCTGGGGGGAAAATACATAAGGATGCGCATGATAACGAGGAAAATGGAAATGGAACCAAAGCTATGGCAAGCAGTAATGTGTTGATAATTTTTTCTTAAATTCATCAGTCTTTCGAAAGTGCAATATCCCGTGGTAGCTGGTTCCAGTCCAACGATGTTCTTGGAATTAATGAATTCCTGCAGGATGTTGTACGGCACTTTGAAACACCAACTTTGCATAAATGATCTAAGCGGGATGAAACATGTTGGCGGCGTGAGTAATGTATCTTTAAGGGTGGAATTCATGTGGTAAATTAAAAAAAAAAAACAGACACAGGCGTGATATTTTTCTGCGCATTGAGAGAGGGGTTAGTGGCAATGTGTTTTTCATTTCTGTGACACTGGACAAACGATCATAGTTACGAAAGATTAAACGTGCTGCTCTGTTCTGTGCGGCTTCGAGGGCGTCGATAAGAGAGTTAGTGAAAGGGTCCCATACTGAGTTAGCATATTCTAATTTGGAGCGGACAAGCGATTTGTACAGAAGAAGTTTAACAGGTGTCGGTGCTAAGGAAAAATTCCGTTTCAGATATCCAAGCGTGCGGTTAGCGGACGCGAGGATAGAAATGATATGTGCCTTCCAAGCTAGGTTTGACGTTATAATGACACCGAGGTATTTGTAAGATGTTACCGGTGTTAGCAGGGAAGAACAAATAGTGTAGGGAGCGGGGCACGGATTGACGCGACGCGAAAAACGCATTACTTTGCATTTAGTATCGTTAAGTGTCATCTTCCATTGTGAGCACCAGTTAGATATAGTAGCTAAGTCTTCCTGGAGTAGTACAGTGTATTTTTTATTTCCCGGTAAACCACACAGCCATCCGCAAAAAGTCGCACTGTGGATGTTACGTTGTTAGGCAAGTCATTAATATATACCAGAAAGAGCAAGGGACCGATAAGAGAACCTTGTGGGACGCCGGAGGTCACAGAAACCGACGACGAGTGAATGCCGTCAGCGTGCCCGTACCTGTGAGACAAAAAGCATTCAATCCATCGTAGTACATTTTCGTCGATGTTAAGTTTACTTAGTTTGTGAAGAAGCAAGCTGTGAGAGACTTTGTCGAATGCTTTGGAAAAATCTAATTAGATGCAGTCAACCTCACTGCCACGATCAAGTATGAAGTTAATATCATTTGTAAAATTTATTAGCTGTGTTCCACAAGAAAAATGCTTTCTAAAACCATGCTGTGCACGAGTGATGATGACTCAAGAAAGTTCGCTAGGGATGACAAGATGACATGTTCCATTATCTTGCAAGGAATGCTGGCTAGTGATACTGGCCGATAGTTGAGTGATAGGTGCTTGTCGCCTGATTTATGGAGTGGAACCACCTTAGCCAATTTCCAGTCGTCTGGGAGGTCACAAGTTTGAAGGAATTGCTCAAAAATTTTCGATAGTATGATGGAAGAGTATACTTTAGTGTTTTTCAGGATTTTAGTGCTGATATTATCGGGACCACATGAAGAGGATAACTTTAAACGATCTATGATACCTATAATGCCTTCAAAGTCAAAACGAATGGGATCCATTGGAAATATGATATCGGAAGTATAGTCTGGTGGTGATGCGCTAAAAGGGAGAGAAAATGCATTAGCAAAAGTCTCATTAAGTACATTAGCACTATCACTGTTAGGGATGGGATTTGATTTAGAATCCAGGAGAGAGATCGATGGCTGATCTGACCCATTAACAACGTTTCAGAATTTTTTAGTATCAGTTAAAAGAAATGATGGCAGTGTGACAATAAAGAAATGTTGTTTCGCATCTTTTAACGATCTTTTGTAAGTGCTAACCGCGGCTCTTAGAGCTGACCAATGCTCCGATTTTCCGGACGATCTTGCCCTGACATATAACCGCCTTTTTCTGTTCCCGAGGCGTTTTAAGGAACGAGTGAACCATGGGGACCTACGATTAGTCGTGATGATTTTAGGAGGGACGTGCAATTCGATTAATTCATGCAGTTTTTTTTAAACATGCACCAGTTGTCGTTAACAGATTGTTCGGCAAACGCCAGGACGAAATCGTCGAGAAAAAAAAACTGGAGGCCATCATTAATTGAAGAAAAATTTGCTTTAGCATAATTGTAAATGGTTTTCGTTCTATTTGGCGTTTTATTCGACGGTAAATTCAGTGTGATGTGCAGTAAACAATCGTCACTTAAGCCTGGCAAGTATTTTGCCTCCGAAACAAAATCTGAGGCGCTCGTTAGCAAAGGGTCTGATACGTCAGAACTGGTAGCTGTCGTCCTTGTCGGCTGGGCGACCACTTGTGTTAGCGAGAAGGAGGAGCAGAGGGCTGAAAAACTTGCCGACTCGGAAGATCCGTTCACTGCAGGGCTAGACCAGTTAATGTTCGGGAAATTGAAGTCACTAAAAATAAAAATAGGACGACCAGGAAACTTTGTTTGAATTATGTTCACAATATCATGAAGTTCGTTAGAAAAGCCGACGGGCGTAGATGGTGCGCGGTAGCATGCACAAAATAATAGAGCTTTGTTGTTAATTGTTACCTGTACACACTTGAACTCCAGTGTAGTATCAACATTACCTTCAAAGCATTCTAGATTGTCGGACACAGCGAATAATACACCACCGCCGCGACCAAAAAACGGTCACAGCGAAATACACGGTAACACGAACGACGAAGTTCGTGGTTGCGCGCGCTTTCTCCGAGGATCAGCCATCGCAAAAGGCAGGCGTTTTTTTGCCAATCTGTCGGTGGTAAACTGTTTTAGCTGTAATAGCTGGGTGACATTTCTGGTGGAGGCGCGGGGTACGGTCGATGTTAAGATCTCCGGAGCATACCCCAGACCTCAACCCGGCGAGTAGTTCAGCCGAGCTTACCCCTGTGCTTGTTATTAGATTCGTCGGACGATCCCACCGCTGTCAACCAGATGTAGGAGTTGTCGGACGATCTCGCCGCTGCCACCATTTGAAGCGGTTGAAGGTCGTAGAGAGGAACTTGGGAGGAACTAGGTGAACAGGGTTTACTTACATTTTTTTCAGTTAAAACAAGACATACATCGACAGTCTAGCGTGACTCCCAAATGGAGCCCGCAAGACAAAGCATACAGCAAACGAGCACACAGCTCACGAGTACATTTCGAGCACGACAACGAACACACTCTAGCAGCCGACAATCGCTGCTTATAAGCACTCCGTTAGACGTCATCGTTCGACGTCATCGCAGACTACACGCCTTTTTGGAGGAGGAGGGCTCACACACACGTGCCGCACAGGTTTCAGTGCTCTCTCGAGGGCAGACGACCTTTGCAGCGCAGTCGTCGTGGTATCCATTGTCTGGCGTCCCCGTAGTCAGAAGTTCACGCCCGACCCCAGCCGGCGCCGCTAAATTTCAGAGCTGCCTTTTTCCTGTAGTCGCCACGTGTGTCAGCAGACTGTGACGAATACTGGGGCCCCCGTACCGCAAAGCACCCTTTTGCCAGGGAGGCTCCCCGTGCCGCAGAGAGACCATGACGACCCGGCAAATTAACCAACAATGCACGGGGCGCCAAACGTGGCCAGCCCTGCTGTCGTCGCCGGTCCTCAAAACGCGGCGCATGGTCGGTTAGCGTTGTCGTCCTCGCTCGTTCTCTGAAGGGTCCGCCACCGCGGGTCGGTCGAAGCACGTGCAGCGGGCTGAAATAGCCCGCACGTTGCCACCCCGGCCGGCCATTCCTAACAGCGTACGTACCAGCCGACGTTTCCAGGGACTCCAGCCACAGCACGGTCTGCTACACGAACGAACTAGAATGACGAACCAACCACCTCCTGCTACTCCTGCAGCATCGCACGTTGTCGTCAATCACATCCGGACGCCGAATCTGTTTCACGGAAGTGCTTCAGAGGACGCCGACGACCTTCTTGACCATTTTGACCGGGTTGCCAACCTCAACGACTGGAACCACGAGCCTAAGCTACGCTACGTGTACTTCGCTCTTGAGGATTCCGCGAAAACATGGTTTGAGAACCACGAGGCGACACTGACGTCATGGGAAGAATTTCGTAGACAGTTCCTCAATGCCTTCGCCAGGGCGGACAGGAAGGAGATGGCGGAGTTAGCGTTGGAGGCAAGAATTCAAGGCCCGAATGAGCGAGTGACGGCGTACGTAGAAGACATGAATCAGCTTTTCAGACGTGCGGACCCTTCTATGACTGAAACAAAGAAGGTGCGCCATCTCATGCGCGCCGTCAAAGAGGAAATCTTTGCTGGCCTCATTCGAAATCCGCCAACGACACTTGCAGAGTTCCATGACGAAGCCACTACTATGGAAAAGGCCCTTCAACAGCGGGCCAGGCAAAACAACCGCGACGCCATGATTTCAAGGGAGCTCTCTGCCGTTACCCTCGGTAACGACGTTGGCGCCTTGCGAGAACTCATCAGGGCTGTCGTCAAGGAGGGACTGCAGAAGATGCAGACGACCACTGCCCCTGTGGAACAACTTTCCATTGCGGAAATGGTGCGCGCTGATGTCCGACAGGCCGTCCATATTCCTGTACAGTATGAGGCACCACAGCAGGGACCACACGCCGAAATGAGTTACGCTGAAGCAGTACGCCGTCCGCCACCCTCAAGTGCATGCAGCATGGTACACCCCACTCAACAAATGGACGTAAGCTTCAGGTCGCCTCGCAGCCCACCGCACATCGCCGAAGCAAGGACTAGGAAGAGCGACGTCTGGCGCACCACAGACTACAAGCCCCTTTATTTTCATTGTGGCGAAGCCGGACACATGTACAGAATGTGTCCTTATCGTCATGTGGGGCTCAGTGGATTCTCTCCGAATGCACCTCGTCCACGACCTGGTGAGCGGCCGCCGGAAATAGAGAGTTTCGTCGCGAATCGTCGCAATGTTGATCAGCGATGGCAGGAGCCCCGTTCGTCGTCTCCTGCTCGTTACAGGTCACCATCACAAAGCCAAGCCTTTACTCGCAGCGCTCTGAGACGCCGCTCGCCTAGCCCGGCGGGTCGGGAAAACTGAGTTCAGCAACCTCCGGAGGTGAGGCCGCTGACGACGACCGTACGCAAGATCGTCCACTACGACGACAACGACGAAAACAGAACGACGTAGACGTACAGACGGAGTCAAACACCTTACGAGACATTCCCGTCACCATAGACGACGAAGAAATAACGGCGTTAATCGACACTGGAGCGGACACCTCAGTTATGAGCATGGACCTTGCCTGCAAGCTGAAGAAAGTTTCTACCGAGTGGACTGGGTCGCAGATTCGCACTGCAGGAGGCCATCTGCTAACCCCGGTAGGAAGATGCACAGCGCGAGTGAGCATTCGTGGGTTTACGTACCTCGGAGATTTCGTTATCCTCCCAAGCTGTTCGAGGGACCTAATTCTGGGAATGGACTTTCTCCAGGCTCATGGAGCTGTGATTAACTTAGAAAAATCGCGGGTAACGTTTTCGACGGCGCAGGCCTTAGCAGGGAGCAGCACTGACGACACGTATGTCAACGCCTTGAGGATTGTTGACGAGAACATCACGGTGCCGCCAAGGAGCAGCGTCTTGACCCTCGTCACCTGCGACGCATTCGACGGCTATGGCGGTATTGCCGAGGCAAATATCCCGCTGCTGCTCGAAAGACACATCTGCATCACCCGGGGCCTTGTTCGAATACAGCATAAGTGCTCGCAAGTTTTGTTGACAAACTTCAGCCATGAGTATCAGCACGTCCCTCAAGGTACAGCTGTGGCATTCCTGAACGACATTGCTGACTTCTCCGACATCGGCACATTACAAGTGACTTCACTGGATGCAACAACTCACGCCAGCCTGAATACTCGCGTCCACATTAATGCTGACTTAGCAGATGTACAGTAGGATCAGCTGCTGGGCCTACTGACAGAATTCTCCGGCTGTTTGTCCACGGAATCCAAAGTCCAGCGCACTTCCGTTACGCAACACCGGATCGTTACAGAGGAGTCGGCGCGGCCTCTCCGTCAGCATCCGTATCGCGTGTCACTTATAGAGCGGGAGGCGATTAAGCGTCAAGTTCAAGAAATGCTAAATGATGACGTCCTCCAGCCGTTGACAAGTCCGTGGGCATCGCCTGTCGTACTAGTAAAAAAGAAAGACAACACATTCCGCTTCTGCGTTGACTACAGAGGGCTTAACCGAGTCACCAAACGCGACGTTTATCCCCTGCCACGTATCGATGATGCTTTGGACCGTCTGCGTCATGCTCAGTTCTTTACTTCGTTAGACCTAAGGTCAGGCTATTGGCAAATCGAAGTGGACGAGCGTGACCGTGAAAAAACCGCCTTCGTGACTCCCGATGGGCTGTACGGATTTAAAGCGCTGCTTTTCGGTCTCTGTTCCGCTCCTGCTACGTTTCAACGAATGATGGACACTGTACACGTTGGACTAAAGTGGCAGACGTGCCTAGTGTACCTAGACGACGTTGTTGAGCTTTCCAGCACGTTCGATGAACATGTCGCCCGGTTACGAAGTGTCCTTACCGCAATACGCAAGGCCAACCTCACCATTAAGCCTGAAAAATGTTACTTAGGCTTCCAGGAACTCAAGTTTCTAGGCCACGTGGTCAGCTCCCAAGGAGTACGATCAGACCCAGAAAAACTCGCTGCCGTTGCCGAGTTTCCTCGTCCTAAAGACAAAAAGGCTGTTCAGCGGTTCCTGGGCCTCTGCGCTTACTACCGTCGTTTCGTTGAAGGCTTCTCAAGGATTGCTGAACCGCTCACGTGACTGACGCGACAAGATGTGCTCTTTGTGTGGATGGAAGACCAAGAGCAGGCCTTCACCGAATTGCGTAAACGCCTTCAATCCGCTCCAGTGCTGGCACATTTTGATGGCACCGTGGCAACTGAAATACACACCGACGCCAGCAACGTAGGACTCGGGGCTTTTCTGGTTCAATGGCAAGGTGTCGCAGAACGTGTAATTAATTGCGTATGCGAGTCGTAGTCTGACAAAAGCAGAAGCTAATTATTCAACGACCGAAAAAGAATGCTTAGCAGTCGTGTGGGCCATCAGCAAGTTCCGACCCTACTTATACGGCCGGCCATCTCGAGCGATCAGTGATCACCACTCGCTCTGCTGGCTTGCCAATCTACGAGACCCGTCAGGTCGCCTCACTCGTTGGAGCCTCCGCCTCCAGGAATACGACATAACTGTTGTCTACAGATCCGGCCATAAGCATAGCGACGCTGACTGCTTGTCACGTTCTCCTATTCCCTTGACATCCTCCGACTTGGAGCTAGATTTGCCGTTTCTTTGTGTCGTCGACGTGGTGCGCATGGCTGACTATCAACGTGCAGACTCTGAGCTGCTTCCAGTCATCCGATATCTCGAGGGAGCTGACGTTGTTGTCCCACGCCCACTTTCACGAGGATTGACGTCGTACTGCCTGCGAAACGATGTCCTGTACCAGAAACATTTCGAGAATAGCCAGGAAACGTTCCTTCTCGTCGTCCCGACGGCACTGCGCGAGGAACTTTTACCGGCGTGTCACGACGATCCCTGTGCCGGCCACTTAGGCTTCGCGAGGACATTAGCGCGCATACGGCAAAAATACTATTGGCCACACCTATTTTCGTCAGTTCAGCACTATGTGCGAACGTGCCGTGAATGTCAGAGGCGTAAAGTTCCACCCGTCAAGCCTGCCGGCCTCCTTCAGCCTTTGGATCCGCCTCCGGCGCCATTCCAGCAAGTGGGAATGGACCTTCTTGGGCCGTTCCCCACGTCATCCTTGCAAAATAAGTGGATAATCGTGGCAACTGACTATTTAACACGCTATGCGGAGACGAAAGCTGTGCCACGGGAAACTGCTGCTGAAGTCGCCAGCTTCTTCGTCCACAACATCGTGCTTCGTCACGGTGCACCCGCTGTACTCATTACTGACCGCGGTGAAGCGTTTACAGCGGAGTTATTGCAACGAGTCGTCACACTGACGCACACCGACCACCGAAAGACCACAGCCTATCATCCCCAAACTAACGGCTTAACTGAGCGTCTAAACAGAACATTAGCCGACATGCTCTCCATGTACATTGATGTGGAACACAAAACATGGGATGAAATTTTGCCATACGTCACGTTTGCTTACAATACCGCTGTGCAGGAGACCACCGAGTTTACACCATGTGCATTCGAGCTTGTTTACGGACGTCGCGTTACAACCCCCTTAGACGCCATGCTCCCGGTAGACCACGGAGCCACAAGGAATGACACCACTGAAGATTTCGTCGAGAAAGCCGAGGAAGCTCGCTAGCTTGCTCGGAATCGCATCCGCACCCAGCAGAATACCGACGCCTACCGTTACAACCGGACCCGACGGAATGTCCAGTACTTACCAGGCGACCGGGTGTGGGTGTGGACATCTATCCGACACCGTGGGCTCTCACAGAAATTGTTGCGCCGCTATTTCGGCCCCTATGAAGTTGTACGCCGCCTCAGTGATGTGAACTATGAGGTGGTGCCTCAAAGCTCTGATCCTGGTTCTAACCGACGCCGTCCCCGTGCTGAAGTCGTCCACATAGTACGGATGAAGCCGTACTACGCACGCGAGGGATAAGCAACCCTAACAAACCGCTTCAGCATTGTGTACATTCCTGTATGTTTATTTTTGTCTTTTCATGTTGGCACTCTTGCCCATAGTGCGATCCCGCTGCCCTTGAAGCGACCGGGCCGGTCGCTTTTGAGAGGGGAGCAATGACGCAAAAGAAGTTTGCACGTGTTGACACGGGACCCTTAAGGCGAGAACGACGAAGTTCGTGGTTGCGCGCTCGCTCTCCGAGGATCAGCCATCGCAAAAGGCAGACGTTTTTTTGCCAATCTGTCAGTGATAAACTGTTTTAGCTGTAATAGCTGGGTGACAATATTTCAACACACTGAGCAAGAACAAATAGGTTATCACCCAAACGCCTACCTATTCTGAAGCCATTCTGAAGTTCTCCCAAAATGCCATTATTCTCTGCCCATGTTTCAAGCTTTAATTTGATTGCCTGCATTGCTAGCCTGCATATTACCGATGTAATGGTCAACGGTCTATACGAGTGAATTCTATATTTCTCCCCTTACCTTGATAAATTAAATTCATTCTATTTTGTACGCAACTGTCTGGTATTCGTCTATCTTTTAAAGTTTTTTCGACTGCTTTCGCCAGAGCTTCATTACATTTTGTTACTAGTTCATTAATCAACCCAACGGGAACCTCGTCTAGCCCTGTGGCTGTACACTTAGAAATTTTCTCTTTGGCTTTTCTTCAGCTGAAATTTGATAGCCATCTGGTTCTTTTTCGTCCCCTTTTTTCCTCAAATGCAACCTCGTCATTGCCTTAGAAAGTATCGGCTGTTATTTTTCGGATGTAATTAAATGCAGCGTCCCCTTCCAGTTTGTTTCCATCTTCGTCTAGGATATGTTGTGTTATCGTTCCAGACTTCCTGCCTTATAAGTTTATGTGGTTCCAAAGTATTCTAGACATGGCCTTCTTCTCACGTATTTCTGACAACCAACGTCCACTTTTACCTTTTATCTTTGCTTGAAGAATTATTTGAACCATAGATGTTTTCTCCCGGTATATTTCCGATTTTCTGGCTACTACTTCGTGCGGCAACAGCGCATTTTTTGTCTGCTTGTGTTCTCGTAATGCTTTCTGTCCTTCGGCAATCGCTTCTCACATCTCTCTGTTGCACCAGCTTTTCGGTTTCTTTTTTCCTTTCGCACGAGCTTGTCGCTTCTCTTTGCGCATTTCTGTCGTAGTCACACTTAGAAGCTCATTGTATTTTCACTCAGTGCTTGGCCATTTGCGAAGTTCTTCCTCGACTCTTGTGACTATAATTGTTATTTGTTCAGCGTTCAAATTTGGACTGGCCATTCTTTGCTGCTTGCTCTCTTTCCCAACTACATATCCAATTTTCAAAAATATGTGTTTATGACCACTCTCTGTGCTGCCATACCCTTCCTCGTCAATGACCATTTATTTCTCTCAACTTCTCATGAATTCCTACTGTCATCAGACAGTAATCAATGGTCGATTGCGGGTTTCCCACTTCCAACGTGCTCTGCCCTTCACACATTGGCCCCGTATTAACGATAACGAAGTTATGTTGCTCACAAAGATCTAGCATTGACTTTCCATTGTTTTCGGTATAACCATCTAGATTCTGTACTTGGGAATTCATGTCACCTAATGCGATAATTTCAGCATCATTTTCAAAACACTTAATATCAGCACTTCAGCATTGCATTAACTCTTAATTCGTATCTCTGCAATTCTTTCCTTCCACAAATACGTTACGCCTACCCAAACTTTCTTTCTACTCATTGTGCATGATAGCCAAGGATGCTCCTGATATTTTGAATTTCCTCTTTTAATTTTGCCTGCTTGATGAATGAGCATTCCGACTACTCCTCCCTTCCTTTCCGATTTAGTTCTGTTGCATCCTTCCCAAACATAATTCTCAACCACTGGCGCATCTAGCGACTCCCTAAGGTGCATTTCCGTAACCGCATACACCCCTATCTGTTATCGATTGAACTGCTTCTCAATCTCTGCCCACTTTACCTTTCTTCTGTCGCCCTGCATGTTTGTGTAGCCTATTGCATGGCTAGCTCTCTTTCTTGCTTTCCTCCTTTTTTGTTATTGACGGCGATGATATTCTGAGGTTACCCTAGGGGACCTTCTTCATTACTACCTCCTGTGGCCTTCTGAGCACCCGTGGGCCACCCCCAAAAAAGCAGCCGCGCGACCAACAAGTCGCCAGCCCACTTCTCGTCCAAACCTGTGGTTGAAGTGGATCCCGTCTCGCTGAAAACCACCATACCTTCTCGCTTCCCGGTTTACTTCTACAACCTCGAAACCTTTCTCTTGACCCATTGTTCATATAGCCTCATTATCATCGACTACGGCTCTTTGTACGTTACTGTCATGTACAGGCACCTCCGGTACCGTGCACACCACGATTTGCACCTGAGGGGACAACTCGCGCAAGTTGTCTATCCCTTCTCCAAGCGCTGGGCTAGTCCTGCCCCTTGTTCTGTTTTGCACGTCATTTAGCCACCTGCTATTACGACAAGGTTGCGTCCGTGGGCATTTTCCGCGAGCTTTTCTTTTGCTCGATGCACGACAAAACGCGATCTCCTGGAAATGTCCCTACCGCCACTAATTTTCGTTTCTCTCCTCACCACAATTGCCTCTGAATACCTAGCCAGGTTTGAGTCGCCGGCGATTTAACTCTCGCCTAATGCAGAGTCCCCTCCCTGTTTTCCTTTGTCATCCTTTTCCGTGTGATTCGGACTTGACAAGGGGCATTGAACCCTGCGTTCATGCTTGTCCTTTGTGGCCGCTTCAATGTAGGTGAAGTTCTTCCCAGCTTCCTCCACCCCACGTTGCACAAATTCCACGTGATTTGTTGACGGTCCCTGTCCTACCACGTCGGCGTTCCATCGTCACGACCATTCTCGTTCATGACAGCGGCCAGATTTTGCTCGGCTGCTTCAAGTCTTTTTTCCGCCGCCTTCGGTGCATCACGCTCCGTATTGAGCTCATTTTTGAGCTCTTCGACCTGTTTCAAAAGATCGTCCTTGAAATCCTTCTTTGGTCTAGCATCGACATCACAGTGTCTGTCGATTGACTCAATTTCCTCTCCATTCTCATTTTTCTCCTCGTCTACCTTGAGGGACCCCCCGCACACTGCACGCATTATCGTCTTTTTTTGCCATGTGTGGCACTTAGATTTTTCGAATGGACACACCGAAGGCTTCAGGGCATGTGCATTCTATCAAAGGCCGATGCAAAAGAAAACCTCTAAAATGCCGCAAAGTTATTATCACCAGTGTTTTAAAATCAATAAATGGCGCGCACTTAAGGTACACCTGTTCGCACGTGTTAATACACGCGGCCACGCTCTCACTCTCTTACCAAAGTAATATTCCCGATGCAAATGCACACGCTAAAACCACAAATAGCTAATAGTTTTGCCACTTCCAAACTACAATTGAAAGGCTATAAAGACTGAACGCCCCACACGGGTGCACGTATTGAAACATGTGGCACGAAAGGACGCTCTGACTATCCTACAAAACCAAATATACGCGAAACACATCCGCCCAAACAAAAAAAAATTAGCCAATTACTATCAAAACGCAAAAAAATCAGCAAATCAAAAACAGGAGCAACATCGAAGCATGCACAAAAAAGCTTTTTTTCGTCGCCGCCACGGAGCCCTGGGAAAACGCGTCCATCCGCTACAAATCCCGGATGGGTGCTATGAGCGTCCGCTTTGGAAGAGTAAACTCCTATTTTGCTGAAAATATCAGTAAACTACGGGGAAGTGTTTCAGAAGTTAGCGTATGACGATGAACTGTTGTTATTGATGGATTTCCATGCCAAATTGAAAGTTTTGTGATCTCAACCGCAAGCTCCAAGTGCAGCGGTGGGAAAGTGAATATTGCCAGATGGTTACAGCGGTGTGTATTGATGTATTTGTCGATTGTCTGGAAATGAAGAAAAAAAAATTACCGCTGCGTGGTGCAGCGGTAAGATGCTGGGCTCGAGATTTCAGGTCCCAAGTTCAGATCCTCGGCGGGGAAGTTTTTACTTTTATATTTTCCTTTTTACTACTAACAAATTTACGTAGCCTTAAAGAGGTCTCTGTCAATTGTTAATTAAATATTGATCAAGAACTACAGAACTTTCGCCTACAGGACGTTACACTACAGACAACAGAACGTCAGACAACAGATACAACGTCCCAAAATACGACAGACTGAAATTTCCCGTTGTGTTCTTCAAGTGGGTGTGCTCTTACTTCCGCCGCTTTCTCAGGAATTTTGCGGACATTGCCCGGCCGCTTACTGGCCTACTCAAGAAGGACATCTCTCTTTCTTGCAGCCATGAGTAAGTTACCGCATTGACCACTCTTGTCAGTTTACTTGCATCACCACTGTTGGAATCGCACCGCTGGCACGAGTTGTTGGGGTCTCGGTGCTGACGCCCGTTATTGCCAATGGGTCGCAAGCCCCAAGGGTAGCGTTGGCCTGGCGGCCTGGGGCACTGGAAGCATCCGAAGGTCCCGGCAAAGCAAGAGAAGACTGGTAACAGAACAACTTGTTTATTCTAACATAGCAAAAGAGCGGCCGGTCAGGTCGACCGAAGTGGAGAGACGGGAGAGCACGTAACTCAACAGTACAAATCGGAGCCTCTCTCCTGGCGTCCGGGGGCAGCTGCTCTTATACCCTCGGCGTCGCGGTCCAAAAGAGAAGGTAGCGGGATGAAGGTCACGGGATGAAGGTCACGGGACGGCGGAGCATGACCCCACGACGGCGCGAACTGTCGAGCCGAGAGACCTGCTGAACCGAGTGTAGTGACGCATCGCCAACCCTCACCCACACGACGGCGCGAACAGTTGAGCCGAGAGACGTCCAGGCTCCTCATTCGGGGAACTCCGCTCCCCGGCTGCCGCGCTTTGACAAGCGAGGGCACACACACACACACGCACACACGAAGACACGTGGCACTGAAACACGCCTGGACACGCTTGGCGGGTAGGCGTTGCGGCGGCGTCGAACAGGCCAAAATGTCCGCCGTTTTGAACAAAGCCCCGGCGTCCGTTGCATCCGCGCCGGCATTACCGCGCGTTGTAGGCGAAACGTAACAGACCGCCCCGCCGGGGGAAGGAGATCCCGAAGGTCAGGGGACTGCATCCGCTGTCCGGAGGGATGTCGCTCGATGATGCTCATAACCGAAGTTGGGCGTCCTTGGGCGTTTCTTGAGCGCAGCGCACAGAGAAGGCATCGTTCTCACGTTCAGGTGCACACAGGACACTGCAAAGTGACTTCGGGAGAGTTGACATTTTTGTTCTCGTTTCCGGCAAGCGTTAGAACCACGCCAAAAGTCAACCGCTCAGTCTTTCTCTTTCTGTTCTTTAAGTTCACGCTCATCTTTCTCTTTCTGTTCTTTACGTTCGCGCTCATCTTTCTCTTTCTGTTCTTTAAGTTCGCGCTCCTGTTTCTCTTTTTGCTCCTCCCTCTCCTCAATGGTCTCAAGGCATTCCGACAGCTCGTCATCCTCAGCTTCTAACTCAAGAATAGCCCTTAGCAGTTCTGGTTTTCTGAGTTTGTCTGAGACATCCAGACCCAACTCTCTCGCAAGCTCCAGCAATTTCGGTTTGCGCAACGACTTCAAATCCATGGCTGCTCTGAATGCTGCTTTCTCTACTGCCTACTATTGTCTTGCCGCAAACTAACCCGGTAGCAACGACAACCACAATTACCAGCTCTGTTTTTAACACTAACAAAAGCCTGGCAAAACTCAGAAGAAGAAAGTCCCGCACTCACCAAACCTCGCAGCCAAGACTTCAGCGCAGTCGTTCCGCTGCAGGCAACCAGTCATCACACAGGGCTCGTTGCGCTGCTCCCGGATGGTCGTTGTGCTGCTCAGCATACAGTCAACCGCATCTCTTCGCTGCTGGCCTCCGTTGTCGCGATCTCACCGCTGGCAACCAGATGTTGGAATCGCACCGCTGGCACGAGTTGTTGGGGTCTCGGTGCTGACGCCCGTTATTGCCAATGGGTCGCAAGCCCCAAGGGTAGCGTTGGCCTGGCGGCCTGGGGCACTGGAAGCATCCGAAGGTCCCGGCAAAGCAAGAGAAGACTGGTAACAGAACAACTTGTTTATTCTAACATAGCAAAAGAGCGGCCGGTCAGGTCGACCGAAGTGGAGAGACGGGAGAGCACGTAACTCAACAGTACAAATCGGAGCCTCTCTCCTGGCGTCCGGGGGCAGCTGCTCTTATACCCTCGGCGTCGCGGTCCAAAAGAGAAGGTAGCGGGATGAAGGTCACGGGATGAAGGTCACGGGACGGCGGAGCATGACCCCACGACGGCGCGAACTGTCGAGCCGAGAGACCTGCTGAACCGAGTGTAGTGACGCATCGCCAACCCTCACCCACACGACGGCGCGAACAGTTGAGCCGAGAGACGTCCAGGCTCCTCATTCGGGGAACTCCGCTCCCCGGCTGCCGCGCTTTGACAAGCGAGGGCACACACACACACACGCACACACGAAGACACGTGGCACTGAAACACGCCTGGACACGCTTGGCGGGTAGGCGTTGCGGCGGCGTCGAACAGGCCAAAATGTCCGCCGTTTTGAACAAAGCCCCGGCGTCCGTTGCATCCGCGCCGGCATTACCGCGCGTTGTAGGCGAAACGTAACACCACCCATTTTGGCGTATTTTGACCCTTCGGCCCCTACAGAAGTTCGCACCGACGCTAGCGGCCACGGCGTAGGTGCAGTCCTCGGCCAACGCCAGAACAACCAGCAACGTGTCATTGCCTACGCCAGCCGTCGTTGGAGTAACATTTTTCGAGAACTCAGCACGAATGCCTCACTTTAGTCTGGGCTGTGACAAAATTCCGCCCTTACTTATATGGCCACACGTTTTTTGTCGTCATGGACCACCACGCCCGTTGCTGGCTCTCGTGACTGAAGGATCCTACAGGAAGGCTTGGTCGCTGGGCTTTACGGTAACAGGAGTACGCTTTTGATGTTCTGTACAAGTCTGGCCGTATGCACGAAGATGCTGACTGTATATCACGCTACCTTGTCGACCCTGCCGACACCGCGGAGCGTGATACCGGTGACTTCGTCATGGCTATTTCTGATCTGGCCAACATCCGCGCTGAACAGAAAAGCGACGACATGTTACGATCTATAATAGGCCACCTCCATTCTCGTCAGCCCGACACATCGCTCCGTCTGTTTGAGCTTCACAACGATATTCTTTACCGTCGTAGTGCCACTCCCCATGGCCGGGAGCTCCTGCTTGTTCTCCCCAAGCAGCTTCGTGCTACTGTTCTCACAGAACTCCACGATGGGCCAACCACTGGCTATCTCGGAGTATCTCGCACTTACGACCACGCGCGGCGCCGTTTTTTCTGGCCTGGTCTGTACCGATCTGTTCGACGCTACGTTGCTGCGTGTGACCTTTGTCAGCGACGTAAACGGCCATCGGCCTTACCTGCAGACCTTCTACAGCTCGCGTTGCAGCTTGACCTGCTCCTTAAGAGGAAGCGTTAGCTCGGGTGCTCCTATCTAAATACATGTAGAAGGCGAATTCGTTTTTCTCGGCAACCACTGCACCAAATTTGACGAGGTTTGTTGCATTTAAAAGAAAAACGTAAATTCTACCTACGTTTGCTTTCGAATTTTTCATTTAGTTTATCAGTTCTTTATTAAAAATTGGCAGAAATCGCAAATATTCAGAGAA
Organism: Dermacentor andersoni; assembly: GCF_023375885.2. Classification (NCBI taxonomy): domain Eukaryota; kingdom Metazoa; phylum Arthropoda; class Arachnida; order Ixodida; family Ixodidae; genus Dermacentor; species Dermacentor andersoni. The sequence goes on along the minus strand of NC_092817.1, from coordinate 4,506,736 downwards.
CTAGACTATCACGTTTAAAACTCTGTAACTCAACAATGAAAAATAATATCACAATTCTGTGAATTGCGTCTAATCGTACATCTACAGAGGACAAAATTGATATGTTACAAATGAATGCGAAAAAATTTAGTATTATCGAAATACGGCTTTTGCAGGACCCTTGTACACCACGTAACCAATTCACGTAAGATACGAATTGACATACCAAATTTGTCCGCTTTGACTCTTATAATAGATGCCGTTTGAAGAACCGCGATATCTGTTCTTGATGCAGAGCTATTAGGTTGTAAACGTGGTTCTTCTATTTTCTTCGCCCTGTCAAATTTTTCAAGATATTTTAAACAATATTCAGGCCCTTAATCGAAATTCCGCTTGAAACAGATACTAGAATTTAACTTTCTCTCTTAAATGCAACAAATTTCAATAAAAGCGATCCAGGGGTTATCTCAGAAAAGCATTTCTGCGTTTTACATGTATTTGAACAGGCCGCGTCGGAGTCGGGTCCGAGCTAAAGCTTCCTCTTAAACAATTTGTCGAGGGTCCAAATACATGAATAATAACTGCATTGCCATCGCCAAAGATGCTGCGAATGAATTCTTGAACGCTACGCACTGTCAAAAAAAGTTTTATGTGTATTTTTTTTCATAAAAATATATACTCCTATGTGCCTAAAAGTGTGCCATAAGTAACTGATATCAATGATTCCATGTTTTTGTCTATTTAATAAGTAAAGAAAGTATCCCATGATCTTTAGAAATATATCAGATCGAAACCAGCAAAGCAGTGCATGCATGCCACTGATATGAAAAACTTTCAGATAAAAAAATTCGGCTTACTAAATATCCACGAGCTTTTGGAAGTAGCCGCTGCAGGTGTAAATACTACCGGGGGTGCGCATTATGTTGCGTCATAAAAAACGAGTTCCTTAAAAATCGGCATGAAATGGACAAGTCTAGGACAAATATGTTAATGAAACTTTGTCATTCAAGAACCTTGTTTACATTTTTGTACATATGCAACGGTCAGTGAAAAATCTCAATGACGCTGTCATTTATTCTAATGTATTACGCAGGAGCAGCTGTCACCGGTGGTGTATCGTGAGTAATTGCACCGAAATTATTTTCCCAACAGAGAGCACGTATATGAAGCCGTTATGCAAAATATACGAGGGCGAGTCAAATGAAAGTGAGCCAATGCGAATATATGACAAACGGAGTACTTTATTTAAAAGTAGTCTCCAGCAGCATTTAGACATTTGTCCCATTGACTAACCAGTCGGGTGATTCCCGTCTCATAAAAATCCTTGGGTTGCTGCTTCAAAAAATCCGCAACTGACTCTTTCCCGTCATCATCCGACACGAATATCTTTCCATTGAGTTGTTTTTTCATATGTCCCAAAATGTGGAACTCGCAAGGCGACAGGTCTCAGCTGTATGGAAGATGTTGCAGCGTTTCCCACTTGAATTTTGCCAAGTTTGTATTAACCATATCAGCGACGTGGGGACGGGCATTGTCGTGGAACAATTAAAAATTAATTTATGGGATTTTACGCGCCAAAACAACTTTCTGATTATGAGGCACGCCGTAGTGGTGGACTCCGGAAATTTCGACCACCTGAGGTTCCTTAACGCGCACCTAAATCTAAGCACACAGGTGTTTTCGCCCCCATCGAAATGCGGCCGCCGTGGCCGGGATTCGATTTCGCGACCTCATGCTCAGCAGCCCAACACCATAGCCAGGTCGTGGATCAAGATGACCACATTCGTCAGTTTTCCACGTCGTTTGTTTTTGATTGCGATATGCAGCCGATCCGGCGTTTCACAATATTGGAAACGATTGATAGTCTCTCGGGCTTTAGCAAATTCTCTCAGTAATGGCCCCTGACGATCGGAAAAAAAATGTCAACAACACCTTTCCGGCGGAAATGACGGCCTTTGCTTTCTTTTGGGGTGGTGAATTCGAATGTTTACACTGTAAGCTTTGCCGTCGTGTTTCAGGCTCGTAGTAGTGGCACCATGGTTCGTCCCCGATCACAATTGCAGACAAGAAGTTGTCGACCTCGTGATACCGGATCAGATGAGTCAAGGCAGCGCCGAACTTTTCCATCTTCTGGCTGTGGTTCAAAATATTGGGCATCCATTGCGTATACAAGAGCCGATAACCGAGATCCTCATGAATCACGGTGTGAACCGAACCACGACTGATATGTTCACACGCTCTACCAGTTTCTCGATGCTTATCCTCCGTTCTTGTCTTTGCAACCTCAACCTTCGCAATATTGTTGGGGGTGGTTGCACGATGGCTTTGGCCCGGTCTTGGATCGTCTTTGTAACTTTCACGTCCTTCTTTCAACCGTGTGCTCCAAGGCGTCACAGTGGCCAATGAAATGCAATGTTCAACTTAGACGGCAGTCATACGGCGACTAATTTCTTTTTGGGAAACACCTTCAGCTGTGAAAAACCTCACGGCACCACGCTGCTCAACTTCTGAAGCGTCCGTTACGTCACGCAACCATGTTCAACGTAGTGTATGAGAGCATTAAGGAACATTTGCCCTCAAACCTGCGTGTCACTTTTGTAAATGAAACATGTCAGTGTGTTACGCACATGCCTCGCAGATAACGAACCGAACCATTATTGCGCGGGGTTGGTAGGCTCACTTTCATTTGATTCGCCCTCGTTCGTTAGAAAAGCGAAGATACAATGGAATATACTAATGCTTGATAAAGGGCAAAAAAGTCACTGGAAAGAAAGTTCACTGCACGTACACACAAAACGTCGGAACGAGATATTTAAATATACGTATGTCTCCAATAAATCTACGTATCTAAGAAAAAGTCTGTGTATATAATGTGTCAAACAAGGCGAATAAACATGTTGCCCAATCACAGGTTCACAAAATCCTAGATCCCGCCCCCATTCCATCCACTCCCCTCGATGTATCGCGCGCGACGGAAGGCGGCGCACTTGCTCCCCGCTTTTCTCCTTTGCGCATACAAGACTGAGCCACCATCGTCGGCTCACCCATTCTTAAGTAGGGCCACTCGGTGGCCCTACTTTTTCACTCGCACATAGAGAATGCGGCGCGCGGTCACGACGTTATCGCCCTTAGACTTCATACGAAACATGAGGGCGACGCCGACAGCAGGAATGCGCCTGGAGTGTACATATAATTGCTATCGTAATAATATAATAATAGTATCCGGCAACTGAAGCGTGCCATGGTTGATTACTTTCCGCAAAAGAAGGTGTAACAAGCTGTCACCATGCGATAATTCGCTGCGCCGCAACAATGTATATTCTTTTCTTTTGTGGGGCGGGGGCACTGAAATGAAAGAAAAACGCAAATGAGAGTATGTTGGCCACAATCCAATGCCTATTTTGGCCACTTAATGTAGCTACCGAATGAATATCGAAGAAAACGTGAGATGTTTGGTCCACCGAGAACCATACGCATATATTGCTCGGTATCCTACACCGGCGAGACAAGACTTTCCGGAGAGGTTGCGCTCAAGCGAACGCGGTGCAATCCGTCGAGTCTTCAAAGTGATGGCGGTGGGCGACCTTTGTTTCTTTTCCTCGTCTGCTAGCGAGAAGGCGTCCAAAACTCTGCCAGGTGAAAATCCACTCGGCCAGAGAAAACCAAACGCGCACCGAAGTGCACCGCGCGGTGGTCGGGGCAACACGAGAAAAACGCATGCGCTCTGGCTGGCTCTGGTAGCCCGCTGCTAGGGCAGCGAGAATAAAAAGAAAATTAAAAGGCTCAATGTGTCCTCACGAATAAAAGTCAAAGTAGAAGAAATAAATAAGAAGGTAGTTACTCTGGCTGGCTTTAGCGTCTTGACATGGATGCTTTGGCGTAGGTGAAAAAACAATGTTGATATTTTTTTATGCGACATGACGGCATAAATGAACCATCACAGCGCTTCGTCTCATCGGATCTCACTGCGTGTTTTGTCAACTTCTCTTATAGTGTGTTGATTTGGCTTGTCTCGTTGTATGTTCCGATCTAAGCCTTTAGAAAAACCAATGCACCTTTGGCGTCAAATGTTTATAACAAAATTTAACCCATAAGCTTCCGCAATGGAATCTCTGCAGCACAACTTCGGAAATGTCAATGCACGTTGCGCATCAAAAGTTTATAAGAACTTCACGCCCATAATGTTTTGGAATTGAAATTTATGCACTCCGCAGATTACGCGGCCTCCGCGCGATTCCACGGCGAGCCCGTTCGCCACAAAAACGCCCTTGAAACTTTGTGCTCGGATGGGGCTGCTTGCGTTATGTGACTCCCGGTGCATGGGCGTTGCCACGAAATCCAGCCCGAGTTCGCAATGTTCGCGGTGAGATGTCTTATTGAGCGTGAAAAAGACGTTGTAGACAAAAACCAGAATGATTTCTGGCGCTGGGGGTTGCTTTGGTGGATGGTGCATGGACATCACGAAAAAATTTCAGGGCGGGGGGCTGAAGCCCCATAAGCCCCTCCCCCCCTGGCTAACGAAGAAGACGACGATGACTGGGACGTTGGGCGTGTTCGGCCATGTTTGCCATCCCTATAGATGGTCTCTGTTTATAAATCGGGCTTCGCTTTCACCTCTTTGACGCCTTAATTGTGACACTATTTCTTTAAATGAATGCGCTTTTAGGTGAGCATGGCGTTCCCTGCTTGGCGCAACACGCAGGCGGTGGCCGAGGTGGTTCTGCTGAGGGTGGCGCAGCGCGACCGCCGTTACAACGGGGGCCAGCTGCTGTTCGGGCCAGACCGATTCCTGTACGTCACCACGGGCGACGACGCCAGCAACAGCAGCCACCGCTTCGATCTGTGAGCGAGCAATCTTCGCTGAAAACGTTGCTCCAACATTCGGTCGCATTGGAGGACGTTTACTGCCACTTCGTTTCCTTAGTCATTTTAGTGGAACAATTGTGAAGGTAGTGCTGTCTAACACAGCAGTAGAAAACTACCGTGTGGTATACGGTAGCACTGTGTGGTGCGGGTACCAGTGGTACCAACCGTAAGGGAAGCGTTCTGGCATTCGCCCCTTTTCTAGTGAAGAAATCGAACCACTGCACCAGTTTCGATTAGGCCGTGGTATTTAAGAAAAGAAACCATTTTTTTCTTTTTCCATTTCCCATTTTCTCTTTTTAATTTTCATCGCGCCAGTTTAAAGATCCTGTTATTACCTCGTTCTTGCTGTTCATACCTACTTAGGTATTTACGTCACACATCGGCCATGTGTATACTACAATCTTCTTGCAAAGAGAATTCAGTTGAAAGTTCGCGCTTAGTGTTCGTCATATTTCCAGAACTTCCTCTTTCAGTTTGTGTGCAGAAACTATTTATTAAAGAAATTAAGATTGTGTAAATGTATAACGAGTATAATGAACTTATAACAGAAATTTCATTAGTGAAAATTCTTGAAAATTTCAGCAAACCCAAAAAGAACATTCAACACACGATATTTCATTTGCAAACTGCACCTAAGAGTATAAGCGTAGATCTAAAACGGACAAAGCAAGGTGGCTCCCGCTTTCACCTTGTTCTCGTTTTGCTCATCGTCTCAAATGGTTAGTAGGCATTTTGCAAAACCCTCGTAAACATATTTACAATTTCACGTAAGCTCCGCAATCATATTTATGATTTGTCAACTCTGGCTGCTTCAACAGTTGCTGCTCACAAAACTGCAATATCAGGATTTGGTGCACAGTTAAGATATTGTATATTTCGGGTTTACATTTTTAAGAAACTTACCCATATTTGGCAAGTCTTATAATAACGTTGGTGCTACAAATCAAGCTAGTGCTTCATAGAAGTGCTTGAAATTATTTGCAACACATTTCATACAAATAAGTTCAGCGGTTTTCTCATAAAGGCATTCTTGCATTTTACATTTATTTGTGTACGGAAATCGGAATTGACCCGAAATAGAGCTTTATACCCCCGTTTACTGCAACCACATAAGTTGTTTTAGGGAATTAAACTAGCCGCTCCTGTATCTTGGCGACCAAGCCCGATGCGCTGGCCTTCATCTGTGAAACTTATAGAACCGGCAGCTCTTCATCGAGAAGTGACTCGTCTTTTTAAAGAGACGACACGCACAACCAGATGCCGACTTCGGCAGAGAGCTTCCTGGGGCCGGCTGAAAGTGTAATTTGTATATGTATATTTCTATGTCCACAGGGCGTGCAAGTGCTAGGACGATGGACGACAGCGAGAATTTTCCAAATCGCTTACATTTATCCGTCTTAGCATTACAAGTACTCCCAGCTCATCGCAGCTATGGGTTATGGCTTGACGAAAAACAAGACTGTCAGCCTGTCAGTGTCTTTCTGAGGTGCGTGCTCTGCTTTTTGGTGTCTACTGCCGTGGACCCCACCCTTCTCCTAAAAAAAGAATATAACCAGGGGCTCCTAAAAGAATGAATCCAGGAATGCAAAATTAAGTCTCGGTCATTATCCAACAGTAACCACTTTTCTAAAGCAAGACTCCCCTATATAACTGCACAGTAATTTTTTTTATTGCGGTAGAAATTGTAAGGACACTCCATGCGCCTGCTCGCCGTCGCCGTAATGTTCCATATAAAGTGCAAGGGCGATAACACTGTCCTCGCTCGCCGTATGCTGTAGGGGTAGCCCATGAGCTATGAGGTATATAGACCTGGCGCTGTGCTCTCCATCTCTCTTTAGCGATTTTCAGTGGAGTGTTATCAATAATCCCCATGGTAGAGACCACATGCCTGCTATCATTAAAAATCATATCCTTTCCCTACCATACCATTAAGATCACCCCGTTGGAAGCTGGCCTCTTTTCACTGAAAAGGCCAGTCTGGAAGACATATCAGCTGATTTGACGATAGTTAATATGAATGAAAAGATTATTTCCTGCATACTTGCTGCAGCAGAACATACAATCCCGCAATCCTCCGGCTTCTTAGGAAAAATAGACTAAAACCCTGGTGAACGAATGATTGTACAGAAACTAAAATACTACAAAGCAAAGCGCGGGGTTTCTTTCGGTGATGCCCAACACAAGATAAACTCCCCTCTTTCAAAAAAGGAAACGCGAAGGCCAGGTAAACACGTCGGCAAACCGAAAGACAGTTTTGGAAAAACTATGCATCGTCAGTAAGCAGCTCGATAGCATCCAGAAGAATGTGGGATCAGCTCCGTAAGTTTAGAGGCGACTACGCTCCTTGCACGATCCCTATACTCTTACCTCCGGGGCACGCAAACAAACTTGGAAGAACAAGCAGACATATTAGGGCAGCCTTTCCATGAAATATCAAGCTCAGTGAACGACTCTGCTACATTTCAAAAATACAAGCAATCAGTAACAAAAGCTTCCGACAACAGGAAGTTCCGAGAAATCGTATAATGCCCCCTTAACACTTCTGGAAGTCAACAACGTACTCACCAGTGGCAACAAAACAGAACCCGGTCCGGACACAGGACATCACACAATGCTCGCTCACCTATCCCTTAAAGCAGTTGAGACTTTGCTTCGTTTGTTCAACATAATCTTGGGAGGGAAAAATCCCGAATGAGTGGACGAAAGCCATTACAATTCCTTTCTTGAAAGCGGGAAAACATCTTACAACGGCAACCAGCTACAGACCTATAGCGCTCGCAAACTGTCTTGAAAAATCATATGAAACCATTATAAACAAAAGATTGGCATACGTCCTTCAAGCGAAGAAACTGCTGCATAACCGTCAGTGTGGGTACAAGAAAGGTTGCTCTAGTCCGGCTGGAACATGAGACACGTGCTGCCGTTCTACAGAAACAATAATGTCTCACAGTTTTCTTCGATCTAGGAAAGACTTACGACACAACATCGAGGTTTGATATTTTAAGGGAATTAGCGGAATTAAGGAACCGTGGTAGAATGCTCAAATGTCTAGCCGATTTCGTGTCCGACCAAATATTGCAAGTGCGTTTAGGGACGCTTTGGTCACGCCTATTCATTCAGTAAAATGGTGTGCCACAGGGATGTGCATTAGGTACGAATCTGTTTTTGGTGAAAATGAACTTCGTAAATAGTACAATTCCATCCTCTGTAATGAACTCTTTATATGTGGATGATCTAGAAATTGCTTTTCGCGCATCGAAATTAGCAACTTACGAAAGACAACTTCAGTTGCATTAAACGAACTCATGCAATGCGCATCGAAAACAGTTTTCGTTTCTCAACTGCAAAGAATATTAGATTTGTCTTTTCACAATAAAAGAGAGGCCTACAACCAGATCCCATCCTTAAGCTACAGGAAGCCGCACTACCGGTAAAGCAAGAACACAAGTTTCTGCGTGTTCTGTTTGAAAAAAAGTTGAATTTTCTCGCGCCTATAAATAGTCTTTAAATTAAACCGAGCAATGCACTTAACATCTTCAAAGTCCTGTTCCGGAAGCGCCGGGATTCTGACCATAAATGCCTCCTACATATCTACCACATTTTGGTACGTAGCTACACGCCGTGGTTGCTCAGTGGCTATGGTGTTGGGCTGCTGAGCACGAGGTTGCGGGATCGAATCCCGGCCACGGCGGCCGCATTTCGATGGGGGCGAAATGCGAAAACACCCGTGTACATAGATTTAGGTGCACGTTAAAGAAACCCAGGTGGTCAAAATTTCCGGAGTCCCCTACTACGGTGTGCCTCATAATCAGAAAGTGGTTTTCACACGTAAAACCCCATAATATAATTTTAATTTTTTTTGGTACGTAGCTCATTAGACTACGGTACCACCATATATGGTTCAACCGGAGAGTCCTACATCCGACGATTTGATCAGTTCATAACCTTGAACTACGAGTGGCAAGCTGTGCTTACAGAACATTACGTGTCCAGAGTTTATACGTTGACTGTAATGAGCCTCCTTTACAAGAGCGCAGAGCGCTACTAACTTTTTCTGCATACTCAGAATCCAGTCCTCACCACAACACGTATGCTAAAATATCGTCACACAGCGCAACTCGCGTTTACACTACACAAATAAACCTCACATGATTAGACCGTTGCTTCTGCGATATGAGGAACGCTGTCGTGATTATGACATTCCTCATGAAGTCCTTCAGGTTTCTATAAGGCCACAATGATTACCCCCGTGGTGCGAGCTCATACAGTTACGCAATTGGGCATTGGCACCTCTAAATGAAAATCAAACTCCACACGAACACATCACACAAGAATTCCGCGCTCTTCAGGGCATATATCAACATTACACAATTTTACACTGATGGATCTAAAAGAAAAGAACAAGCGGGTGTGGAGATCGTGACGATAAATTCGGAAACAAATATTCGATTACCACAGCATGCCTGTTCTTACACGGTCGAAATCTATGCAATATGAACTGTGGTTCAAAATATCATCGCTGACAAACACGAAAACACCGTCATATACACTGACTCCTTAAGCACACTGAAGGCTATACATATGAATAATGAATGAATAAAGCCTTTTTTTTTAAGGAAGGGGACGGCTCTAGGCCACTGTTGGGGATTAGGAAAGACAGGAGTGTGGGTTCCCGGACTGTTGGCTGAAGCACATCTTCATCTGAGTCTTGGATATTCCGCTTTATGCAGACTCAGGTGCGTGTTCAGTTCCGCCGCTCTCACATGGGCTGATCGACCCCTTCTACACTACTCGAAACAGGCCACTTTGTCTGCCATATGTCGCAATGGCTTCCTGTGTTTCAGGGTTAGCTTGCAATCCAATTCCTAGTGTTCTAATGTCTCCGTGTAGTAAATGTTGAATGTCGGATCTCCCTTGCGAAAAAGCTGCACAGCTCTAAATGAGGTGTTGCAAGTCTGCTCTGCATGACTCCTGGCAATGTGTGCATCGGGTATAAGTCTTCGCGATCGTAGCTTGTCTGGGTTGGTGCCATTTCTCAAGCATGTGTGGTGTGTATGCAGCGTTGGCCATAACCTTATTAAAAAAAGAAAAAAGAACCTCTTCCGTGCGAGTAAGCCCGCCCTTGTCGTAAAACACACGTACTGGTGTAGCTTCTAATAGTCTCCGTTTACTGTCTGCTTCTCTTTAGTACGAATGTAATGCGTCAGTGCTCTGCTAGGAGCGCCTTCGGCCAATATCTTTAGGTATGGATTTTGGTCCGCGGGGTTTGGCGAGGAAACGGAGTGTGGGGAGCTGTACGTGTGATCAAGCCCACCCGCTTGCGGGGCAATTGCGTGAGCGGCTGCGTTTCCCCCATCCGTGCCGGTGTGCCCCGGTGTCCATAGGATTTCAACATTGGCCGCATTGTCCTGTCTTCTCTTTAGCTTTTTTTCTGGTGTCGTTGGCCACAGCATCATCTGTCGTAGGCACCATTATTTCGGTCACCGCTTCGTACGAGTCAGTAAGGATCCGATAATTATTTCGCACACTCTGCTCTACCATGCCTCCCATGTCAATGGGAATTGTGTTGACTGCTCCTCATATAGCTACGAGCTCAGCGTGCAAGGTTGCCCCGCCGGGAAGCTGGCATGTGTGATTGCCATTGTGTTGGGGTGCAGATGTACTAACCAAGGCCATGCTTGCTATGTCGTTTGTGATTGCAGCGTCCGTATAGATGTCAATGGTGTGCTGCGGCGTTCTTAATTCTAATCTCTTTTCATATATTTTTCTAGCTTCCGTGTTTCGTCTGGCGATAGGGCGTTGCTTCCGCATGCCCAGTGGTGCTTCCCATGGTGGCGCTATGGTCGCTTCCGTGGGCTCTGGCTTTCCATGGACTTGTTTATCCCATGCCATGATCTGTTTTCCTTGGGTCGTGTTTTCCAACCGGGATCGCATTCGAATTCGTGCTTCACTGATTATGTCCCGTATTGGTGGAATCGTTACGAGCTTGAGCAGGTCCTCGTTCCTCGCGTGTTTCGGTAGCCCAGTGATCGTGCGGAGGGTGGCCCTGTGTAACTTTTCGATGTCGCCGAGGTCTCGTTCAGAGAATTCGTACACGGGCGCCCCGTAAAGAATCCTTCCAACCGCGACCGCTTTTGCGAGCGTTGGGCACGCTTTCTGACGCGCTCCGCCATACTTGCTCGATATTCGTCTAACCATGTGCAACAGCGGTGTCCATTTTTGCTTTAGTGTGCGAAACCATAGCTGGGGGCTGTTGCAGCTAGCAATCTGTGCTCCAAGGATCCTAATTTGTCCATTGGCCGACGTAATATCGCTTTGGCCGATGTGTAAAGTGATCTGCTTGTTTACATTGGTCGCTTTCTTTCCGTCTACGCTGATCAATTCCGTCTTCTCTGGCGAGAGTTGCAGTCCGAGGTTATCTAAAGTGTTGCTAAGGCTCAGGATCGCTGCTTGTAGATCAGTTTGCATGCTCTGTATGTCGGAATAATCCACCGCTTCCGTCCATATTGTTATATCGTCGGCGTAAATAGTAAATCGGGCCGAAGTGTCTCGCTCAAGACTTTCTGCCACGCGTGTCATGGCCAGACACATATGAAATACGAATGTGAACCCATCTTACGGGTTATTTTAAACATGGTAACACCAAGAAAATATCGCAGTTCAATTAGGTTTTGCTGAGTACCAAGCCACGTTGGGATAGCGGGTAATGAAGCAGCTGATAGATGCGCATCGATGGCAGCCTACCAAGGCATAACAAACACAACACTTCCATATACTATCCGTGCGATTTGCAAGGCCTTGAGGTCAAAATGGCAACACGAATAGGATCACTGTAGAAGCAACAAGCTGCATCTTACTAAACGTGTAATTGGCGAGTGGAAGTCGTGCAGTCACCAGCACTGGTTTTATGAGATGATCTTAGGCCGACTTCAAATTGGACCCACACGTTTTACACACAATTTACTCCTTCGAAAAGAAAACCCGCCAACTTGCGAGAAGTGCCATGAACCTCTCGCAGTGATACACATGAGTGGGCACTTCAGCTGGCCTTTGGTCAGCACAGACTCAAACCAGTTCCTCTTTCTTGTACAGATATTTGTTTTTTCTGCCAGACGGCGTGATTCAACGCAGACCAAGACACGGCTTGCTTCACCATCGACGCTTCGACATTTTAAACCAGTCGGGAATACGAGGCAATCTATGCCGAATATGTGAGGGCGGCTTGAAGTGGGAGCTCGTCAAGGTCGTCAACCTGGAGCTTAAATAGACTGCCACCATTCTTCAGTGGCCGCATCAGCTGGCCTTCGGTCAGCACAGTCTCAAAACCGTTAATAATTTTTTACAGATTAGTACACCTACCTCTACATTTAAATCCAACAATCCCTACCTGTTACAGCTGCGGTGCCCCGAGAGTATGTGTACGCTGTGTACCGTTGTTTCGAGCTTCGTTTCTTCGTGGCTCGTGCTTTGCGGTGAAGCCGAACCTAACGTGGGCGATCACCCGAGCAGCTACTAGGCTAACTACTGCAGGGGCAGAAAGATAAAAACCAGGCTAGGCGAAACTGAATCACAATTTAAAATGTTGGAAGACTCGGCTTCAGCTATTACTGATGTTCTATAGCTCGCAGCTTGGAGAAGAAAGTTCAGAACTTAGAGCTTGCCAATTCAGAGTAGCGCAGCCGGCGTAATAATCTGTTTTGGTGCTGAGGAGAAAGACATGAAGATTTTGAGGAATCTGTCCTCGAAGGCATTTTCACAGAAACGCTGGGTGCACACGCCAGCTCGGTTGAATGGATGCACAGAATTGCATGGAAGCAAACTGACAACGTGCGACTGGTAATCTTAAAGTGTTGCGATCACCACGACAAAATTATTATTCTAAAGAAACTGCTTCAATCTAAACAAGAAAAACATTTATTTCTGAGGATTTTTCCGTAAACACAAGAAAGAGAGCGAAACAACTGTGTGACAGTGCCGTTGCTAACAAAAAGAACGGCCAGAAAGTCAAGCTCACATGCTGTACGCTTAAGATAGAGGGTGACAAATTCGAATGTGATGGGGAACGAAACATCCGCGTTACACTTCACCGGCGAGATAAACGCTGTCCGTGAGTTACACCCCCGAGAATAAGCCGTTTATGTGTACTCAGTGAAATGCGCGGAGCCCCGTTAATAAAATGGTTGCTCACACACAGTAAAATCTTGCTCACACACAAACCATCTAACGTTTGCTTAACAGAAACGTGGCTGCACGCTGATGTCGAGAGCAATGAAATATTACCCGCAGGCTACAGCATGCTCCGCAAAGAGAGGAATTCTCAGAGCAGTGGCGTAGCAATTATTTTACGAGAGTCACTCCATGTGACTAGACTTCCTGACATTCCTGCTAGTGAGTGTATCCTGATTAAGCTTCACTAAACCCACTTTTCACTTGTTATTGGAACATTTCGCTGCCCACCAAACAACGACAGCACCTTTTTTTGAGGCATCGAATTAATTATGCTCTAGTAATCCGTCTTGCGACGCTGTGCTTGCTGGTGATATTAATAGGCGTGCTGTCAAGTGGCACAGTGAATTCCCTGAATTCCTAGATACTACTGCTGAAACGTTTCTGGATTTAATCTTTTTCGACAACTTCACTCAAGGGGTGAAAAGCCTACCCGCGTTAAAAAGACATAAAATCAATTTTAGACATTCCCCTCGTGAGTGGCAGTCTGCTTTGCCAAAATCCAGTCACGCATATTTATGACGGCATATCTGACCACAAGATGATATCGTTATATCTCGCATGGGGTTCTGGTGCTAGCAAAAACAAGGACGTGATTCAACCGATTGCTCTGTCGATGTATTATGGTGTTTCCTGAAGAGAGGTCTGAAGTGCGTGAAGGATTTTTTGACAACCATGAGGAAACGAATACGAAACCCTAGTCCTTGGATGACTAAAGAAGTTATTCAGCTAGAACGCGAAACAAAAAACAATGAAAGCAAATTCGGCGGCTAACAAAACTGAGCTTTCGTCGTTCCGCACACAGGTAAAGGAATGTATTAAGAATAACAAGGTTTGCAATTTCAACTTTGCCATGAGGAACTTTCGGATGAAGGCACAAGAAAAGTTCTGTCAGCCCTTATTTCCTAAAAAGGAAACAACATACACGTTGTGTATAAAGGCAAAACGATAACGTCACCACTGCCGCGGTCTTTCATGCACTGTGTTCGCAAGTGGTGATTTCAGATCGCCACATTTCAACCCAGTAGCCCATTGTCAGCCAATGATTAAGGTTGTTGTTTCTGAACAGGGCCTTCTGTCGCTTTCACTCAGCATTGACAAAAAAAAAAAAAAGATCTGCAGGTGCGGACGTTATACCTAATGCCTTCCTCGTAAGCGATGCCAAATGGTGCAGTAAATATTTACTTATTACCTTTCGTTATCAAAAGCATACGTTCTCTTTAATTGGAAATGCAGCAAAATTGTACCCATACCTAAAGCAGAAGACCCATCATTACTTTCGTCTTATGTCAATAGCATTGTTGTACACATGTTCTAATATCCTTGAGCATATTATTGTGAATCATATTTCGACATTTATTGAAAATACTAACATAATCGACAACAGGCAACAATGGTTCCGAAAACGACTTTCTACTGTGACGTTGCTCTTAGAGCTAATTCACGATTTCTCAGCAGCAATTGTCATTCAAAGTCAAATCGACATTATATTTCTAGATTTCGAAAAAAACCTTCGATCGCGTCTCACACCTTAAGCTTCTTTTAAAACTAAACCAACTGTTAAATATAATTCGCTCCTTGCATGGAATGAAGCTTAACTGTGTGGTCGAAGCCAGGTTGCGAGAACTGATGAAGAGTGCTCTGCACCTTTTAAGTCGGGCATCCCACAAGGATCCGGCCTCTCTTCTTTTTGATCTTTATTAATGACATATTTCACAGCCTACCCATCACAATTAAGCTATCTGCTGACGACTGCATAATCTATCACGAGATTCATAATTCCAGCGACCAGACTGTACTTAATAATGCTCTAGAGAAAGTTGCAACGCAGTTCTCAGAGTGGCAAACGACAATAAAACTTTTAAAAATTTGCTGTGATGACCACAACACGGAAGCGACAGCCATTAAGTTTCTAATACTGCATAGGTGGTAACCCTCTCGCAGTGGTTAACAGCTATAAATGTAATGGGTGTAATTATAACACCTGACCCAAGGTGGAATGGGCGCATATCGGAAGTTGTGAAGAGAGCTATGTGGAAACCTGAACCATGCGACAGTGCACACACTAGGTTAAATTAATAGCATATAAAACTTTAGCTCATCCGGTAATAGAATATGGATAAATTGTTTGGGAACCGTACACTCGAGGCAACATAGGCAAGCCAGAATCTGTCCGAAAAAAAAAAAAGAAGCGATTAGGTTTGTATACCGTTCATACAGTTGGCGTACTTCTGCGAGTGTCCTGGCAAAAAAAAAAAAAGAAGGTCTAAATTTGAACTCGGAAAGAAGAGCGCCAACTAAGACAATCGCGTGCTGGAGAACGACACTGGACAAGCGCGTCTAGATTGCTTACAACAGCAGCGCCAGTGTGACCGATTAAAGTACATGCACTTGCTATTCCACGGTAAACTTGGTATACACAAAGACAAATACATAGAGCCAGTGTCGAGGCAAAGCACCCGATTGCATCATAATAAAAAAGATAGAGGAATATTCCTTCCGTACTAAAACATTCGCCAATTCTTTCTTTCCGAAGATAATTCGTGAATCGAACCGAGTATCAGCCAGCATTGCAGAATGCGCAAATACCGATACATTCGAACAAGCGCTTCAGTTGTAATGATTTTTGCAATCAGTTGCAATCGCCAGTGCTTCAAACGCTGCGCGTATGATTTACTTGTTCTTTTTATATTTTCTTTTGCACAAAACTTTGTAGCAGGCGTTTTTCGTGAGTGCATATCTTAATTTCTTGTCGGTTTATGTAACCCGCGTGTTGTGTCTTGATTTCTTTTAAGCATGAACACTTTATTGCGTTTATTGTGTCACCCACTCCTGCTCACAGCCTCATCTGGAGGCTGGAAATGCTGTATAAATAAATAAATAAATAAATAAATAAATAAATAAATAAATAAATAAATAAATAAATAAATAAATAAATAAATAAATAAATAAATAAATAAATAAATACTTATGAAATGTCCACACATCGAAACATAGACCCGGAACCTTTTACACCAATTGTATCATTTACATATATATTTACAGCCTGCCCTAATAATGGCAGATGAGCGGCTAGTGCGATTTATTAACTTGTTGAACTGTTTAGAGAAAACTGGTTATATAGAGCAGCTATAATTTACCGCAGGTGTAGCTGCTTTAGCGTTGCATTTTCTATTCTCTTGTGACTAAGACCTTGGAGGCCTTAGTCACATTTGCGCCATTAATCTCGAGTTAACCAACCAACAATTTATTCTTGCAATCCTGTTGGAGGTCTGTACACAAGCAACATTAACGTAATCTGAGAAAATAGTTGCTTAGAACTTAAAAAAGAAAATACGCAAAGGCTTGACAACCTATCAGTTCTAAGTGATCTATGTGTGTACACCCAGAAGATGAAAGACATTGGCATGATAGATGGCATAATTATACAAACTTCACCCAGCATTTCAATCTCGAGATTTTACTGCATCCTACTGCCATCTGACATTATTTATATCTCTACTTTTATATGATGCTGCCTCCGGCGGCATTCTCGTAAAACGTAAGCAGAGGTTGCACTGGGAGACATTTGTGCAGGCCCAGAATTTTCTAGCCCGACGCGAGCAAAACACTGAGCGGGGAGCCCTCTATTTGCGAACCAGTATTGGACGCCGTTGCCGACATTCGCCGTCTTAGTCGTGGGATTGTCTGCGTCTTTTCAAGCAATTCCGAAGGGAGCATGGATGTACCATTCAAGAGGCGGGATGTGAATGATGCAGAAGCGAGTAGCTGGGTATTATCCACATGCATCATTCAGTTCGTCTCAGAGCTCACGCAATCTGGATAACAGCGATTCTTTTCCCGTCTACCGTTCGGTAATGTTTTCATTTGTAGACGCTCGGAGACTCTCCCTGTACGACGCAATTTTCCTTACAATGCTTTGCGAATGACGGCTGTGCCTTTTTTCTCTCTCATTCAACCATTCGCACGCGTTCCAACCATGTGCACCCGGCTGCGCTTTAAATCTTCCTGAATGTTTTCCTTCACCGCACAGTGCCAATGCTCGTATTCACAAAGCCATTCGTAAAGGCAGATATTGCCAGGTAAAAGTGGGCACTGCTAAAGCCCCTACATCCACGCGTCACCGCCGACCAGGTTAAGTACCGCCAACCTGCCCTCCTCCTCCACGCTCCTCTCCCACTCACCCCCTCAGCTTCCGGCGTGAAGCGGAACTTACGTAGCTTCAGCTTCCTGTTCCGAGTGGAAGTGACCCTATGTTTTTTTAGCGTTGTTTACTTTCGCGTCTACGGAGAGGCTTTAATTGCACCAGCTGCGGTTGAAACTGTTAATGCGATTCCATCCAAGAACCACCGCCTACTGTAATCGGCGATCTGGTCGTGTTCGCTGCTTCGCGTCAACCTGCGACAAGTTGTGCCACGAGAGACAACGTACAGTGGAATGTAGTGCCTGGGTGCTTGGAGACGGCTCCCGTTTTTCGTGCATTTGGCAAACAGCGACCGCAAACTACTACTTCAGCGGAATACAACAGCTTGTCCCCTTTGAATTCTTGTTTTGAAGCATACATCCCCTCCAGCCAGCACGTATGGAGGGACTTTAGTGAAGGAGTTCGCGACGCCAATTTGTACGGCAGACGCATAGAGTTTATGCTGTTGATTCTGAGGTTGAACTTGTCTCGTACGGCAGATCGAAGGTAACGAACGTCCCAAGTGCGTGCACTGCGTGAAGAACTGCAATGACGTGAAGCTATGAAATATAACAAGTTCAAATTTGCGTGGAGGGCATTCAGTGACATGGTGAAAACAAGTGTGCTTTTCTTGTGCGATATGAGTGGAGGTGTGCAGTGAATTGGTGCGTGCGCGCGTGTTGTAACGCGTGCAAAGGTGTACGGCGAATTGTGTTAGTGTTGTGACGCGAGCAGATGTGTACGGCGAATTATGTTCGTGTGTTGTGCCCCAGCCCATGGCTCTCCGCACTTCGTCAGAGAAAGGGGACGACAGGCAAAGCGTGCGGGCGCAGCGTACGCAAACAAGCACGTAGATGCACACGAATGACGCTTGGTGGAATGGCTAGAGCGAGCTACTCAAATTAGCACCGGTTGCTAAGCACGGGCGTCTCACCATCGTCTGCAATCACAGTGGAAATTCTCGCAGCGCAACTCCAGGAAGCGTAAACGCCGGAACCGGAAATCTTAAAACCGGATATGCCGGAACCGGAAATGCCGGAAGCGGAAATGCCGGAACCGGATTTGGTGTGAGGGGAAAAGGCGGTTGTCGCTACTTAAGAAAGCGGCGGTGGCGCGTGGATGGAGGGGCTTTAGGCACTGCTAGTACGAACCAAGAGGGTTTCGGACGGGACAGAACGAAGACCCGCATTCATGACAGTGACCAATGGTATCCATCCAAGGAAAAAAAAATTGTTGATCCTTGCTTCAGAGGAACTGATCATAGCACGAAAGTGAAAGATATAAGAAACAGTGGGCAGCTTCGTTGCACATTCACAAAGTGAAGTATGTAAAACACGCGCAGTTGTTTTCATGACTTACAGTTTCGCTCGAAGCAATGACAGCGATACAGCGAGCACGCGAGGCCTGTCTTGCTGCGCAGCGTAAACAGTACCGCGGAGGCTACCAGGCGTCACATCGACGAGTGCCGCGGTACGTGGCGAAACTGCTTCGTTAAGGGCCGATTTACGCTCGAGCCGCCCATCGCCGCAAGCCGCACCGCACGCGTGTGGTCGCGCGATAGATTGCACGTATCAAACACTTGTGCACAAATTTCGGTTTACAGTGTGTAAGGTATACACTGTGCACACAGTGTAAATGGTAATTTGTGCACAAGTGCTCGATACGTGCAATGTTTCGCGCGACCGCACGCGTGCGGTGCGGCTTGCGGCGATGGGCGGCTCGAGCGTAAATCGGCCCTAAGGCTCCGGCGGCATCGCGCACGAACGTGAGCTGACGCGCGTTTGTCTAGAGCGCTCGTCGAATGCCATCCCTGGGCGGCGGCTGGTGAAAAGACTTTGGCGGGGCGGGCCGACGCCAGGCGGCGTGACGTCGCGCATGTCAGATTGGCTTGGAAGTTGGCTTCACCTCGCCTAACTGCGCGGTGTCGCAAAATAGAACAAACACGCGCTCAGTGTTACGCGTTTCATGTAGAAACTAAATAAAACGTTGCGTCTGCAGCAATGCAGCTTGGGTAGGATGATGATTGGGCAGCATTTCCCACCTTAAAAGAGGCACTTTGCTTATACGTGTAAGAAGCCGGAATGATTGGAATCGATAGATGGGAAACTTGAGCCGCCACTTCATTGCGTGCACATACGGGATATTTAAGTTTCAACGTATCTCGCAGTGGGTACTGTATTTTGCACACTACAAGGTGCTTTATTTTTCTGAGTTTCTAAGCGACGAATATGGATGCAAAGAGGTGGCAAAATTTGTCACTACATGAAAGTAAAATGTCAGGAGTTGACTGCGGCAGAAATATCAGCACTAATAAATGGCACACACATCTGCTGAGTAGCAATATATGATCGTTTATTTCTTACAGCTTAACACTGTGTGTATCGGAACACATAAGTAAATGTACACATGCAACTCTCATGTCATGAAAAGACAGTACAGTAATATCTCTGAGTGGAATTGCTGCTTAAACAGAACAAGAGCAAGCATCTGAGGAAAAATTTAATTTTCAGCGGCTTCTGGCGCAAATGACTGCATCAAGCATGCAGGATCCAAGCGCGCACAATTTACTTGAAACGGAAGAGGAAGTTGCCAAGATTCTGCCGGAGGGTGGTACGATGCGGACTCTATTATTAGACATTTATGAAATAAAACAGCACCTTATTCGCAAAGTGTACCTGGTAATACAAACAGTATAAAAGACACAAACTTTTGCCGGTCTCAAGTTGCAGCTTTTCCTTATTAGCAAGCAACTTGTCGTTGGCCGTGTTGCAGAAGTTGTGTTGCACTAAAGATTGTATCACGAAGCCTGTATGCCAACGATGACGTGACCATGACGGCATAACCAGACTCGAACGACTAAGCTGGAGTGATGGCAACGGAACGACCACGAAGGCTTTGCGACAGTGGTGTGACAACGATTGCACTGCACGATGGCGCGGCGGTGACGGCATGTCTGCAGACTTTGAAGTCTGGCAGCGCAGTGTCAGCACTTCTCAACACACCAAATTAAACGCATTCGTGACAGAACGCCTCAATCATACGAAACGCACAAACACGCATGTAACTCACTCCATACCATACACATTACGCTAACAAGCCCAGGCTCCACCACTTGCAAACATTGCGGGGCTTATCCATCAAGTAAACACACCATGTTGAACTGCCCCGCCAAGTCTATATTCAGAAAAAGAAAGTTTCTAGGCTACATAGCACCCAACCAGCGTCCCAGCAGCTGGGAGGAGTGGAAGACTCCCCCAGGAAAGTTGGAAAAACTATGGTGGCCGCTTCGGGTGCGGCACGTCAAGAACTTGCTGGAGCAAGAGGCATGAGCCTAAAAGGAGGCCCCTACTGGGGCCTTAGTTCTACTGCAACGAAAAACATCGCAGTTTCGCCCGAAATGCAAAGCATAAATTGCCATAGCAAAATGACGGACAGCTCTACGAAGTAAGGATAGTAATTTTATCGGCAATATAAGCTTGTAAACATTCGCCTCATATCTAAATAACAAGCACGATGTCAAGCACGCGCAGGCGAACGCAAAAACATCTCACTGGACGACACTCGCTGTCAAAATTCTGGTGTGAGGATGAGCTGCAGCAGCAGCGAGTGAAGTGACCTTTGTGCCACTTCTTTTTTCAATGCGATATTACGGCGTGAACACAGCGCACACGAAGCCAGCAGTCCTCGGCTAGCCAAGGATCTCTACCCATCGCAGATGGCTTTCAACATAGGGCCCGCGCTCAGCCGCGCCATAAGGCTGTTTCTCATGCCGTCACGGACGCGAAAAAATATGGTTGCTGCCGCGCACGTCACTGAATGACTTTCGCTACGAGCTTTCACATGCGTCGATGACGGTGCGATTTCCATTAGAGCGACGCCCAAGGCTTCCCCTGTTCTGAAATTACTGACACCTTTATTGTTATAATAAAACAACATGGAAACTGCTCATATGTCTCATTTTGTTATCTAGTACATAAATATCGAATTAGTAGCATGCTTTGTGACCCTTAATAGCGTTGTGCGTTTACGATTGCTTAGTCCGCGACTGCGAAGACGCCGCACAAGGCATCATGAAGTAGAGTTCAGCGTTGGTGTTTGCCCGCCCGAAGTTGCACCGCTCGCTACGACTCTGCGACGGCGTGACCAACTTGGCGGAACCCAGTCACGGCGGTCGCAGTGTCGCTGACTCAAAATCCCGCTATGTGAAACAGCCTGTATACGCAGCCGCCACCGGAGTAAAACGCCACCTCCCCGCTGGCTTGCCCGCAAAGGAATACGGCACGCAAGCCACCATCATCACATTGTGTAACCATCGTTCTGGGTTCACGTTCGCAGGCTTTCACTCGCACCTTCACATACGGCGCACAGTCGCGATGTGATCGCACCTAGACTCTATGTGGAACATGTCGGCGTGTCCGTATAACTCCTGTCGCAATAATGAATGTTTAATCTCGCTCTCTATCTCTTTTTACAAGAAGATATTTTATTCAATCATGACGCCTTGTGTTTGAATGTACAATTATATAAAACGTAAAATGTATTGGTAGGCCGCTAATGTTAGAGAGCAAACAAGGTCCGCACTCGCTTTGTGGCAGTTTGTCGTCTTTTCTTCTTTGGTAGCGCTTGCTTATGCATTGGAGGCGAGTAAACGCTATTGAAAGAAGTAATACGGGTGAATGAAAACATTCCATGAAGATTTTATTTCAAGAATGCCTTATATGCGCAGCCATGACAATGATTCAGGCCGTGGTTTGTGTAAGCGGGCCGGTAGTCGGGTGATGAACAATCTTTATTGCGGTTGAAACGAAGTAGGTATAGGAAGGAATGGCGACGTAACTGGTCACGTGCTTTTAACGAAATGGCCGGCGACGTCAGAGTGACTCAGCCATGCTACATCTCCCCTTTCTCAGGAAATCAAATAATTACAACGGTCTTTCTGGTTGTGTGTAGCGGCAGGGCTCCCGGCGTGGCCTTGTGCTTCTGCGTAGCTCTTGAGCGGGCTGGGCGTTGTCTAGTCACTTGGATCCGACACGAAGACTCTCTTCGGGATCTGTAGGCGCGCCTCGCAGATGCTGGCGAGTGCGTCTAACTTCCTGGCCCTCATCAGTCTTCGCCGGTGCGCGGCGTCTCAGCTGGCCTCAGAAAGACCGCACATGTCCAGTTCTTTTCGTGGGTATCGTATGCAGTCACTCTCTGGCCAGGTGACATGGGCGGCAAGTTACTGGTGCGGCGATTGTAGTAGATCCTCTGGCGTTGGCGGATTCCCTGGAGAGGGTTATGGATGGCTCGGTTGGGCACAAACTCCGGCACCAGGTGGGTTGCGGGAACGGGTAGCAGGGTCCTCATCTGCCTTTCCATCAGCCTCTGCACAGGGGACTTCAGCATCTCGCGGAATATTACGCCATTTAAGCAGAGTCCTGTGGAAGTCAAGGGTTCTAAGAGAGCTATCCTGTAGTAGTTCTTTTGCTTCTTGCTCGGCCCTCTCCGTCATACCATTTGAGCGTGGATGATATGGGCTTGACGTTACGTGGGTAATGCCGAGCCCATATAAAGAGTATTTGAATTCTGTGCTGTTGAATGGTGGCCCGTTCTCGCTGCACAGTTTAAGCGGTAACCCATGAACCGAAAAAGGTTCAGCGCACCAAGACTTCAGCTGGTTAGGAGTGGTATGAAGAAATTCCTTTATTTCAAAAAAGAAGGAATAGAAGTCGACAGTAATGGCAAACTGTCGGCCCCCGTAAAAGAATAGGTCCATTCCTACAGCTTCCCAGGGCACGATTGGAACCTCATGGCTCAAAAGCGGCATCTTTGCATTTCGTGGCTGATGCTTTTGACGCATTTTGCAGGTTCGGCAAAATTGCTATATGTCGCTTGCCATGCAGGGCCATAACATGATGCTTCGTGCCCGCGCCTTCATCTTGTCGGCTCCGGGATGTGCGAAGTGCAAAAGAGCCAATATTTCTGCTTTTGTCGAACTTGGTACGATCACCTTGTTGCTGCGAAATAGAAGACCGTCTTGTGCGTCTTTCTCCTACCGATAAGGCCAGTAGGGGCGGATGGCTTCTGTAACCTCGTGCTTGTTGTCAGGCCAACTGGTCAGCGCATATTCCCGCAGCTTGGAGAGAACGGTATCGTTGTTTGTTGCTGCGAGAATACCTTTTTGACGAGGTTTCGAGGCTGAAACAAATTCCAGCACATTTACTTGAAACTGCTCAGTTTCCTCGCGCATGCTCACTTTGTTCGGAAAACGTGACAAAGCATCCACAAGAACAAGTTCTTTGCCTGGCTTATACACGAGTTTGATCGGATAGCGCTGCAAGGTCAGCCTCCTGTGCTGCAAGCGGAGGGGGCACTGATGCGTCGGCTTGTTAAGTGCCGGTACCAAAGGCATGTGGTTGATCTGTACAATCACTTCTGCCTGGCCAAAAACGTAGTCATGAAACTTCGTGCAACCGTACATTATCACTAGCATTTACTTCTCGTTTTGTGCATAGTTTTGTTGCGCCTCTGTGAGCGACCGGGACGAAAAAGCGGCCGTCTTGCATTAGAAGTGCGCCGACTCCCATTTTCCCTCCGAGTCGTTTCCCTCCCGATAAACGTTAACGTGAAAAATGTAGTGGTCCTGACGATATACCAAACGTTTTTTTTACGTAGATATGCGGAATGGATTGGACACTGTCCTACGATCATTTTTAAAGCATCACTTGAACAAAAACGCGTCCCAAATGACTGGTTAGTGACCAAGGTTGTTCCAATTTTCAAATCTGGAAACCGGCAGAAAATTGAAAATTGCCGCCCCATTTCCTTATCTTGTGTATGCTGTAAACTTCTTGAGCATGCAATATCAAAATCAATATAGACCTACCTGGAAGACAAAAAGCTTCTATATTCCAATCAACATGTTTTTAGGCGGAATCTTTTGACAGTGAAGCAACTGGTAGAAACAATTGATGATTTTGCGAGGGCTTTGGACAACAAGGGGTAAATTGAATGTATTTGTCTTGGCACATCCAAAACCTTCGACAGGGTCCCTCATTCAGAGCTAATTGATGAGTTGGTTCATCTTGGCATAAACTACAAGACAACACAATGGATTCGTGCATACCTAACAGGCAGAACTCAGTACGTAGAAATTGATGGCTCCAAATCCGAATTAGACGTCACATCGGGTGTTCTACTAGGGTCTGTGTTGGGTCCAGTCTTATTTCTTGTCTATGTTAATGATATTGCGCAATGTATTAACAAAGACATAAAGGAGCGACTTTTCGCAGATGATTGCCTCCTTTATAAAGAAATAAACAACCAGAACAATTCGAAAATTCTTAACGACGCTCTCCACGTCGTTGAACAGTGGGGCGAAATTTAAAAAATTAATGTTAACATAGATAAAACGGTTGTATTTCGTGTCACAAACAAGACAAAACATGTTGTTGACTTTAACTACAGCCTGGGTTCTTTTACACTTGCCGCAGTTGATAGCTTTAAATATTTAGGCGTAACTATTTCCAAGAATCTGAGTTGGAAGAAACTGTTAAAAACATTTGTTCGACAGCAGAAATGAAACTCTGGTTTTTGCGTAGGAAGCTCAAGCTTGCTTCGAAAGGCGCTAAGTTAGCTGCCTAGTTATATCTGGTAAGACCGACACTGAAATATGCCAGTATTGTATGGGACCCTTATGAAACAGGATTGATCAACATGATTGAAAGAGTCCAAGGAAGAGCTGCTCGATTTATTTTGTCGCGTTACTCGCAAACTGATACTGTTATTGAAATGTTGCAATTACTTACCCTCCTTAGCCGAACGACGCCACGTAGCCAGACTTAAGTTTCTTTTGGTGCTGTGCAAACGGCATTTTAACATAAATGCTACTCACTACTTAGCGCCACAACAAGGCAGAACCTCAAGAGGTGCACATGAACATAATTTCTGGATATCTCAACTGCACATTAATGCATACGCCAACTCTTTTTCCCCAGAACAATAAATGAATCGAACAGACTACCAACAGCCATTATTCAGAGTGGTACCGTAACACAATTTGAAAACAAGCTGAAGCAAATCACTTCCTAAAGAAACTCTTGTACATAATGTTAGATATAATGCAGACTGTATTTATCGTCTCTGTATATTTCTGTTGTATTTGTACTGTTACTGGTTTCCCGGTGTTTTTAATAGTGTACGCTCAAATAAGGCAGTATTTGATGTATAATTTGCGTGCACTGTGTTTGGTGTAGATTATGTTATTTTCATTTTTTTGTGCGGTACCCAACCCGTGTAACAGCCTCTGGGCCAAAAGTATGGCTAAATAAAAAAAAGTGGCTTGCGTCGACCGAGAGAATGAAAGGCTTTTTAGGGTTGAAGAAAGCCAACATGGGTGATTTAGTCAAGGATTGACGCAAGATGTAAAAACTATTTTGTTATACCTCTGTCCAAACCCATGCAATATCTTTACGCAATAGAGTTCGAAGTGGCGTGGTTACCACTGACCTATTGGGATTGAATGGTTGCACGGAATTCATCGTAGCAAGAAATACTTGCAGTGCTTTCTTGTTCGTAAGTTCAGGCATTCCAAGTATGTCTTGTACCCTCTCCGAATCCAGGCGTAGACCTGTAGTGAGGATGTGTCACAGATACCGGACCTCCGGCTGCCGAAACGCACTCTTCTTGGGGTTAAGTCGAAGGAAGAGCTGTTGACAACGAGACAACACAAGTTTTAAGCTGTAGTCGTGTTCGTCTTTATTTCTGCCCCATACTAATGCGTCATCCGTCACAACCGCCACACAGGACAAGCCTTCCAAAACGCGATGCACTGCTGCTTGGAAAATTTCTGAGGGCGAAGCTATTCAAAACGGCATGGGAAGGAACCGATAGGGACAATATGGACTGCTCATTGTGCAAAGTTTGGAGCTGGACTCGCTAAGCCGAATTTGCAAGAACCCTGAAGATGCATCAAGCGTGGAAAAGAATTGTTCCCCTGCAAGCCTAGGAGCGACATCCTCTAATGTTGTCACGGGATAGTTCTCACGGAGTATGGCTTGATTGAGCGATGTTGCACCCAAGCAAATTCGAACTTTGTCACCTTTAACAACGGTAACCATGTGTCTGGGCAATTCTGTAGGCTCAGTTATCTTTGTTATGACGCCTTGATCCTCCATACGCTCTAGTTTTGTCCTCCAGGGCCACGGGGACTCTCCGAGCCGGTACGATGACACCCACGGCACCGGGCTTGAGTTTTATTTCGTACTCGTAGCCCTTGAGCTCACCCAGTCCTGTGGAGACCTCTGCGAAAGGTTGTGCTGGCGGGTAAAGTTGATTGACCTCGATGTGCTGTGCCCGACAGATAAATTCAAGGGGTTTGGCCGCTGAACCGTTCAGACTCACTGGTACACTTTGCTCTATGATGTAAAATGTTTCGGGGACCACCCTCTCATTGGCTGAAAGCCGAAGGCGCACTTTTGCTCCGGCGGTTGACTTGTTGCCGAAAAATGCTGTTACCGCAACCCGTCAAGCCTGCTCTGGTTGATCAGGTAGTTTTGCGACGTCCCTCCATGAAATGACGAAGCAATTCACCCCCGTGTCTAATATGCATGTCATTGCTTGGCCTTCAGTGTCCACCGTCACGCTCCAGTGGTCTGACTTGACCGTCCTCACCGTTAATGTTTGCATAAAAAAGTCGTCGTCGTCTGCGCATAGTTCCCGTAGTTCTTTCTTCCTGCGGGGAAAGCTTCGCTAAGGTGCTGCCGATTTGCACGCTCGGGCGAAGTGGTTAAACCCTCCGCGCTTATTACATTACAGTTCGACCGGCTCATCTCCCGCCGCGGTGTGTGCGATAGCCGCAGCTGCCGCAGGCATCGCCTTTCTTTGCGACTGCGTTAACTGCCGTGTCCTGCGCTGGCTTCACTGATTTCACGAAAGTGCTCTTTCCCTTGCTCTTGCGTGCGACAAACATTGATAGTATTCTTGTACGAAGTGTTTTCCGCAATCAACTTTTGCTGCAGGTTCTTGTCTCGAATCCCCAGAATAATGCGACTGCGCAGCATCCGCTCTTCCAGTACCCCAAATTCGCAGTTTGTGGCTAGCATTCGTAGCTCCGTCAGCCACTCATTCAAAGGCTCGCCTTCCCTTTGGTTTCGGGACCCAAATCGAAATTCACGATAGGTCAAGTTCGTTTCCGGCTTGCAAATCGTTCGTTTCCGGCGCACAAATTAATCAAATCGTACTTACGATACCGTACTCAATTTGTAGTCATTGAAGGAAAACATTCCTCAATAATATCTATTAAAACAGGTGTCCCTCAGGGAAGCATCCTGGGACCGTTTCTGTTCATACTTTATATTAATGAGATTGTCCACATTGATGAAACAGCCCATTATATAATCTATGCTGCCGATACGAGTTTATTCTTTTCAGGCAAATCGTGTGCCGATTTGGGTAGTCGAGTGAATAGTGCACTGTCTGAAATTAATGCATGGACTCAAATGAACTCCCTAAAACTAAACATTAATAAAGCGAAGGCTGTTTTATTTCACCCCCGCCACACATATGTCCAGTTACCCACCATTTCGTTAAATAACTCTAATATTTAAGTGGTAAAAAGCTTCGAATCACTGGGCGTGTATTTCTCACAAAACAGACATCGGATGATCACGTGAACTACATTATTAATAAACTATCTAGGACAACCGGAATTATGCGCCGCCACTCCTCTGTTAATATACTCATACATAACTCCTTATTTTCCTCTCTATTGAATTACGCGTTTTTTTATGGTCAATAACAACAGCTTCAAACATTAGCAAACTTTCCGTCTTGCAAAAAAGTACTCTATGCATAGCCTGTAAAGTCCCATATCGCTACCATACTGCAGAATTGTTTAAGAAGCACCATATCATTCAGGTTCCATCAATATATGATTACGAGCTATGCCGTTTTATAAACTCGGTTTGATGAGAAATAATGAAGCCATGACAAACCTAGCAAGGCTAGAGAAAAACTTTCTTGCTTATAATATTCGCCTTGCTGAAGTGTGGTATGTCGGCAAATGTAGAATCAATTACGGATATCAAACGTTAAAATTTCAATTGCCTACACTTCTAAACCAGATAATAAAATAAAATAAGATTAACATATCTAGTACCATCACCAAAGCAACTGCACTTAATGTTTATATAATGACGTGATACGATGATTTTCTCTTGCTTTACGACTGCTGTGCAATCTCCTTTTCAAGCGACGTTTTATAACTCATTTAAGTGTTTCCTCTGAGTAGGTCGTACTCCCTTAGCCGCATGCTTTTATACTTCCCCGTGTGCTAGGGGGTCAGGGCTCCTCAAGCTGTTCTTACATCTTTTACCTGTCCTCCTCGTAACCTTTTTTTGTTGCGGAATAAAATTCAATTCAATTCAATCATAATGAGGTAGGGAATGATCCCCGAGGATAAAGAGAGCACAGAGAAGTTAGGATCATGCAGTCAGGCCGCAACTACTGCTTTGTTGACAACGCCAGAAATGAGACCTCAGATAATCCCCTTGTTCTGAGGAGATAGTTGAACATATTTACCGTGAAATTCGTGGCTAATACTACGATCATATTGACGAAGACCGAAATTGCTGTTCCAGTGCGCGTTACCGCTTCACCCCAGAGAGCAACTGAGGTGCAGACGCTTCGCCCATGAACGCCGTCGCACGCAAAGGAAGCTACAGCATTGGAAGCAGTGCACAGCACAGTTTCTTGCACTACTCCGAACCAATTAACGGCGGTGCACGAGAAGTTGGAAACTTGTGCGTAGCTCAATCTCTACGGGCACAGCCGGACACTCGAACGCCGAGGTGCTGTCGCGGCGTAATGTTTTGCGCAACTAATTTGCATTCGGTACCTAAATTGGAATGTTTCGAACGGCAGGTACTTCCCAGGCCGCTTGCGCAGAGGGGGGTTCCATAGCGGCGCCCGTGGGTTGCGTCGTCTGCTGCTGCTTCGCACGTCCGCACCACGTCGGCCCCGACAGAGAGGGTGCAGCAAAATCGTGAGCCAGCCCTGCACCTTTTGAAACGGTCGCTGCTTCGCTGGAACAAACGGCTCGAGGCTCTGCTCCAAACCTTGTGCGAGCTAGAAGCTGTGCGCCTTCTGTCTGGCAGCCCCGTTTCGCTGTTTCGCAACGCCTCTCTTCTGTTTGAGGGGGAACCGACACACCGTTCTTGCAATGTTCGTCCAGGTGCGAGAAAGCTTTCGACGTTGCGATAGTGATACAAAGTTGCTTTCGTCTGTTTTCTGGTCACAGCCATTACGCTCGCATTCAGCGGTCGCGGTCTTGCTGCCAGGATCTCTAGCGACATTAGTCACATACAGTGGGAGACACTATAACAACGAATTCGTCTTCTCCCCGACGGTATATAAAGTTATGTGTTGCCCGGCACACTCACGGCCTTCCGCAAGGCTGCAGGTAGCGCGAAGTCAGGGCAATCACAGCATTCTTGTGGGTTTGGACACCGGCTATTCTCTGTTTCATCATTTCAAATAAACGAAAATTGTTTTAACTTCTTCCCGACGGTATATAAGGTTATGTGTTGCCCGGCACACTCACGGCCTTCCGCAAGGCTGCAGGAAGCGCGAAGTCAGGGCAATCACAGCATTCTTGTCAGTTTGGACACCGGCTATTCTCTGTTTCATCATTTCAAATAAACGAAAAATGTTTTAGCTTCTTCCCGACGGTATATAAGGTTATGTGTTGCCCGGCACACTCACGGCCTTCCGCAAGGCTGCAGGAAGCGCGAAGTCAGGGCAATCACAGCATTCTTGTCGGTTTGGACGCCGGCTATTCTCTGTTTCATCATTTCAAATAAACGAAAAATGTTTTAGCTTCTTCCGGACGGTATATAAGGTTATGTGTTGCCCGGCACACTCACGGCCTTCCGCAAGGCTGCAGGTAGCGCGAAGTTAGGGCAATCACAGCGTTCTTGTCGGTTTGGACACCGGCTATTCTCTGTTTCATCATTTCAAATAAACGAAAAATGTTTTAGCTTCTTCCCGACGGTATATAAGGTTATGTGTTGCCCGGCACACTCACGGCCTTCCGCAAGGCTGCAGGTAGCGCGAAGTCAGGGCAATCACAGCGTTCTTGTCGGTTTGGACACCGGCTATTCTCTGTTTCATCATTTCAAATAAACGAAAAATGTTTTAGCTTCTTCCCGACGGTATATAAGGTTATGTGTTGCCCGGCACACTCACGGCCTTCCGCAAGGCTGCAGGAAGCGCGAAGTCAGGGCAATCACAGCGTTCTTGTCGGTTTGGACACCGGCTATTCTCTGTTTCATCATTTCAAATAAACGAAAAATGTTTTAGCTTCTTCCCGACGGTATATAAGGTTATGTGTTGCCCGGCACACTCACGGCCTTCGGCAAGGCTGCAGGTAGCGCGAAGTCAGGGCAATCACAGCGTTCTTGTCGGTTTGGACACCGGCTATTCTCTGTTTCATCATTTCAAATAAACGAAAAATGTTTTAGCTTCTTCCCGACGGTATATAAGGTTATGTGTTGCTCGGCACACTCACGGCCTTCCGCAAGGCTGCAGGAAGCGCGAAGACAGGGCAATCACAGCGTTCTTGTCGGTTTGAACACCGGCTATTCTCTGTTTCATCATTTCAAATAAACGAAAAATGTTTTAGCTTCTTCCCGACGGTATATAAGGTTATGTGTTGTCCGGCACACTCACGGCCTTCCGCAAGGCTGCAGGAAGCGCGAAGTCAGGGCAATCACGGCGTTCTTGTCGGTTTGGACACCGGCTATTCTCTGTTTAATCATTTCAAATAAACGAAAAATATTTTAGCTTCTTCCCGACGGTATATAAGGTTGTATGTTGCCCGGCACACTCACGGCCTTCCGCAAGGCTGCAGGTAGCGCGAAGTCAGGCCAATCACAGCATTCTTATCGGTTTGGACACCGGCTATTCTCTGTTTCATCATTTCAAATAAACGAAAAATGTTTTAGCTTCTTCCCGACGGTATATAAGGTTATGTGTTGCCCGGCACACTCACGGCCTTCCGCAAGGCTGCAGGTAGCGCGAAGTCAGGGAAATCACAGCATTCTTGTTGGTTTGGACACCGGCTATTCTCTGTTTCATCATTTCAAATAAACGAGAAATGTTTTAACTTCTTCCCAACGGTATATAAGGTTATGTGTTGCCAGGCACACTCACGGCCTTCCGCAAGGCTGCAGGTAGCGCGAAGTCAGGGCAATCACAGCATTCTTGTTGGTTTGGACACCGGCTATTCTCTGTTTCATCATTTCAAATAAACGAAAAATGTTTTAACTTCTTCCCGACGGTATATAAGGTTATGTGTTGCCCGGCACACTCACGGCCTTCCGCAAGGCTGTAGGAAGCGCGAAGTCAGGGCAATCACAGCATTCTTGTCGGTTTGGACACCGGCTATTCTTTGTTTAATCATTTCACATGAACGAAAAATGTTTTAGCTTCTTCCCGACGGTATATAAGGTCATGTGTTGCCCGGCACACTCACGGCCCCGCAAGGCTGCAGGTAGCACGAAGTCAGGGCAATCACAGCATTCTTGTCGGTTTGGACACCGGCTATTCTTTGTTTAATCATTTCAAATAAACGAAAAATGTTTTAGCTTCTTCCCGACGGTATATAAGGTTATGTGTTGCCCGGCACACTCACGGCCTTCCGCAAGGCTGCAGGTAGCGCGAAGTCAGGGCAATCACAGCGTTCTTGTCGGTTTGGACACGGGCTATTCTCTGTTTCATCATTTCAAATAAACGAAAAATGTTTTAACTTCTTCCCGACGGTACATAAGATTATGTGTTGCCCGGCACACTCGCGGCCTTCCGCAAGGCTACAGGAAGCGCGAAGTCAGGGCAATCACAGCATTCTTGTCGGTTTGGACACCGGCTATTCTTTGTTTAATCAGTTCAAATAAACGAAGAATGTTTTAACTTCTTCCCGACGGTATATAAGGTTATGGGTTGCCCGGCACACTCACGGCCTTCCGCAAGGCTGCAGGTAGCGCGAAGTCAGGGCAATCACAGCGTTCTTGTCGGTTTGGACACGGGCTATTCTTTGTTTCATCATTTCAAATAAACGAAAAATGTTTTAACTTCTTCCCGACGGTACATGAGATTATGTGTTGCACGGCACACTCACGGCCTTCCGCAAGGCTGCAGGTAGCGCGAAGTCAGGGCAATCACAGCATTCTTGTTGGTTTGGACACCGGCTATTCTTTGTTTAATCATTTCAAATAAACGAAAAATGTTTTAACTTCTTCCCGACGGTACATAAGATTATGTGTTGCCCGGCACACTCACGGCCTTCCGCACTGCAGGTAGCGCGAAGTCAGGGCAATCACAGCATTCTTGTTGGTTTGGACACCAGCTATTCTCTGTTGAATCATTCCAAATAAACGAAAAATGTTTTAACTTCTTCCCGACGGTATATAAGGTTATGTGTTGCCCGGCACACTCACGGCCTTCCGCAAGGCTGCAGGTAGCGCGAAGTCAGGCCAATCACAGCATTCTTATCGGTTTGGACACCGGCTATTCTCTGTTTCATCATTTCAAATAAACGAAAAATGTTTTAGCTTCTTCCCGACGGTATATAAGGTTACGTGTTGCCCGGCACACTCACGGCCTTCCGCAAGGCTGCCGGTAGCGCGAAGTCAGGGCAATCACAGCATTCTTGTTGGTTTGGACACCAGCTATTCTCTGTTTCATCATTTCAAATAAACGAAAAATGTTTTAACTTCTTCCCGACGGTATATAAGGTTATGTGTTGCCCGGCACACTCACGGCCTTCCGCAAGGCTGCAGGAAGCGCGAAGTCAGGGAAATCACAGCATTCTTGTCGGTTTGGACACCGGCTATTCTTTGTTTAATCATTTCAAATAAACGAAAAATGTTTTAACTTCTTCCCGACGGTACATAAGATTATGTGTTGCACGGCACACTCACGGCCTTCCGCAAGGCTGCAGGTAGCGCGAAGTCACGGCAATCACAGCGTTCTTGTCGGTTTGGACACGGGCTATTCTTTGTTTAATCAGTTCAAATAAACGAAGAATGTTTTAGCTTCTTCCCGACGGTATATAAGGTTATGTGTTGCCCGGCACACTCACGGCCTTCCGCAAGGCTGCAGGTAGCGCGAAGTCAGGGCAATCACAGCATTCTTGTTGGTTTGGAGACCGGCTATTCCCTGTTTCATCATTTCAAATAAACGAAAAATGCTTTAACTTCTTCCCGACGGTATATAAGGTTATGGGTTGCCCGGCACACTCACGGCCTTCCGCAAGGCTGCAGGTAGCGCGAAGTCAGGGCAATCACAGCGTTCTTGTCGGTTTGCACACGGGCTATTCTTTGTTTCATCATTTCAAATAAACGAAAAATGTTTTAACTTCTTCCCGACGGTACATGAGATTATGTGTTGCACGGCACACTCACGGCCTTCCGCAAGGCTGCAGGAAGCGCGAAGTCAGGGCAATCGCAGCATTCTTGTTGGTTTGGACACCGGCTATTCTCTGTTTCATCATTTCAAATAAACGAAAAATGTTTTAACTTCTTCCCGACGGTACATAAGATTATGTGTTGCACGGCACACTCACGGCCTTCCGCAAGGCTGCAGGTAGCGCGAAGTCAGGGCAATCACAGCATTCTTGTCGGTTTGGACACCGGCTATTCTTTGTTTAATCATTTCAAATAAACGAAAAATGTTTTAACTTCTTCCCGACGGTATATAAGGTTATGTGTTGCCCGGCACACTCACGGCCTCCGCACTGCAGGTAGCGCGAAGTCAGGGCAATCACAGCATTCTTGTTGGTTTGGACACCAGCTATTCTCTGTTTAATCATTCCAAATAAACGAAAAATGTTTTAACTTCTTCCCGACGGTATATAAGGTTATGTGTTGCCCGGCACACTCACGGCCTTCCGCAAGGCTGCAGGTAGCGCGAAGTCAGGCCAATCACAGCATTCTTGTTGGTTTGGACACCGGCTATTCTCTGTTTCATCATTTCAAATAAACGAAAAATGTTTTAACTTCTTCCCGACGGTACATAAGATTATGTGTTGCACGGCACACTCACGGCCTTCCGCAAGGCTGCAGGTAGCGCGAAGTCAGGGCAATCACAGCATTCTTGTCGGTTTGGACACCGGCTATTCTTTGTTTAATCATTTCAAATAAACGAAAAATGTTTTAACTTCTTCCCGACGGTATATAAGGTTATGTGTTGCCCGGCACACTCACGGCCTCCGCACTGCAGGTAGCGCGAAGTCAGGGCAATCACAGCATTCTTGTTGGTTTGGACACCAGCTATTCTCTGTTTAATCATTCCAAATAAACGAAAAATGTTTTAACTTCTTCCCGACGGTATATAAGGTTATGTGTTGCCCGGCACACTCACGGCCTTCCGCAAGGCTGCAGGTAGCGCGAAGTCAGGCCAATCACAGCATTCTTGTTGGTTTGGACACCGGCTATTCTCTGTTTCATCATTTCAAATAAACGAAAAATATTTTAACTTCTTCCCGACGGTATATAAGGTTATGTGTTGCCCGGCACAATCACGGCCTTCCGCAAGGCTGCAGGAAGCGCGAAGTCAGGGAAATCACAGCATTCTTGTCGGTTTGGACACCGGCTATTCTTTGTTTAATCATTTCAAATAAACGAAAAATGTTTTAACTTCTTCCCGACGGTACATAAGATTATGTGTTGCACGGCACACTCACGGCCTTCCGCAAGGCTGCAGGTAGCGCGAAGTCACGGCAATCACAGCGTTCTTGTCGGTTTGGACACGGGCTATTCTTTGTTTCATCATTTCAAATAAACGAAAAATGTTTTAACTTCTTCCCGACGGTACATAAGATTATGTGTTGCACGGAACACTCACGGCCTTCAGTAAGGCTGCAGGAAGCGCGAAGTCAGGGCAATCGCAGCATTCTTGTCGGTTTGGACACCGGCTATTCTCTGTTTCATCATTTCAAATAAACGAAAAATGTTTTAACTTCTTCCCGACGGTATATAAGGTTATGTGTAGGCCGGCGCACTCACGGCCTTCCGCAAGGCTGCAGGTAGCGCGAAGTCAGGGCAATCACAGCGTTCTTGTCGGTTTGGACACCGGCTATTCTTTGTTTAATCAGTTCAAATAAACGAAGAATGTTTTAGCTTCTTCCCGACGGTATATAAGGTTATGTGTTGCCCGGCACACTCACGGCCTTCCGCAAGGCTGCAGGTAGCGCGAAGTCAGGGCAATCCCAGCATTCTTGTCGGTTTGGACACCGGCTATTTTCTGTTTCATCATTTCAAATAAACGAAAAATGTTTTAACTTCTTCCCGATGGTATATAAGGTTGTGTTGCCCGGCACACTCACGGCCTTCCGCAAGGCTGCAGGTAGCGCGAAGTCAGGGCAATCACAGCGTTCTTGTCGGTTTGGACACGGGCTATTCTCTGTTTCATCATTTCAAATAGACGAAAAATGTTTTAACTTCTTCCCGACGGTACATAAGATTATGTGTTGCCCGGCACACTCACGGCCTTCCGCAAGGCTACAGGAAGCGCGAAGTCAGGGCAATCACAGCATTCTTGTCGGTTTGGACACCGGCTATTCTTTGTTTAATCAGTTCAAATAAACGAAGAATGTTTTAGCTTCTTCCCGACGGTATATAAGGTTATGTGTTGCCCGGCACACTCACGGCCTTCCGCAAGGCTGCAGGTAGCGCGAAGTCAGGGCAATCACAGCATTCTTGTTGGTTTGGAGAACGGCTATTCCCTGTTTCATCATTTCAAATAAACGAAAAATGCTTTAACTTCTTCCCGACGGTGTATAAGGTTATGGGTTGCCCGGCACACTCACGGCCTTCCGCAAGGCTGCAGGTAGCGCGAAGTCAGGGCAATCACAGCGTTCTTGTCGGTTTGGACACGGGCTATTCTTTGTTTCATCATTTCAAATAAACGAAAAATGTTTTAACTTCTTCCCGACGGTACATGAGATTATGTATTGCACGGCACACTCACGGCCTTCCGCAAGGCTGCAGGAAGCGCGAAGTCAGGGCAATCGCAGCATTCTTGTTGGTTTGGAGACCGGCTATTCCCTGTTTCATCATTTCAAATAAACGAAAAATGCTTTAACTTCTTCCCGACGGTATATAAGGTTATGGGTTGCCCGGCACACTCACGGCCTTCCGCAAGGCTGCAGGTAGCGCGAAGTCAGGGCAATCACAGCGTTCTTGTCGGTTTGGACACGGGCTATTCTTTGTTTCATCATTTCAAATAAACGAAAAATGTGTTAACTTCTTCCCGACGGTACATGACATTATGTGTTGCACGGCACGCTCACAGCCTTCCGCAAGGCTGCAGGTAGCGCGAAGTCAGGGCGATCACAGCATTCTTGTTGGTTTGGAGACCGGCTATTCCCTGTTTCATCATTTCAAATAAACGAAAAATGCTTTAACTTCTTCCCGACGGTATATAAGGTTATGGGTTGCCCGGCACACTCACGGCCTTCCGCAAGGCTGCAGGTAGCGCGAAGTCAGGGCAATCACAGCGTTCTTGTCGGTTTGGACACGGGCTATTCTTTGTTTCATCATTTCAAATAAACGAAAAATGTTTTAACTTCTTCCCGACGGTACATAAGATTATGTGTTGCACGGCACACTCACGGCCTTCCGCAAGGCTGCAGGTAGCGCGAAGTCAGGGCAATCACAGCATTCTTGTCGGTTTGGACACCGGCTATTCTTTGTTTAATCATTCCAAATAAACGAAAAATGTTTTAACTTCTTCCCGACGGTACATAAGATTATGTGTTGCACGGCACACTCACGGCCTTCCGCAAGGCTGGAGGTAGCGCGAAGTCACGGCAATCACAGCGTTCTTGTCGGTTTGGACACGGGCTATTCTTTGTTTCATCATTTCAAATTAACGAAAAATGTTTTAACTTCTTCCCGACGGTACATAAGATTATGTGTTGCGCGGCACACTCACGGCCTTCCGCAAGGCTGCAGGAAGCGCGAAGTCAGGGCAATCGCAGCATTCTTGTCGGTTTGGACACCGGCTATTCTCTGTTTCATCATTTCAAACAAACGAAAAATGTTTTAACTTCTTCCCGACGGTATATAAGGTTATGTGTAGGCCGGCGCACTCACGGCCTACCGCAAGGCTGCAGGTAGCGCTAAGTCAGGGCAATCACAGCGTTCTTGTCGGTTTGGACACCGGCTATTCTTTGTTCAATCAGTTCAAATAAACGAAGAATGTTTTAGCTTCTTCCCGACGGTACATGAGATTATGTGTTGCACGGCACACTCACGGCCTTCCGCAAGGCTGCAGGAAGCGCGAAGTCAGGGCAATCGCAGCATTCTTGTTGGTTTGGAGACCGGCTATTCCCTGTTTCATCATTTCAAATAAACGAAAAATGCTTTAACTTCTTCCCGACGGTATATAAGGTTATGGGTTGCCCGGCACACTCACGGCCTTCCGCAAGGCTGCAGGTAGCGCGAAGTCAGGGCAATCACAGCGTTCTTGTCGGTTTGGACACGGGCTATTCTTTGTTTCATCATTTCAAATAAACGAAAAATGTTTTAACTTCTTCCCGACGGTACATGAGATTATGTGTTGCACGGCACACTCACGGCCTTCCGCAAGGCTGCAGGTAGCGCGAAGTCAGGGCAATCACAGCATTCTTGTTGGTTTGGAGACCGGCTATTCCCTGTTTCATCATTTCAAATAAACGAAAAATGCTTTAACTTCTTCCCGACGGTATATAAGGTTATGGGTTGCCCGGCACACTCACGGCCTTCCGCAAGGCTGCAGGTAGCGCGAAGTCAGGGCAATCACAGCGTTCTTGTCGGTTTGGACACGGGCTATTCTTTGTTTCATCATTTCAAATAAACGAAAAATGTTTTAACTTCTTCCCGACGGTACATGATTATGTGTTGCACGGCACACTCACGGCCTTCCGCAAGGCTGCAGGTAGCGCTAAGTCAGGGCAATCACAGCATTCTTGTTGGTTTGGAGACCGGCTATTCCCTGTTTCATCATTTCAAATAAACGAAAAATGCTTTAACTTCTTCCCGACGGGATATAAGGTTATGGGTTGCCCGGCACACTCACGGCCTTCCGCAAGGCTGCAGGTAGCGCGAAGTCAGGGCAATCACAGCGTTCTTGTCGGTTTGGACACGGGCTATTCTTTGTTTCATCATTTCAAATAAACGAAAAATGTTTTAACTTCTTCCCGACGGTACATAAGATTATGTGTTGCACGGCACACTCACGGCCTTCCGCAAGGCTGCAGGTAGCGCGAAGTCAGGGCAATCACAGCATTCTTGTCGGTTTGGACACCGGCTATTCTTTGTTTAATCATTTCAAATAAACGAAAAATGTTTTAACTTCTTCCCGACGGTACATAAGATTATGTGTTGCACGGCACACTCACGGCCTTCCGCAAGGCTGCAGGTAGCGCGAAGTCAGGGCAATCACAGCGTTCTTGTCGGTTTGGACACCGGCTAATCTTTGTTTAATCATTTCAAATAAACGAAAAATTTTTTAACTTCTTCCCGACGGTATATAAGGTTATGTGTTGCCCGGCACACTCACGGCCTTCCGCAAGGCTGCAGGTAGCGCGAAGTCAGGGCAATCACAGCATTTTTGTTGGCAAGGACACCGGCTATTCTCTGTTTCATCATTTCAAATAAACGAAAAATGTTTTAACTTCTTCCCGACGGTACATAAGATTATGTGTTGCCCGGCACACTCACGGCCTTCCGCAAGGCTGCAGGTAGCGCGAAGGCAGGGCAATCAGAGCATTCTTGTTGGTTTGGACACCGGCTATTCTCTGTTTCATCATTTCAAATAAACGAAAAATGTTTTAACTTCTACCCGACGGTACATAAGATTATGTGTTGCACGGCACACTCACGGCCTTCCGCAAGGCTGCAGGTAGCGCGTAGTCACGGCAATCACAGCGTTCTTGTCGGTTTGGACACGGGCTATTCTTTGTTTCATCATTTCAAATAAACGAAAAAGGTTTTAACTTCTTCCCGATGGTACATAAGATTATGTGTTGCACGGCACACTCACGGCCTTCCGCAAGGCTGCAGGAAGCGCGAAGTCAGGGCAATCGCAGCATTCTTGTCGGTTTGGACACCGGCTATTCTCTGTTTCATCATTTCAAACAAACGAAAAATGTTTTAACTTCTTCCCGACGGTATATAAGGTTATGTGTAGGCCGGCGCACTCACGGCCTTCCGCAAGGCTGCAGGTAGAGCGAAGTCAGGGCAATCACAGCGTTCTTGTCGGTTTGGACACCGGCTATTTTCTGTTTCATCATTTCAAATAAACGAAAAATGTTTTAGCTTCTTCCCGACGGTATATAAGGTTATGTGTTGCCCGGCACACTCACGGCCTTCCGCAAGGCTGCAGGTAGCGCGAAGTCAGGGCAATCACAGCGTTCTTGTCGGTTTGGACACCGGCTAATCTTTGTTTAATCATTTCAAATAAACGAAAAATGTTTTAACTTCTTCCCGACGGTATATAAGGTTATGTGCTGCCCGGCACACTCACGGCCTTCCGCAAGGCTGCAGGTAGCGCGAAGTCAGGCCAATCACAGCGTTCTTGTCGGTTTGGACACCGGCTAATCTTTGTTTATTCATTTCAAATAAACGAAAAATGTTTTAACTTCTTCCCGACGGTATATAAGGTTATGTGTTGCCCGGCACACTCACGGCCTTCCGCAAGGCTGCAGGAAGCGCGAAGTCAGGGCAATCACAGCATTCTTGTCGGTTTGGACACCGGCTATTCTTTGTTTAATCATTTCACATAAACGAAAAATGTTTTAGCTTCTTCCCGACGGTATATAAGGTCATGTGTTGCCCGGCACACTCACGGCCTTCCGCAAGGCTTCAGGTAGCACGAAGTCAGGTCAATCACAGCATTCTTGTCGGTTTGGAAACCGGCTATTCTTTATTTATTCATTTCAAATAAACGAAAAATGTTTTACCTTCTTCCCGACGGTATATAAGGTTATGTGTTGCCCGGCACACTCACGGCCTTCCGCAAGGCTGCAGGTAGCGCGAAGTCAGGGCAATCACAGCGTTCTTGTCGGTTTGGACACCGGCTATTCTCTGTTTAAACATTTCAAATAAACGAAAAATGTTTTAACTTCTTCCCGACGGTATATAAGGTTATGTGTTGCCCGGCACACTAACGGCCTTCCGCAAGGCTGCAGGTAGCGCGAAGCCACGGCAATCACAGCATTCTTGTCGGTTTGGACACCGGCTATTCTTTGTTTAATC
Source organism: Dermacentor andersoni (assembly GCF_023375885.2). Lineage (NCBI taxonomy): Eukaryota > Metazoa > Arthropoda > Arachnida > Ixodida > Ixodidae > Dermacentor > Dermacentor andersoni. The sequence continues at coordinate 4,466,206 of NC_092817.1, read as the reverse complement.
AGTTCAAATAAACGAAGAATGTTTTAGCTTCTTCCCGACGGTATATAAGGTTATGTGTTGCCCGGCACACTCACGGCCTTCCGCAAGGCTGCAGGTAGCGCGAAGTCAGGGCAATCACAGCATTCTTGTTGGTTTGGAGACCGGCTATTCCCTGTTTCATCATTTCAAATAAACGAAAAATGTTTTAACTTCTTCCCGACGGTACATAAGATTATGTGTTGCCCGGCACACTCACGGCCTTCCGCAAGGCTACAGGAAGCGCGAAGTCAGGGCAATCACAGCATTCTTGTCGGTTTGGACACCGGCTATTCTTTGTTTAATCAGTTCAAATAAACGAAGAATGTTTTAGCTTCTTCCCGACGGTATATAAGGTTATGTGTTGCCCGGCACACTCACGGCCTTCCGCAAGGCTGCAGGTAGCGCGAAGTCAGGGCAATCACAGCATTCTTGTTGGTTTGGAGACCGGCTATTCCCTGTTTCATCATTTCAAATAAACGAAAAATGCTTTAACTTCTTCCCGACGGTATATAAGGTTATGGGTTGCCCGACACACTCACGGCCTTCCGCAAGGCTGCAGGTAGCGCGAAGTCAGGGCAATCACAGCGTTCTTGTCGGTTTGGACACGGGCTATTCTTTGTTTCATCATTTCAAATAAACGAAAAATGTTTTAACTTCTTCCCGACGGTACATGAGATTATGTGTTGCACGGCACACTCACGGCCTTCCGCAAGGCTGCAGGTAGCGCGAAGTCACGGCAATCACAGCGTTCTTGTCGGTTTGGACACGGGCCATTCTTTGTTTCATCATTTAAAATAAACGAAAAATGTTTTAACTTCTTCCCGACGGTACATAAGATTATGTGTTGCACGGCACACTCACGGCCTTCCGCAAGGCTGCAGGAAGCGCGAAGTCATGGGCAATCACAGCGTTCTTGTCGGTTTGGACACCGGCTATTCTTTGTTCAATCAGTTCAAATAAACGAAGAATGTTTTAACTTCTTCCCGACGGTATATAAGGTTATGTGTAGGCCGGCGCACTCACGGCCTTCCGCAAGGCTGCAGGTAGCGCGAAGTCAGGGCAATCACAGCGTTCTTGTCGGTTTGGACACCGGCTATTCTTTGTTCAATCAGTTCCAATAAACGAAGAATGTTTTAGCTTCTTCCCGACGGTATATAAGGTTATGTGGTGCCCGGCACACTCACGGCCTTCCGCAAGGCTGCAGGTAGCGCTAAGTCAGGGCAATCCCAGCATTCTTGTCGGTTTGGACACCGGCTATTTTCTGTTTCATCATTTCAAATAAACGAAAAATGTTTTAGCTTCTTCCCGACGGTATATAAGGTTATGTGTTGCCCGGCACACTCACGGCCTTCCGCAAGGCTGCAGGTAGCGCGAAGTCAGGGCAATCACAGCGTTCTTGTCGGTTTGGACACCGGCTAATCTTTGTTTAATCATTTCAAATAAACGAAAAATGTTTTAACTTCTTTCCGACGGTATATAAGGTTATGTGTTGCCCGGCACACTCACGGCCTTCCGCAAGGCTGCAGGTAGCGCGAAGTCAGGGCAATCACGGCGTTCTTGTCGGTTTGGACACCGGCTATTCTCTGTTTAATCATTTCAAATAAATGAAAAATGTTTTAACTTCTTCCCGACGGTACATAAGATTATGTGTTGCCCGGCACACTCACGGCCTTCCGCAAGGCTGCAGGTAGCGCGAAGGCAGGGCAATCAGAGCATTCTTGTTGGTTTGGACACCGGCTATTCTCTGTTTCATCATTTCAAATAAACGAAAAATGTTTTAACTTCTTCCCCACGGTACCTAAGATTATGTGTTGCACGGTACACTCACGGCCTTCCGCAAGGCTGCAGGTAGCGCGAAGTCACGGCAATCACAGCGTTCTTGTCGGTTTGGACACGGGCTATTCTTTGTTTCATCATTTCAAATAAACGAAAAATGTTTTAACTTCTTCCCGACGGTACATAAGATTATGTGTTGCACGGCACACTCACGGCCTTCCGCAAGGCTGCAGGAAGCGCGAAGTCAGGGCAATCGCAGCATTCTTGTCGGTTTGGACACCGGCTATTCTCTGTTTCATCATTTCAAACAAAGGAAAAATGTTTTAACTTCTTCCCGACGGTATATAAGGTTATCTGTAGGCCGGCGCAGTCACGGCCTTCCGCAAGGCTGCAGGTAGCGTGAAGTCAGGGCAATCACAGCGTTCTTGTCGGTTTGGACACCGGCTATTTTCTGTTTCATCATTTCAAATAAACGAAAAATGTTTTAGCTTCTTCCCGACGGTATACAAGGTTATGTGTTGCCCGGCACACTCACGGCCTTCCGCAAGGCTGCAGGTAGCGCGAAGTCAGGGCAATCACAGCGTTCTTGTCGGTTTGGACACCGGCTAATCTTTGTTTAATCATTTCAAATAAACGAAAAATGTTTTAACTTCTTCCCGACGGTATATAAGGTTATGTGTTGCCCGGCACACTCACGGCCATCCGCAAGGCTGCAGGTAGCGCGAAGTCAGGACAATCACAGCATTCTTGTCGGTTTGGACACCGGGTATTCTTTGTTTAATCAGTTCAAATAAACGAAGAATGTTTTAGCTTCTTCCCGACGGTATATAAGGTTATGTGTTGCCCGGCACACTCACGGCCTTCCGCAAGGCTGCAGGTAGCGCGAAGTCAGGGCAATCACAGCATTCTTGTTGGTTTGGAGACCGGCTATTCCCTGTTTCATCATTTCAAATAAACGAAAAATACTTTAACTTCTTCCCGACGGTATATAAGGTTATGTGTTGCCCGGCACACTCACGGCCTTCCGCAAGGCTGCAGGTAGCGCTAAGTCAGGGCAATCCCAGCATTCTTGTCGGTTTGGACACCGGCTATTTTCTGTTTCATCATTTCAAATAAACGAAAAATGTTTTAGCTTCTTCCCGACGGTATATAAGGTTATGTGTTGCCCGGCACACTCACGGCCTTCCGCAAGGCTGCAGGTAGCGCGAAGTCAGGGCAATCACAGCGTTCTTGTCGGTTTGGACACCGGCTAATCTTTGTTTAATCATTTCAAATAAACGAAAAATGTTTTAACTTCTTTCCGACGGTATATAAGGTTATGTGTTGCCCGGCACACTCACGGCCTTCCGCAAGGCTGCAGGTAGCGCGAAGTCAGGGCAATCACGGCGTTCTTGTCGGTTTGGACACCGGCTATTCTCTGTTTAATCATTTCAAATAAACGAAAAATGTTTTAACTTCTTCCCGACGGTACATAAGATTATGTGTTGCCCGGCACACTCACGGCCTTCCGCAAGGCTGCAGGTAGCGCGAAGGCAGGGCAATCAGAGCATTCTTGTTGGTTTGGACACCGGCTATTCTCTGTTTCATCATTTCAAATAAACGAAAAATGTTTTAACTTCTTCCCCACGGTACCTAAGATTATGTGTTGCACGGTACACTCACGGCCTTCCGCAAGGCTGCAGGTAGCGCGAAGTCACGGCAATCACAGCGTTCTTGTCGGTTTGGACACGGGCTATTCTTTGTTTCATCATTTCAAATAAACGAAAAATGTTTTAACTTCTTCCCGACGGTACATAAGATTATGTGTTGCACGGCACACTCACGGCCTTCCGCAAGGCTGCAGGAAGCGCGAAGTCAGGGCAATCGCAGCATTCTTGTCGGTTTGGACACCGGCTATTCTCTGTTTCATCATTTCAAACAAAGGAAAAATGTTTTAACTTCTTCCCGACGGTATATAAGGTTATCTGTAGGCCGGCGCAGTCACGGCCTTCCGCAAGGCTGCAGGTAGCGTGAAGTCAGGGCAATCACAGCGTTCTTGTCGGTTTGGACACCGGCTATTTTCTGTTTCATCATTTCAAATAAACGAAAAATGTTTTAGCTTCTTCCCGACGGTATACAAGGTTATGTGTTGCCCGGCACACTCACGGCCTTCCGCAAGGCTGCAGGTAGCGCGAAGTCAGGGCAATCACAGCGTTCTTGTCGGTTTGGACACCGGCTAATCTTTGTTTAATCATTTCAAATAAACGAAAAATGTTTTAACTTCTTCCCGACGGTATATAAGGTTATGTGTTGCCCGGCACACTCACGGCCATCCGCAAGGCTGCAGGTAGCGCGAAGTCAGGACAATCACAGCATTCTTGTCGGTTTGGACACCGGGTATTCTTTGTTTAATCAGTTCAAATAAACGAAGAATGTTTTAGCTTCTTCCCGACGGTATATAAGGTTATGTGTTGCCCGGCACACTCACGGCCTTCCGCAAGGCTGCAGGTAGCGCGAAGTCAGGGCAATCACAGCATTCTTGTTGGTTTGGAGACCGGCTATTCCCTGTTTCATCATTTCAAATAAACGAAAAATACTTTAACTTCTTCCCGACGGTATATAAGGTTATGGGTTGCCCGGCACACTCACGGCCTTCCGCAAGGCTGCAGGTAGCGCGAAGTCAGGGCAATCGCAGCATTTTTGTTGGTAAGGACATCGGCTATTCTCTGTTTCATCATTTCAAATAAACGAAAAATGTTTTAACTTCTTCCCGACGGTACATAAGATTATGTGTTGCCCGGCACACTCACGGCCTTCCGCAAGGCTGCAGGTAGCGCGAAGGCAGGGCAATCAGAGCATTCTTGTTGGTTTGGACACCGGCTATTCTCTGTTTCATCATTTCAAATAAACGAAAAATGTTTTAACTTCTTCCCCACGGTACCTAAGATTATGTGTTGCACGGTACACTAACGGCCTTCCGCAAGGCTGCAGGTAGCGCGAAGTCACGGCAATCACAGCGTTCTTGTCGGTTTGGACACGGGCTATTCTTTGTTTCATCATTTCAAATAAACGAAAAATGTTTTAACTTCTTCCCGACGGTACATAAGATTATGTGTTGCACGGCACACTCACGGCCTTCCGCAAGGCTGCAGGAAGCGCAAAGTCAGGGCAATCGCAGCATTCTTGTCGGTTTGGACACCGGCTATTCTCTGTTTCATCATTTCAAACAAACGAAAAATGTTTTAACTTCTTCCCGACGGTATATAAGGTTATCTGTAGGCCGGCGCAGTCACGGCCTTCCGCAAGGCTGCAGGTAGCGTGAAGTCAGGGCAATCACAGCGTTCTTGTCGGTTTGGACACCGGCTATTTTCTGTTTCATCATTTCAAATAAACGAAAAATGTTTTAGCTTCTTCCCGACGGTATATTAGGTTATGTGTTGCCCGGCACACTCACGGCCTTCCGCAAGGCTGCAGGTAGCGCGAAGTCAGGGCAATCACAGCGTTCTTGTCGGTTTGGACACCGGCTAATCTTTGTTTAATCATTTCAAATAAACGAAAAATGTTTTAACTTCTTCCCGACGGTATATAAGGTTATGTGTTGCCCGGCACACTCACGGCCTTCCGCAAGGCTGCAGGTAGCGCGAAGTCAGGGCAATCACAGCATTCTTGTTGGTTTGGAGACCGGCTATTCCCTGTTTCATCATTTCAAATAAACGAAAAATACTTTAACTTCTTCCCGACGGTATATAAGGTTATGGGTTGCCCGGCACACTCACGGCCTTCCGCAAGGCTGCAGGTAGCGCGAAGTCAGGGCAATCACAGCGTTCTTGTCGGTTTGGACACGGGCTATTCTTTGTTTCATCATTTCAAATAAACGAAAAATGTTTTAACTTCTTCCCGACGGTACATGAGATTATGTGTTGCACGGCACTCTGACGGCCTTCCGCAAGGCTGCAGGTAGCGCGAAGTCACGGCAATCACAGCGTTCTTGTCGGTTTGGACACGGGCCATTCTTTGTTTCATCATTTAAAATAAACGAAAAATGTTTTAACTTCTTCCCGACGGTACATAAGATTATGTGTTGCACGGCACACTCACGGCCTTCCGCAAGGCTGCAGGAAGCACGATGTCAGGGCAATCACAGCGTTCTTGTCGGTTTGGACACCGGCTATTCTTTGTTCAATCAGTTCAAATAAACGAAGAATGTTTTAGCTTCTTCCCGACGGAATATAAGGTTATGTGTTGCCCGGCACACTCACGGCCTTCCGCAAGGCGTCAGGTAGCGCTAAGTCAGGGCAATCCCAGCATTCTTGTCGGTTTGGACACCGGCTATTTTCTGTTTCATCATTTCAAATAAACGAAAAATGTTTTAGCTTCTTCCCGACGGTACATAAGGTTATGTGTTGCCCGGCACACTCACGGCCTTCAGCAAGGCTGCAGGTAGCGCGAAGTCAGGGCAATCACAGCGTTCTTGTCGGTTTGGACACCGGCTAATCTTTGTTTAATCATTTCAAATAAACGAAAAATGTTTTAACTTCTTTCCGACGGTATATAAGGTTATATGTTGCCCGGCACACTCACGGCCTTCCGCAAGGCTGCAGGTAGCGCGAAGTCAGGGCAATCACAGCATTTTTGTTGGTAAGGACATCGGCTATTCTCTGTTTCATCATTTCAAAAAAACGAAAAATGTTTTAGCTTCTTCCCGACGGTATATAAGGTTATGTGTTGCCCGGCACACTCACGGCCTTCCGCAAGGCTGCAGGTAGCGCGAAGTCAGGGCAATCACAGCGTTCTTGTCGGTTTGGACACCGGCTAATCTTTGTTTAATCATTTCAAATAAACGAAAAATGTTTTAACTTCTTTCCGACAGTATATAAGGTTATGTGTTGCCCGGCACACTCACGGCCTTCCGCAAGGCTGCAGGTAGCGCGAAGTCAGGGCAATCACAGCATTTTTGTTGGTAAGGACATGGGCTATTCTCTGTTTCATCATTTCAAATAAACGAAAAATGTTTTAACTTCGTCCCGACGGTACATAAGATTATGTGTTGCCCGGCACACTCACGGCCTTCCGCAAGGCTGCAGGTAGCGCGAAGGCAGGGCAATCAGAGCATTCTTGTTGGTTTGGACACCGGCTATTCTCTGTTTCATCATTTCAAATAAACGAAAAATGTTTTAACTTCTTCCCCACGGTACCTAAGATTATGTGTTGCACGGTACACTCACGGCCTTCCACAAGGCTGCAGGTAGCGCGAAGTCACGGCAATCACAGCGTTCTTGTCGGTTTGGACACAGGCTATTCTTTGTTTCATCATTTCAAATAAACGAAAAATGTTTTAACTTCTTCCCGACGGTACATAAGATTATGTGTTGCACGGCACACTCACGGCCTTCCGCAAGGCTGCAGGAAGCGCGAAGTCAGGGCAATCGCAGCATTCTTGTCGGTTTGGACACCGGCTATTCTCTGTTTCATCATTTCGAACAAACGAAAAATGTTTTAACTTCTTCCCGACGGTATATAAGGTTATCTGTAGGCCGGCGCAGTCACGGCCTTCCGCAAGGCTGCAGGTAGCGTGAAGTCAGGGCAATCACAGCGTTCTTGTCGGTTTGGACACCGGCTATTTTCTGTTTCATCATTTCAAATAAACGAAAAATGTTTTAGCTTCTTCCCGACGGTATATAAGGTTATGTGTTGCCCGGCACACTCACGGCCTTCCGCAAGGCTGCAGGTAGCGCGAAGTCAGGGCAATCACAGCGTTCTTGTCGGTTTGGACACGGGCTATTCTTTGTTTCATCATTTCAAATAAACGAAAAATGTTTTAACTTCTTCCCGACGGTACATAAGATTATGTGTTGCACGGCACACTCACGGCCTTCCGCAAGGCTGCAGGAAGCGCGAAGTCAGGGCAATCGCAGCATTCTTGTCGGTTTGGACACCGGCTATTCTCTGTTTCATCATTTCAAACAAACGAAAAATGTTTTAACTTCTTCCCGACGGTATATAAGGTTATCTGTAGGCCGGCGCAGTCACGGCCTTCCGCAAGGCTGCAGGTAGCGTGAAGTCAGGGCAATCACAGCGTTCTTGTCGGTTTGGACACCGGCTATTTTCTGTTTCATCATTTCAAATAAACGAAAAATGTTTTAGCTTCTTCCCGACGGTATATAAGGTTATGTGTTGCCCGGCACACTCACGGCCTTCCGCAAGGCTGCAGGTAGCGCGAAGTCAGGGCAATCACAGCATTCTTGTTGGTTTGGAGACCGGCTATTCCCTGTTTCATCATTTCAAATAAACGAAAAATACTTTAACTTCTTCCCGACGGTATATAAGGTTATGGGTTGCCCGGCACACTCACGGCCTTCCGCAAGGCTGCAGGTATCGCGAAGTCAGGGCAATCACAGCGTTCTTGTCGGTTTGGACACGGGCTATTCTTTGTTTCATCATTTCAAATAAACGAAAAATGTTTTAAGTTCTTCCCGACGGTACATGAGATTATGTGTTGCACGGCACACTCACGGCCTTCCGCAAGGCTGCAGGTAGCGCGAAGTCACGGCAATCACAGCGTTCTTGTCGGTTTGGACACGGGCCATTCTTTGTTTCATCATTTAAAATAAACGAAAAATGTTTTAACTTCTTCCCGACGGTACATAAGATTATGTGTTGCACGGCACACTCACGGCCTTCCGCAAGGCTGCAGGAAGCGCGAAGTCAGGGCAATCACAGCGTTCTTGTCGGTTTGGACACCGGCTATTCTTTGTTCAATCAGTTCAAATAAACGAAGAATGTTTTAGCTTCTTCCCGACGGTATATAAGGTTATGTGTTGCCCGGCACACTCACGGCCTTCCGCAAGGCTGCAGGTAGCGCGAAGTCAGGGCAATCACAGCGTTCTTGTCGGTTTGGACACCGGCTAATCTTTGTTTAATCATTTCAAATAAACGAAAAATGTTTTAACTTCTTTCCGACGGTATATAAGGTTATGTGTTGCCCGGCACACTCACGGCCTTCCGCAAGGCTGCAGGTAGCGCGAAGTCAGGGCAATCACAGCATTTTTGTTGGTAAGGACATCGGCTATTCTCTGTTTCATCATTTCAAATAAACGAAAAATGTTTTAACTTCTTCCCGACGGTACATAAGATTATGTGTTGCCCGGCACACTCACGGCCTTCCGCAAGGCTGCAGGTAGCGCGAAGTCACGGCAATCACAGCGTTCTTGTCGGTTTGGACACGGGCTATTCTTTGTTTCATCATTTCAAATAAACGAAAAATGTTTTAACTTCTTCCCGACGGTACATAAGATTATGTGTTGCACGGCACACTCACGGCCTTCCGCAAGGCTGCAGGAAGCGCGAAGTCAGGGCAATCGCAGCATTCTTGTCGGTTTGGACACCGGCTATTCTCTGTTTCATCATTTCAAACAAACGAAAAATGTTTTAACTTCTTTCCGACGGTATATAAGGTTATGTGTTGCCCGGCACACTCACGGCCTTCCGCAAGGCTGCAGGTAGCGCGAAGTCAGGGCAATCACAGCATTTTTGTTGGTAAGGACACCGGCTATTCTCTGTTTCATCATTTCAAATAAACGAAAAATGTTTTAACTTCTTCCCGACGGCACATAAGACTATGTGTTGCCCGGCACACTCACGGCCTTCCGCAAGGCTGCAGGTAGCGCGAAGGCAGGGCAATCAGAGCATTCTTGTTGGTTTGGACACCGGCTATTCTCTGTTTCATCATTTCAAATAAACGAAAAATGTTTTAACTTCTTCCCCACGGTACCTAAGATTATGTGTTGCACGGCACACTCACGGCCTTCCGCAAGGCTGCAGGTAGCGCGAAGTCACGGCAATCACAGCGTTCTTGTCGGTTTGGACACGGGCTATTCTTTCTTTCATCATTTCAAATAAACGAAAAATGTTTTAACTTCTTCCCGACGGTACATAAGATTATGTGTTGCACGGCACACTCACGGCCTTCCGCAAGGCTGCAGGAAGCGCGAAGTCAGGGCAATCGCAGCATTCTTGTCGGTTTGGACACCGGCTATTCTCTGTTTCATCATTTCAAACAAACGAAAAATGTTTTAACTTCTTCCCGACGGTATATAAGGTTATGTGTAGGCCGGCGCAGTCACGGCCTTCCGCAAGGCTGCAGGTAGCGCGTAGTCAGGGCAATCACAGCGTTCTTGTCGGTTTGGACACCGGCTATTTTCTGTTTCATCATTTCAAATAAACGAAAAATGTTTTAGCTTCTTCCCGACGGTATATAAGGTTATGTGTTGCCCGGCACACTCGCGGCCTTCCGCAAGGCTGCAGGTAGCGCGAAGTCAGGGCAATCAGAGCGTTCTTGTCGGTTTGGACACCGGCTAATCTTTGTTTAATCATTTCAAATAAACGAAAAATGTTTTAACTTCTTCCCGACGGTATATAAGGTTATGTGTTGCCCGGCACACTCACGGCCATCCGCAAGGCTGCAGGTAGCGCGAAGTCAGGACAATCACAGCATTTTTGTTGGTAAGGACACCGGCTATTCTCTGTTTCATCATTTCAAATAAACGAAAAATGTTTTAACTTCTTCCCGACGGTACATAAGATTATGTGTTGCCCGGCACACTCACGGCCTTCCGCAAACCTGCAGGTAGCGCGAAGGCAGGGCAATCAGAGCATTCTTGTTGGTTTGGACACCGGCTATTCTCTGTTTCATCATTTCAAATAAACGAAAAATGTTTTAACTTCTTCGCGACGGTATATAAGGTTATGTGTTGCCCGGCACACTCACGGCCTTCCGCAAGGCTGCAGGAAGCGCGAAGTCAGGGCAATCACAGCATTCTTGTCGGTTTGGACACCGGCTATTCTTTGTTTAATCATTTCACATAAACGAAAAATGTTTTAGCTTCTTCCCGACGGTATATAAGGTCATGTGTTGGCCGGCACACTCACGGCCTTCCGCAAGGCGGCAGGTAGCACGAAGTCAGGTCAATCACAGCATTCTTGTCGGTTTGGACACCGGCTATTCTTTGTTTAATCATTTCAAATAAACGAAAAATGTTTTAGCTTCTTCCCGACGGTATATAAGGTCATGTGTTGGCCGGCACACTCACGGCCTTCCGCAAGGCTGCAGGTAGCACGAAGTCAGGGCAATCACAGCGTTCTTGTCGGTTTGGACACCGGCTATTCTCTGTTTAAACATTTCAAATAAACGAAAAATGTTTTAAATTCTTCCCGACGGTATATAAGGTTATGTGTTGCCCGGCACACTCACGGCCTTCTGCAAGGCTGCAGGTAGCGCGAAGTCAGGGCAATCACAGCATTCTTGTTGGTTTGGAGACCGGCTATTCCCTGTTTCATCATTTCAAATAAACGAAAAATGTTTTAACTTCTTCCCGACGGTATATAAGGTTATGTGTTGCCCGGCACACTCACGGCCTTCCGCAAGGCTGCAGGTAGCGCGAAGTCAGGGCAATCACAGCGTTCTTGTCGGTTTGGACACGGGCTATTCTTTGTTTCATCATTTCAAATAAACGAAAAATGTTTTAACTTCTTCCTGACGGTACATGAGATTATGTGTTGCACGGCACACTCATGGCCTTCCGCAAGGCTGCAGGAAGCGCGAAGTCAGGGCAATCGCAGCATTCTTGTCGGTTTGGACACCGGCTATTCTCTGTTTCATCATTTCAAATAAACGAAAAATGTTTTAACTTCTTCCCGACGGTACATAAGATTATGTGTTGCACGGCACACTCACGGCCTTCCGCAAGGCTGCAGGTAGCGCGAAGTCAGGGCAATCACAGCATTCTTGTCGGTTTGGACACCGGCTATTCTTTGTTTAATCATTTCAAATAAACGAAAAATGTTTTAACTTCTTCCCGACGGTACATAAGATTATGTGTTGCACGGCACACTCACGGCCTTCCGCAAGGCTGCAGGTAGCGCGAAGTCACGGCAATCACAGCGTTCTTGTCGGTTTCGACACGGGCTATTCGTTGTTTCATCATTTCAAATAAACGAAAACTGTTTTAACTGCTTCCCGACGGTACATAAGATTATGTGTTGCACGGCACACTCACGGCCTTCCGCAAGGCTGCAGGAAGCGCGAAGTCAGGGCAATCACAGAATTCTTGTCGGTTTGGACACCGGCTATTCTTTGTTTAATCATTTCACATAAACGAAAAATGTTTTAGCTTCTTCCCGACGGTATATAAGGTCATGTGTTGGCCGGCACACTCACGGCCTTCCGCAAGGCTGCAGGTAGCACGAAGTCAGGTCAATCACAGCGTTCTTGTCGGTTTGGACACGGGCTATTCTTTGTTTCATCATTTCAAATAAACGAAAAATATTTTAACTTCTTCCCGACGGTTTATAAGGTTATGTGTTGCCCGGCACACTCACGGCCTTCCGCAAGGCTGCAGGTAGCGCGAAGTCAGGGCAATCACAGCGTTCTTGTCGGTTTGGACACGGGCTATTCTTTGTTTCATCATTTCAAATAAACGAAAAATGTTTTAACTTCTTCCTGACGGTACATGAGATTATGTGTTGCACGGCACACTCACGGCCTTCCGCAAGGCTGCAGGAAGCGCGAAGTCAGGGCAATCGCAGCATTCTTGTCGGTTTGGACACCGGCTATTCTCTGTTTCATCATTTCAAATAAACGAAAAATGTTTTAACTTCTTCCCGACGGTACATAAGATTATGTGTTGCACGGCACACTCACGGCCTTCCGCAAGGCTGCAGGTAGCGCGAAGTCAGGGCAATCACAGCATTCTTGTCGGTTTGGACACCGGCTATTCTTTGTTTAATCATTTCAAATAAACGAAAAATGTTTTAACTTCTTCCCGACGGTACATAAGATTATGTGTTGCGCGGCACACTCACGGCCTTCCGCAAGGCTGCAGGTAGCGCGAAGTCACGGCAATCACAGCGCTCTTGTCGGTTTGGACACGGGCTATTCGTTGTTTCATCATTTCAAATAAACGAAAACTGTTTTAACTTCTTCCCGACGGTACATAAGATTATGTGTTGCACGGCACACTCACGGCCTTCCGCAAGGCTGCAGGAAGCGCGAAGTCAGGGCAATCGCAGAATTCTTGTCGGTTTGGACACCGGCTATTCTCTGTTTCATCATTTCAAATAAACGAAAAATGTTTTAACTTCTTCCCGACGGTATATAAGGTTATGTGTAGGCCGGCGCACTCACGGCCTTCCGCAAGGCTGCAGGTAGCGCGAAGTCAGGGCAATCACAGCGTTCTTGTCGGTTTGGACACCGGCTATTCTTTGTTTAATCAGTTCAAATAAACGAAGAATGTTTTAGCTTCTTCCCGACGGTATATAAGGTTATGTGTTGCCCGGCACACTCACGGCCTTCCGCAAGGCTGCAGGTAGCGCGAAGTCAGGGCAATCCCAGCATTCTTGTCGGTTTGGACACCGGCTATTTTGTGTTTCATCATTTCAAATAAACGAAAAATGTTTTAGCTTCTTCCCGACGGTATATAAGGTTATGTGTTGCCCGGCACACTCACGGCCTTCCGCAAGGCTGCAGGTAGCACGAAGTCAGGGCAATCACAGCGTTCTTGTCGGTTTGGACACCGGCTAATCTTTGTTTAATCATTTCAAATAAACGAAAAATGTTTTAACTTCTTCCCGACGGTATATAAGGTTATGTGTTGCACGGCACACTCACGGCCTTCCGCAAGGCTGCAGGAAGCGCGAAGTCAGGGCAATCGCAGCATTCTTGTCGGTTTGGACACCGGCTATTCTCTGTTTCATCATTTCAAATAAACGAAAAATGTTTTAACTTCTTCCGGACGGTACATAAGATTATGTGTTGCACGGCACACTCACGGCCTTCCGCAAGGCTGCAGGTAGCGCGAAGTCAGGGCAATCACAGCATTCTTGTCGGTTTGGACACCGGCTATTCTTTGTTTAATCATTTCAAATAAACGAAAAATGTTTTAACTTCTTCCCGACGGTACATAAGATTATGTGTTGCACGGCACACTCACGGCCTTCCGCAAGGCTGCAGGAAGCGCGAAGTCAGGGCAATCACAGAATTCTTGTCGGTTTGGACACCGGCTATTCTTTGTTTAATCATTTCACATAAACGAAAAATGTTTTAGCTTCTTCCCGACGGTATATAAGGTCATGTGTTGGCCGGCACACTCACGGCCTTCCGCAAGGCTGCAGGTAGCACGAAGTCAGGTCAATCACAGCGTTCTTGTCGGTTTGGACACGGGCTATTCTTTGTTTCATCATTTCAAATAAACGAAAAATATTTTAACTTCTTCCCGACGGTTTATAAGGTTATGTGTTGCCCGGCACACTCACGGCCTTCCGCAAGGCTGCAGGTAGCGCGAAGTCAGGGCAATCACAGCGTTCTTGTCGGTTTGGACACGGGCTATTCTTTGTTTCATCATTTCAAATAAACGAAAAATGTTTTAACTTCTTCCTGACGGTACATGAGATTATGTGTTGCACGGCACACTCACGGCCTTCCGCAAGGCTGCAGGAAGCGCGAAGTCAGGGCAATCGCAGCATTCTTGTCGGTTTGGACACCGGCTATTCTCTGTTTCATCATTTCAAATAAACGAAAAATGTTTTAACTTCTTCCCGACGGTACATAAGATTATGTGTTGCACGGCACACTCACGGCCTTCCGCAAGGCTGCAGGTAGCGCGAAGTCAGGGCAATCACAGCATTCTTGTCGGTTTGGACACCGGCTATTCTTTGTTTAATCATTTCAAATAAACGAAAAATGTTTTAACTTCTTCCCGACGGTACATAAGATTATGTGTTGCGCGGCACACTCACGGCCTTCCGCAAGGCTGCAGGTAGCGCGAAGTCACGGCAATCACAGCGCTCTTGTCGGTTTGGACACGGGCTATTCGTTGTTTCATCATTTCAAATAAACGAAAACTGTTTTAACTTCTTCCCGACGGTACATAAGATTATGTGTTGCACGGCACACTCACGGCCTTCCGCAAGGCTGCAGGAAGCGCGAAGTCAGGGCAATCGCAGAATTCTTGTCGGTTTGGACACCGGCTATTCTCTGTTTCATCATTTCAAATAAACGAAAAATGTTTTAACTTCTTCCCGACGGTATATAAGGTTATGTGTAGGCCGGCGCACTCACGGCCTTCCGCAAGGCTGCAGGTAGCGCGAAGTCAGGGCAATCACAGCGTTCTTGTCGGTTTGGACACCGGCTATTCTTTGTTTAATCAGTTCAAATAAACGAAGAATGTTTTAGCTTCTTCCCGACGGTATATAAGGTTATGTGTTGCCCGGCACACTCACGGCCTTCCGCAAGGCTGCAGGTAGCGCGAAGTCAGGGCAATCCCAGCATTCTTGTCGGTTTGGACACCGGCTATTTTGTGTTTCATCATTTCAAATAAACGAAAAATGTTTTAACTTCTTCCCGACGGTATATAAGGTTATGTGTAGGCCGGCGCACTCACGGCCTTCCGCAAGGCTGCAGGTAGCGCGAAGTCAGGGCAATCACAGCGTTCTTGTCGGTTTGGACACCGGCTATTCTTTGTTTAATCAGTTCAAATAAACGAAGAATGTTTTAGCTTCTTCCCGACGGTATATAAGGTTATGTGTTGCCCGGCACACTCACGGCCTTCCGCAAGGCTGCAGGTAGCGCGAAGTCAGGGCAATCCCAGCATTCTTGTCGGTTTGGACACCGGCTATTTTGTGTTTCATCATTTCAAATAAACGAAAAATGTTTTAGCTTCTTCCCGACGGTATATAAGGTTATGTGTTGCCCGGCACACTCACGGCCTTCCGCAAGGCTGCAGGTAGCACGAAGTCAGGGCAATCACAGCGTTCTTGTCGGTTTGGACACCGGCTAATCTTTGTTTAATCATTTCAAATAAACGAAAAATGTTTTAACTTCTTCCCGACGGTATATAAGGTTATGTGTTGCCCGGCACACTCACGGCCTTCCGCAAGGCTGCAGGTAGCGCGAAGTCAGGGCAATCACAGCATTTTTGTCGGTACGGACACCGGCTATTCTCTGTTTCATCATTTAAAATAAACGAAAAATGTTTTAACTTCTTCCCGACGGTACATAAGATTATGTGTTGCCCGGCACACTCACGGCCTTCCGCAAGGCTGCAGGTAGCGCGAAGTCAGGGCAATCACAGCATTCTTGTCGGTTTGGACACCGGCTATTCTTTGTTTGATCATTTCACATAAACGAAAAATGTTTTAGCTTTTTCCCGACGGTATATAAGGTCATGTGTTGCCCGGCACACACACGGCCTTCCGCAAGGCTGCAGGAAGCGCGAAGTCAGGGCAATCACAGCATTCTTGTCGGTTTGGACACCGGCTATTCTTTGTTTAATCAGTTCAAATAAACGAAGAATGTTTTAGCTTCTTCCCGACGGTATATAAGGTTATGTGTTGCCCGGCACACTCACGGCCTTCCGCAAGGCTGCAGGTAGCGAGAAGTCAGGGCAATCACAGCATTCTTGTTGGTTTGGAGACCGGCTATTCCCTGTTTCATCATTTCAAATAAACGAAAAATGTTTTAACTTCTTCCCGACGGTACATAAGATTATGTGTGGCCCGGCACACTCACGGCCTTCCGCAAGGCTGCAGGAAGCGCGAAGTCAGGGCAATCACCGCATTCTTGTCGGTTTGGACACCAGCGATTCTTTGTTTAATCAGTTCAAATAAACGAAGGATGTTTTAACTTCTTCCCGACGGTACAATGAGATTATGTGTTGCACGGCACACTCACGGCCTTCCGCAAGGCTGCAGGAAGCGCGAAGTCAGGGCAATCGCAGCATTCTTGTCGGTTTGGACACCGGCTATTCTCTGTTTCATCATTTCAAATAAATGAAAAATGTTTTAACTTCTTTCCGACGGTACATAAGATTATGTGTTGCACGGCACACTCACGGCCTTCCGCAAGGCTGCAGGAAGCGCGAAGTCAGGGCAATCGCAGAATTCTTGTCGGTTTGGACACCGGCTATTCTCTGTTTCATCATTTCAAATAAACGAAAAATGCTTTAACTTCTTCCCGACGGTATATAAGGTTATGTGTAGGCCGGCGCACTCACGGCCTTCCGCAAGGCTGCAGGTAGCGCGAAGTCAGGGCAATCACAGCGTTCTTGTCGGTTTGGACACCGGCTATTCTTTGTTTAATCAGTTCAAATAAACGAAGAATGTTTTAGCTTCTTCCCGACGGTATATAAGGTTATGTGTTGCCCGGCACACTCACGGCCTTCCGCAAGGCTGCAGGTAGCGCGAAGTCAGGGCAATCCCAGCATTCTTGTCGGTTTGGACACTGGCTATTTTGTGTTTCATCATTTCAAATAAACGAAAAATGTTTTAGCTTCTTCCCGACGGTATATAAGGTTATGTGTTGCCCGGCACACTCACGGCCTTCCGCAAGGCTGCAGGTAGCGCGAAGTCAGGGCAATCACAGCGTTCTTGTCGGTTTGGACACCGGCTAATCTTTGTTTAATCATTTCAAATAAACGAAAAATGTTTTAACTTCTTCCCGACGGTATATAAGGTTATGTGTTGCCCGGCACACTCACGGCCTTCCGCAAGGCTGCAGGTAGCGCGAAGTCAGGGCAATCACAGCATTTTTGTCGGTACGGACACCGGCTATTCTCTGTTTCATCATTTCAAATAAATGAAAAATGTTTTAACTTCTTTCCGACGGTACATAAGATTATGTATTGCACGGCACACTCACGGCCTTCCGCAAGGCTGCAGGTAGCGCCAAGTCAGGGCAATCACAGCGTTCTTGTCGGTTTGGACACCGGCTATTCTTTGTTTAATCATTTCAAATAAACGAAAAATGTTTTAACTTCTTCCCGACGGTATATAAGGTTATGTGTTGCCCGGCACACTCACGGCCTTCCGCAAGGCTGCAGGTAGCGCGAAGTCAGGGCAATCACAGCGTTCTTGTCGGTTTGGACACCGGCTATTCTTTGTTTAATCATTTCAAATAAACGAAAAATGTTTTAACTTTTTCCCGACGGTATATAAGGTTATGTGTTGCCCAGCACACTCACGGCCTTCCGCAAGGCTGCAGGTAGCGCGAAGTCAGGGCAATCACAGCATTCTTCTTGGTAAGGACACCGGCTATTCTCTGTTTCATCATTTCAAATAAACGAAAAATGTTTTAACTTCTTCCCGACGGTACATAAGATTATGTGTTGCCCGGCACACTCACGGCCTTCCGCAAGGCTGCAGGAAGCGCGAAATCAGGGCAATCACAGCATTCTTGTCGGTTTGGACACCGGCTATTCTTTGTTTGATCATTTCACATAAACGAAAAATGTTTTAGCTTCTTCCCGACGGTATATGAGGTCATGTGTTGCCCGGCACACTCACGGCCTTCCGCAAGGCTGCAGGTAGCACGAAGTCAGGGCAATCACAGCATTCTTGTCGGTTTGGACACCGGCTATTCTCTGTTTAAACATTTCAAATAAACGAAAAATGTTTTAACTTCTTCCCGACCGTATATAAGGTTATGTGTTGCCTGGCACACTAACGGCCTTCCGCAAGGCTGCAGGTAGCGCGAAATCAGGGCAATCACAGCATTCTTGTTGGTAAGGACACCGGCTATTCTCTGTTTCATCATTTCAAATAAACGAAAAATGTTTTAACTTCTTCCCGACGGTGCATAAGATTATGTGTTGCCCGGAACACTCACGGCCTTCCGCAAGGCTGCAGGAAGCGCGAAGTCAGGGCAATCACAGCATTCTTGTCGGTTTGGACACCGGCTATTCTTTGTTTAATCAGTTCAAATAAACGAAGAATGTTTTAGCTTCTTCCCGACGGTATATAAGGTTATGTGTTGCCCGGCACACTCACGGCCTTCCGCAAGGCTGCAGGTAGCGCGAAGTCAGGGCAAACACAGCATTCTTGTTGGTTTGGAGACCGGCTATTCCCTGTTTCATCATTTCAAATAAACGAAGAATGTTTTAACTTCTTCCCGATGGTTTATAAGGTTGTGTTGCCCGGCACACTCACGGCCTTCCGCAAGGCTGCAGGTAGCGCGAAATCAGGGCAATCACAGCGTTCTTGTCGGTTTGGACACCGGGTATTCTTTGTTTATTCATTTCAAATAAACGAAAAATGTTTTAACTTCTTCCCGACGGTATATAAGGTTATGTGTTTCCCGGCACACTCACGGCCTTCCGCAAGGCTGCAGGTAGCGCGAAGTCAGGGCAATCACAGCATTCTTGTTGGTAAGGACACCGGCTATTCTCTGTTTCATCATTTCAAATAAACGATAAATGTTTTAACTTCTTCCCGACGGTACACAAGATTATGTGTTGCCCGGCACACTCACGGCCTTCCGCAAGGCTGCAGGTAGCGCGAAGGCAGGGCAATCAGAGCATTCTTGTTGGTTTGGACACCGGCTATTCTCTGTTTCATCATTTCAAATAAACGAAAAATGTTTTAACTTCTTCCCGACGGTATATAAGGTTATGTGTTGCCCGGCACACTAACGGCCTTCCGCAAGGCTGCAGGTAGCGCGAAGTCAGCGCAATCACAGCATTCTTGTTGGTAAGGACACCGGCTATTCTCTGTTTCATCATTTCAAATAAACGAAAAATGTTTTAACTTCTTCCCGACGGTACATAAGATTATGTGTTTCCCGGCACACTCACGGCCTTCCGCAAGGCTGCAGGAAGCGCGAAGTCAGGGCAATCACAGCATTCTTGTCGGTTTGGACACCGGCTATTCTTTGTTTAATCAGTTCAAATAAACGAAGAATGTTTTAGCTTCTTCCCGACGGTATATAAGGTTATGTGTTGCCCGGCACACTCACGGCCTTCCGCAAGGCTGCAGGTAGCGCGAAGTCAGGGCAATCACAGCATTCTTGTTGGTTTGGAGACCGGCTATTCCCTGTTTCTTCATTTCAAATAAACGAAAAATGTTTTAACTTCTTCCCGATGGTATATAAGGTTGTGTTGCCCGGCACACTCACGGCCTTCCGCAAGGCTGCAGGTAGCGCGAAGTCAGGGCAATCACAGCGTTCTTGTCGGTTTGGACACGGGCTATTCTTTGTTTCATCATTTCAAATAAACGAAAAATGTTTTAACTTGTTCCCGACGGTATGTAAGGTTATGTGTTGCCCGGCACACTCACGGCCTTCCGCAAGGCTGCAGGTAGCGCGAAGTCACGGCAATCACAGCGTTCTTGTCGGTTTGGACACGGGCTATTCTTTGTTTCATCATTTCAAATAAACGAAAAATGTTTTAACTTCTTCCCGACGGTACATGAGATTAGGTGTTGCACGGCACACTCACGGCCTTCCGCAAGGCTGCAGGAATCGCGAAGTCAGGGCAATCGCAGCATTCTTGTCGGTTTGGACACCGGCTATTGTCTGTTTCATCATTTCAAATAAATGAAAAATGTTTTAACTTCTTCCCGACGGTATATAAGGTTATGTGTTGCCCGGCACACTAACGGCCTTCTGCAAGGCTGCAGGTAGCGCGAAGTCAGGGCAATCACAGCATTCTTGTTGGTAAGGACACCGGCTATTCTCTGTTTCATCATTTCAAATAAACGAAAAATGTTTTAACTTCTTCCCGACGGTACATAAGATTATGTGTTTCCCGGCACACTCACGGCCTTCCGCAAGGCTGCAGGAAGCGCGAAGTCAGGGCAATCACAGCATTCTTGTTGGTTTGGAGACCGGCTATTCCCTGTTTCTTCATTTCAAATAAACGAAAAATGTTTTAACTTCTTCCCGATGGTATATAAGGTTGTGTTGCCCGGCACACTCACGGCCTTCCGCAAGGCTGCAGGTAGCGCGAAGTCAGGGCAATCACAGCGTTCTTGTCGGTTTGGACACGGGTTATTCTTTGTTTCATCATTTCAAATAAACGAAAAATGTTTTAACTTGTTCCCGACGGTATGTAAGGTTATGTGTTGCCCGGCACACTCACGGCCTTCCGCAAGGCTGCATGTAGCGCGAAGTCACGGCAATCACAGCGTTCTTGTCGGTTTGGACACGGGCTATTCTTTGTTTCATCATTTCAAATAAACGAAAAATGTTTTAACTTCTTCCCGACGGTACATGAGATTATGTGTTGCACGGCACACTCGCGGCCTTCCGCAAGGCTGCAGGAAGCGCGAAGTCAGGGCAATCACAGCATTCTTGTTGGTTTGGAGACCGGCTATTCTCTGTTTCATCATTTCAAATAAACGAAAAATGTTTTAACTTCTTCCCGATGGTATATAAGGTTGTGTTGCACGGCACACTCACGGCCTTCCGCAAGGCTGCAGGTAGCGCGAAGTCAGGGCAATCACAGCGTTCTTGTCGGTTTGGACACGGGCTATTCTTTGTTTCATCATTTCAAATAAACGAAAAATGTTTTAACTTGTTCCCGACGGTATGTAAGGTTATGTGTTGCCCGGCACACTCACGGCCTTCCGCAAGGCTGCAGGAAGCGCGAAGTCAGGGCAATCACAGCATTCTTGTCGGTTTGGACACGGGCTATTCTTTGTTTAATCATTTCAAATAAACGAAAAATGTTTTAACTTCTTCCCGACGGCATATAAGGTTATGTGTTGCCCGGCACACTCGCGGCCTTCCGCAAGGCTGCAGGTAGCGCGAAGTAAGGGCAATCACAGCGTTCTTGTCGGTTTGGACACCGGCTATTCCCTGTTTCTTCATTTGAAATAAACGAAAAATGTTTTAACTTCTTCCCGATGGTATATAAGGTTATGTTGCCCGGCACACTCACGGCCTTCCGCAAGGCTGCAGGTAGCGCGAAGTCAGGGCAATCACAGCGTTCTTGTCGGTTTGGACACGTGTTATTCTTTGTTTCATCATTTCAAATAAACGAAAAATGTTTTAACTTGTTCCCGACGGTATGTAAGGTTATGTGTTGCCCGGCACACTCACGGCCTTCCGCAAGGCTGCATGTAGCGCGAAGTCACGGCAATCACAGCGTTCTTGTCGGTTTGGACACGGGCTATTCTTTGTTTCATTATTTCAAATAAACGAAAAATGTTTTAACTTCTTCCCGACGGTACATGAGATTATGTGTTGCACGGCACACTCACGGCCTTCCGCAAGGCTGCAGGTAGCGCGAAGTCAGGGCAATCACAGCGTTCTTGTCGGTTTGGACACGGGCTATTCTTTGTTTCATCATTTCAAATAAACGAAAAATGTTTTAACTACTTCCCGACGGTACATAAGATTATGTTTTGCCCGGCACACTCACGGCCTTCCGCAAGGCTGCAGGAAGCGCGAAGTCAGGGCAATCACAGCATTCTTGTCGGTTCGGACACCGGCTATTCTTTGTTTAATCAGTTCAAATAAACGAAAAATGTTTTAACTTCTTCCCGACGGCATATAAGGTTATGTGTTACCCGGCACACTCGCGGCCTTCCGCAAGGCTGCAGGTAGCGCGAAGTCAGGGCAATCACAGCGTTCTTGTCGGTTTGGACACCGGCTATTCTTTGTTTAATCATTTCAAATAAACGAAAAATGTTTTAACTTTTTCCCGAAGGTATATAAGGTTATGTGTTGCCCGGCACACTCACGGCCTTCCGCAAGGCTGCAGGTAGCGCGAAGTCAGGGCAATCACAGCATTCTTCTTGGTAAGGACACCGGCTATTCTCTGTTTCATCATTTCAAATAAACGAAAAATGTTTTAACTTCTTCCCGACGGTACATAAGATTATGTGTTGCCCGGCACACTCACGGCCTTCCGCAAGGCTGCAGGTAGCGCGAAGGCAGGGCAATCAGAGCATTCTTGTTGGTTTGGACACCGGCTATTCTCTGTTTCATCATTTCAAATAAACGAAAAATGTTTTAACTTCTTCCCGACGGTATATAAGGTTATGTGTTGCCCGGCACACTCACGGCCTTCCGCAAGGCTGCAGGTAGCGCGAAGGCAGAGCAATCACAGCATTCTTGTCGGTTTGGACACCGGCTATTCTTTGTTTGATCATTTCACATAAACGAAAAATGTTTTAGCTTCTTCCCGACGGTATATAAGGTCATGTGTTGCCCGGCACACTCACGGCCTTCCGCAAGGCTGCAGGTAGCACGAAGTCAGGGCAATCACAGCATACTTGTCGGTTTGGACACCGGCTATTCTCTGTTTAAACATTTCAAATAAACGAAAAATGTTTTAACTTCTTCCCGATGGTATATAAGGTTATGTGTTGCCCGGCACACTAACGGCCTTCTGCAAGGCTGCAGGTAGCGCGAAGTCAGGGCAATCACAGCATTCTTGTTGGTAAGGACACCGGCTATTCTCTGTTTCATCATTTCAAATAAACGAAAAATGTTTTAACTTCTTCCCGACGGTACATAAGATTATGTGTTGCCCGGCACACTCACGGCCTTCCGCAAGGCTGCAGGAAGCGCGAAGTTAGGGCAATCGCAGCATTCTTGTCGGTTTGGACACCGGCTATTCTTTGTTTAATCAGTTCAAATAAACGAAGAATGTTTTAGCTTCTTCCCGACGGTATATAAGGTTATGTGTTGCCCGGCACACTCACGGCCTTCCGCAAGGCTGCAGGTAGCGCGAAGTCAGGGCAATCACAGCATTCTTGTTGGTTTGGAGACCGGCTATTCCCTGTTTCTTCATTTCAAATAAACGAAAAATGTTTTAACTTCTTCCCGATGGTATATAAGGTTGTGTTGCCCGGCACACTCACGGCCTTCCGCAAGGCTGCAGGTAGCGCGAAGTCAGGGCAATCACAGCGTTCTTGTCGGTTTGGACACGGGTTATTCTTTGTTTCATCATTTCAAATAAACGAAAAATGTTTTAACTTGTTCCCGACGGTATGTAAGGTTATGTGTTGCCCGGCACACTCACGGCCTTCCGCAAGGCTGCATGTAGCGCGAAGTCACGGCAATCACAGCGTTCTTGTCGGTTTGGACACGGGCTATTCTTTGTTTCATCATTTCAAATAAACGAAAAATGTTTTAACTTCTTCCCGACGGTACATGAGATTAGGTGTTGCACGGCACACTCACGGCCTTCCGCAAGGCTGCAGGTAGCGCGAAGTAAGGGCAATCACAGCGTTCTTGTCGGTTTGGACACGGGCTATTCTTTGTTTCATCATTTCAAATAAACGAAAAATGTTTTAACTTGTTCCCGACGGTATGTAAGGTTATGTGTTGCCCGGCACACTCACGGCCTTCCGCAAGGCTGCAGGTAGCGCGAAGTCAGGGCAATCACAGCGTTCTTGTCGGTTTGGACACCGGCTATTCCCTGTTTCTTCATTTCAAATAAACGAAAAATGTTTTAACTTCTTCCCGATGGTATATAAGGTTGTGTTGCCCGGCACACTCACGGCCTTCCGCAAGGCTGCAGGTAGCGCGAAGTCAGGGCAATCACAGCGTTCTTGTCGGTTTGGACACGTGTTATTCTTTGTTTCATCATTTCAAATAAACGAAAAATGTTTTAACTTGTTCCCGACGGTATGTAAGGTTATGTGTTGCCCGGCACACTCACGGCCTTCCGCAAGGCTGCATGTAGCGCGAAGTCACGGCAATCACAGCGTTCTTGTCGGTTTGGACACGGGCTATTCTTTGTTTCATCATTTCAAATAAACGAAAAATGTTTTAACTTCTTCCCGACTGTACATGAGATTATGTGTTGCACGGCACACTCACGGCCTTCCGCAAGGCTGCAGGTAGCGCGAAGTCAGGGCAATCACAGCGTTCTTGTTGGTTTGGACACGGGCTATTCTTTGTTTCATCATTTCAAATAAACGAAAAATGTTTTAACTACTTCCCGACGGTACATAAGATTATGTTTTGCCCGGCACACTCACGGCCTTCCGCAAGGCTGCAGGAAGCGCGAAGTCAGGGCAATCACAGCATTCTTGTCGGTTCGGACACCGGCTATTCTTTGTTTAATCAGTTCAAATAAACGAAAAATGTTTTAACTTTTTCCCGACGGTATATAAGGTTATGTGTTGCCCGGCACACTCACGGCCTTCCGCAAGGCTGCAGGTAGCGCGAAGTCAGGGCAATCACAGCGTTCTTGTCGGTTTGGACACGGGCTATTCTTTGTTTCATCATTTCAAATAAACGAAAAATGTTTTAACTACTTCCCGACGGTACATAAGATTATGTTTTGCCCGGCACACTCACGGCCTTCCGCAAGGCTGCAGGAAGCGCGATGTCAGGGCAATCACAGCATTCTTGTCGGTTCGGACACCGGCTATTCTTTGTTTAATCAGTTCAAATAAACGAAAAATGTTTTAACTTTTTCCCGACGGCATATAAGGTTATGTGTTACCCGGCACACTCGCGGCCTTCCGCAAGGCTGCAGGTAGCGCGAAGTCAGGGCAATCACAGCGTTCTTGTCGGTTTGGACACCGGCTATTCTTTGTTTAATCATTTCAAATAAACGAAAAATGTTTTAACTTTTTCCCGACGGTATATAAGGTTATGTGTTGCCCGGCACACTCACGGCCTTCCGCAAGGCTGCAGGTAGCGCGAAGTCAGGGCAATCACAGCATTCTTCTTGGTAAGGACACCGGCTATTCTCTGTTTCATCATTTCAAATAAACGAAAAATGTTTTAACTTCTTCCCGACGGTACATAAGATTATGTGTTGCCCGGCACACTCACGGCCTTCCGCAAGGCTGCAGGTAGCTCGAAGGCAGGGCAATCAGAGCATTCTTGTTGGTTTGGACACCGGCTATTCTCTGTTTCATCATTTCAAATAAACGAAAAATGTTTTAACTTCTTCCCGACGGTATATAAGGTTATGTGTTGCCCGGCACACTCACGGCCTTCCGCAAGGCTGCAGGTAGCGCGAAGGCAGGGCAATCACAGCATTCTTGTCGGTTTGGACACCGGCTATTCTTTGTTTGATCATTTCACATAAACGAAAAATGTTTTAGCTTCTTCCCGACGGTATATAAGGTCATGTGTTGCCCGGCACACTCACGGCCTTCCGCAAGGCTGCAGGTAGCACGAAGTCAGGGCAATCACAGCATACTTGTCGGTTTGGACACCGGCTATTCTCTGTTTAAACATTTCAAATAAACGAAAAATGTTTTAACTTCTTCCCGATGGTATATAAGGTTATGTGTTGCCCGGCACACTAACGGCCTTCTGCAAGGCTGCAGGTAGCGCGAAGTCAGGGCAATCACAGCATTCTTGTTGGTAAGGACACCGGCTATTCTCTGTTTCATCATTTCAAATAAACGAAAAATGTTTTAACTTCTTCCCGACGGTACATAAGATTATGTGTTGCCCGGCACACTCACGGCCTTCCGCAAGGCTGCAGGAAGCACGAAGTTAGGGCAATCGCAGCATTCTTGTCGGTTTGGACACCGGCTATTCTTTGTTTAATCAGTTCAAATAAACGAAGAATGTTTTAGCTTCTTCCCGACGGTATATAAGGTTATGTGTTGCCCGGCACACTCACGGCCTTCCGCAAGGCTGCAGGTAGCGCGAAGTCAGGGCAATCACAGCATTCTCGTTGGTTTGGAGACCGGCTATTCCCTGTTTCATTTCAAATAAACGAAAAATGTTTTAACTTCTTCCCGATGGTATATAAGGTTGTGTTGCCCGGCACACTCACGGCCTTCCGCAAGGCTGCAGGTAGCGCGAAGTCAGGGCAATCACAGCGTTCTTGTCGGTTTGGATACGGGCTATTCTTTGTTTCATCATTTCAAATAAACGAAAAATGTTTTCACTTCTTCCCGACGGTATATAAGGTTATGTGTTGCCCGGCACACTCACGGCCTTCCGCAAGGCTGCAGGTAGCGCGAAGTCAGGGCAATCACAGCGTTCTTGTCGGTTTGGACACGGGCTATTCCTTGTTTCATCATTTCAAATAAACGAAAAATGTTTTAACTTCTTCCCGACGGTACATGAGATTATGTGTTGCACGGCACACTCACGGCCTTCCGCAAGGGTGCAGGTAGCGCGAAGTCAGGGCAATCACAGCGTTCTTGTCGGTTTGGACACGGGCTATTCTTTGTTTCATCATTTCAAATAAACGAAAAATGTTTTAACTACTTCCCGACGGTACATCAGATTATGTTTTGCCCGGCACACTCACGGCCTTCCGCAAGGCTGCAGGAAGCGCGAAGTCAGGGCAATCACAGCATTCTTGTCGGTTCGGACACCGGCTATTCTTTGTTTAATCAGTTCAAATAAACGAAGAATGTTTTAGCTTCTTCCCGACGGTATATAAGGTTATGTGTTGCCCGGCACACTCACGGCCTTCCGCAAGGCTGCAGGTAGCGCGAAGGCAGGGCAATCAGAGCATTCTTGTTGGTTTGGACACCGGCTATTCTCTGTTTCATCATTTCAAATAAACGAAAAATGTTTTAACTTCTTCCCGACGGTATATAAGGTTATGTGTTGCCCGGCACACTAACGGCCTTCCGCAAGGCTGCAGGTAGCGCGAAGTCAGCGCAATCACAGCATTCTTGTTGGTAAGGACACCGGCTATTCTCTGTTTCATCATTTCAAATAAACGAAAAATGTTTTAACTTCTTCCCGACGGTACATAAGATTATGTGTTTCCCGGCACACTCACGGCCTTCCGCAAGGCTGCAGGAAGCGCGAAGTCAGGGCAATCACAGCGTTCTTGTCGGTTTGGACACGGGCTATTCTTTGTTTCATCATTTCAAATAAACGAAAAATGTTTTCACTTCTTCCCGACGGTATATAAGGTTATGTGTTGCCCGGCACACTCACGGCCTTCCGCAAGGCTGCAGGTAGCGCGAAGTCAGGGCAATCACAGCGTTCTTGTCGGTTTGGACACGGGCTATTCTTTGTTTCATCATTTCAAATAAACGAAAAATGTTTTAACTTCTTCCCGACGGTACATGAGATTATGTGTTGCACGGCACACTCACGGCCTTCCGCAAGGCTGCAGGTAGCGCGAAGTCAGGGCAATCACAGCGTTCTTGTCGGTTTGGACACGGGCTATTCTTTGTTTCATCATTTCAAATAAACGAAAAATGTTTTAACTACTTCCCGACGGTACATCAGATTATGTTTTGCCCGGCACACTCACGGCCTTCCGCAAGGCTGCAGGAAGCGCGAAGTCAGGGCAATCACAGCATTCTTGTCGGTTCGGACACCGGCTATTCTTTGTTTAATCAGTTCAAATAAACGAAGAATGTTTTAGCTTCTTCCCGACGGTATATAAGGTTATGTGTTGCCCGGCACACTCACGGCCTTCCGCAAGGCTGCAGGTAGCGCGAAGGCAGGGCAATCAGAGCATTCTTGTTGGTTTGGACACCGGCTATTCTCTGTTTCATCATTTCAAATAAACGAAAAATGTTTTAACTTCTTCCCGACGGTATATAAGGTTATGTGTTGCCCGGCACACTAACGGCCTTCCGCAAGGCTGCAGGTAGCGCGAAGTCAGCGCAATCACAGCATTCTTGTTGGTAAGGACACCGGCTATTCTCTGTTTCATCATTTCAAATAAACGAAAAATGTTTTAACTTCTTCCCGACGGTACATAAGATTATGTGTTTCCCGGCACACTCACGGCCTTCCGCAAGGCTGCAGGAAGCGCGAAGTCAGGGCAATCACAGCATTCTTGTCGGTTTGGACACCGGCTATTCTTTGTTTAATCAGTTCAAATAAACGAAGAATGTTTTAGCTTCTTCCCAACGGTATATAAGGTTATGTGTTGCCCGGCACACTCACGGCCTTCCGCAAGGCTGCAGGTAGCGCGAAGTCAGGGCAATCACAGCATTCTTGTTGGTTTGGAGACCGGCTATTCCCTGTTTCTTCATTTCAAATAAACGAAAAATGTTTTAACTTGTTCCCGACGGTATGTAAGGTTATGTGTTGCCCGGCACACTCACGGCCTTCCGCAAGGCTGCATGTAGCGCGAAGTCACGGCAATCACAGCGTTCTTGTCGGTTTGGACACGGGCTATTCTTTGTTTCATCATTTCAAATAAACGAAAAATGTTTTAACTTCTTCCCGACGGTACATGAGATTAGGTGTTGCACGGCACACTCACGGCCTTCCGCAAGGCTGCAGGTAGCGCGAAGTCAGGGCAATCACAGCGTTCTTGTCGGTTTGGACACGGGCTATTCTTTGTTTCATCATTTCAAATAAACGAAAAATTGTTTTAACTTGTTCCCGACGGTATGTAAGGTTATGTGTTGCCCGGCACACTCACGGCCTTCCGCAAGGCTGCAGGTAGCGCGAAGTCACGGCAATCACAGCATTCTTGTCGGTTTGGACACCGGCTATTCTTTGTTTATTCATTTCAAATAAACGAAAAATGTTTTAACTTCTTCCCGACGGCATATAAGGTTATGTGTTGCCCGGCACACTCGCGGCCTTCCGCAAGGCTGCAGGTAGCGCGAAGTCAGGGCAATCACAGCGTTCTTGTCGGTTTGGACACCGGCTATTCTTTGTTTAATCATTTCAAATAAACGAAAAATGTTTTAACTTTTTCCCGACGGTATATAAGGTTATGTGTTGCCCGGCACACTCACGGCCTTCCGCAAGGCTGCAGGTAGCGCGAAGTCAGGGCAATCACAGCATTCTTGTCGGTTTGGACACCGGCTATTCTTTGTTTAATCAGTTCAAATAAACGAAGAATGTTTTAGCTTCTTCCCGACGGTACATAAGATTATGTGTTTCCCGGCACACTCACGGCCTTCCGCAAGGCTGCAGGAAGCGCGAAGTCAGGGCAATCACAGCATTCTTGTCGGTTTGGACACCGGCTATTCTTTGTTTAATCAGTTCAAATAAACGAAGAATGTTTTAGCTTCTTCCCAACGGTATATAAGGTTATGTGTTGCCCGGCACACTCACGGCCTTCCGCAAGGCTGCAGGTAGCGCGAAGTCAGGGCAATCACAGCATTCTTGTTGGTTTGGAGACCGGCTATTCCCTGTTTCTTCATTTCAAATAAACGAAAAATGTTTTAACTTGTTCCCGACGGTATGTAAGGTTATGTGTTGCCCGGCACACTCACGGCCTTCCGCAAGGCTGCATGTAGCGCGAAGTCACGGCAATCACAGCGTTCTTGTCGGTTTGGACACGGGCTATTCTTTGTTTCATCATTTCAAATAAACGAAAAATGTTTTAACTTCTTCCCGACGGTACATGAGATTAGGTGTTGCACGGCACACTCACGGCCTTCCGCAAGGCTGCAGGTAGCGCGAAGTCAGGGCAATCACAGCGTTCTTGTCGGTTTGGACACGGGCTATTCTTTGTTTCATCATTTCAAATAAACGAAAAATTGTTTTAACTTGTTCCCGACGGTATGTAAGGTTATGTGTTGCCCGGCACACTCACGGCCTTCCGCAAGGCTGCAGGTAGCGCGAAGTCACGGCAATCACAGCATTCTTGTCGGTTTGGACACCGGCTATTCTTTGTTTATTCATTTCAAATAAACGAAAAATGTTTTAACTTCTTCCCGACGGCATATAAGGTTATGTGTTGCCCGGCACACTCGCGGCCTTCCGCAAGGCTGCAGGTAGCGCGAAGTCAGGGCAATCACAGCGTTCTTGTCGGTTTGGACACCGGCTATTCTTTGTTTAATCATTTCAAATAAACGAAAAATGTTTTAACTTTTTCCCGACGGTATATAAGGTTATGTGTTGCCCGGCACACTCACGGCCTTCCGCAAGGCTGCAGGTAGCGCGAAGTCAGGGCAATCACAGCATTCTTCTTGGTAAGGACACCGGCTATTCTCTGTTTCATCATTTCAAATAAACGAAAAATGTTTTAACTTCTTCCCGACGGTACATAAGATTACGTGTTGCCCGGCACACTCAGGGCCTTCCGCAAGGCTGCAGGTAGCGCGAAGGCAGGGCAATCAGAGCATTCTTGTTGGTTTGGACACCGGCTATTCTCTGTTTCATCATTTCAAATAAACGAAAAATGTTTTAACTTCTTCCCGACGGTATATAAGGTTATGTGTTGCCCGGCACACTCACGGCCTTCCGCAAGGCTGCAGGAAGCGCGAAGTCAGGGCAATCACAGCATTCTTGTCGGTTTGGACACCGGCTATTCTTTGTTTGATCATTTCACATAAACGAAAAATGTTTTAGCTTCTTCCCGACGGTATATAAGGTCATGTGTTGCCCGGCACACTCACGGCCTTCCGCAAGGCTGCAGGTAGCACGAAGTCAGGGCAATCACAGCATACTTGTCGGTTTGGACACCGGCTATTCTCTGTTTAAACATTTCAAATAAACGAAAAATGTTTTAACTTCTTCCCGATGGTATATAAGGTTATGTGTTGCCCGGCACACTAACGGCCTTCTGCAAGGCTGCAGGTAGCGCGAAGTCAGGGCAATCACAGCATTCTTGTTGGTAAGGACACCGACTATTCTCTGTTTCATCATTTCAAATAAACGAAAAATGTTTTAACTTCTTCCCGACGGTACATAAGATTATGTGTTGCCCGGCACACTCACGGCCTTCCGCAAGGCTGCAGGAAGCGCGAAGTTAGGGCAATCGCAGCATTCTTGTCGGTTTGGACACCGGCTATTCTTTGTTTAATCAGTTCAAATAAACGAAGAATGTTTTAGCTTCTTCCCGACGGTATATAAGGTTATGTGTTGCCCGGCACACTCACGGCCTTCCGCAAGGCTGCAGGTAGCGCGAAGTCAGGGCAATCACAGCATTCTTGTTGGTTTGGAGACCGGCTATTCCCTGTTTCATTTCAAATAAACGAAAAATGTTTTAACTTCTTCCCGATGGTACATAAGGTTGTGTTGCCCGGCACACTCACGGCCTTCCGCAAGGCTGCAGGTAGCGCGAAGTCAGGGCAATCACAGCGTTCTTGTCGGTTTGGACACGGGCTATTCTTTGTTTCATCATTTCAAATAAACGAAAAATGTTTTCACTTCTTCCCGACGGTATATAAGGTTATGTGTTCCCCGGCACACTCACGGCCTTCCGCAAGGCTGCAGGTAGCGCGAAGTCAGGGCAATCACAGCGTTCTTGTCGGTTTGGACACGGGCTATTCTTTGTTTCATCATTTCAAATAAACGAAAAATGTTTTAACTTCTTCCCGACGGTACATGAGATTATGTGTTGCACGGCACACTCACGGCCTTCCGCAAGGCTGCAGGTAGCGCGAAGTCAGGGCAATCACAGCGTTCTTGTCGGTTTGGACACGGGCTATTCTTTGTTTCATCATTTCAAATAAACGAAAAATGTTTTAACTACTTCCCGACGGTACATAAGATTATGTTTTGCCCGGCACACTCACGGCCTTCCGCAAGGCTGCAGGAAGCGCGAAGTCAGGGCAATCACAGCATTCTTGTCGGTTCGGACACCGGCTATTCTTTGTTTAATCAGTTCAAATAAACGAAGAATGTTTTAGCTTCTTCCCGACGGTATATAAGGTTATGTGTTGCCCGGCACACTCACGGCCTTCCGCAAGGCTGCAGGTAGCGCGAAGGCAGGGCAATCAGAGCATTCTTGTTGGTTTGGACACCGGCTATTCTCTGTTTCATCATTTCAAATAAACGAAAAATGTTTTAACTTCTTCCCGATGGTATATAAGGTTGTGTTGCCCGGCACACTCACGGCCTTCCGCAAGGCTGCAGGTAGCGCGAAGTCAGGGCAATCACAGCGTTCGTGTCGGTTTGGACACGGGCTATTCTTTGTTTCATCATTTCAAATAAACGAAAAATGTTTTAACTTGTTCCCGACGGTATGTAAGGTTATGTGTTGCCCGGCACACTCACGGCCTTCCGCAAGGCTGCAGGTAGCGCGAAGTCACGGCAATCACAGCGTTCTTGTCGGTTTGGACACGGGCTATTCTTTGTTTCATCATTTCAAATAAACGAAAAATGTTTTAACTTCTTCCCGACGGTACATGAGATTAGGTGTTGCACGGCACACTCACGGCCTTCCGCAAGGCTGCAGGAAGCGCGAAGTCAGGGCAATCACAGCATTCTTGTCGGTTTGGACACCGGCTATTCTTTGTTTAATGATTTCAAATAAACGAAAAATGTTTTAACTTCTTCCCGACGGTACATAAGATTATGTGTTGCACGGCACACTCGCGGCCTTCCGCAAGGCTGCAGGTAGCGCGAAGTCACGGCAATCACAGCATTCTTGTCGGTTTGGACACCGGCTATTCTTTGTTTAATCATTTCAAATAAACGAAAAATGTTTTAACTTCTTCCCGACGGCATATAAGGTTATGTGTTGCCCGGCACACTCACGGCCTTCCGCAAGGCTGCAGGTAGCGCGAAGTCAGGGCAATCACAGCGTTCTTGTCGGTTTGGACACCGGCTGTTCTTTGTTTAATCATTTCAAATAAACGAAAAATGTTTTAACTTTTTCCCGACGGTATATAAGGTTATGTGTTGCCCGGCACACTCACGGCCTTCCGCAAGGCTGCAGGTAGCGCGAAGTCAGGGCAATCACAGCATTCTTCTTGGTAAGGACACCGGCTATTCTCTGTTTCATCATTTCAAATAAACGAAAAATGTTTTAACTTCTTCCCGACGGTACATACGATTATGTGTTGCCCGGCACACTCACGGCCTTCCGCAAGGCTGCAGGTAGCGCGAAGGCAGGGCAATCAGAGCATTCTTGTTGGTTTGGACACCGGCTATTCTCTGTTTCATCTTTTCAAATAAACGAAAAATGTTTTAACTTCTTCCCGACGGTATATAAGGTTATGTGTTGCCCGGCACACTCACGGCCTTCCGCAAGGCTGCAGGAAGCGCGAAGTCAGGGCAATCACAGCATTCTTGTCGGTTTGGACACCGGCTATTCTTTGTTTGATCATTTCACATAAACGAAAAATGTTTTAGCTTCTTCCCGACGGTATATAAGGTCATGTGTTGCCCGGCACACTCACGGCCTTCCGCAAGGCTGCAGGTAGCACTAAGTCAGGGCAATCACAGCATACTTGTCGGTTTGGACACCGGCTATTCTCTGTTTAAACATTTCAAATAAACGAAAAATGTTTTACCTTCTTCCCGACGGTATGTAAGGTTATGTGTTGCCCGGCACACTCACGGCCTTCCGCAAGGCTGCAGGTAGCGCGAAGTCAGGGCAATCACAGCGTTATTGTCGGTTTGGACACGGGCTATTCTTTGTTTCATCATTTCAAATAAACGAAAAATGATTTAACTTCTTCCCGACGGTATATAAGGTTATGTGTTGCCCGGCACACTCACGGCCTTCCGCAAGGCTGCAGGTAGCGTGAAGTCAGGGCAATCACAGCGTTCTTGTCGGTTTGGACACCGGCTATTCTTTGTTTAATCATTTCAAATAAACTAAAAATGTTTTAACTTCTTCCCGACAGTATATAAGGTTATGTGTTGCCCGGCACACTCACGGCCTTCCGCAAGGCTGCAGGTAGCGCGACGTCAGGGCAATCACAGCGTTCTTGTCGGTTTGGACACCGGCTATTCTCTGTTTCATCATTTCAAATAAACGAAAAATGTTTTAACTTCTTCCCGACGGTATATAAGGTTATGTGTTGCCCGGCACACTCACGGCCTTCCGCAAGGCTGCAGGTAGCGCGAAGTCAGGGCAATCACAGCGTTCTCGTCTGTTTGGACACTGGCAATTCTTTGTTTAATCATTTCAAATAAACGAAAAATCTTTTAACTTCTTCCCGACGGTATATAAGGTTATGTGTTGCCCGGCACACTCACGGCCTTCCGCAAGGCTGCAGGTAGCGCGAAGTCAGGGCAATCACAGCGTTCTTGTCGGTTTGGACACCGGCTATTCTTTGTTTAATCATTTCAAATAAACGAAAAATGTTTTAACTTCTTCCCGACGGTATATAAGGTTATGTGTTGCCCGGCACACTCACGGCCTTCCGCAAGGCTGCAGGTAGCGCGAAGTCTGGGCAATCACAGCGTTCTTGTCGGTTTGGACACCGGCTATTCTTTGTTTAATCATTTCAAATAAACGAAAAATGTTTTAACTTCTTCCCTACGGTATATAAGGTTATGTGTTGCCCGGCACACTCACGGCCTTCCGCAAGGCTGCAGGTAGCGCGAAGTCAGGGCAATCACAGCATTCTTGTCGGTTTGGGCACCGGCAATTCTTTGTTTAATCATTTCAAATAAACGAAAAATGTTTTAACTTCTTCCCGACGGTATATAAGGTTATGTGTTGCCCGGCACACTCACGGCCTTCCGCAAGGCTGCAGGTAGCGCGAAGTCAGGGAAATCACAGCGTTCTTGTCGGTTTGGACACCGGCTGTTCTCTGTTTCATCATTTCAAATAAACGAAAAATGTTTTAACTTCTTCCCGACGGTATATAAGGTTATGTGTTGCCCGGCACTCTCGCGGCCTTCCGCAAGGCTGCAGGTAGCGTGAAGTCTGGGCAATCACAGCGTTCTTGTCGGTTTGGACACCGGCTATTCTTTGTTTAATCATTTCAAATAAACGAAAAATGTTTTAACTTCTTCCCGACGGTGTATATGGTTATGTGTTGCCCGGCACACTCACAGCTTTCCGCAAGGCTGCAGGTAGCGCGACGTCAGGGCAATCACAGCGTTCTTGTCGGTTTGGACACCGGCTATTCTCTGTTTCATCATTTCAAATAAACTAAAAATGTTTTAACTTCTTCCCGACGGTATATAAGGTTATGTGTTGCCCGGCACACTCACGGCCTTCCGCAAGGCTGCAGGTAGCGCGAAGTCAGGGCAATCACAGCGTTCTTGTCTGTTTGGACACCGGCTATTCTTTGTTTAATCATTTCAAATAAACGAAAAATATTTTAGCTTCTTCCCGACGGTATATATGGTTATGTGTTGCCCGGCACACTCACGGCCTTCCGCAAGGCTGCAGGTAGCGTGACGTCAGGGCAATCACAGCGTTCTTGTCGGTTTGGACACCGGCTATTCTCTGTTTCATCATTTCAAATAAACTAAAAATGTTTTAACTTCTTCCCGACGGTATATAAGGTTATGTGTTGCCCGGCACACTCACGGCCTTCCGCAAGGCTGCAGGTAGCGCGAAGTCAGGGCAATCACAGCGTTCTTGTGTGTTTGGACACCGGCTATTCTTTGTTTAATCATTTCAAATAAACGAAAAATATTTTACCTTCTTCCCGACGGTATATATGGTTATGTGTTGCCCGGCACACTCATGGCCTTCCGCAAGGCTGCAGGTAGCGCGACGTCAGGGCAATCACAGCGTTCTTGTCGGTTTGGACACCGGCTATTCTCTGTTTCATCATTTCAAATAAACGAAAAATGTTTTAACTTCTTCCCGACGGTGTATATGGTTATGTGTTGCCCGGCACACTCACGGCCTTCCGCATGGCTGCAGGTAGCGCGACGTCAGGGCAATCACAGCGTTCTTGTCGGTTTGGACACCGGCTATTCTCTGTTTCATCATTTCAAATAAACTAAAGATGTTTTAACTTCTTCCCGGCGGTATATATGGTTATGTGTTGCCCGGCACACTCACGGCCTTCCGCGAGGCTGCAGGTAGCGCGAAGTCAGGGCAATCACAGCGTTCTTGTCTGTCTCGATACCGGCTATTCTTTGTTTATTCATTTCAAATAAACGAAAAATATTTTAGCTTCTTCCCGACGGTATATATGGTTATGTGTTGCCCGGCACACTCACGGCCTTCCGCAAGGCTGCAGGTAGCGCGACGTCAGGGCAATCACAGCGTTCTTGTCGGTTTGGACACCGGCTATTCTCTGTTTCATCATTTCAAATAAACGAAAAATGTTTTAACTTCTTCCCGACGTTATATATGGTTACGTGTTGCCCGGCACACTCACGGCCTTCCGCAAGGCTGCAGGTAGCGCGAAGTCAGGGCAATCACAGCGTTCTTGTCGGTTTGGACACCGGCTATTCTTTGTTTATTCATTTCAAATAAACGAAAAATGTTTTAACTGCTTGCCGACGGTATATAAGGTTATGTGTTGCCCGGCACACACACGGCCTTCCGCAAGGCTGCAGGTAGCGCAAAGTCAGGGCAATCACAGCATTCTTGTCGGTTTGGACAGCGGCTATTCTCTGTTTCATCATTTCAAATAAACGAAAAATGTTTTAACTTCTTCCCGACGGCATATAAGGTTATGTGTTGCCCGGCACACTCACGGCCTTCCGCAAGGCTGCAGGTAGCGCGAAGTCAGGGCAATCACAGCGTTCTTGTCGGTTTGGACACCGGCTGTTCTTTGTTTAATCATTTCAAATAAACGAAAAATGTTTTAACTTTTTCCCGACGGTATATAAGGTTATGTGTTGCCCGGCACACTCACGGCCTTCCGCAAGGCTGCAGGTAGCGCGAAGTCAGGGCAATCACAGCATTCTTCTTGGTAAGGACACCGGCTATTCTCTGTTTCATCATTTCAAATAAACGAAAAATGTTTTAACTTCTTCCCGACGGTACATACGATTATGTGTTGCCCGGCACACTCACGGCCTTCCGCAAGGCTGCAGGTAGCGCGAAGGCAGGGCAATCAGAGCATTCTTGTTGGTTTGGACACCGGCTATTCTCTGTTTCATCTTTTCAAATAAACGAAAAATGTTTTAACTTCTTCCCGACGGTATATAAGGTTATGTGTTGCCCGGCACACTCACGGCCTTCCGCAAGGCTGCAGGAAGCGCGAAGTCAGGGCAATCACAGCATTCTTGTCGGTTTGGACACCGGCTATTCTTTGTTTGATCATTTCACATAAACGAAAAATGTTTTAGCTTCTTCCCGACGGTATATAAGGTCATGTGTTGCCCGGCACACTCACGGCCTTCCGCAAGGCTGCAGGTAGCACTAAGTCAGGGCAATCACAGCATACTTGTCGGTTTGGACACCGGCTATTCTCTGTTTAAACATTTCAAATAAACGAAAAATGTTTTACCTTCTTCCCGACGGTATGTAAGGTTATGTGTTGCCCGGCACACTCACGGCCTTCCGCAAGGCTGCAGGTAGCGCGAAGTCAGGGCAATCACAGCGTTATTGTCGGTTTGGACACGGGCTATTCTTTGTTTCATCATTTCAAATAAACGAAAAATGATTTAACTTCTTCCCGACGGTATATAAGGTTATGTGTTGCCCGGCACACTCACGGCCTTCCGCAAGGCTGCAGGTAGCGTGAAGTCAGGGCAATCACAGCGTTCTTGTCGGTTTGGACACCGGCTATTCTTTGTTTAATCATTTCAAATAAACTAAAAATGTTTTAACTTCTTCCCGACAGTATATAAGGTTATGTGTTGCCCGGCACACTCACGGCCTTCCGCAAGGCTGCAGGTAGCGCGACGTCAGGGCAATCACAGCGTTCTTGTCGGTTTGGACACCGGCTATTCTCTGTTTCATCATTTCAAATAAACGAAAAATGTTTTAACTTCTTCCCGACGGTATATAAGGTTATGTGTTGCCCGGCACACTCACGGCCTTCCGCAAGGCTGCAGGTAGCGCGAAGTCAGGGCAATCACAGCGTTCTCGTCTGTTTGGACACTGGCAATTCTTTGTTTAATCATTTCAAATAAACGAAAAATCTTTTAACTTCTTCCCGACGGTATATAAGGTTATGTGTTGCCCGGCACACTCACGGCCTTCCGCAAGGCTGCAGGTAGCGCGAAGTCAGGGCAATCACAGCGTTCTTGTCGGTTTGGACACCGGCTATTCTTTGTTTAATCATTTCAAATAAACGAAAAATGTTTTAACTTCTTCCCGACGGTATATAAGGTTATGTGTTGCCCGGCACACTCACGGCCTTCCGCAAGGCTGCAGGTAGCGCGAAGTCTGGGCAATCACAGCGTTCTTGTCGGTTTGGACACCGGCTATTCTTTGTTTAATCATTTCAAATAAACGAAAAATGTTTTAACTTCTTCCCTACGGTATATAAGGTTATGTGTTGCCCGGCACACTCACGGCCTTCCGCAAGGCTGCAGGTAGCGCGAAGTCAGGGCAATCACAGCATTCTTGTCGGTTTGGGCACCGGCAATTCTTTGTTTAATCATTTCAAATAAACGAAAAATGTTTTAACTTCTTCCCGACGGTATATAAGGTTATGTGTTGCCCGGCACACTCACGGCCTTCCGCAAGGCTGCAGGTAGCGCGAAGTCAGGGAAATCACAGCGTTCTTGTCGGTTTGGACACCGGCTGTTCTCTGTTTCATCATTTCAAATAAACGAAAAATGTTTTAACTTCTTCCCGACGGTATATAAGGTTATGTGTTGCCCGGCACTCTCGCGGCCTTCCGCAAGGCTGCAGGTAGCGTGAAGTCTGGGCAATCACAGCGTTCTTGTCGGTTTGGACACCGGCTATTCTTTGTTTAATCATTTCAAGTAAACGAAAAATGTTTTAACTTCTTCCCGACGGTGTATATGGTTATGTGTTGCCCGGCACACTCACAGCTTTCCGCAAGGCTGCAGGTAGCGCGACGTCAGGGCAATCACAGCGTTCTTGTCGGTTTGGACACCGGCTATTCTCTGTTTCATCATTTCAAATAAACTAAAAATGTTTTAACTTCTTCCCGACGGTATATAAGGTTATGTGTTGCCCGGCACACTCACGGCCTTCCGCAAGGCTGCAGGTAGCGCGAAGTCAGGGCAATCACAGCGTTCTTGTCTGTTTGGACACCGGCTATTCTTTGTTTAATCATTTCAAATAAACGAAAAATATTTTAGCTTCTTCCCGACGGTATATATGGTTATGTGTTGCCCGGCACACTCACGGCCTTCCGCAAGGCTGCAGGTAGCGTGACGTCAGGGCAATCACAGCGTTCTTGTCGGTTTGGACACCGGCTATTCTCTGTTTCATCATTTCAAATAAACTAAAAATGTTTTAACTTCTTCCCGACGGTATATAAGGTTATGTGTTGCCCGGCACACTCACGGCCTTCCGCAAGGCTGCAGGTAGCGCGAAGTCAGGGCAATCACAGCGTTCTTGTCTGTTTGGACACCGGCTATTCTTTGTTTAATCATTTCAAATAAACGAAAAATATTTTACCTTCTTCCCGACGGTATATATGGTTATGTGTTGCCCGGCACACTCATGGCCTTCCGCAAGGCTGCAGGTAGCGCGACGTCAGGGCAATCACAGCGTTCTTGTCGGTTTGGACACCGGCTATTCTCTGTTTCATCATTTCAAATAAACGAAAAATGTTTTAACTTCTTCCCGACGGTGTATATGGTTATGTGTTGCCCGGCACACTCACGGCCTTCCGCATGGCTGCAGGTAGCGCGACGTCAGGGCAATCACAGCGTTCTTGTCGGTTTGGACACCGGCTATTCTCTGTTTCATCATTTCAAATAAACTAAAGATGTTTTAACTTCTTCCCGGCGGTATATATGGTTATGTGTTGCCCGGCACACTCACGGCCTTCCGCGAGGCTGCAGGTAGCGCGAAGTCAGGGCAATCACAGCGTTCTTGTCTGTCTCGATACCGGCTATTCTTTGTTTATTCATTTCAAATAAACGAAAAATATTTTAGCTTCTTCCCGACGGTATATATGGTTATGTGTTGCCCGGCACACTCACGGCCTTCCGCAAGGCTGCAGGTAGCGCGACGTCAGGGCAATCACAGCGTTCTTGTCGGTTTGGACACCGGCTATTCTCTGTTTCATCATTTCAAATAAACGAAAAATGTTTTAACTTCTTCCCGACGTTATATATGGTTACGTGTTGCCCGGCACACTC
This sequence comes from Dermacentor andersoni, assembly GCF_023375885.2. NCBI lineage: Eukaryota > Metazoa > Arthropoda > Arachnida > Ixodida > Ixodidae > Dermacentor > Dermacentor andersoni. The sequence continues at coordinate 4,425,906 of NC_092817.1, read as the reverse complement.
ACGGCCTTCCGCAAGGCTGCAGGTAGCGCGAAGTCAGGGCAATCACAGCGTTCTTGTCGGTTTGGACACCGGCTATTCTTTGTTTATTCATTTCAAATAAACGAAAAATGTTTTAACTGCTTGCCGACGGTATATAAGGTTATGTGTTGCCCGGCACACTCACGGCCTTCCGCAAGGCTGCAGGTAGCGCGAAGTCAGGGCAATCACAGCGTTCTTGTCGGTTTGGACACCGGCTATTCTCTGTTTAATCATTTCAAATAAACGAAAAATGTTTTAACTTCTTCCCGACGGTATATAAGGTTATGTGTTGCCCGGCACACTCACGGCCTTCCGCAAGGCTGCAGGTAGCGCGACGTCAGGGCAATCACAGCGTTCTTGTCGGTTTGGACACCGGCTATTCTCTGTTTCATCATTTCAAATAAACTAAAAATGTTTTAACTTCTTCCCGACGGTATATAAGGTTATGTGTTGCCCGGCACACTCACGGCCTTCCGCAAGGCTGCAGGTAGCGCGAAGTCAGGGCAATCACAGCGTTCTTGTCTGTTTGGACACCGGCTATTCTTTGTTTAATCATTTCAAATAAACGAAAAATATTTTAGCTTCTTCCCGACGGTATATATGGTTATGTGTTGCCCGGCACACTCACGGCCTTCCGCAAGGCTGCAGGTAGCGCGAAGTCAGGGCAATCACAGCGTTCTTGTCTGTCTCGATACCGGCTATTCTTTGTTTATTCATTTCAAATAAACGAAAAATGTTTTAACTTCTTCCCGACGTTATATATGGTTACGTGTTGCCAGGCACACTCACGGCCTTCCGCAAGGCTGCAGGTAGCGCGAAGTCAGGGCAATCAAAGCGTTCTTGTCGGTTTGGACACCGGCTATTCTTTGTTTATTCATTTCAAATAAACGAAAAATGTTTTAACTGCTTGCCGACGGTATATAAGGTTGTGTTGCCCGGCACACTCACGGCCTTCCGCAAGGCTGCAGGTAGCGCGAAGTCAGGGCAATCACAGCATTCTTGTCGGTTTGGACAGCGGCTATTCTCTGTTTCATCATTTCAAATAAACGAAAAATGTTTTAACTTCTTCCCGACGGTATATAAGGTTACGTGTTGCCCGGCACACTCACGGCCTTCCGCAAGGCTGCAGGTAGCGCGAAGTCAGGGCAATCACAGCGTTCTTGTCTGTTTGGATACCGGCTATTCTTTGTTTAATCATTTCAAATAAACGAAAAATGTTTTAACTTCTTCCCGACGGTATCTAAGGTTATGTGCTGCCTGGCACACTCACGGCCTTCCGCAAGGCTGCAGGTAGCGCGAAGTCAGGGCAATCACAGCGTTCTTGTCGGTTTGGACACCGGCTATTCTTTGTTTAATCATTTCAAATAAACGAAAAATGTTTTAACTTCTTCCCGACGGTATATAAGGTTATGTGTTGCCCGGCACACTCACGGCCTTCCGCAAGGCTGCAGGTAGCGCGAAGTCTGGGCAATCACAGCGTTCTTGCCGGTTTGGACACCGGCTATTCTTTGTTTAATCATTTCAAATAAACGAAAAATGTTTTAACTTCTTCCCGACGGTATATAAGGTTATGTGTTGCCCGGCACACTCACGGCCTTCTGCAAGGCTGCAGGTAGCGCGAAGTCAGGGCAATCACAGCATTCTTGTCGGTTTGGACACCGGCAATTCTTTGTTTAATCATTTCAAATAAACGAATAATGTTTTAACTTCTTCCCGACGGTATATAAGGTTATGTGTTGCCCGGCACACTCACGGCCTTCCGCAAGGCTGCAGGTAGCGCGAAGTCAGGGCAGTCACAGCGTTCTTGTCGGTTTGGACACGGGCTATTCTCTGTTTCATCATTTCAAATAAACGAAAAATGTTTTAACTTCTTCCCGACGGTATATAAGGTTATGTGTTGCCCGGCACATTCACGGCCTTCCGCAAGGCTGCAGGTAGCGCGAAGTCAGGGCAATCACAGCATTCTTGTTGGTTTGGACACCAGCTATTCTCTGTTTCATCATTTAAAATAAACAAAACATAGTTGTAACTATATAAAGAAGCATTGTATGTGTATATAAAAGTAAATACTTCACAGTTCAGAGCTTTCTCCGTCTGCTCGTCTTTTTCGTCCTTCGGGATCACAGGTGTGTTAATAAGCACGCTGTTTAAACAGAGATCAATGATTCACTTTTATATTGGCGTGCGGTGCACATGCTGCATTATGCCCCGTCACTGTAACTTTTCCGATGTGCTGGGTCGCAGATTCTTTTACACGCCTTCTCTGCATTGTCTCCTTGACGCAAGCGCTGTTGAAAGAAACGACTAACAAATGCACGCATGCGTGTGACGTGCCTGCATTACATTCGATTTGCAGCGACTCCTTCCTGGGCAAGGTTCTTCGGCTGGACGTGAGGAGACGCCAGCACTACGCGGTGCCTGCTGACAATCCGTTTGTTGGCCTCGGACCGTCGCTGCTGACCGAGGTTTACGCATACGGTTTCCGGAATCCGTGGAGGTGCACTATTTACTCAACGGACGAGGGGCACGGTACGCGCGACTGTTTCGTGTGGAAGCCACACACGCTACGTTGAACGATGCAAACACAGTTGTGCGGACACTTCGAATGATGTTTTATATGAATGACGTCTTTTACAAAGAGGTGTTCCAACTAATGTCAGACAGGACACTGGTCGTGTGCATTGAGCCCGTAATAACAGACAGACCTCGAACGTACCGGAATCTTGGAGGAACGCTAACATAATCCTAATCCATAAGAAAGGGGACGCCAAAGACTTGAAAAATTATAGACCGATCAGCTTACTGTCCGTTGCTAAACAGAGTATTTACTAAGGTTGTTACGTTTTGCGCCAGGCGTGCCGAAAGGATCAGACAAGTTCCGGGTGAACGACGTTTATTAACCCATGCCTGTGGGTTGAGGCTCGGCAAGAGAGACAGCCGCTAGCAAGGGGCACTCTGCTTTTAACACTTAGTGGCGCATGCGCACTTCGCAGAGTGCTCTTATCAAGATGAGCTCCAGCCGACACAACAGAGGTAATCGCAAATAGAATCAGGAACCCCTTAGACTTCCGTCAACCAAAGGACCAGGCAGGATTCCGTAAAGGCTACTCAACAATAGACCATATTCACACGATCGATCAGGTGATAGAAAATTGTGCGGAATATAAGCAACCTTTATATATAGCGTTCATTGATTACGAGAAAGCATTTGATTCAGTCGAAACCTCAGCAGTCATGGAGGCATTGCGTAATCAGGGTGTAGACGAGCCGTATGTAAAAATACTGAAAGATATCAATAGCGGCTCCACAGCCACCGTAGTCTTTCATAAAGAAAGCAACAAAATCCCAATAAAGAAAGGCGTCAGGCAGGTAGATACGATCTCTCCAATGCTATTCACAGCATGTTTACAGGAGGTATTCAGAGACCTGGAGTGGGAAGAATTGGGGATAAAAGTTGATGGAGAATACCTTAGCAACTTGAGATTCGCTGATGATATTGCCTTGCTTAGTAACTAAGGAGACCAATTACAATGCATGCTCACTGACCTGGAGAGGCAAAGCAGAAGGGTGGGTCTGAAAATTAATCTGCAGAAAACTAAAATAATGTTTAAAAGTCTCGGAAGAGAACAGCAGTTTACGATAGGTAGCGAGGCACTGGAAGTGGTAAGGGAATACATCTACTTAGGGCAGGTAGTGACCACGGATTCAGATCATGAGACTGAAATAACCAGAAGAATAAGAATGGGCTGGGGGGCGTTTGGCAGACATTCTGAAATCATGAACAGCAGGTTGTCACTATCCCTTAAGAGAAAAGTGTATGGGGCAGAAACCTGGAGGCTTACGAAAAGGGTTCTGCTGAAATTGAGGACGACGCAACGAGCTATGGGAAGAAGAATGATGGTTGTAACTTTAAGGATTAAGAAAAGAGCAGATTGGGTGAGGGAACAAACGCGGGTAAATGACATCTTAGTTGAAATCAAGAAAAAGAAATGGGCATGGGCCGGACATGTAATGAGGAGGGAAGATAACCGATGGTCATTAAGGGTTACGGACTGGATTCCAAGGGAAGGGAAGCGTAGCAGGGGGCGGCAGAAAGTTAGGTGGGCGGATGAGATTAAGAAGTTTGCAGGGAGAACATGGCCACAATTAGTACATGACCGGGGTAGTTGGAGAAGTATGGGAGAGGCCTTTGCCCTGCAGTGGGCGTGACCAGGCTGATGATGATGATGATGAATAGACAGCTTTAGTATAGCGTTTGTCCTCTTACGTACGTGAAACGTTATCAGCTTTGCGGGACGTTACGTTGCGCGTCCTTTCAAGACCTTTAGTTGACCGTACGGCGTACGGGAACGCAAACCTAAGGAAGACGTTATAAAATAGGGCACCATCATTTTGTTGCTATTCCGACGCGTCTCGTTAGGCGTACGGGCGCCGGAATCGCGAACGATCTCAAAAATTGGACGCGTTAATCGCCCATAGCCAACGTTTCAGGTGAGCGTAGAGTAAGTGAAAGCTCATTACAAACGTTACTGGCGATCAACGCGAGTCAGAGCGCAGCCATCACGAGAGTTCACGCTGAAGCTGGAGCCATGGGTGCCGCCATGTTCGACAACGCTATGTCTTAGCTGCGTAAACATTCCAACTTTAAACTCGCCAAACAACGTACGTTATCACAGCGCACGTAAGCAGCAGAAGCCCAATAACGTTCAGAGCGTGCGCAGTGATGACAACGCTATTTCTTTAAGTACGTAATGCGTTTACGTTTAGTTGCAAACGCTAAACTGAAACTGTCTAATAAACGCGATCAGACCAGGTGCGGCTGCTGTGCGGAGACACGGGGGTCGAGCAGCCACACGGGCCCGAGGAGGAGGAGGTGTACCTGGTGGAGGCCGGCAAGCGTCACGGCTGGCACCAGGGGGCTCGCTGCTCCGAAACATGCCACCGTCCGGCCAAAGGTGCGCGATGCTCAATTCTCTCCGTGTGGCGCCCTGCCGTCGTTACGTGGCTCAGCTGTGTCGGAACTTGTCCGGGTGTCGAGACGAAACTTTCTTCATTGCGATTTTGGTTTCGGTTCTCGCAAAACTGTTCAGTTCTGCTTCGACGGGAAGCAAAAAGTATCAGTTCCAACCGGTTCGAGTTAATTCGCATAAGCGTAGAATGATAACTGGAAATGGCACAAATTTATTGTGTACAAAAGCTCGATGCCGCTGCTAAGCTGCACTAAAGATTACGCTGTTGTTTGTCCTTCAGGCTCCACGTAGTTACAAAAGAATTTCGTACATCCAACACCAATGTTGGATTCTAGTGAAGCAAAGTTGAATTGAAAGTGAGAGAGTTGAGAGAATTTATTGGAGGGAACGCAGATAGTCGTCTAGCCTTCCCTCAGGGAGAGAAAGATAGGGATGAGGACAGGCACTTCGTGTTTTAAGGGTTCGTTCGCGCCTTGAATCTAGGCCTGGTTTAGAGACTTGATGGCTGGCTTTATTTAGATATCCGTTCAATGGTCCAGTAACACTTTTTCTCTGAACCGCCTGTTGCAGTACCGGATCCAGTGCCTCGTTTTAAGGGGTGGTTGCTGCAAGTGTGACCGGGGCGGGGCTGTCGTCTCTATTTTGTTTCAGGCAGTTACTGTTATCGCAAGACTCCCACCATAGCGTAAGTACTGTTAACATTAATTTGTTCGAATCGGTTTTCCCGCAAGTACTTTCGGGAATTAATACATTGCGGGCAGTAGCGTAGCGTAGCCAGGAATATCGTTTGCGGGGGGAGGGAGCTCACGTTGAAGCTCGGCCTCTTCCTTCGGAAGGTTGTCGAGGGATCAAATACATGAATAATAACTGCGTTGCCATCGTCAAATATACTGCAAACAAATTTGAACGCTGCGCAATGTGAAGATAAGGAAAATGTGTATTTTTTTTTATGAAACAATATACTCGTATGTCCCCAAAATTGTGCCATAAATAACCGACATCAATCCTTGCATCTTTTTTGTCTATTTAATAAGTAAGGAAAATATCACACGAACTTTAGAACTATATATCAGTTCGAAACCAGCAAAACAGTGCATGCCGCTCATATGAAAAATGCAAAGGCCATGAAATGAACAAGTTGAGGACAAATATTTTAGTGAAACTTTATGATTCAAGAACCTCGTATACATTTTGTACAAATGCAACGGCCAGGGAAAAATCTCAATGACGCTGTTCTTTGTTCCAATGTATGGCGCAGGAGCAGCTGTCACCGGTCATGCAATGTGAGTCATTGCATCGAAATTATAGTCTCAACAGAGAGCACATGTGAAAAGCCGGAGTTTTGCAAAATATACGAGGGCGAGTCAAGTAAAAGTGAGCCAATGCGAATATATGACAAACGGCGTACTTTATTTAAAACTAGTCTCCATGACCATTTAGACATTTGTCCCAGTGACTAACAAGTCGCGTGATTCCTGTCTGATAGAAATCCTGGGGTTGCTGCTTCAAAAACTACCTAACTGACTCTTTCGCGTCATCATCCGACACGAATCTGGATCCCTTGAGCTGTTTTCTTTAATTGCCCGAAAATGTGGCAGTCGGAAGGCGACAGGTCTGGGCTGTGTCTAGGAAGATTAATACATCGCCTCCCTGTGCACTCTATCTTAAGTCCAGAAGAATTATGTCTACAGAAGACATGAAACTAAGGGGCTTTTGCTTAACACTATATGTTCACATCCGCCAATTGATGAGCAAGTGTTCCACTTTTCTAACTTTTCAATGACACTTGCTCCTCTGTGTTTGTATCCAGAGAGCGCACGTGATTTTGACTTTCCCATCAGGGACATTACATAAATATACCATGTTAAGATGACTGCCCAGAGCACATAAGAATTTTCATCTTGGTGTGACATACCGTATTTTGATTTTGTTGACATTTAGTCAAATGGTACATCCAATACACCCACATTCTAGTTTTCTTGTCCAAATTGCATGGCAATGTATTTTGATTCTTTGGCGTTCGCTCTTCTGCACTACGTGAAGTCGCGCTGGGCTGGCTCTTTGACATCCTTGTGTCCTTCCAGCTGCCTTCTTACGTTATATTAAGTGGGTGCCTGAAAAATATCGTGTGCTAAAGTCAACACGAGAACATGGTGTAAAACAACATCAAGACAGCCAAGGTCATGGCATTAAAAGGTAGTCTTAGCTCTTAGTCTTCCTACTGAAATGCATGCGAAACATCTAAATGACTGCAACACTCAACTGCTAAACTAACTTCAATTTTTAGACATAAACAAAAAAGAACTAACCGACAGTTCATCCTCGTTCAGCACCAATGTTAATGTTCTCCTGCTAATAAATAGAATATTGGCCATTGCGAGATGTCGTAGGTCTTTCATTAGTCTGGTGTGTCGCAAACACCACTTGCGACACATCCTTAGCACGTGCCCAGTGTGCCCTCTGCACCGTCTCTGGTTGTGCCACTGCTCAAGCCATAATTTGAGGATCGTATCTGCAAACATGATACTCTCAGTAGGGATGAAAATATGGCCCTCCAGTTCAATGAATATGACTGGATGAATCTATAAGAATGGGCAACAAGGGTTGTTATGGCAAGCTTACCCACATTTCAATAATAACAAGAAAGTTCACTGCGGCCTGCACCGACGAGCACCCCGCCATGACCTCCCAAGGGCTGACACCGGGTCAGAAACGCCAGCTGGTTTGTACAAGCCAGCCTGACTGCAAGCGACAAGACACTGGTGAATCTGAAGACGAATCAACTATCATCGAGGACGACAACGTGGCGAACCCTTCAGACCTAGACATGGACGAGGGTGGTTTCCGAATTGTGCGCCATCGTAAAGAAAGGGCGGAAGGCATTCCAGTGTTAATCACTGCAGCATCCGAAAGAGATGATTTAAGGCAAGTAAACGCCATTGTACTGTATTCTGAGATTGAAACGATTCTCGGTGGAGCACCAGTGAAGAGCCACTTCACAACACAGGGAGCATTGCTCTTAGATGTAGAGACAGAAGGACAAGCCAACGTCCTTCCAGAGACAAAGAATATCGGCGGCATAGTCATATCTGCCCGTGTCTCACACAGTTATATGAAAAACACGTGCATTCTTAGAGCCCCTAAATGGTACTCGGATGAAGAGCTGCTCACCTACCTGAGACCTTAGGGAGTATTCCATGCAAGAAGAATCATCCGTCGGGTCCAAACATCGTCATCTGAATGGGAGTCAAGGCGCACTAACTCGGTGGTTCTCACATTTGCTCCAAATTCTGAACGCCCGGAGAAGACCAACCTTGGTTTCACCAGACACGAGCTTGTCGACTACATGGAGACACCACCACGCTGTGTTAAGTGTCAGCGCTTCGGACATATCGCTAAGTACTGTCGTCGGGAACAGAGGTGCAAGCGCTGTGGGGGACCTCATGACTTTAAGACGTGTGCAAGTAAAGACAACTTTGTGTGTGCAAATTGCGGCGGTGACCATCCTGCTAGCTACGGTCGATGTCCTGCGCGGACAGCTGCTCAGCGCAGAAATAAGTTGTTTGTTCTGGGTCCAAAGAGTGCAAGCGCACCATAGAACACGAAGAAGACGTCCAGAGCGCCACAACTAACTGGTTTGGAAACAGAGTACGCATCTCATTTCCCGCGTCTCACACCGATAAATGAAGTTATTGAGCCAACGCAAACGGTCACAGCCGCTGAGAAACCTGTCCGAAAAGAGTCCAAAAAAGGCACCTATGCGGCCGCAGTAAACTGACCTCAAGTACCACTTGGAAACAGTCAGCAGGAAAACTGCCAGCATGTGATACGCGCTTTGTTCACGGCACTACGTTCCCACGTCGCGAAGATGCCCGCTAGTTCAACGAAGGATATGCTGGAAGCTGTGCTGGCTTTTGAGTCAGTAATACTCTGCTCTACTTCCACATACCCTCAGTAGCATAATGGCAATTTCTCGCCCACTTGGTCCATTCCGTTGTCCAAAAGTGCCCTTAATAATGCAATGGAACTGCGCCGGTATTCTACAGCGTCTTTCTGAACTCAGCCTTTTCCTTCGAGACATACCTATACCAATTCTAGCCCTCTCGGAGGCCGGTCTCCCAAATGGAAGGACGATCCCAGGGTACATCAGACATGGAAATCCGAGTATACCGTCATTTGCAAATGGGAGTGCGATGATATACATCATGCGAGAAATACCTCACGTCACCTTGCCAGTGCAAGACCTTTGTTCTACCTTCTTGGAAGTCGCCGCTGTGCAAGTGTGCCTAGGAAAACGAAAACTCAGTTTGGTGTCGGTGTATATAAGTCCGCGCAGGAAGGTCTCCATGGAGGAGTTTGTAAAGGACCTTTGGATTCGTTGCCCCTCTCGTAGAATAATCTGTGGCGAATTTAACGCACATCATTCGCTTTGGGGAGATAAGACTGCAGATTCCCGAGGCAAGGAACTTGTCGCAGCCGCGGATGCTGCTGACTTATGTATCGCGAACGATGGCAAACAGACTTTCTTCAGACCACCAGATTCATGGAGTGCCATAGACCTCGTGATCCATTCTACAGACCTTGTCGTATCGTCACCAACGGCCCCAGACAGGATGGGCAGTGACCACTTTCCGATCTTCACCAACATCACCGGATTTCACACTGCTGGGTGACAATTCTGCGCTGTGACACGCTGGGACACATACAGAGAAGCGTTGGATGAATCCCCTGGTGAGCTGTTCGCAGATATGCTGCTGAGCAAAAGAGTGGCTACCTCAATGTTGAAACTGCCAGATCATTTTCTTACTCCTGATTTGAAACTAAAGAACCTCTGCGCAGCGCGTAGGAGAGCGGAGCGAAAACTAATGAGAAAAAGGGGAAATCCATTTGCGAAAACTGAATACAACAGGATAAACGCTGTCATCTGTCGTCACACAAAAAGGTTAAGACGAGTTCAATGGGCTGCTTTCTGTGAGAGTTTATCGGCGTTTACTCCCATGACAAGGATATGGGGAGTAATGAATAGCCTATCCGGAAAGATTCGCCTACACAGGCCATTCGAAGCACTTGCTTTAAAGCAAGGAAAAGATTTGCAAACCCTTGCAGAAGGTTTCGCAGACGTATATACATCTGGCAGATCAGCAGGAGTATTGAACCCTCTGTTGCCTGAAGCATTCCATACCATGGATACGCCGTTCACCTTTCGTGAGTTGGATTTGGCGCTTAGCAAATTAAGAAGACGCTGTGCTGTGGGTCCCGATTTCATCAACAATCAGATGCTGACAAATCTGCCATATGAACGAAAATATGCCCTTCTGGACATATTTAATCACGTCTGGAGCACAGGAGAGATCCCAGAAGCGTGGAAGACAGCATGGGTGGTGCCAGTGCTCAAGTCCGGAAAGGATCCTGCAAACCTCACCTCATATCGGCCAGTATCGCTAAAATCATGTGTATCAAAGTTGATGAAAAGACTAATATGTACGAGGTTAACATGGTATCTTGAGCAAGGAAATAGACTGTCATCATGTATGACCGGATTTCGTCCACGGTTGAGTGCCCAGGACAGTGTCTTGGATCTACTAAGCCATATCGAGCACCGTCGCGTAGACGGCCTTTCCATACAGGCATCATCAACGGACTCCAAGCCATGGGCGTCTCGGGAAATGCTCTTCGATTCGTCCATGAATTTCTCAGTGATCGACGTGTTCAAGTTAAGCTCGGAAGTATAATGAGTGACAAGCGACGAATTTCCCTCGGCATCCCACAAGGAAGTGTCCTATCTCCCTTGCTTTTTAACGTTGCCATGGCCAGCCTTCCAGATGCCCTGAAAGTAGGTCGGACGGCAGTTAAAATGCCCATCTACGCAGATGACATCTGCATTTGGATCTAGGGGTACCAACACAAACGTTTGGCCCGGATAGCCCAGGCCGCAATCTCCACTATCGATCGCCACTTATCAACGCTTGGCCTATCTCTATCAGCAGAAACATTTGCCTTCATGCTTGTCCCGGGAGTGAGACGCAAGTCAACACGTCTGACGCTGAATATTAGAGGGCATGCAATTCTTCGTGCAACTCATGTTCGATTCCTGGGCGTCACCATCGACAACAAGCTACTATGGCGTCGTGCGGTCGAAAGTGTTGTGGCTGCATCAGTGCAAAGAGTCAACGCACTTCGTCGATTGGCAGGTGTACGTTGGGGAAACAATCCTATATCTATGCTTAAACTGAACGCTGCACTGATAACAAGCCGCATTCTCTATCAGCTCCCTCTGATATCACCGTCATCGAGTCGATTCGAGCGCTTGGAGGCAGTGCACAGAAAGGGACTTCGCTTGGCGATGGGAGTTCCAACGGCGGCTTCAAACAAGAAAGTCAATAATGAGGCAGAGTCTCTTCCTCTCCGCCTCTTGGCATCTCAGACCTTGCTGACGCAGCTGGGCGAGTCACACGCAGGCACGGCGCTTCCCCGGCGGCTAAGAGCAAGAACTCGCTCACATTTCCATGCGGCGCTGAACACGTTCCGATTTTTAGGATTGGAATGGCCTAAACGAAGTCGCCTTGACCCGCCATGGTCTTTTTCGGACGTTACCTGCAGCCTCAATGTACCCTACCTACCGACGAAACGCACCATTTCAACTGCCGAAGCAAAGTTTATTGTGCTGGACCACTTGAGCCCTGTGTTTCAAAGCCATCTACAAGTGTACACAGACGGTTCGGTGTGCGCACAAACAGATAGCTGTGCAGCGGCATTCTGCATACCATCCCTTGATGTGTCATGGTCTGGCCGACTGGTTCGCGTAGTTTCCTCTACAACAGTAGAAAGCGCCGCAATCACCGCGGCTTTGCGGAAACTGCGGGCTTTTTCTGCACGAGATGTCGTGGTGCTGACGGATTCCAAGTCAGCATTACAGAGATTACATCGGGGCCTACCTCTAGAGAAATTTACAAGGCAGTCTCTGGCACTGATTGACGACCTAACGAGCAAAGGATTTAACATAAGGTTTCAGTTGATTCCATCACACGTAGGAATTGATGGAAACGAGGAAGCTGACGCCCTTGCACGCCTAGCGCTGACATGTGTCCCAAAAGTGAAAGCCCCAATAGCTTTTCAAAACTCTAAGGGTGCAATCCGCCTTCACTTTAGAGAGATGCACAAGAATGGACACGAATCCTGTGTGACTCATGGATTTACACGCGAACAAGCGACGCTTTTATACCGCATCAGGACCGACTCCGCGTACACCCCAGCTTGGTTATTCAAGACTGGGCTTCGCGCTTCCCCACTCTATGTTTTCTGTGGTGACATTGGCGACATCGAACATTTCATTTGGCTATGCCCGCAGTTTGACACAGAAAGAAAAGCGATGGTCGACAACCTACAAAAGAGCGGTCTCACGCACAGGACCTTTGAAGACGCCGTTTTTCCCGGAGGGCCCGCAGCATACAGGAAGAGAGCGCAACGACTGCTGATAGCCTTCCTGCGAGACACGGGGCTCATCGACACCTGGTGACACACCCCTGATCTCAACTCGAAGGAGGATCAGGCGGAACAATTGCCGGCTATGTATGCCAGGCTAACCCCGCCTGCTTCAACATCACCACCACCACCACCACCTATTTTCATTTATGAGGTGCGCAATGGAGTTCATTTTTGACAGACTCGACTACTGCTGCAGTGTGAAATCTAGCATTCTACATTCTTGAAGACATGTAAAAATTGGAGTTAGACCGCAGTGATTAGTTTATTAGACCAACTCTTAGTTTTGTGTACAACAGACGACTGGTAACAGGGAAATAAAGCAACGCTTTGGTACTTTATTTCTCTACTAAAAATATTAAAGCAATAAACACATATTGATCTGCCATGCAGTAGCAAGATGCACACATTACCAAGGGGTGTACGGTAGCGCGATTAAAAGACGGGACAAAACACACAGGGACACATACAGCGCTAACTTCCAACAATGTTTATTATCGAAAACGAGGTCGTACTTATACACTCAGGCAACATGAGTCACAGCCACGTTGGCTATGACTCATGTCCTAACACTAATGCCCAACACTAATGTGCCTCGAGGTTCATTAGCCTAGTGGAATTGCAAGCTTTGAAGCGGGCTGTTGGTTTAAGCCGTTGATAGCGTTTTACGTGTACTTTGGGCCGCTTACAATCATCATCATCAGCCTGGCTACGCCCACTGCAGGTCAAAGGCCTCTCCCATACTTCTCCAACTACTCCGGCCATCTGCTAATTGTGGCCATGTTGTCCCTTCGAACTTCTTAATCTCATCCGCCCACCTAACTTTCTACCGCCCCCTGCTACGTTTCCCTTCTCTTGGAATCCAGTCCGTAACCCTTAATGACCATCCGCAATATTTCCTCCTCGTTACATGCCCTGCACATGCCCATTTCTTTTTCCTGATTTCTACTACGATGTCATTAACTCGCGTTTGTTGCCTGACCCAATATGCTCTCTTCTTATCCTCCTTAACGTTACACCCATCATTCTTCTTTCCATAGCTGGTTGTGTCGTCCTCAATTTAGGTAGAACCATTTTCGTGAGCCTCCAGGTTTCTGCCCCGTAGGCGACTACTGGTAAGACACAGCTGTTATACACTTTTCTCTTGAGGGATAATGACAACCTGCTGTTCATGATCTGAAAATGCCTGCCAAACGCACCCCAGCCCGTTCTTATTCTTCCGATTATTTCAGTCTCATGATACGAATCCGCGGTCACTATCTGCCCTAAGTAGATGTATTCCCTTATAATAATAATAATAACTTTATTTGCATCCGAAATGCACGATGCCGGAGGCCTACAGAAAAAGCTGTCGCATTGCAGCTTGACAAGGCCGCAGGCCCCCGCACTGGCAACTTCAATTATAAAATATATGTAAGTTATGATCAGCACTCACTGAAATCCATACATACAAAAAGATAAACCTCATTCCATATTCAGACATGGTTATACAAATTATGGTATACAATTTGAAGTTATACAATTATGAAGTGCAAACATTCAGCTTTCAAGACACTGTTTATCCATACAAGAACGCCACCAGAGACCAACGCACACAAAATGAACCGCAGAAAGCGCAGATAACTCCGCAGTAAAAGTGCAGCAAAATTATACACTAACTATACTATTTTTTTCTCCCTTTTTGTTTTCTTCTACGCACTAAAGTATTTTCGGAGGTCCGCAAAAGGAATTTTGTCAGGCTCTATATTTTGTTTCTGTGGCGTATTCAATAACCTTGGCAGCCGGTTTTTCAACATTTGTAAGCCATATGTTGTCCTACAAGTATCTATTGCCCATGTTTCAGAATTTCGCGTATTATATGTAGCAGAGTGATATTTCAACTTCGCTAACTGACGCAAGAAACAAGTATTATTTTTTATCTCTTGTTTATATCGCTTGTACAGGCAATAATCATAAATATTTGTTACTGGCATTATGTTGTAGCTGCGAAATAAGGGCTCAGATGGATGGTACCTAGGTACATCTGCAATAACTCGAAGAAACTTTTTTTGCAAAACATGGATTTTTTGCAGATTGGTTTGCGTCGTAGAGGCCCAAACTAGGTGACAATAATTAAGTCTGGAACAAAATAAAGTATTGTAAATTAGTATCATTACACTGCGTGGTAGTATGCTTGCGTTCCGATATATGAGGCCGATTTGGCCGATATATATGGCCGATATATATGAGGCCGATATCACTTCCAGTGCCTCGATACCTATCGTAAACTTCTGTTCTCTTCCGAGACTGTTAAACATTACTTTAGTTTTCTTCAGTTTAATTTTTAGACCCACCCTTCTGTTTTGCCTGTCCAGGTCCTTGAGCATGCATTGCGATTGTTCCTCTGAGTTACTAAGTAAGGCAATATCATCAGCGAATCGCAAGTTACTTTTATTTATTTCCAATACTGTGAGCCCTGCCGGGCTGTTATAGGGTGGGAATACAGAGCACAAAATTCACGCAAATAACGCTTTCAAATTGTCTTCAAAAGAGTCAACCATGTTATTGCCGGGAAATGCAGACGAATTCATGTTATTCCACTCAACAATTGTCTTGACAATGAAAGAGTGCTTAAAGACATCAACTCTTGGCACGTAAGGCATTATAGTGTAATTGTGATTAGTTCGAGGTGAAACCCTTCCAGGAGGCTTCAAAAACACACTGAAATTCAGGTTCAGCTTATTGTTATAGGTTGATATAAAATCTTAAGGCGTGCGATTTCCCTGCGCACAGCCAACGTAGTGATAGCCCCGACGAGCATGGAGGTTACTGAATGCGTTTTGTCGTAATCAGAAAACAGAAACCTAAACGCCATTCGCTGAATGCACTCTAATTTATTTATTTTATTTTATTTATTTATTGATATTGCAATCCCCACCGGGATATAAGCAGGGTGGGTTACAATACATGAGAGAAAATACAACATAATGGCAAACGAAATATATGTACATGCCTAGGTCACAGTCAAGAAAGAATAAAAGAAAAATTAAGCAAAACATTTATCAAATGTGCAAATGAAATAGACGAACACTCAACGCATAAATCATATAGACAGTCACTATAATATAACCAATTATGTTTCAGCCATCAAGAAGGGATGCGAAAGCTGACAAAGAGTCTGCTTGAACGATACAGCTGCTGAGATTATTCCAGTCTCTGGCTGTTCGTGGAAAAAATGAATACTTGAAAGAGTCATTATGAGAACGAAAAGGTGTTATTGTTAGTTCATGTCTTTGGCGTGTCGAATAACTGGAAGAAAATGTAATCCATTCGCTAACGTCGACTTTATAGTGCCCCCTGACTAATTGATATAAAAATTTTAGTCGCGATGAGCGGTTTCTATCGGATAACGGGATTAGGCTAGCGCGAGCTTGTAGTTCAGTGATTGAGCTACGTCGAAAGTTGTTATAAATGAACTGTACGGCTTTTTTTTGAACATTCTCTAGTTTCAGAATATTACCTTTTGTATAGGGGTCCCATATTATAGCAGCGTAGTCTAAGACTGGGAGGACAATGGATGTGTATGCTAATCTTCTTACAGCAGGGGTAGCCAAAGTTAACGTTCTTCTTAAAACGAATAACTTTCGATAAGCATTCGCTGTAACGTAGTGAATATGTTTGTTCCACCTAAGATTGTTTGAAATCCATAGCCCAAGATATTTGTATTCAGACACTTCAGACAAAAGCACATTGTTAAAATTATACGGAAACGATAAGAGCCTCTTCTTACGTGTGATCCGCATGAAAACGGTCTTGTCGAAGTTTATACACATCTGCCACCTCTTACACCAAGAAGCAATACGCTTAAAATCATTGTTTAACAATGCCTGATCAGATTGATCATTAACCTCCGTATATAGAGCACAATCGTCCGCGTATAATTTCATTTTGACAGAGATGCCTTCTACCATGTCGTTTACATACATAAGAAAAAGGAGTGGCCCTAGGACCGAGCCCTGCGGGACACCTGATTTTACTGGTAACTGGTTAGATTGATGTCCTTTGAACGCAACAAACTGATGGCGATTGTTCAAATACGCTGATATCCAATTAACAAGTTGAGAGATTTTAAGCAGACTATTTCATTTAAATAACAATTTACTGTGTGATACTTTGTCGAAAGCTTTGGAGAAGTCCATAAAAATTGCATCAATTTGTTTTACGTTATTTACAGATACGGCAATATCATGGATAGTAGCAACTAGTTGTGTACAAGTTGAGTAGCCTTTCCGAAATCCATGCTGGCATTTTGTTAAGATGTTATGTGTATCTAAATAATCCACGATATGTTTATGTATTATGTGCTCTAATAATTTGCAAGTGTTAGAGCTTAAAGATACCGGACGGTAATTCTTTATAGACTGTTTGGCACCGTGTTTATGAAGTGGTGTTACTCGGGCTGTTCTCCAGTCATTCGGGAGTTGACCTTCTTCCAAGGAACGTAAAAACACAATGTACAAGTATTTCGAAACCCATTCGGCATACCTTTTTAGGAAAGTGTTGGGTATATCGTCTGGGCCTGAACTTTTCTTTTCATCAAGTTTTAAAAGCATGTGGAATATACCCTGTTCGCTTATTGATACATCAGAAATAGGGGGCAAACAATTCTCAAACATAGGTAAGACACCATCATCACTAGTAAAAACTGAGTGGAAATGCTCATTAAATAAGTTAGCAATTTTTTCTTCATCATTCAAGTGAATGCCATCAACTTCAAAAACATCGCATTGGTAATGTTTCGGTGACACCTCCCGCCAAAATCTATCTGGAGACGCTGTGATGAATTTAGGCAATGATTCTTCATAGTAACGTTGTTTCTCAGTAGATAGTGGGATCCTAAGTTTAGATGAGAGAGAGAGAAATTTCTGCCGTTGATTTGGTGAAGCACTGCTTGATTTTTTCATTTTATCTTTTAACCTCTTGAGCTGCCTTTTCAATCTCAGCGTCTCCCGAGAAATCCAGGGATTCTTTTTTCTTTTCTTAACAATAGTTGGTACATATTTTTCAATGCATTTATTAACAATACTCTCAAAGCGTTCCCATAGTTCCTGCACATCTACAATATTCTCTGAAAATGAATCTAAGTAAAACGAAAGCGTATCTATAATCGAAACATCATCAGCTCGGGAGAAATTGCGGAATCGGACAGCGCTAAAGCTGTCTTTCCAATTCATATTATTTATCGTTAGTAACACAGCCTCATGATCCGATATACCGGGAAATACATCGCACTTTGTGTGACTACTTATGGTCCCACTTACAAAAAAGAGGTCCAGGATTGTTTCAGAATTACCCTGTATTCTAGTACAGGTATCCACTAACTGTAATAAATTAAAAGAAAAGACAATGTCCAGCATGGCCTCCCCTAAGTTGTCGTTATCACTTTTGACCGACATCGTTTCCCAATCAATGCTTGGCAAGTTAAAATCGCCCGAGAGAATAATGCGGTCAGCGGGTTTCACATGCTCGCTCATGTATAGCTTCAAAGAATCCAAGACTTCAACACCAGAATTGGGAGGTCGGTACAGAGCAGCTACGACATATCGAATATTTTCATGGTAGGCCTTGCAAAATATGCATTCAACATCTGATAAATCAGGCATTTTTAAGAGCGTAATGTTATCCTTGAAAAGGATGGCTACACCTCCGCCCCTGCTACCTCTGTCTTTTCTGAATGCGTTATACCCAAGTGGAATGAACTCGCTATCATATATTTCTTCATTTAACCATGTCTCCGTCAATACAACAATATCTGGGTTATACGACAAAAGAATTCCCTCTAATTCTGTACGCTTGTTTATAATGCGCCTACAATTTACGTTAAGTATTCCTAAAGAGCCACGCCTGCGCTTAGTCTGTCAATTTTGAGTACTTGATTTCTTCAGCTTATAACGGCATTTTTTTTTCAGCATCCCAAACAAAGTCCCGTTGATGCTCAACTTATCGTAATGCAGCTTTACTTTCATGTTTTTCTGCCTTTCTTCCTTAGAACTCTCCCATAAAAGCCTCCGTGTGTCACGTACTCGTTTAGAAAAGTCTTCAGATAGTGACAGTTCACTGCCCTTTAGTTTATGCGATGCCCTAAGCAGGGCATTCTTTTCTCGGTAGTCAAGAAATTTTAGAATCACTGGACGGGTTTTATTTTCGTCTTTTCTTTCGAGTTTGTGACACCTTTCTATGTCTGTTACGTTAATGCATAGTTTTTTACTAAAGACTTCATCGTTTACATTTCGTTCTAAGTCTTCTGAAGTTTCAACTCTAGGTTCATGTAAGCCATAAATTATTAAGTTATTTCTCCTACTTCTGTTTTCCAGATCATCAACATGTTCACTAATGTTAGCGAGTTGTTCCTCGAGGTTCGTTATGTATTATGTATTATGTATTGTTGATGAGGGTCACAAATTAGACAAGCATACTCTAAATTTGATCTAACAATAGCAGTGTATACTTTAAGTTTAGTATCTGGTGCAGCACCTCTTAATTTACGCCGTAACAAGCCAAGATTGCGCTGGGCTGATCGACATATGTTTTCGACGTGTCATCAGTTGAGGTTACTAATGATTGTTACGCCAAGATATTTCAGCTTTGTGGAACGCTTAATTACATTATTATTTACAGCGTACGAAAACATCAATGGAGTTTTTTCACACCAGTTATACATTTTTCACACCAGTTATAAATTCAACATAAAACATCATTTAGTTGTTCTCGATCAGAAACACTCTTAACGTGGCAAAACAAGAAGCAGTCATCGGCAAACAACCGCACTTCCACCATAGGATGTACATCAGCTGCGATATCAATGATATACAGCAGGAACAAAATGGGACGCAAAACCGACCTCTGGTGTACATCTGATGATACAGGAAGGAAAGAGGAGCATTCGCCATATATTTCAACAAACTGTTGTCTGTTGTGTAAGTAAGCCTGAACTCATTTAATAATTTTGGAATTTACATTATACCCGTAAAGCTTTTCAATTAGCTTGCTATGGCTAACCCTATGAAATGCCTTTGATAAATCCAGAGCGATGACATCAACTTGTTCGCGACAATTAAGGGCTTCTACAAAACTGTATTGTTTCAAATAATTGCGTGACAGTTGACAGACGCCTTCGAAAACCATGTTGTTTCCTGTAAAAAACGTTATTTTCAATTTATTTTAGTAACTGTTTACAAATTATACGTTCTAAGAGTTTACAAGCCGTACAAGTTATGGATATCCGGCGGTAGTTCCGTATGTCTAGCCTGTCTCCAGCCTTATAAACAGGCACAATCCTCGCTAATAACCATTGACTTGGTAATGCACCATTTATCAATGACACAGAAAATATTTTAACCAAGAAGCATGCAACCCATTCACAGTATCGCTTTAAACACTCAGTCGGTATTTTGTCAGCACCAGGATACTTTCTTACGTCTGATTTTAGCGACATGTCGACTATACCTTCTTCTGAGATAAAAATACTATCATTACTATGGTCCTCGCGTTCTAAAGCTATTGCAGCACTCTTATCTCTTCGGTTGAATATAGAACCAAAAAACCTAAATTCTTGGGCAATCATTTGGGGATTGTTGCACACGGTATCATTTACAACTATTCCATTGATTGAAGGCTTTGATCGGGCAAGGTATCGCCAACATTTTTGAGGCGATGTTTTAAGATAATTAGTCAGTGTTGTGGTGAAAAAACACGTTTTAGGCGCTCTTAATTCCTGTCCAACTTGTGTGCTAAGGGCCGCTATTCTCTCGGATTTTTCGGCTTTCGTTGCCGCGCGCGACGTAGCTGACGTTTTCAAGGTATTAATTCACGAGAAACCCACGGATTGCTTTTCTGTAAACGGTTAGTTCTTTTTGGCACAAGCATAGATAATGAACTGCTCACTACTTCTCTAAAATACCTCCATAATTCATCTACATCATTTTCTTCCGGAATACGGTCTAAAGCCAGTTCTAAATAATCTAGGACGGTCGTATCATCGGCTCGGTTAAAATTATAGACATCAGCTATACAGTTTTTATTTGAATATTTTATATTTTTTAGAGTGGCTACGACCATTTTATGGTCCGATATTCCGTCCCTCACTTCGATATTATATTCAAAGGTACTCTCTGCTAAGAATAAGAGGTCTAAAATGGCGCTGAAATTTCCTTGAATTCGCATAGGTTTCTCGACCACTTGAACCAAGCCATGTTTCACCATGATTTCCGGCATAAGTTCCGCATGTGGCCTCTCAAGTGTCCCAGGGATTCTTGCGTCCCAATTTACTCCCGGTAGGTTGAAATCACCCATCAAAATAACTTTACTTCTATCTGTAGTTATTGTTGTCAAATGCTGATCAATCTTCTCAAAGAACTCAATAAGGCTTCCCGGGGGTCTATAAATTACACCGATCACCAACGCAAAATGGTGAAAAAACAACTTACACCATACGCTTTCATGCGCATAAATTGACGGCAGAACTTCATATCTAAGTGATTTTTTAACTAACAGTGCAGCGCCTCCGCCTCTCGACGCCCTATCTGTACGGAGGACGTTATATGCGCCCGGAAAAACTTCATCGTCCGCGATACCCTCATGCAGCCACGTTTCAGTTATTGCTAATATATGTGGATCATGTAATAGCGACACGCATTCAAGTTCGTCAACCTTTTTCACAATGCTGCGAGCATTTACCTTTACCAGCCTGAGCTCATGCTCCTTTCCTTGTCAGTCTTGGGGGCCGGCTTCGCCGTTACTGCGCATCCTCACCCTACAGTTAGATTGGGCGTCCCATGCATAGGAGATGTCGTTAATGAAAAGCTTGTCATTGAATCGAACTTAATTTTTGAATTTCTCGTTCATTCAAACGAGGGTAGACTGAGACTAAAGGCGTAAAGCCAGCCTAAGGTCTCAGCCCCCGCGAACGGCAGGTTTAAAAACAGGTCACACGCATAGGCACAATTTTGCGCGTTACAACAGCGTTGTTACTGTGAAAATTCATGGTAGGGGTGTCCATGGTCATTCGATTTTTCAAATTTATAGTACAATGTACAGCAACAGCTAAGTACAACTAAGCATTTCAGATTCTAATGGTGGGATAAAATTGTACATTTATGCACGAAATACACGTCAGCGAAATTATAGAGCAAAATAGAGCAACAACATGGGCGAAAAACATCCCAATTGTGTGCCAAAAGTAATAAAAAACTGGCAACAGGAAGTGGATGCAAACATATTTATGTTAAGAAAAAGCCCCCCAAAAAGATATTAAAGGAAATCATATCATGTGAATCCATAAAAGAAAAAAAATATGCAATTCATGGCAGAAACATTTTTAGTTTTAATACACGCATTTATTACCATTTTAAAGTATATATCTTCCGTATATAACCAATCTCTTATCTATTTTTTAAATGTCTGTAAAGAAGTTTTCAGGATACCGATGCACTGTACATGTTTATTATTATTGCGGTCTGATGGAGATTTCCCGTAATTGGTCCATACTTTTGGTGTGTGCTGTGTCGCAAGGAGAGGTTACGTTCACTACATTATGCGCTTGGGTTTCTCTTTCGAATTTCTAGAAGAACTTGCATATAATATATCCTGTCCGCACGCAGCATATCATATTTTTGAAGTAATGGACCGGTTCTTAGATCTGAAAAACGGCCACAGTAATTTGCATATAAGCGAATAACTCTTTTTTGTAAGGTAATCAATTTCGTGTAATTTGTTCTGGTGGTTGTACCCCATGCCAATATTCCTTAGCAAAGCTTTCAATAAATAAGTGCATTATACACTTTTTTCAGCCATAGAGGGATCAGGTGTGCAATTCTATAAATTACACCGATGTTTTTTGATAATTCACCGCAAAGGGAATTTACATGTGTATTCCACGACAATTCTTCACTAAATTGTATTCCCAGAAACTTTTGTAGTTTGACCTGTTTAATAAGGAAGTTGTTAAATTTTACTTGTATTCTACCCCTAATTCTTTTATTAGGCGCCCTAAATATAATGTAGGTTGTTTTAGTTGCATTCAGCTGGAGTTTGTTGGTCGCCAACCAGTCAGATAACAATGTTGTATATTCATTTACACACTGCTGTAATTCTGTTGTGTTACCTGCTGTAAAGAACACATTTGTATCATCTGCATACATTACCAACGTTTGGGAACCTGGTAAATCTAATATCATTAACATAAATTAGAAATAGTAAAGTTCCTAACTTAGAATCTTGTGGGACACCTTCAAGTAGGGTAAGCATGTCAGATGCAGTAATTCCCAGCTGCACGAACTGTTTTCTATTACATACATAACTTTTTATGAAATCATTTGCAACGCCTCGTACTCCGTATCTTTCCAATTTTTCAGTTAAAGGGAAGCTGAAACGGTTTTCAATTTCCATGAATTGCTGGGATTGGGAAGAACAGACCTAATAATTTACGGTTCCGAAATTTTTTTTCTTCGTTTTATTAACATAAGGGGCGGAAATCGCTTTCTAGATCACCGCCGCGGACACGCCCTCATCGCCTCCCGGAGCGCCGGGTGAGGTGGTTGCCAGAGGAGAGAACCGGCGAGAGTGACGTCACTGGCGGGGTCCCAGCTGCCGGACCGGCGTGCTGGCATGTGCTGGGATGCCTCTTTCCGTCCTGCGCTTTACTGAACGACGCTATGAGAGATCTGCCGCCGCCGCCGCTCACGTTTGTTTTCTTTTGGGATTTTCGTAAACTGTTCTTTCTTTCTGTGCTGCGTGAGTGCCTACAGCCAAGGGCGCCCAACATGCCCTCGTTCTGTGCAGCATTCGGCTGCGCGAACACAGGCGGGCGAGACGATGTGGTGTTTCACAGGTTCCCAAAGGACAAGAAGCTTGCAGCGCAGTGGGTCCGTGCGGTGAGGAGAGATAAGTTCGTGCCGATGAAATCAACTGTGCTGTGCTCTTCATCTTCCATGAATACGCAGCACATGCAGGTGCACCTAGTTTAATGAAAGCCTGATTAGGCCCACATTGATGCACTCGAGAAATGCGAACATTCGCAGCCATTAACGTCTGGTAACACAGTTTTAGCGTAGCCGGATAGCCTTACGACAAATGCGGAAACGCGTTGTTGCTAGCGTTGCTATACTCCGTTTCATACATCAGATGCAACGCTGTGGAGGCTTGAGATACTTCTTCCAGTGGCTGCGTTCGCCCTTAGAAAAAGTTCGGTGTTTCTTGACCCGATTTTGGAGAAAATTTTCCATATATAAGCTCTGTTCTGAATGAAAAAAAGAAAGAATTTACCCATAGAAACAATCCGTGTACTTATACGGCTGCTAACACGTTGTTTTTAAATCAATTTTCTTTTCGGTATTTTTAAATTGCAGCCCGTAGCGGCAGCTTCACGTGCCTGCTCGCGCGAGCAAACGCCGCTGGCACGCTGCGAAGCATCGACGGAAACGCGCGCAGTAATAAATTTTGGTGACCGGACTTCGTGCGTAGCTTTCACAGCGTTGCACCTGAGGTATGAAATGGAGTATAGGCTTGCCTAGTGACATTCGACGTATGGTTGCAGTTATCATGTTTACCACAAGGCGGTGCTAAAACTGCCTAATGTCTTTATGTCAACACTAGCATGGAGCACGCATACCGATTCTTGATCTAGCCACAATCGCAAAGTCGTCGAACCATAGTATGAATATTGCACATTTAATACCTCTGGCCATCTCTGGATTTGTATGATAAGCAACTTCCATGACTGTACCCCGCAGCATTGCATGTGCGCGCTTTGAAACGCGGCACTTATGTTCGCGACCGTGTATCAACACTCAAAAAACCACGGGACTACTTCAGACAAGCAGCGGCAAGGTGCTTGACATCGCGGAATTGCACCCGTGTTTACAATCTAATGAGAAGTTTGTGCTTCGGCATTCTTCCAGCAGCAAGTTCCCAGTGAAACTTTAGCGCATTTTTTCTCCCGGCATTGGAACCTGCAGCTACATGAAAAAAAAATACATACGTACCAGCTAAAATTTCCAACGCGCGAGAAGGTGCACACATCGCTCTCGCTGTTGGCACACTCAACATCGTCGTTGCCGCCGCTGCCGCCGTCGTTGCCGCCATCGTTTTCCGTATCGGCTGTCGGTTCGAACATGTACGGCGAAAATACAAGCTGTCCGAGACAGCGAGAACGTTCCATAATGCTTACAACTCAGCTATGAAGCCAGAACAGAACAGCGTGCTGCGCTCTGAAACGGCGGCGCCGACCGGAGACTGCCGCGAAAGACGTCACAGCGGCCCCGACCAATCACGGGCAACAGCGGCATTCGCGCGATGCCCTGAGGCGCTGGTGCGCGTTTTCTTGGAAAAACAGCCGCTTGCGTTTGTTTCCGTCCTTTTTGAACCAGATATTCGTGTTCAGGGGACTCAAAACTGTAGAATGCCGCAGAAAACTGATTTTTTTCGAAAAGTGTTTCAGCTTCCCTTTAAGATGTAGTGGCCAATCGAAACAAACGCCTTTCTCGGGTCCAAGAACAGTCCAAGCGTTAACTTTTTGTGTTCCATGTTAGCAATTATTCGATCTTTAATATCCAGTAAAGCTTGCTCGGTTGACTTCTTTTTTTGAAAACCGTATTGGCATTGCACAATAACGTTGTGTTTCGTAAAAAAATTTGAAAATCTTGCATAGATAACATCTTCGAAAAGGTTTGAAAATACAGTGAACTGAAATTGGCCTGTAATTTGACATTTGGTCTGCACTTCGCCCTTTATAAATTGGTGTGACACGCGCTATCTTAAGCTCCTACGGAAAAGTTTATAACATGCACGAACACTGGCCCTATTTCGTGTATGTAACCGGACTATGACTGATACTGTCTACGCCAGCTCAAACATCATGCTTTAATGTCTTGATAAGATCACTTACTCCACTCGCACAAGTCGATTTCAAGAAAAGTGAATTTGATACACGTGTGTGGGAAATCTGTGATCGTTTCCGTTTGCAGCGTGTGCAGGGTTCATACCAGCGTTAATAAAATGCGTATTCATGCAGCTAACCAATCCCGCACGTTCTATTTCCCTCCCGTTTGAGCGTGTCATTTGTGAATGCGTGTTTGGATTTTTTCCTGTTATATCATTAATGGCATCCCATATTTTTCTCGGATTGCTTCGTATATTCGAGAAAAGGCGCTCATAGTAATCGCACTTAGCTTTCTGGAAATCACTTAGTACTTCATTCCTAAATTTCTTATACGTCACGAATAGGCTATGTATCGCACCTACATCCGCGTGCGGATGTAGGTGCGATACATAGCGCCTTCCTTTTTGATGCGTTCGCACAAGTGTTTGTTGAGCCAAGGTTTGGGTGCCTTTTTAAGTTGCTTTTCGAAAGCCGCTGGCTGAAGTGGAAAAGCCAAATCATAGCACGTGAGCACATTTCGTTGAAACAGAGCAAACGCTCTGTTTACATCTGTTTCATTCTATATTTCTTGCCAGTCTACGCACTGGAGGAGACATCGGGATCGCTCTAGAGTATTTGGTGCGATTAATCGGCGAAATCGCTGTTTGCAGTGATTGTTTTGTTTGTCAGGGTCTTTAGGTATAAGACAAAACACAGGTAAATAGTCACTTACATCTGCTATTAGTACTCCCGACTTCACATCACATTCATATAAGTTCAAAACGCATATCTCTAACAGTGTAGCACTATTGACTGTTGCCCGTGTTGGTGCAGTAATGTAATTACTGCAGCCATAACAAGAAAACAATGTTTTGAGTTCTAGCGACCATGCTTCATCAATGGCCATGTTGACATTCACATCTCCCATAATTACACAGGTCTCACTAGTCGATCGGGTTAAAAGCAATAGCTTGTCGGTAAAACTACAAAATGTGGCTTTGTCTCCAGTTGGGGGCCTATATACGACACTTACAACAGTTTTATTTAGGTGCACAGTCAAACATTCCACATCATTAGTAATAATAGAAAACTCATCAAGAACAACTAACTTCAACGGTTCTTTAACATATAGTGCTATATCTCCACCGGCTCTATTTTCTGTTCTTACATGATGCGAGCTATACCCTGAAAACTGTGGAACAGGATCGTTTGCAGTTAACCATGTTTCCGTGAAAAGCACAAAATCAAAATTTTCGGCTTTTGATTGTATTAACTGATTAATTTCAGCCAACTTATTTCTAATGCTTCTTGCATTATTATGTATACAGGATAAAGTATTGCATCCTGAGTATTCCTTGTTCAACTTTTGCATGCCACAGTAAGCGTCTGTCACTTGGTGATCAGGTGAATGAATAGAAGCCATCTGAGTGTCATAGTTTATCATTAGGTCATTTTAGATAAGTCCTCAATAGTGCTGATGCTCAGAATGGGCGAGCCTTCATCTTTCCAAGCAAGCACCACGCCATTGGTAGTCCAGACATATTGCCACTTCGTTTCCTTCCTTTTCTGTCGCGCAGACGCGAGAAATGTTTTGTTGCGTCAAATGCTCGTTGACGTACACCGAGTTGTGCGAGTGTAACCAAGATCTTTACAAGTTAGCTACTTTTTTTTCTTGCTTCCATGTGCACACGGTTTCTTTTGATTCTTTGCACGAAGCGCACAACAATGTTTTGACGCCAGTCTGTACAGTTGACATACAGTGACACGTGTCAATATGACTTTCTGAAATGCTCTCGCCAACCGCTACTCCAATTCTTTCTATCACTGTCATGACGTCCGTTCCACCGGGCACGCCTTTAATTTCTAAATTATTGGCTCTTTCATACTGGTCTAGTTCGTTTACTCTCTGTGACAACCTTTAGTTCTCTGCCTTGAAACGAACATTAATATTCACTAACTCCTTGATCTTAGCCCTCAAATCAGCTATATCTTTCGTGAGGCCTTGCATTCCATCGCATGCCGTGAAACAAAAATACACGCTGTCTTTCAATTCTCTGAGTTCCGTTCGCATGTCCCGCTTGAAATTCCCTAATTGTCGGCACACCTCTTTCACATTCATTTTGTCTGACTAGATCAGATAACAAAGCAATTCTACATCAGTATCAACACACTTTTTTCGGCAACAGCTCACAGGACAATCAAATAAAACGCTCGACTCCTAAACAGTTAGCTCAACTGCGAAAGCAGACGATGGCTGTTAGCGCTGTACGGACGGTGCGCTGGTGCCCAACTGTAGCCTGGGCCAGCCGTTCCTTCGCATTCTATAGGGGCATGGTGATGCCCTTTTTCTGGGAGGTGGCAGTCGTAGCTTCGCTTGTCACGTGGTGCCTCCAATTAGCCCTTGTGTCGCTCCTTCACTTCTTGCTGATATGCCGGAACAGATGCAGCACGTTTCCTGCGAAAGCAGGCGATGGCTATTACCGCTGTACGGGCAGTGCGCTGCTGCCGAACTGTACAGCGAACGGAATGAATAAGCCTTACCTTAGATCCATCATTTTGATCAGCTTTAGCCGATTGCCAGAGCAACTTCCTTTTTTGAAGCGCTTCGTACGAGTAGTCGTCAGCGATACTTATCTTTGTGCCTTTCAGTTTCTTGCAGTTTTTGAAGATAGCTATTTTTTCATTGTAGTCGTACAAGCGTAAAATAACGCATAGATCACGGTCATCCGTTCTTTTACCAAGTCTGAATGCTTTCGACAGACGTCGGTTTGACACCAAGCAGTGTGAAAAATATGTTCCCGATTTCCTTATCTTCTAAGTCTTCTCGTGTCTCGTTAACACTTTCTTTCAAAACGAACACAATAAGATTATTACGCCGGGCTCTGTCATTAATATCTTATTTCTTGTTGACGCCGAACAGCGCTTTCGAGATCTTTAACAGTAGCCACGATATTTGTCGATTTCACACCTTGCTCGGCAAATAAATCAACCTTCCCTTCAATCTGCGTCAGCCGTGCTTCCAGTAGCGTTTCCTGTTCCAAAATTTTTTCAAGCATTTCTTCAATAGGAGGGCCCGGGTTACTTTCTATGTCCCCGGCCAAAACGAGTTCTAAGTGCGACCATAGTGCATGCAAAACATCGCGGCACTTCACTGGGAGCGGCAGTACAACAAGGGACAAAAAGTTCGATCGTAACTAGGAAACAGGAAAAGTAACGAGCCTGTAAGGCAATCCAAACGTGTCTAAACGACAATGTCGTTGCGGTGCCGCCGCTCCCACTGAAGGCGGTCAGGTGCGGGTTGGGCTCGATGCCGGTCGATGACGCGCTTCCGCCTGGAAGGTTCCATTGGCTCATTCCGAGAATGTCACCATCAGCTGCTTGAAGCCACAATGAATCGAGCTGAAGTGAACTGTCGTTGCTGGTTGATACGGGGCTGGCGATTAGCGTCAGCATCTGTAAGGCAATCCAAACGTGTCGAAACGACATTGTAGTTCTGGTGCCGCCGCTCCCACTGAAGGTGGCAGGGGTAGGTTGTGCCTTATATGCTCGATGCCGGTCGGTGACGTTCCCCTGCCTGGAACGTTCCATTGGCTCATCCCGTGAATGTCACCATCACCTGCTTGAAGCCTTGATGAATCGAGCTGAAGTGGACTGTCGTTGCTCGTTGATACGGGGCTGGCGATTAGCGGCAGCATCTGTAAGGCAATCCAAACGTGTCTAAACGACATGGTCGTTGTGGTGCCGCCGCTCCCACTGAAGGCGGTCAGTTACGGGTTGTGCCTTATATGCTCGATGCCGGTCGATGGAGTGCTCCCACCTAGAACGTTCCATTGGCTCATCCCGTGAATGCCACCATCACCTGCTTGACGCTACGATGAATCGAGCGGAAGTGAACTGTCCTTGCTGGTTGATACGGGGCTGGCGATTAGCGACAGCATCTGTAAGGCAATCCAAGCGTATCTAAAGGACATGGTCATTCTGGTGCCGCCGCTCCCACTGAAGGCGGTCAGTTACGGGTTGTGCCTTATATGCTCGATGCCGGTCGATGGAGTGCTCCCACCTAGAACGTTCCATTGGCTCATCCCGTGAATGCCACCATCACCTGCTTGAAGCCTTGATGAATCGAGCTGAAGTGGACTGTCGTTGCTCGTTGATACGGGGCTGGCGATTAGCGGCAGCATCTGTAAGGCAATCCAAACGTGTCTAAAGGACATGGTCGTTGTGGTGCCGCTGCTCCCACTGAAGGCGGTCAGTCACGGGTTGTGCCTTATATGGTCGATGCCGGTCGATGACGCGCTCTCACCTGGAATGTTCCATTGGTTCATCCCGTGAATGTCACCATCACCTGCTTGAAGCTACGATGAATCGAGCGGAAGTGAACTGTCGTTGCTGGTTGATACTGGGCTGGCGATTAGCGGCAGCATCTGTAAGGCAATCCAAGCGTATCTAAAGGACATGGTCGTTGTGGTGCCGCCGCTCCCACTGAAGGCGGTCAGTTACGGGTTGTGCCTTATATGCTCGATGCCGGTCGATGATGTGCTCCCACCTGGAACACGTTTCATTGGCTCATCCCGTGAATGCCACCATCACCTGCTTGAAGCTACGATGAATCGAGCGGAAGTGAACTGTCGTTGCTGGTTGATACGGGGCTGGCGATTAGCGGCAGCATCTGTAAGGCAATCCAAACGTATCTAAAGGACATCGTCGTTCTGGTGCCGCCACTCCCACTGAAGGCGGTCAGTTACGGGTTTTGCATTATATGCTGGATGCCGGTCGGTGACGTTCCCCCGCCTGGAATGTTCCATTGGCCCATCCCGTGAATGTCACCATCACCTGCTTGAAGCCTTGATGAATCGAGCTGAAGTGGACTGTCACTGCTCGTTGATACGGGGCTGGCGATTAGCGGCAGCATCTGTAAGGCAATCCAAGCGTATCTAAAGGACATGGTCGTTCTGGTGCCGCCGTTCCCACTGAAGGCGGTCAGTTACAGGTTGTGCCTTATATGCTCGATGCTGGTCGATGGCGTGCTCCCACCTGGAACGTTCCACTTGGCCTAACGGGCCCTCGGTTTCCTGTGCGGGAAATATGCCATTATTTACCGCCTTATACTCATTTCCGGCTAGGAACACGTTTGACTCGTCACTGCACGCAGCTGCCTCGGGAAGGTTTCCATGGTCCTCTGACCGCTGCTCGATAGGGGATACGCCTATCAGTCTCCGTGTCTTTTCCCGTGTTTTTGCCCTTTTCGTCAGCATCTGTTCTCACCTATCCGAACAGCCATAGGGGACATTTTCTGGCAGGCCGGCCGAGCTTGCCACCTCGGTACATACTTGGCCTAACGGGCCCTTGGTTTGTTGTATGGGGAATCTGGCATTCTATACCGTCTTGATTCTCATCTCATGGCGCTCGACGTTGCTGCGCAGGCGCGAGTAAGGACGGTTGCGAGAGAGAAAATATGGGGGCCTTTGCTCCTTCAATATGTGAGTCTGCCTAGGCACTACGGAGGAGCTTCCTTAACGCGTGTTGTCTGCGTTTGTCGCCTAGGCAAGCCAGTATTGCGGAGTGTGGTCCGGTTTGTTTACGCCCCGCCGCTGGCTGCCCGCGCGGTGAGGCAGTGGGCACGAACGCCCCATTTGGTGATCGCTGTGTCTGGAGGGGCAAGGTTCTGACTGGTGTTGTATAAGTCGCGGGTCGCTTTTTTAGGCGCCACGATAGATTGCATTTTTAACAAGCATTGCTCCAGAAGGCCACATGTAACCGACAAATGGAGGCATCAGGAGAGACCTGAGGTTATATTAAAGCAGGCGGCGAAGGATCTCCAGGTCACCCAAGCAGTAGCGGGGGGATCAAAGCTGCAAGCAGAGCGGCACGTGGGTTAGGCACGCGCAGACCTCGGCGAGCCCCAACCCACGGACCAGTCCGGGTTCTAGATTTAGTGTCCCTGTTGCCACTTTGGTGTCCTGGAGGCGCCGCCAATGATGTTAAACAATCACACGTTGTTGCAATTAGTAAAAAAAAGCAAAAAATGATTGAATAAATATAGTTACGTCCAGCCGCCAACTTGCGACGCTACACCGCGCCCCGCGACCTCTGCCGGCGCGCCTAGGGGCAAACTCATACAACACGTGCTAAGAAACTCCTTCGTAGTGCCTACGCAGAGTCGTATATTGTAGGAGCAAAAGTAGGTGAAGTTTGTGGATGAATTTCATAACTATTTGATTTATGATAACTGGCTGTTGTTTAAAAACAAGCTATGTGAGCTAAAGAACCAATTTATTCCCAGGATAACGATTCGATCCAATCGACAAAAACCACGGTTTACGAGATCCTTAAAACGACTAGAAAATTAAAAAAGCGCCTCTACCGCCACGCCAAAGTTAAGGCGAGCTCAGTGGCGTGGGAGAAATATTACGCTTCTGAAGCTGAGTACTTAATTGGAATTCGCGCTGCCAAGCGAACATTTTTTCACTATTACATGCCAAACATTTTACTCACTAAGCCAAGAAAATTCTGGAAGGTGATAAAAATACAAAGAAGCGCGTATCAATAATCTTACTAACGAGCTGGGTGAATCGGTGACAGATTTAACCTGCGCTAATGTATTCAGCAACGCATTTTGTTCCGTCTTCACTAGCGAAATGGACACACTTCTTCCTCCGCCAACCACAAATATACAATGCGACATGTCAGCCATCACATTCACAGTACGTGGGCTTTTAAATGTGATAGAATATGTTAAGTTGTATTCATCATCTGGCATCGATTACATCCTCGGACACGTTAATAATTAACAATGTTGCAGTTTCTGATTCGCAGACAATAGCTGCTTCTTTTGACACCTACTTCCACTCTGTCTTTACGACTGATAACTCTGTAACCACTGTTTTTGATTCCGAACCGTACCCTCCGATCGACGATATATCACTGTCTCCTGAGGGTGCGCTTAACTTAATCCTAAACTTAGACACCAAGAAGTCGTGTGGTTCTGACAGTATCCCGACCGTTTTCTCATTACATAATCTCCTTGGTGAAGCAGATATATAAGAATTATTTTTAGAAAATCTCTCTCAACCGCCACTCTTCCTCTCTCGTGGAAAGTTGCTTCAATTCCCCCCTTATTTAAGCCGGGTAACGTTCAATTGTTATCTAACTATAGGCCAATCTCCTTAACAGCACATCATGTAAATTACTCGAACACATTATCTTTAAACATATTATGGAATTTCTTGAAACTAACAAAATTTATGCACTTTCCAGCATGGTTTTAGACATGGCCTTAGCACTATAACACAACTGGCAGAATTAGTTCATGACGTCAGCAGCTCTTTAGACATAGATGACAGATTGATGCTTCCTTTATAGACTTTGCAAAGGCCTTCGACGCTGTCCCGCACCCTAAACTTATGCACAAGCTGTTCGCTATATTGAAAAATGCATCTTTCGTTGGCTGGATATCGGTCTTTCTTTACAAGCGTTCGCAATATGTATGTTTCAACTCCCCGAGGCTCAGTACTGGGTCCTCTTTTATCCTGCTTTATATTAATGATCTCGCCCTACACACCTCAGGTCAAATACGCCTTTTTGCAGATGATTGCGTTTTATATCATACAAGTAAATCTGATCATGTTGTCATTAACAATTATTTTGTTGACTTCTGTAACTGGTCAAAAGCACTGCAAATGAATGTCAACTTTTCCAAAACTGTCTCCATGTCCTTTACACGACGCTCATGGCCTTTCTTCTTTGCCTAAGACTTTAGATTAAATAGGGTCTTCGAATTGAAATGTTTAGGTATCGCACTAACACACGATTTGTCGTGGTCGGAACATATTGATGTCACCTGTAACAATGCCCTTAAATGATTAGGTTACTTACATCGTATGCTGCATCTTGGTCCTCAAGAAACTCAACTTCTTAGATGTAAAATTCTAATTCGCCCCATCCTCGAAAATGGCTGCATTGTATGGAATCCATACAAGCACTGTGACGTCAAAGAACTGGACTCAGTGTAAAAGAAAGCAGTGCGTTTTGTTTGTGGGAGTTATCACAAGAAATTTTCCAAACCATATCTCAACCTTTCTAGGCCATACTGATTCCTTTAAATACAGCTTTTTTTTCCATCAACAATTGAAGTATGGAATTCGTTACCGGGCAACATCCGTTCATTACCACGGAAGCAATTCACGCAAGCTTGTTTATAAATGTTTGTATGTTTGTTGTTCATCCCACTCCTGCAATATAGCCTCATTAAGGCCGTAGTATAAATAAATAAATAAATAAATAAATAAATAAATAAATAAATAAATAAATAAAGGGCGTCGTGTCGCAGAATATCCGGCGTTGACGTACGGCGCCGGCTTTCCCAAGAGCGAAAATTCCCGTATATATTTAGGTATATGTATACGCTTTAAAAAAAACGTATATGTATGTGCCACGCCTTGCTATATGACCTGCGGTATATGCGTGTTATATTGCCACACCATTATACATTATATCACTAAAGTTGTTCATACCTTGTCTTACATTCTTGACAGTTATTCCTCGCAATATTGAGAATTACAGCCCACAGACAACTGTCACGAATCAAAACACCGGCAGCTGTGCTTTTTATGTTAAATCATCTCAGATTGCAATATTAAAAGTGGGAAAAAATAACAGATATCTGAAAATATTCGTCGTTGGTGCTTATTGGATTTAGTGTTGCGCTACTAAGCACGAGTTCGCGGGATCAAATCCCGGCCATGGCGGCTGCTTTTCGATGGGGGAGAAATGCAAAAAATGCCCGTCTAATTCGATTGCGGTGCACGTTAACAAAGCCCAAGGAGTCAAAATTAATCGGGAGTGCCCCACTACGGTGTGCCTCCTAATCAGATCGTGGCACGTAAGACCTCATAATTTGCACCACCTGCGGGAACTGTCGCGTTCCACACAGGCGGACTGGCGGCGGTGGACAGCGACGGCCCCGTGTTCCGCTACAGCCGGGCCGGCGGCGCACAGGCAATCGTCGGGGGCGTCGTGTACGGGGGCCGCGCGCTGACGGCGCTGCGCGGGAAGTTCCTCTACGCCGACTTCGTTCACGGGTGAGACTCCTCGCAGTGCCCTGGCGCCGAGTAAGGCCAAGGTAGTTTTGTCAGTTAGAGGACAGATCGGCGGCAACGAGTCGATGAAAATGTACAGGTAAACGTGAACCATACAAAACGATTCAAACTTAATTTGCTGGAGAGAACTTAAATACCATTGCTTCTAAAAGAAAATTTTGGGTGGCAGCTCAAACCTTCCATCGCTGTGCCCAAGAATTATCATCATCATCATCAGCCTGGTTTCGCCAACTGCAGGGAAAAGGCCTACCCCATAGTTCTCCAACTACCCCGGTCATGTACTAATTGTGGCCATTTCGTCCCTGCAAACTTCTTAATCTCATCCGCCTGACCTAACCTTCTGCCGCTCCCTGCTACGCTTCCCTTCCCTTGGAATCCAGTCCGTAACCCTTAGTAACCATCGGTTATCTTGCCTCCTCATTACATGTCCTGTCCATGCCCATTT
Source organism: Dermacentor andersoni (assembly GCF_023375885.2). Classification (NCBI taxonomy): domain Eukaryota; kingdom Metazoa; phylum Arthropoda; class Arachnida; order Ixodida; family Ixodidae; genus Dermacentor; species Dermacentor andersoni. Next base: position 4,390,998 of record NC_092817.1, on the reverse strand, counting down.
CTTTTTCTTGATTTCAACTAAGATGTTATTAACTCGCGTTTGTTCCCTCACCCAATCTGCTCTTTTCTTATCCCTTAACGTTACACCCATCATTCTTCTTTCCATAGATCGTTGCGTTGTCCTCAATTTAAGTAGAACCCTTTTCGTAAGCCTCCTGGTTTCTCCAGGTTTCTGCCCAAGAATAGAGGGACCTAATTAGAGTAAATGTTCAACACTTAAATCTATTCCTAAGGTGGAGCGGCTTTTCTAAGCTTCGCTTTCTTAACCTCATAAATTGTCAACCATTAAAAAAATGTTCTATGGTCTCGTCTTCCCTACACATCGAAAAATGGGTGAGGGTTCCAGCTTAGCCCTGTGTAAATAAAATATTAAGGAACGTATGCGACAACGTATTCAACTAATAGCTACTTTGTCTTTTCGTTTGACATAGATTACTTTTTCAGAGGACGATAGGTGCTCAAAATCGCAAGAACTTGCTTTAGATGGTCCGGAGAACTCTCGCACTATCATGTGCCCCGAAATATTGGCGCTGCGGCTAAATCTTATGCATGCGGAACTTGAATGGTTGGGCCAGCTATCGACGCGTTCGCGGACAAATCTGCCGTTCCATTTAGCAATAGGCGTGTAAGGCTAGGTACCTAGACCGATTGGATATTAGTCAACAAAATTTGTTGCTGGGCTGATAGGTAAATGCGAATAAATGAATACTGGTAAGCGTGCCTTCAAGACGCGACGAGAGAAGACACCGATGTTTGTCGCAACTACTCTTGATCGTGAATGTGCTGTTCACATTAAACGATCTTGTTCTGCTGTATATGTTTACAATACAAATTACTTCCGAGCAGCAATTGCAGCGTGTGTCGGTGTCCTCTCTTGTCTCGCCTCGAAACTGCGCTTGCTGCAGTATTCCTTTATTGGGTATTTGTTAAGCATTAGAGCACTAACGATTTGAACACTCTGAAAACCTGAGATCCCTTAGGCTTGGTGAGCGAAGCGCACAATGGCAAATAATAAATTACAATGGCTACAGAACTTATCGATTGGTTTAAATTACAAATGTCCAGAACTATGTCTAAAATTTCTGCGAGAAAGATGGGCACAAAGTCGGGAAAATAACCAATCGAGAATAGGCCTGAATATACCAATAGCACATTTCTCTTCGTTATACGAGACATTCATTATTCGCTATGCACTCATTTATTTGTAATTTCAATAAATAATCTTGTAATGTAGCATTTAAAATTATTGCAGGCAGGTGTTTTGCATTACCAGGAAAAATGTGACATTTTTGCATAAAGAGAATTTTCCCCATTGCAAATGGGATTCACCGCCCTTTTTCTAACGTTAGACGAATCAATAAGAGCTTGCAAAAAACTAACTCGAGGTGTGTAAAATCGAGGCCAATGTACATTGAAAAACATACCATGCTGCGATATGGACACTGTTTGGCAATGTCTTATTGTTGATTCGTATGCCCTTAAGAGTCTTTGTACGGGAAGTGCTCGAAATCGAGTAACAAGCGAAGGAACCCTTGCTTCTTCATGCAGGAATGGTATTTTATACTAATTTAAACACCCTAAAAACGGTCTTAATGCCTGTTTTTTCCCGAAGAACAGGAGGCTGAAGTTTATGGCCAAGCGCCCCAGAGTATAGTAGACAGCGAAATTCGCGGATGGGGCGCATACGGTACAGATGGATGATCAAGAAGCATCTCTCATCCCGTGTTGATCAGTGAACGTAATAAACATAACACTCGGACACGCTTTGCTGCAATGTAATCTATGCGCGTACGCATAAGAGAGAGCGCCAGCATGCTTTACAGCTTCTACTTGCCGAATGATATCGTACTAGTGCTACAGACATATACGTATATCTACTAGGTCCTTCAGAGGAAATACGAGCAATAGGCACTTGTGCACGGTTAGAGAAAAATGAATGGTGTTCAGGCAGTCTTCCAGAAGAGGTGAATTCCTTTGCAAGTTTTACTAAAGTGTGCGAATGCTAATCATCCACATACACGTAACCATGCACATCCTCTTGGCATGGAATGGAGATAAAATATTAAATAATACTGGAGATAGCACTGCCCCCTGTGGAACTACTTTTGCCTGTTTAAAGTAACGATGAAAAACCGCTCTGAAGGCAACTGAATTCTCTGACATCTAAAAATTTTGTATTGCATGTTTGTAAATATTTGGGGAATGTCAGTCCTCGCAGTTGATGATAGTGTTCAACACTATCGTATGCTTTGGTGATGTCGAGCGTAACCAATGCTGCATGCTTTCCTAGACGCCGTGCAAGTTGAATGCGGCTTTCAAGGTCAATATGCGCTTGCCATATTCAGCACCCCGGCCTGAAACCAATTTGAAGAAGCGTTCTCTTAGCAATATTATTTATGACAAGATCGGGCTCTATCAACTTTATAAACTTTGATGTTAGTACAATTGACTTGACGTAGTCTACGATATAAATCTCTCCCGGTTTTTGAACAACATTATAATCTTTGTACTTTTCATTCTGATGAAATTCTGCCCTTCTGACGGAATAACTTATGATGTTTAGTAGATCCTCTTGTCACTCAGCGAATAAAATTTTCAACATGGCCGAAGAGGCTCCATCAGAGCCCGTAGCTGTCGTCGGAAGTTACCGCAACACATCTGACAATTCAGCCATAGATATCTCCATAAAATCCCCATCAATGCGAACAATCAAATTAGGAGCAGGAATACTAAAAAGAAAGGGATGCTCCAACCTTTTGGCAATAAATTCTAATGAATTCGTCATTTTTTCTAGAGATTGTTTTGTATTTATTTTTTTGACGACTGCAAAAACTGCCTTAACTTCTGTATTACCTTAGCATTTCTTTTACTTAGTGTGTGCCCTATAGTACTACGCTGTCTGTTAAGTATAAATTTTTGATTTATTTTACCGTAGTGCCGTTACCGCTCCGAAATTTTTCCATGGGGCTGTGGCCTAGTCAAGCTGTTCTGAAAAACAGCTTTTTGTCACAGTCCTTCTTTCTCTATCATTGACAGAATGAAAATAAAGATTGATTGATTCTAAAGATTAAACTGCAGACTCTACGTTTACCGGCAAAAGAAGAATTTTCTTATGTCCAGGAAAACCGACTAGCCCGCGTTCTTTATTGGCTCTGGAAGTAAAATCAAAACGATTAATGTCATATTCATCTTTTACTTTCGACACAGTACGTCTAAAAGTACCTGCAAATAATTTATAATCTCACCAAATTTTAGGGTTAGACTATATGGTTATGTAACAATTGCTTGCAGCGGCTCTTCTTCGTCAATAATCACGGGGGCAGTCATCATTCGATCAACGTAAATATGACTTATTTTTAATTGATTAAACTTAAAATTCAGCTTTTCTGCAGGCATTCGTTAAGAGACAACATGTGCTTAATGCTTATTTCCTAGAATTCGCTTCCGATAGGGAAGCCATGAAGACTGTAAACTATTTTGAAATTTACTGTAACTTGTACGTTCACCCCTGAGAAACCAAGAATGTTACCGGGCATACTGTCACGTGGTAGTAACGGCCAGGAAAAAGTAGGGACACTTTAAATCACGAATCTAACTCTTTATTGGGCGAACGTGTGCCCCGAAAAAGCAGGCTACACTGAAAGCACAATGATAGCGGCGAACACAGTTGGCGATCATCGAAAATCGGATCTGCGGGTCAAACGCGTCGGCTTTTATACATCAGTCATTGAAAGTTCCAGAATAATCGCTGGTGCTGGAGTGTCCTCCAGAAAGCACTGCACAATTCGCATCGCGCAAACATACAATCACATTACACAAGCTTCGGTGACAACAAACAGGGGATAGAACAATCGACAACATTGCAGAAAGTTCCGATACGCGCAGGTGTGTCCTGAGCTGAGCAATAACATTTGCGAGACGGTGAAACGCGGTCACCCGAGAAAGATAAACACGTGTCAATAACTCCCCCCCCCCCCCCCCCCCCTTAGCCTTAAAAAGCATCGTCCCGATGCTACAAACGAAGACGAAAGCTAAAAGAAAACCACGAATAATAAAGAAAAAAGATAACAACAAAGCAACAAAAAAACTAAGTCCTTAAGTTCGTCAGCGGGTGTAGAAGTGCTTTAGGCGCGCAATATGGACGACTTCAGGCAGTGCGCGGCGCCGCTGTGATTGCGAAATGCCATCTGGCACAACCTCATAGTCCTGTGCGCCAATACGTCGGATGATCTTGTAAGGTCGAAAGTAGCGTCGCAAAAGTTTCTCACTAGGCCTTAGTCGGCATATCGAGGTTCAACATCAAACACGGTCACCGGGCTTATATTCCATGTAGCGGTGTCGAAGAGTGAAGTGTCGGTTGTCAGTCCTATGCTGGTTCTTGATGTGCAGGCAGGCGAGCTATCAGGTCTCTTCAGCCCGCTGGAGATAGGCCGCGACGTCGAGATTCTCTTCGTCAGTAACGTGCGGCAGCATGACGTCAAGAGCCGTCGTAAGGTTCCTGCTGTAAACCAGCTTGAACGGAGTCATCTGCGCTGTTTCTTGCACCGCCGTGTTGTAAGCGAAGGTTAGGTGCGGCAAGACAGCATCCCACGTCTTATGGTCGGCGTCGACGTACATTGCTAGCAGTGTCGGCGAGGGCCTTGTTCAGCCACTCCGTAAGACCATTGATCTACGGGTGGTAGGCAGTGGTACTCCTGTTACTTGCCTGGCTGTATTGCAAAATGGTTTGGGTGAGCTCTGCAGTGAAGGTCGTTCCTCTGTCGGTGATGACAGACAGACAGACAACGAACTTTATTTAAAATAATCCTGAGGAGCTACTGTCAGGACCTCCTAACGGGAGGCCATTGTAGCCGCTGGCCGCGCCCACGTAAAGGACAGAACGCCGTGACGCTCCGCTCTTTCCTGGGCCCTCTGGATAGCCTGGGCTTGCTTTCGGAGTACCGTGCTTCTGATGGCCTCCTCCCATTCGGCTTCGCTGGAGAGGAAGTCGTTAGGCAACGCGGGACATCGCCAGAGCATGTGAGCCATTGAGCAAAAGGTTTCAGTGCAGTCGGGACAACTAGGGTCCACATCCGAGTACATATCCTACTGAGGAATCCCCGCTGTTGTGAATCAGCATGCGCCGCTGACACGCGTTTGTTTTGTCAGATTCACCGTCCTTGCCTCTTGTGAATCGGCAGTGGCTGCGGCTGACGTCACAAGATAAAGACTATAAAAGCTGCACTAACCTTTAATAAAGCGCTCGTTCCTTGCCAACTGCTTCACGAGTTACTTCAGTGGCGACGAGGCTGCCCACCACCGGGCCGTGCCTGCTCCATGGCGGCCCACGCCGGACCACCGGGTTTCGACGAAACGGACGACAGTTGGGACGCCTACCAGGTGCGTCTGCAGTCCTACTTTGAAGCTTACGATATCGTCGACTCCAAGAAACGACGAGCCCTGCTAACGGCAGCCTTAAGCACGGCAACAGTCGGCATAATAACGGTAAGGTGCGCGCCGGCGAAGATTCAAGACCTTACCTATGAGAAGCTGCTTGAACTGCTGGCAGAGCACTTTGCGCCACAGGGCAACGAAATAGCGGAGTCGTACAAGTTCTTCACCAGATGCCAGCGTCCCGACGAGTCAACGAAGGACTTCATTGTGGAAATTCGGAAGAAGGCCTGCAGTTGCAACTTTGGCGAGGCACGGGACAGGATGCTACGAGACAGACTTGTTTGTGGTCTACGTGATACCGGCGTTCGTCGGAAGCTTTTGGCCAGACCTTCGCTGACGCTGAAAGAAGCCGAAGATATAGCGTTAGCAGCAGAGATGGCAGCTCTCAACGTTGATCACATGGAGAGGACACAGGATTATGGCGACGTCCATGCCGTGAGGAGCAAGGTGCAAGGTCAACCGTATTACCACAAGACTCATCCGAGCGCTTCTCGACCAAGCGAAGACATCGTTTGCCCGTGCTGTGGTAGCACTAAGCACAAGGCAGCAAAATGCAAGTTTCGCCGGGCGGAGTGTTTTCGCTGCCGACGTAAAGGGCACCTAGCTAAGATGTGTGTATGGAAACAAGGGGTGGCCCTTTGTGAGGAGCATTCTTCAGAGAGCGACGACAACGAACTTTGTCTACTGAGTTTGTACACTACGTCGGTAAACTTGGTCAAGCCTGTGGTTCGCACCCTCTGCTGGAGCGGAATTCCGCTGACAATGCAAGTGGACACCGGATCACCTGTCTCCATCATTACGTGGAAAACATACTGCAAGCATCGGCATGCCTGGCCTGCGCTCCGCGAGACGTCCTTGCAGTTGTCCTGCTTTCTTGGCAAGCTGCCCGTGAGGGGTCAGCTGAAACTTCCGGTCTCGTACGCGGGAAAGGCCCTAGATGCAACTCTAACCGTACTGCAATGCGATGGCCCGAACTTGTGCGGGCGAGATGTCATCAGCGCATTTGAGCGTAGCGGAAGGTCCGTCTTCAGCATTCTCGGCGAGGAAACCTCCGGTGAGCAAAATGTCCCTGACAGTACTTTGGTTAGCGCACTCTTAGAGGAGTTCGGCGATTTGTTTACGCCAGGTCTAGGGCTAATTGATGGCCCCGCAGTCCATTTGCGGTTGCGGGAAAATGCGATCCCGCGGTTCTGCAAAGCACGTTCTGTGCCGTATGCAATGCGGGAGCAAGTGTCAAATGAAATAGACAGACTTGTTAAGCATGGCATTCTTTCGCCTGTCGACAGTGCAGAGTGGGCCACGCCTTTGGTTCCCGTTTATTTATTTATTTATTTATTTTATTTATTTATCACAGTACCCACAGCGCCAGTTTGGCATTACAGTGGGGGGGGAGAAGTACATATATCATTGACAAACAGCAGTTAATATACAATACATGAAAAAGAAAGATACAGATCAGGGCAAATCGCCGTCACAACAAAAAGAAGAAACAAAGAAGCAGAGCATAACCGTACATGTGCGAAGTGAAACAAAGCGGTTCTGTTGACGCAAGCACAACGTACAGAAAAAAAAAAAATGCAAGTCATACGGCTGAAGCAAAGGCATCATTTGAAGATAGCGATACAACATCGCTGGGCAACCTGTTCCACTCACTGACCGTCTTAGGAAAAAATGACATCTTAAAAAGCTCCGTTCTACATCTATACTCTTTAATTTTAAGTGGGTGATCGCGCCTGCCAGAAGTGTACTCCGGTGGCCTAATGTAGCTATCACGATTGAGGCCGGTCTTAGAATGATATATATTGTGCAAAAATTTTAATCTGAATGTTTTTCTACGATTTTGAAGTGTATTCCAGCCTAATGTTTCCTTTGTTTGGGATGCACTGAAATACCGAGTATAATTTTGAACTACGAAACGGGCTGCTAAGTTTTGTACTCTTTCTAGTTTCTTTATATCTGTCGCAGTCCACGGGTCCCAGATAGTACAAGCATATTCCAGTATTGGTCTTATGTTAGTCTTGTAAAGCAGGTTCCTTGTTTCTAAAGGAAAGCACTTCGCATTTCTACGTAGCATAGCAAGAACTCTATACGCCTTAGCAATTATATAGTTAACATGACGGTGCCAGCATAGTTGAGGGGTCAAGTACACCCCAAGGTATTTATATTCACACACGGATGCAAGATTTGTCCCGTTAATGCTATATGTATATACATTTGGTGACCTTTGTCTCGTAAAGCACATCTGCACAGTTTTATCAAGATTTATACTCATGCCCCATTTATCGCACCACTCTGCAACCTTGTCTAAATCCTTCTGTAGTTCATTATAATCATCAGGACCTTTCATAACGCGATACAAAACGCAGTCGTCCGCAAACAATCGGATGAAAGATGATATGCCAACGGTAATGTCATTCATGTATAATAAAAACAATAGCGGACCCAAAACTGAACCTTGAGGCACCCCCGATGACACATCAACACCATGCGACAGCCTACCTCCAACGACTACGCGTTGTGTCCTACAATTTAAGTATTCTTTTATCCATTCAACAACCGTTTGATTTATGTTGTACCACGACAATTTCTCAAGCAGTAAAGAATGGGGCACTAGGTCAAAAGCCTTCCTGAAATCTAAAAAGATGCTATGTACACAGCCCCCTTTGTCAAAAGAATCAAAAAGAATGGTTCCATTCGGTTGCGTGGCGATTTTAAGGTGACCGCAAATGCTGCATGTGTCACGGAGCAGTACCCATTGCCAAAAATAAGGGATATCTTCGCAAACCTAAACGGTGGTGAAGTATTCAGCACCATCGACTTGAAGGATGCTTACAGTCAGTTGCCGCTTGACGAGGAAACGAAGAAGATATTGGTCGTCAACACTCCGAAAGGCCTGTTTTGCTTTAATAGGCTTCCTTTTGGTGTAGCCTCTGCTCCTGCGATTTTTCAGAGACGTATGGACGGCATCCTGCAAGGCATTCCGGGCATTCAAGTGTACCTGGACGATGTGGTAGTCGCGGAGAAACGCGGCAACTGCGAGACGTTGCGTGAAGTTTTCAGACGTTTCCGGCAACATGGTGTCAAGCTGAATCCGCAGAAATGCAAGTTCCGACAAGCAGAAGTTGAATTTCTGGGACATCGTATAAATACGAACGGATTGTTACCTAAGATGGACAACATTGCTGCAATAATGAAAATGCCGAAGCCAACCGGTGTTGCGGAACTACGGGCGTTTTTGGGCTTCGTGACCTACTACCACTCATTTCTGGGAAACTTGGCTACTGTTCTAGAGCCACTGCATGAACTGCTAAGAAAGAACACACGCTGGCAGTGGGGAGCGAGACAAGATAACGCGTTCCGAGCAACAAAGCGGCTGCTAGAGGAAGCTAAGTTCTTGGCGCACTACGATCCAAGTAAGCCGCTTATCTTGGAAACCGATGCGTCGTCGTGCGGCGTCGGCGCAGTGCTATATCACAGAATAAATGGGCAAGATCGACCAATTGGGTTCCGGTCGCGAACGCTTTCAGCTGCTGAGCGTAATTACGCGCAAATTGAAAGAGAGGCATTGGCAGTTGTCTTCGGGGTTACAAAGTTCCGGGAATATCTGCTCGGGAATCATTTCACGCTTGTTACAGATCACAAACCTCTTCTGAGCCTTTTCAGCCCCGACAAGCCCGTTCCCGCCATGGCCGCTGCCCGGATTCAGCGTTGGTCCCTCTTGCTAAGCGCCTACAACTACAAAATTCAGTTCAAGCCAGGAAAGACGTTGATTCCTGCAGACACTCTCAGCCGTTTACCGGTGAGGCAGGAGCATAACAACACTAAGGCCGCAGAAGATGACGCTCGTGAGTATGTTCTTCTGACCGATCACCTCAATACCTGTCCTCTGTCGGCGAGTGACTTGGCTAGAATGACTGTTGACGACAGCGACCTCGCGCAAGTCCGTGATTACATTCAGAATGGCTGGCCACGGTACTTGCAACCGGCTCAGGAGCCGTTACGCGTGTACATGCACAGGAAAGACGAACTAACGTACAGCCACGGAATTGTGTACTGGGGCCATCGAGCGGTTATTCCAGCAAGTGCGCGGCAGTCAATGCTGCGTATGCTGCATGATGCACATCACGGGATAACGGCTATGAAGAACCTGGCACGTTCTGTTTTCTGGTACCCAGGGCTCGATCGGGACATTGAGAAGCTGGTCAACGCGTGTCCAACATGCATAGAATGGGGCAGCATGCCTCCTGCCCGACAACCCGTGCCTTGGCCGGACACAGAGGAGCCATGGTCTAGGGTCCCTGTCGATTTTGCGGGTCCTGTGGAAGGTAACATGTTGTTGATCGTGGTTGATTCCCATACGAAATGGATCGAGGTTACCGCCATGAAGACCGCCAGTTCGGCAAAGACAATTGAAGCACTGCAGACTATGTTCAGCCGGTTCGGTTTGCCGAGGACCCTGGTGACGGACAACGGGCCGCAGTTTACTAGCGAAGAGTTCAGGGCATTTATGAAGCGCAATGGCATCGCTCATTTGCGGACAGCTCCCTACAAACCGCAGTCTAATGGCCTGGCGGAAAGAGCAGTACGGACTGTCAAACAGGGGTTAAACAAAAACACGCGCGGCAGTTTGCAAGCTCGGCTGGACCACATTCTTTCGCATTATCGGCGCACTCCCTTGCCAAATAGGCAAACCCCAGCTTCTATGCTTCTCGGATATCAGCCACGTTCTTTATTGCACAACGTCGTGTCACGACCATTCCCTTCTGCAGGTGCGTGCAACAGTGGCCCACCGCTGAGCAAAGACGTCTGGTTCAAGAACTATGGAGTGGGTGACAAATGGAAACCAGGCGCGGTAGAGTCCACCGAAGGCTCGCGAATGGCAACGGTAAAGACTGCAGATGGGGAGCAACATCGCCGCCACCTCGACCAGCTAAAAACCAGGAGGACCAGCGTGGAAGGAGAAGCGGTGGAACCCGACGCCCCCATGCAAGTACCGACTAAAGGCAGTCAGAACGCAGCGGCAGACTCGCAGTCACAAGGACTCGACAGCAGTCACAGTCAGGCTCAAGTAGACACCGACATTCCAACGTCATCAGACGGGCCGGCCGAAGCAGAGGTTGCTACCAGCGAGCCGCAAGTGATTGACCGGGCTGAAGTGACACTGCGTAGGTCGAAGCGGAAGCCCCGGCCCCCGGACCGCTTCACTCCTTAAGGGGGAAGAATTGTTGTGAATCAGCATGCGCCGCTGACACGTGTTTGTTTTGTCAGATTCACCGTCCTTGCCTCTTGTGAATCGGCAGTGGCTGCGGCTGACGTCACAAGATAAAGACTATAAAAGCTACACTAACCTTTAATAAAGCGCTCGTTCCTTGCCAACTGCTTCACGAGTTACTTCACCCGCGACGGGAAAGATCCCGTCTCCAGCATTCTAAGTGTAGCTGACTGACCTCTACTGAGCTTCGGGTGAGGCAGAGGACAAATTCTCCAAGTTGGTAATGTTTGGTAATTTCATTAAATGTGAGGAGTGGATCGTTCTGCTGAGTCCCTTCCTGCCCCTCCGGAGCCTCCAGACCGTCGCGGCGCGTGAGTTCTCGCGCACGGTCGTGGGCAAGCTCGTTGAGGTTTGGGAAGCGCTCGAGAACGTTCGTCCCCATGTGTGCGGGGAACCACGTGATATAATGAAAACCGGGGCAAGTCCTTTTCACTAAAATAGAGGCCGCTTCTCGTGCGAGGTTACCCGACTCAAAAGCTCTGATTGCGTCTCTCGAGTCAGTGTAAATGTAGGAACGCTCTGGGTCACACAAGGCCAGCGCAACCGCAATTTGCTCTGCTATACTCGCGGTGGCCGCTCTGACCGAGGCTGAAGAGCGAAGCCCCCCCCCCCCCCCCCCCCCCCGCCCGTCTATAACCGACAACGCGAACACTCTCCTGTTCCCGTACTGCGCCGCATCGACAAAGACCGCGGAGTCTCTGTCATCTCTAACTTTCTTCAATATGGCTCGAGCACGGGTTTTATGTCTTTACGTCGGTGATGAAGACTTCTGAAGCACCACGTCCAAGCAGGATGCTCTCGACGAAGAATTTAGCGGCTTCGGCCGCACTACCTTTGGGCAGATATTTCGTTTCGGCGATGCGGGTAAGGTAGTCGGTAGTGTTGTGAAGTGGGGTGTCCGTGCGGCCAATGAAGTTTCCATCGATGGTGCCATGTCAAGTGCTGGGAGACAGGCTTCCGAGCGACGTTTCAGGGAACGAAGAAAAAGGAAGATATTCAAGAAAAGCACATGGTTGAGATTGGGCTCGGTGGCTGTGCTCCCGCACAAGTCACTAATCCTCTTGTATTCATCATGCAGGTGTTTGCCGTCGCTGCCAACGCGCTCTTCGCTGCTCATCTCGACCTTTCCCCCGCCACTGTGTCGACTACAGCACCCAGCTGCTGTGATAACGGCACCTTATTCCTGCTTCCACCCAACATCAACGCTTCACCCTGTCCGACAACGACACTACCCGGTTTTCTATTCCTGGATGCCCAATGGAAAGCCGCATCACCACAGTCATCACCCGCCGATATAAAAGTGCTGCAACCACCACCGCCGCTCTGTGGGCTCGGTGGCTGTGCTCCCGCACAAGTCACTAATCCTCTTGTATTCATCATGCAGGTGTTTGCCGTCGCTGCCAACGCGCTCTTCGCTGCTCATCTCGACCTTTCCCCCGCCACTGTGTCGACTACAGCACCCAGCTGCTGTGATAACGGCACCTTATTCCTGCTTCCACCCAACATCAACGCTTCACCCTGTCCGACAACGACACTACCCGGTTTTCTATTCCTGGATGCCCAATGGAAAGCCGCATCACCACAGTCATCACCCGCCGATATAAAAGTGCTGCAACCACCACCGCCGCTCTGTGGGCTCGGTGGCTGTGCTCCCGCACAAGTCACTAATCCTCTTGTATTCATCATGCAGGTGTTTGCCGTCGCTGCCAACGCGCTCTTCGCTGCTCATCTCGACCTTTCCCCCGCCACTGTGTCGACTACAGCACCCAGCTGCTGTGATAACGGCACCTTATTCCTGCTTCCACCCAACATCAACGCTTCACCCTGTCCGACAACGACACTACCCGGTTTTCTATTCCTGGATGCCCAATGGAAAGCCGCATCACCACAGTCATCACCCGCCGATATAAAAGTGCTGCAACCACCACCGTCGCTCTGTGGGCTCGGTGGCTGTGCTCCCGCACAAGTCACTAATCCTCTTGTATTCATCATGCAGGTTGGTAACAAATATTCCCTGTTTGCAAAAAAAAACTAGCAACTATTTCTTAGTGGAGCTGCCGAGCCCGCAGTGCTGCGTTTTTCTTGTAGCTGATTGCGGCAATGTTTTGCGTGCCTTGCTGCTCTTGGCAGGTGATATCGAATCTAACCCCGGCCCTAACACTATCGACCATGTGCTCGCTGAACTAAAAAATGTATCCGCCGGTCAAACCAAGCTCATTTTCGAAATACAAGACCTCAAAACTAAGATCAATTCCACTGAAGTTGCGATAGCCGGCTTGACTAAGCGAATGACCAATCTGGAGGCCCATTTCCAAGCTTTTTCACATCTAAAAACCGACTTCGAAGCAATGAAATCTGAGAGTGCTGGGTTTGCTCGACATTTAAACATTCTAGATGCGCGAATTGAGGATGCAGAAAATCGCTCGCGCCGCAATAATCTTATATTCTATGGCATTCCCGATACTAACCCATCCGAAAATTTTGCAGGCTCTGAGGAAACAGTCATCAACCATTGCTGTCAGAACTTGAGTATAACAATTAACCCTGAGAACATTGAACGCGCCCATCGCCTTGGGCGTTACAAATCTAACCACACTCGTCCAATCATCGTCAAGTTTACTTCATCTAAGATTAAAGACACCATATTATCGAATGGGCATAAGTTTAAGGAAACTAACTTCAGCGTCGGCGAGGACTTTTCCCTAAAAATACGAAATGCGCGAAAGCATCTAGTCGCGTTCGCTAAAGAAAAGAGAACAAAGTTTGCTCTGAATTTTAAGACACTGCATATTGGTCTCAAGCGCTACATGTTCGACGAAACCACGCAAACAGTCAAGGAAATAGCAACTCGGCCCTCACAATCAGATTAGCAATCACCTCGTCGTGAATCCTCTGGGAACCGCGCCAAGAACGCTTCTTTATCTAACCTCTCGCTCTCCGTTATATACACTAACATTCGTAGTTTTATTCCTAAGCGTGAAATTATTTCTAGCCTTGTTTCGTCATCAAGCAGCAACCTGCTTATACTAACTGAGACTTGGCTGAACAGTGACATGACAGACAACGAAATACTGACTGACCTACCAAACTTTCAAGTTTTTCGGAAAGACCGTAAAGATTCACGAGGAGGGGGCGTACTCATTGCCGTTAGCCAAGATTTATCATGTTCCCTAATACAAGATTCATCTGACCTCGAAATGTTGTGGCTAATTTTTCACGCAGCACCTAACACAGTTTTACTAGGCGTTTGTTATAGGCCGCCACATAGTAGCCAGGATTTTTCCCGTCAGCTTAATAACGTACTAAGTCAACTGTCCGCAAAGCATCCGAATTCACACATCTTCCTCTTCGGCGATTTTAACTTTCCGAATATTGACTGGCATACCCAGCCCGCACCTATAGCTAACAATGGAGAGACAAGGGAATTCCTAGATTTTTGCAATAACATCAACCTTACTCAGGTAATATTTGAACCTACCCGTGTAACACAGAACTGTGCAAATATTTTAGATCTCTTATTAACCAATCACCCAGACAGCGTTCAGCCCATTACATACCTACCTGAAATAAGCGACCACAAAGTAATTCACGCTAACCTTCTCCTTACGCCAAACCGGCGCCGCAAATACCATAAAACCATCCGTCTTTATAACAAAGGAAATTATAACGCCATAAATAATGAACTTAACGCGTTTTTTCAAGTCTTCTCGTCACGTTTTTATTCCCGCAGTGTTCAAGATAATTGGTTACTGTTCAAAGACAAACTCGAAAGTCTAACTAATAGATTCATCCCCCAAATTAGTTTTCACTCTAATTCACAAAAGCCATGGTTTACTAAAACACTGAAACGTTTGGAGAACAAAAAGAAGCGTCTTTACCGTTCAGCCAGGTCTCAGGGGACGCATAGCGCATGGGCGAAATATCACGAAGCTGAACGATCATATCTCGCCGCTATTTCTGATGCCAAGCATACCTTTTTTCACTCGGACTTGCCCAATATGCCAACTAGTAACCCCAGAAAGTTCTGGCAAGTCATCAATCCGCATCACGCACCAGAAATAACCCTCACAGATGAGTCAGGCACAGTCTTCACTGATGCTGAGTGCGCTACTATGTTTAACTCTGCCTTCTCATCCGTATTTACGAAAGAAACTGAAATACCGCCATCATTTTCAGCACCACCCTCAGTGATAAATTATGCTATGCCACCAGTTGTCTTTACGTCATCTGGCATTTCGTCCCTAATCGAAACCATGAAAATTTCATCTTCATCCGGTATCGACAATATTAACCCAAAGCTTTTGAAGAATAACAAGGATATTTGTGCGCAATTTTTATGCTTACTTTTTTCACAGTCACTGTTAACAGGTCAACTACCACGCGAGTGGAAAAGCGGTAAGGTCGTTCCAGTCTTCAAATCGGGTAAAAAAAATTCACCCCTTAACTACCGTCCCATTTCCCTTACCAGCGTACCCTGCAAACTCATGGAACACGTCATCTACTCCAATGTCATGAGCTTTCTCGATTGTCACAACTTTTTTCATTCTGCGCAACACGGTTTTCGAAAAGGCTTCTCATGTGAAACACAGCTGGCCATTTTTATTCATGATTTGCAGGCTAATCTTGATTCTAACGTACAGACCGATGCTATCTTTCTAGACTATGCAAAAGCGTTTGACAAGGTTCCTCACAAACGCCTACTACTAAAACTTTCATATTTGAACCTTCCCTCTAATATCTTTAAATGGATTGAAGAATTCTTGACTAACCGTTCACAGTACGCCACCGTTAACAACCACAACTCCAATCCTATCCCAGTAACGTCAGGTGTCCCGCAAGGGTCTGTCCTCGGTCCGCTTCTGTTTCTAATTTATATTAACGATTTACCAACACATGTCTCTAGTAATATTCGCATGTTCGCCGATGATTGTGTAATTTATCGCAAGGTTAATAACGCTTCTGACCAAACATCTCTTCAAGACGACCTTAACCGCATTCAGGAATGGTGTGCCAATTGGTTAATGGAACTTAACCCTCAAAAATGCAATATCTTGTCCTTCACGCGTCGCCGTAACCCACTTCATTTCCCATACGTCATAGCTAACGTCCCTGTACAACCGGTTCTATCATACAAGTACTTAGGCATTACCTTGTGTGGCGACTTGTCCTGGAGTACACACGTTACGAACATCATTTCATCCGCTAATAGAACACTTGGATTTTTAAGACGTCATCTCCGCCAAGCCCCTGAACATGTGAAATAATTAGCATACAAATCCCTTGTCAGACCAAAATTAGAATATGCCTCACCCATTTGGAACCCGCACCAAGCTTACCTTATAAATGCACTCGAATCAGTCCAAAACAGAGCAGCCAGATTCATCCATTCATCATATTCTTACGACATCAGTGTGTCAGCTTTGAAAGCTGAATCCGACTTATTGCCCTTATCACTTCGTCGCCGCATTGCCAGCCTTTGCTTGTTTCATAAATTTTTCCATAGTTCACTAGGTCGCCCACCCTACATCGTCCCTCCAGCCCGCATATCTCATCGCACTCGTCATCCGCTTCAAGTTTCCCGACCTCGTGCCCGAACTACCACTTTTGCCGCATCATTTTTCTCCCGTACTGCAGCAGACTGGAACGACCTACCCAACGACATCGCAGCCATCACGTGCTCATCCAACTTTGCCGATAATGTTACCAATCATGTTTCATCGTGTTAACACTCGCTAACCAAAATATATGTACCCACCCCTTATGTAATACCCCTCGTGGGTCTTTAAGGTAATAAAATGAAATGAAATGAAATTTACAAAACGGCTCCTACTATAGAGGGAGAGATGCAAATGAGAGAAAGACAGGCAGGTTAACCTGAGTTAACAGTGTGCTCCAACTATAGGAGCACACTATGGTAGCGTCTTAGCATGTCCAAATATCACACTGTTTCCGAGCGTCCTGCTCCTCTCAGCCATCTGGATCCGCTTTTACGCCCTGCGCCTTCGCTGCCCAGTCGCCTCCCCCCAATCCGGCGTCAGGAGGCCAATGCCGGCGTTGGGGAAACTGTTGTCGTTTTCCTCCGAAGGGAGCTTGGTGGGAAACGCACGCACATCACTGGGCACAAACAGGGAAAGGGGGGTAGCATACGCTGACTCCGATCCCCGGCGGGGTCGTGCCAATTTGTGCGGCTGACAGGTGTGAAGAAGCGTAGCCTTGCATGGACCATCACTCCGGCGGGGACAGGCCAATTTGGGCTGCTTACATGTGTGAATAATCCTAGCCCTGCACGTACCTCAACTCCGGCGTGGACAGCACGATTTGGGCTGCTGACAGGTGTGAAGCATGGTAGCACGAGGCATGAGAACTGCATGTCGCAGGGGTGGCATCCCCCGCTCAGAAGGGCCTCAGGGCACAACAGCACCCCCGCCGCCAGATGGTGCATGGAGATGTCGAGCTGTTCGATGCAGCTCGGTCGGCTTGATGCCTGCATTGTTCGAAGCCATGGGCTGCAGATTCTGAGAATGAAAATCTCTCGCCAAAGGTCTTTTGGTAGATGGGCTCTGACTGGACTGCATAACTGCAAGGGGACAAGCTCCTAGGAGCGACCGCTGTAAGCCACACACAATGCCTCAAGCGCCACGTGCACGCCACTCTCATTGCAGGACTGTGCCAATTAAAAAAATCTGACAATACTCTGCCGAAAAGAAAACCCTGAAACACAAGGTTCAAATTGATTTGGACAAGTACCCAGAAACTTACAATTATGTGTCCTCTCAAATCGACACAAATGGGTTTACGTAATCAAGCTAAGTAATCTAACTCAGCTAAGCTAACTCAGCTAAGCTGAGTGCTTGCTTGCAAACACTCGGCAAGGCTTCTGAGTTCCAGGTCCGCTCGCTGTTGCTCGACAAAGTAGTCTACACTTATTGTTCCTAAAAAGGTGCCCTCGTCTTGGTCATCTTGGGGCGGTGGGTCGACGGGTCCAAGGGAGCGCGAGACAGGCAGTCGGCATCAAAGTGTTTTCGTTCAGACTTGTAGATTCATATTCTTGCAGTCTGAGGCTCCACCGCGCCAGGCGCCCTGAAGGATCCTTTAAGTTTGCTAGCCAAGACAACACGTGATGGTCGCTGACGCATTTGAAAAGCCTGCCATATACACTCTTAGACAAAGTTACACCCTTTGGGTTGTATCTCTGCCGCACAACGACAATCTTCATCCGCCTTGCTTGCGTTTCCTTTCTTGAAAACGCCGCGCCGGCTACTTTCCTGTCGGGAATGCTACGTCACGCTGATAACGCGCATGCCGTTCGTTGCTCGGAAGTACCGGGCTCGCCGCGTTGAAGAAAGAAAATGCGGACAAGTCAGATGACGACTATTGTTGTGTGGCAAAAGGGCGTAATTTTGCTTAATAATGTAGGTGAGGGTGAAGTCTTGCTGTAGCCCCAACGATGGCGAAGCATTCCTTTTTGGTCGTAGAATAATTGCTTTCCTCTTTTGACAGCGACTGGCTAGCGTAGGCTACCTGTTCAAGTACTGTTGAAGAGCCAAGCTCCAGCGCGAAAGACGGCCGTTTTTCGTAGACATGGACAGCAGCCATGTGAGGGCACAGTGGTCAGTCTCTATCGTGAACCTTGAACCAGCGATATAGCAAGCTAGCTTCTGCACTGCCGATACTACGCAGGCACATTCCTTTTCTGATGCACTTTATGCTTCCTCACGAACTGAAAGCTTCCTACTGGCGTACAGTACAGGGTGTTCATTTTCGTCTCTTTTTTGACAAATACCACCCCCATACTCCTGTCGCTGCCATCACACTGAAGAACGAATGGCTTAGAGTAGTCGGGCGCGTTCGACACTGTCCGACTCGTTAGTGCTTTTCTTCAGTATACTGAAAGCCTTTTTTTTGCGTCATCCTACTTTACCGTTTGTGGTTCTGTTTTTCTGAGAGCATCTGTTAAAGAACTTACAATTTCGGAATAACGCGGGATATATCTTTGGTAATAACCTGCCAAGCCAAAGAATAACCTGATGTCCTGCTTGGTGCGTGGTTGCGGGAAGTCATCTATTGTGGTCAGTTTAATATCGGAAGGCCGACGATGGCCTTGCCCTATTATATGACCTAGATAAGCTGCCTCCGCGCGCCCTAATTTGCATTTAGGAGCCTTGATGGTTAAGTTGGCCGCTCGCAGACGACACAACGCGGTTCGCAAGTGTTGCCTATGGTCCGCCCATGATGAAGACAAGATTGTTATGTCATCGAAATACGGAAGTGCAAAGTCCTCCATTCCCCGTAGCGCCTGGTCCATGAGGCTAGAGAAACATTACGGAGCACTATTCAATCGAAAGATAAGGACTTTCGACCGAAAGGTTCCCATTGAGGAAATAAACGCCGCAAGCCGGCTCGCCCTCTCGGTCAACGGAACCTGCCAGTACCCTCTGACTAAATCGAGCGTAGAGATGAAATTAGCACTGCTCACTTTCTCGAGCCTTTCCTCGATATGCGGTATTGGGTAGGTCTGGTCCTTCGTGATAAAATTGAGCCTGCGGTAGTCGATACACGGTCACGGCTCCTTTCCTGGGACCTCAACGAAGGTAAGAGGTGTGGGGATTTGGGGGAATGCGACGCGCCATTGCGCGGGCGCATTACACACAGCTTGAGGTCACGAGGCAGCCCCTGGTGGCTACTGTCGTGACGGTAGCGTCTCTCTTGCTCCTTGGCATGGCGCCCGGTACATACATGCTTCCTCTCGTCTGCCGACGCCTTTGTGACTAAGATTGAGCTCACGCACGGTGCTTTTTCCCGTGCGGAGAGGGCGTACCTCGTGTTGATCCTGTCTCGACGCTAAGCCAAAGAACGGGTGCCTAGTGCTCGCGCGAGGTCATACCACGCGGAGCCGCACTTATCGGAGGCCCAAGCCAAAGGAGATCGCCTGAGCTCTCGCGAGTTGGCCCATCGGTTATCGCGAGAGCAAGTAGCATAGCCGCCGAAACTTTTCCTAGCGGCGTGTCCCAGCTTGAGCGTGCGCTCACGCAGCGACGTGCTACATGCGCCCCTGACTGTATTTTCCGCTCTTGGTGCGGGACCCCTTTGGTTCCCACCGTCTCGGTACCAGGCATTTGTGCAGTATCGGGTGCCGTCGGATACAACAAACAGTTTCCGCTAACTTAGGGCAATACTGTGTTCTTGCGGGCGTCGCTCGGTGGCCCCTTGTGGCCTGAGCTCGCGCGCAGCGGTGCCATAGGCTGACGGCTGACGCGACCCTGTGGCTCGCTAAGTTCGAACCCGCGGTGGTCGGTACTCCTGTGAGACCTGAAGAGCCCACCTCATCATCCTCATCATCATCATGGTTACGCCCACTGCAGGGCGAAGGCCTCTCCCATACTTCTCCAACTGCCCCGGTCATGTACTAATTGTGGCCATGTTGTCCTTGCAAACTTAATCTCATCCACCCACCTAACTTTCTGCCGCCCTCTGCTACGCTTCCCTTCCCTTGGAATCCAGTCCGTAACCCTTAATGACCATCGGTTATCTTCCCTCCTCATTACATGTCCTGCCGATGCCCATTTCTTTTTCTTGATTTCAACTAAGATATCATTAACTCGCATTTGTTCCCTCACCCAATCTGCTCTTTTCTTATCCCTTAACGTTACACCTATCATTCTTCTTTCCATAGCTCGTTGCGTCGTTCTCAATTTCAGTAGAACCCTTTTCGTAAGCCTCCAGGTTTCTGCCCCGTACGTGAGCACTGGTAAGACACAGCTGTTATATACTTTTCTCTTGAGGGATAATGCCAACATGCTGTTCATAATCTGAGAATACCTGCCAAACGCACCCCAGCCCATTCTTATTCTTCTGATTATTTCAGTCTCATGATCCGTATCCGCGGTCACTACCTGCCCTAAGTAGATGTATCTCCTTACAACTTCCAGTGCCTCGCTACCTATCGTAAACTGCTGTTCTCTTCCGAGAATATTAAACATTACTTTAGTTTTCTGTAGATAAATTTTCAGACCCACCCTTCTGCTTTGCCTCTCCAGGTCAGTGAGCATGCATTGCACTTGGTCCCCTGAGTTACTAAGCAAGTCAATATCATCAGCGAATCGCAAGTTACTAAGGTATTCTCCATTAACTCTTATCCCCAATTCTTCCGAATCAAGGTATCTGAATACCTCCTGTAAACACGCTGTAAATAGCATAGGAGAGATCGTATCTCCCTGTCTGACGCCTTTCTTTATTGGGATTTTGTTGCTTTCTTTATGGAGGACTACGGTGGCTGTGGAGCCGCTATAGATATTTTTCAGTATTTTTACATATGGCTCATCTACACCCTGATTCCGCAATGCCTCCATGACTGCTGAGGTTTCGACTGAATCAAACGCTTTCTCGTAATCAATGAAAGCTACATACAAGGGTTGGTTGTATTCCGCACATTTCTCTATCACCTAATTGATAGTGTGAATATGGTCTATTGTTGAGTAGCCTTTACGGAATCCTGCCTGGTCCTTTGGTTGAAGGAAGTCTAAGGTGTTCTTGATTGTATTTGCAATTACCTTAGTAAATACTTTGTAGGCAACGGAGAGTAAGCTGATCGGTCTGTATTTTTTCAAGTCTTTGGCGTCCCCTTTCTTATGGGTTAGGATTATGTTAGCGTTTTTCCAAGATTCTGGTACGCTCGAAGTCATGAGGCATTGCGTATACAGGGTGGCCAGTTTTTCTAGAACTATTTGCCCACCATCCATCAACAGATCTGCTGTTACATGGTCCTCCCCTGCTGCCTTCCCCCTTTGCAGAGCTCCCAAGGCTTTCTTTACTTCTTCCGGCGTTACTTGTGGGATTTCAAATTCCTCTAGACTACTTTCTCTTCCATTATCGTCGTGGGTGCCACTGGTAATATATAAATCTCTATAGAACTCCTCAGCTACTTAAACGATCTCATGCATATTAGTAATGATATTGCCGGCTTTGTCTCTTAACGCATACATCTGATTCTTGCCTATTCCTAGTTTCTTTTTCACTGCATTTAGGCTTCCTCCGTTCCTGAGACTCTGTTCAATTATATCCATATTATACTTCCTTATGTCAGTTGTCTTATGCTTGTTGATTTACTTCGAAAGGTCTGCCAGTTCTATTCTAGCTGTAGGGTTAGAGGCTTTCATACATTGGCGTTTCTTGATCAGATCTTTCGTCTCCTGCGATAGCTTACTGGTATCCTGTCTAACGGAGTTGCCACCGACTTCTATTGCAGACTAAATGATGCCCATAAGAATGTCATTCATTGCTTCAACACTAAGGTCCTCTTGCTGCGTTAAACCCGAATACTTGTTCTGTAGCTTGATCCGGAATTCCTCTCTTTTCCCTCTTACCGCTAACTCATTGATCGGCTTCTTATGTAACAGTTTCTTCCGTTCCCTCCTCAAGTCTAGGCTAATTCGAGTTCTTACCATTCTATGGTCACTGCAGCGCACCTTGCCGAGCACGTCCACATCTTGTATGATGCCAGGGTTAGCGCTGAGTATAAAGTCTATTTCATTTCTAGTCTGGTCATTCGGGCTCCTCCACGTCCACTTTCGGCTATCCCACTTGCGGAAGAAGGTATTCATTATCCGCATATTTTTCTGTTCTGCAAAGTCTACTAATAACTCTCCCCTGCTGTTCCTAGTGCCTATGCCATATTCCCCCACTACCTTGTCTCCAGCCTGCTTCTTGCCTACTTTGGCATTGAACTCGCCCATCAGTACAGTGTATTTTGTTTTGACCTTACCCATCGCCGATTCCACGTCTTCATAGAAGCTTTCGACTTCGTGGCAATCATGACTGGATGTAGGGGCGTATATAGACCTGTACTACCTTCAATTTGTACCTCTTATTAAGTTTCACAGCAAGACCTGCCACCCTCTCGTTAATGCTGTAGAATTCCTGTATGTTACCAGCTATATCCATATTAATCAGGAATCCGACTCCTAGTTCTTGTCTCTCCGCTAATCCTCGGTAGCACAGGACGGGCCCGCTTTTTAGCACCGTATATGCTTCTTTTGTCCTCCTAACCTCACTGAGCCCTATTATATCCCATTTACTGCCCGCTAATTCCTCCAATAGGACGCTAGACTCGCCTCACTAGATAACGTTCTAGCGTTAAACGTAGACAGCTTCAGGAAATAAGGTAAATTAAGGAAATTAAGGAGAATTAGGGAACAATTATCTCAAGTATTCTCTCGGATACGTATCTTGTGTTGTTCGGAAGTACCTTATTTTAATTTTCTTTCGTTTAACGTAGCCAGGTTTCAGGAAGTGCTTTGTGCAACGATTCTGTTCTGGTGGTTTGAGGAGCATTTTGAGGGTGTTTGCTTTGGCCGGAGTTGTCTGGCATGGTTGATTCTCGGTCGTTACAGTGGATATTCTTAGAACCGAACCGAGCAGCAGTGAAGACTACCGGTTGAAAAGCGGAATTTCCTGTCCCATTAATCAATGAACGAAGTCGCTCAACTAGTGCTTCCAATCGTCCGAGCTGCATCGGACAGCTTAACTTCTGGATGAATTGTCTGGCGGCGGGGGTGCTGTTTTGCCACATTGTGTGCCTTTCGTCGAGGCAACCGGCTCTTCCTCCCTCTCCCTTGTTCTTCTGAAGTTGTTGCCCTTGTACTGGGCTTCAAACATCCACTGAAGACGTTCAAAGTTCCAAGAAACTGCCACCCTTTTTAGTGGGTCGAACTAATGAGTCCGGGAGCACCAAGACGAATCCACTGACAGCCTTAAAAATTCCACCGAACTGCTGAACCTTTGCAGTGGAGACCGGTCATAGGCAGCTTGGACCTCTCTCGCCACGGTAGAGGAAGGCCACGCGGTTGACATAAGCACTGGTACCGCCTCGTTACTGCCGACGATGAGCCGCTAAATGGATTTAAAGGGCCCCTCACCAGGCTCCATAGAAAATTTTGGTTATACGCTGGAAGTTGTTACGTGTCTTCTAGGTAGCGTTCTGCCGCAAAAAATTGTTCAAATCTACTCATTAATAGCCAAGATAGAACTCACGATTTCAGCAGGCGGATCCACTGCCAAGCAGGACGCTCTCTCCACTCGCCCGTCTAGCCTTCGCAAGCGAAATTCCTTCCCTGCGTTCTCCCATACCGAACCTCTAGGATCGCGTGACGCATACGTCACAGGTGCCGCCTTCATTTTTTTGCTCCTCGCTCTTTTTTTTCTGCGCTACGCATTTCCGTTGACCGCGCCGCGCGCGAGCTGTTGTCTAGTTCGCGCAGCGCACGACTTTGCGCGCTGTGCACAAGGAAACATGACTAGCGGTATAATTCAGTGCTACACGAATACTGAGGCAGAACAAGCGGATTGCAGAGCGTGATAACGCGCTGCGATCTTTTATGTTCCTACGACCTTTCATGTTCCATTAGCCTCTGATTGATACACCGCCCTGTTTGTCCAACGTAGAACTGGCCACACGTAACGGGGCGGTGTATCAATCAGAGGCTAATAAAAGGTCGTTAGCCGGTGGATCGCCTTCTCATGTTTCCCTACATTGCCAAGCTTGTAACTGCACGCCAGAGTTAGACGAATGCGCGATATTGTACAGGCACAAGAATGAAGATACGCGTCTTATGGTAGAGGCATGGCATATCTATAATGGTGGGAAGTGCGTGCATGAGTCAACCTTCGATTACATTACATAATAAAGATATTAAGCGCCTTAACAGCTATCTCTCACGTAGACCGGCACATGTACCCGACATACAAGTGGTGATACCATTCCAGAGTTTGCGCAAATGAGTTTTGTGTCTTCTTTCTTTTTTCGCCTCAGTGCTCCCTTCAGTTGATAGTCGGCGTTCGTGTCATCCACTTCTCTTGTGTACTGTCTGCAGGCCTCACACTTCTTTTGCGTAATGAATCCTTAACAACTAGCTCAGCTTTCTGTCGTTCTAATGGCTTAGTTGTCCTTCTGGAAAAACGTTTGCAGAATTGATGCTCGGTGTCGAGATTCGTGCAAACGAACTAGGTAGTCGTTGACGTACCAAAATATTTTGACATCTTCGACGCGATGATCGGTCTCCAATTATACCATTACTGGTGGCCAGCAGCAAGCCGGAAGGACAAGTTTGCTTTGTAGATGTCGTATTGAAACTTGAACAGCTATACTGTAGAGATGCATGTAAGGGCTGCACCCGTGTCAAGGCCGCAACCCCAACTTCTCAGCCCAAAATTGGGGAAAGAAATTGCGATCCAGGAGCAATTGCGTTCGGTGTCCCGATTGCACGTAACGCGCATCGACGAATTTTTGAGCGCTGCATACTTCCGCGTGCCGCTACTAGATGGCGAGAGCTGCGTGTTGACCTCTGATGCCATATGGTACATCCGAGGTGGGCACAACTATAGAGGCTAGAAAGGTTCTCCTTAGTGTCGGTAGTGGGCGCCCTTTCCCGAAGCGCCGAAGAAATCAGTTTGGATGCTTGGCGGGGCAGTTCAAAGAGGGCGCTGCGCTACTGTGGCGAGTGTCTACTGTGGCGTGTGGCCTGTGGCGGGTACTATGGAGGGTGTTTTGAGGTGTCTCGTTTGGATATTGTGACGAATGGACGGACTTTTCGGGGCTCCGTGGCGGCGACGAAATCATAAGTTTTTGTGCATGCTTTGAGCTTACTTTTGTTTTTTATTTGTTTTTATTTGCTGTTGTTTTTTTTGCCTTTACATGGTAATTGAGTGGCGTTTTTTTGTCCCTCGTATTTCGGGTGCGCGGGTGTGCTTCGTGTACATTTGTTTTGCAGGATGGTTAGAGCGTCCTTTCGTGCCACGTGCTCCAACACGTGCAGCCGGGTGGGACATTGAGTGTTTGTAGTCTTTAAATGGTAACTTGGAAGTGGGAAGACAAATAGCTATTAGTGGTTTTACTGTGCGTGTTTTGGTAGAAAAGTGAGAGCGTGGCCGTGTGGTTGAGCGCGTGCCAGAGCGTGTCATATCTTCGGTCCCCGCGGCATTGATTGTTTTCGAAACAGTGGTGAGAGTTGCTTTGCGGCATTTTGAGGATTTGGATCCTGTGCGTATCGGTTTTTGCTAAAAGCACGTGCTCTGCATTGATATAGTGTTATAGTATTTGCATTAGTAGCATTATTACAGTATTATAGTATTTGGAAAAATCCGTGCAATACATGGGGAGAAAGCCGGTAAAGCAGGCAGTACGCGGCGGGTCCCTCAAGGCAGATGAGGAGACGGATGAGAATGAGAATGGACAGGGCGTCGAATCAACCGGCACACAATGTGATATCAATACTAGGCTGCAGAAAATGGAGGCTTTCCAGGAAGAGCTTCTCAAACAGGTGCAAGAGCTCAAAAATGAGCTCAACAGGGAGCGTGATGCACGGAAGGTAGTTGAAAAGAGACTTGAAGCAGCCGAGGAAAAGCTGAACAGGGCCGCCATTGTGACCAAGAATGTACGTGACAATGGAACGCAGACCCCCGACGCGACAGGCCAGGAGGGTCAGCGAAATACGTGGAACGCATGCAAGGTGAAGGGTTAGCTGGAAAGAGCGGCACCTACCTTGAGGCTGCCACGCGGAAAAAGCAGGAGCCCAGGGGACAATGCCCATTGTCGAGTCCGAATCACACGGAAAAGGACAAAGGGAAGCAGGGAGAGGTAGGAGAGAGCGAAAGGGTGATTATCGCTGGCTACTCAAACCTGGCTGGGTGCTCAAAAGCAATTGTGGAGAGGGTGAAAGGCGACAAAAGAGTGGCAGTAGGGACATTTCCAGGGCGGACACTGGGTTCTGTCATGGAGCGAGTAAAAGAAAAGCTCGTGTAAAATGTCCACGTGCGCAACCTTGTTATAGCCACCATAACCTTGTCACAGTAGCAGGTGGGCTAAATGACGTCCTAAACAGGAAAGGGCCAGGACTAGCCCAGCGCTTGGCGAAGGGGGTGGACGACTTGCGCGAGCTATCTCCTCAGGTGCAGATCGTGGTGTGCACGGTGCCGGAGGTGCCTGTGCGTGACAGTCACGTACAAAGAGCCGTAGTGGCTGCTAATGAGGCAATATGGAAAATGAGGCGAGAGAGAGGCTTCGAGGTTGTCGAAGTAAACAGGGAAGTGAGAAGCTTTGGTGGTTTTAAACGAGACGGGATCCACTTCAATTACAGGCTGGCACGAGAAGTGGGCTAGCGACTTGGTGGTCGCGCTGTTGCTTTTTTAGGGCGCCCGCGGGCGCTCAGGAGGTCAGAGTAGATAGTAATGAAGAAGGTCCCCTAGGGGAACATCAGAAGAGCATCGCCGTCGATAACAGAAAAAAGGGGAAAGCAAGAAAAAGAGCTCGCCATGCAATAGGCTACATAAACATGCAGGGCAGCAGAAGAAAGGAAAAGCGGGCAGAGATTGAGGAGCAGTTACGTAGAGAACAAATAGGGGTGTATGCGGTTACAGAGACGCACATTAGAGACTTAGAAGAGCCGCCAGTTATTGAGAATTATGTTTGGGAAGGGTGCAACCGAACTAAGTCGGAAAGAAAGGGAGGGGGAGTCGGAACGCTCATCTATCAGGGAGCCAAATGGAAAAGAGTAAATTCACAATGTCAAGAGCATCTTTGGTTATCAGGTACAAAGAGTGGGAAAGAAACTTGGCTGGGCGTTACGTGTTTGTGGACCGGAAAAAATTGCACAGAGTAGAATAAAGAGTTAGTGGAATGCATAAGCACTGATATTAAGGGTTTCGGAAATGGTGCTCAAATTGTCCTATTAGGTGACATGAATGCCCACATACAGGATTTAGATGGCTATACCGACAATAACGGGAAGTCAATGCTAGACCTTTGTGAGCCACATAACCTCGTGATCGTGGATACAGGGCCTAAGTGTGAAGGACAGATCACGTGGGAAGTGGGAAACCGGCAATCGACCATTGATTACTGTCTGATGACAGAAGAAATTCATAAGTTGAGAGAAATGGTCATCAATGAAGAAAGGTTTAGCAGCATAGGGAGTGACCATAAACGCATCATTTTGAAAATGGGATATGTAGTTGGGAAAGAGAGCAAGGCGAGCAAAATGGCCAGTCCGAATTTCAACGCTGAACAAATAGCAAATATAGTCACTAGAGTTGAGGAAGAATTTGGCAAATGGCCAAGTAAAGAGTGGGAATATGGTGAGCTTCTATGTGTAATAATGACAGAAATACGGAAAGAGAAACAACATCTTCGTCCGAAAGGAAAAAAGAAACCGAAAAGCTCGTGGAACAAGGAGATACGAGAAGCGATCGCCGAACGACGGAAAGCATCTCGAGAGCACAGGAAGGCAAAGAAGGCGCAGTTGCCAGGATGAAGTAACCAGTAAATGGGAAATATACCGAGAGAAAAAGTCTCTGGTTCAAATACTGGTGCAAGAAAAATTAAATGGTGAAAGTGAACGTTGGTTGTCAGAAATACGTGAGAAAAAGAAGGCCGCACATAGAATATTTTGGAGTCACATAAAATTATTAGGCAGGAAGTCAACAACAATACAACAAAATATCCTAGACGAAGATGAAGACAGACTGGAAGGAGAAGCGGCAATAAATTACATCCAAAAAGTAACAGCCGAATCTTTCCAAGGCAATGACGAGGTTGTATTTGAAGAAAAAAAGAGCATGAAAGAGACCCAAGTGGGAAAGGAGCTGGTGCTGACAAACTTAAACTGGAAGAAAGCGGAAAATTGCTAAGCGCACAGCCACAGGGCTAGACGAGGTTCCCATTAGGCTGATAAATGAATTAGGAACAAAAAGTAAGGAAGCTCTGGCGAAAGCAGTAGAAAAAACTTTAAAAGATACACGAATACCAGACAGTTGGCGACAAAGTAGAATGAATTTAATTTATAAAGGTAAGGGGGAGAAAGACAGAATTCACTCGTGTAGACCATTGACCATTACATCAGTAATATACAGGCTAGCAATGCAGGCAATCAAATTAAAGCTTCAAGCATGGGCAGAAAATAATGGCACTTTGGGAGAGCTTCCGCATGGCTTCAGAATAGGTAGGCGTTTGGATGATAACTTGTTTGTTCTTGCTCAGTGTATTGAAATATCAAAAGCAGAAAGCAGACCGTTGTATGTGGCCTTTTTAGACATTACAGGAGCCTACGACAACGTAGACCGCAACATTTTGTGGGATATTCTGGAAGGGGAAGACTTAGTTAACGATTGTCTACAGCTTTTGAGAGAGATTTACCTAGAAAATACCGTTTCCGTTGAATGGGAAGGGATGAGGAGCGAGGCGAAAGTTCATATCAACAAGGGACTGAGGCAGGGGTGCCCTTTATCCCCATTGCTGTTTATGATGTACTATCGGCGTCAAATGAAAGTTGAACAGCAGAGTGCGTGGCCCAAGCATAAGTTAAGATATAGTGCGCGCCGTCCAGTCATCACCATCGACAGGCGCGCACATCCGATTTGGCCGCACTGCGCGATCCCCCTCCAGTGAGATAATTTCGCTTCTGTTCTGGTTCTTACGTTTGAAAGGGAGAAAATAAAAATGAAGCTAAAATATTGCATTTTACGGCGAGTCTTGTCGCACAGATCGCCGAAACCGCAAGTGCTGTCGGCGCGAACAGCGGCGCGCGTGGTGAAGTTTGCACCGTCATCGCAAGGTAGATTCGCCCGCGCGGGGCGGGTGATGACGCTGCAAACTGCGCCACGCGCACCGCTATTCGCGCTGACAGCACGTGTGGCTTCGGCGATCTGTGCGACAAGAGTCGCCGTAAACTGCAATATTTTAGCTTCGTTGTTATTTTTTATTTCCTCCCTTTCAAATGTAAGAACCAGGACAGAAGCGAAATTATCTCACTAGAGGGAGATCGCGCAATGCGGCCAAATCGGATGTGCGCGCCTTCCAATGGTGATGACTGGACGGCGCGCACATAACTTCACTTATGCTTGGGCCACGCACTCCACTGTTCAACTTTCATTTGACGCTGATAGTACATGATGAGGATGGAGAGGGCGCTAGAAGGAAGTAATATCGGGTTTAATCTCTCATACAAACAGGCGGGTACAGTAATAGAGCAGCAACTCCCAGGTTTATTTTATGCGGACAACATTGTGTTGCTAGATAACAAGCATAGTGATTTGCAACGTCTGGCTAATATCTGTGGACAGGAAGACAACAATTTAGGTTTTAAATTTAGTGTTAGAAAATGAAAACAGTGAAAAGGCAGTGGAGATACAGGGCCAAGAAATACCTCGGGTCATCATCATCATCATCATCAGCCTAGATACGCCCACTGCAGGGCAAAGGCCTCTCCCATACTTCTCCAACTACCCGGTCATGTACTAATTGTGGCCATGTTGTCCCTGCAAACGTCTTAATCTCATCCGCCCACCTAACTTTCTGCCGCCCCCTACTACGCTTCCCTTCCCTTGGAATCCAGTCCGTAACCCTTAATGACCATCGGTTATCCTCCCTCCTCATTACATGTCCGGCCCATGCCCATTTCTTTTTCTTGATTTCAACTAAGATGTCATTTACCCGCGTTTGTTCCCTCACCCAATCTGCTCTTTTCTTATCCCTTATCGTTACACCTATCATTCTTCTTTCCATAGCTCGTTGCGTCGTCCTCAATTTCAGCAGAAACCTTTTCGTAAGTCTCCAGGTTTCTGCCCCGTAGGTGAGTACTGGTAAGACACAGCTGTTATACACTTTCCCCTTGAGGGATAGTGGCAACCTGCTGTTCATGATTTGAGAATGCCTGCCAAACGCATCCCAGCCCATTCTTATTCTTCTGGTTATTTCAGTCTCATGATCCGGATCCGTGGTCACTACCTGCCCTAAGTAAATGTATTCCCTTACCACTTCCAGTGCCTCGCTACCTATCGTAAACTGCTGTTCTCTTCCGAGACTGTTAAACATTACTTTAGTTTTCTGTAGATTAATTTTCAGACCCACCCTTCTGCTTTGCCTCTCCAGGTCAGTGAGCATGCATTGCAATTGGTCTCCTGAGTTACTAAGCAAGGCAATATCATCAGCGAATCGCAAGTTGCTAAGGTATTCTCCATCAACATTTATCCCCAATTCTTCCCACTCCAGGTCTCTGAATACCTCCTGTAAACATGCTGTGAATAGCATTGGAGATATCGTATCTCCCTGTCTGACGCCTTTCTTTATTGGGATTTTGTTGCTTTCTTTGTGGAGGATTATGGTGGCTGTGGAACCGCTATAGATATCTTCCAGTATCTTTACATATGGCTCGTCTACACCCTGATTACGCAATGCCTCCATGACTGCTGAGGTTTCGACTGAATCAAATGCTTTCTCGTAATCAATGAAAGCTATATATAAAGGTTGCTTATATTCCGCACATTTTTCTATCACCTGATCGATCGTGTGAATATGGTCTATTGTTGAGTAGCCTTTACGGAATCCTGCCTGGTCCTTTGGTTGACGGAAGTCTAAGGGGTTCCTGATTCTATTTGCGATTACCTCTGTTGTGTCGGCTGGAGCTCATCTTGATAAGAGCACTCTGCGAAGTGCGCATGCGCCACTAAGTGTTAAAAGCAGAGTGCCCCTTGCTAGCGGCTCTCTCTCTTGCCGAGCCTCAACCCACAGGCATGGGTTAATAAACGTCGTTCACCCGAAACTTGTCTGATCCTTTCGGCACGCCTGGCGCAAAACGTAACAACCTTAGTAAATACTCTGTTTAGCAACGGACAGTAAGCTGATCGGTCTATAATTTTTCAAGTCTTTGGCGTCCCCTTTCTTATGGATTAGGATTATGTTAGCGTTCCTCCAAGATTCCGGTACGTTCGAGGTCTGTCTGTTATTACGGGCTCAATGCACACGACCAGTGTCCTGTCTGACATTAGTTGGAACACCTCTTTGTAAAAGACGTCATTCATATAAAACATCATTCGAAGTGTCCGCACAACTGTGTTTGCATCGTTCAACGTAGCGTGTGTGGCTTCCACACGAAACAGTCGCGCGTACCGTGCCCCTCGTCCGTTGAGTAAATAGTGCACCTCCACGGATTCCGGAAACCGTATGCGTAAACCTCGGTCAGCAGCGACGGTCCGAGGCCAACAAACGGATTGTCAGCAGGCACCGCGTAGTGCTGGCGTCTCCTCACGTCCAGCCGAAGAACCTTGCCCAGGAAGGAGTCGCCGCTGGTCTCCTGAGTTACTAAGCAAGGCAATATCATCAGCGAATTGCAAGTTGCTAAGGTATTCTCCATCAACTTTTATCCCCAATTCTTCCCACTCCAGGTCTCTGAATACCTCCTGTAAACATGCTGTGAATAGCATTGGAGATATCGTATCTCCCTGTCTGACGCCTTTCTTTATTCGGATTTTGTTGCTTTCTTTGTGGAGGATTACGGTGGCTGTGGAACCGCTATAGATATCTTCCAGTATCTTTACATATGGCTCATCTACACCCTGATTCCGTAGTGCCTTCATGACTGCTGAGGTTTCGACTGAATCAAATGCTTTTTCGTAATCAATGAAGGCTATATATAAGGGTTGGTTATATTCCGCACATTTCTCTATCACCTGATTGATAGTGTGAATATGGTCTATTGTTGAGTAACCTTTACGGAATCCTGCCTCGTCCTTTGGTTGACGGAAGTCTAAGGTATTCCTGATTCTATTTGCGATTACCTTAGTAAATACTTTGTAGGCAACGGACAGTAAGCTGATCGGTCTATAATTTTTCAAGTCTTTGGCGTCCCCTTTCTTATGGATTAGGATTATGTTAGCGTTCTTCCAAGATTCCGGTACGTTCGAGGTCATGAGGCATTGTGTATATAGGGCGGCCAATTTTTCTAGGACAGTGTTCCCACCATCCTTCAACAAATCTGCTGTTACCTGATCCTCCCCAGCTGCCTTCGCCCTTTGCATAGCTCCCAAGGCGTTCTTTACCTCTTCCGGTGTTACTTGTGGGATTTCAAGTTCCTCTAGCCTATTCTCTCTCACCTTATCGTCGTGGGTGTTACTGGTACTGTATAAATCTCTATAAAAATCTTCAGCCACTTGAACTATCTCATCCATATTAGTAACGATATTGCCGGCTTTGTCTCTTAACGCACACATCTGATTCTTGCCTATTCCTAGTTTCTTCTTCACTGCTTTTAGGCTTCCTCCGTTCCTGAGAGCCTGTTCAATTCCATCCATATTATAGTTCCTTATGTCCGCTGTCTTATGCTTGTTGATTAACTTTGAAAGTTCTGCCAGTTCTATTCTAGCTGTAGGGTTAGAGGCTTTCACACATTGGCGTTTCTTGATCAGATCTTTCGTCTCCTGCGATAGCTTACTGGTTTCCTGTTTAACGGCGTTACCACCGACTTCTATTGCGCACTCCTTAATGATGCCCATAAGACTGTCGTTCATTGCTTCAACACTATGGTCCTCTTCCTGGGTTAAAGCCGAATACCTGTTCTGTAGCTTGATCCGGAATTCCTCTAGTTTCCCTCTTACCGCTAACTCATTGATTAGCTTCTTATGTACCAGTTTCTTCCGTTCCCTCCTCAAGTCAAGGCTAACTCGAGTTCTTACCATCCTATGGTCACTGCAGCGCACCTTGCCGAGCACGTCTACATCTTGTATGATGCCAGGGTTCGCGCAGAGTATGAAGTCGATTTCATTTCTAGTCTCACCATTCGGGCTCCTCCACGTCCACTTTCGGCTAACCCGCTTGCGGAAAAAAGGTATTCATTATCCGCATATTATTCTGTTCTGCAAACTCTACTAATAACTCTCCTCTGCTATTCCTAGAGCCTATGCCATATTCCCCCACTGACTTGTCTCTGGCCTGCTTCTTGCCTACCCTGGCATTGAAATCGCCCATCAGTATACTGTATTTTGCATTGACTTTACCCATCGCCGATTCCACGTCTTCATAGAAGCTTTCGACTTCCTGGTCATCATGACTAGATGTAGGGGCGTAGACCTGTACAACCTTCATTTTGTACCTCTTATTAAGTTTCACAACAAGATATGCCACCCTCTCGTTAATGCTATAGAATGCCTGTATGTTACCAGCTATGTTCTTATCAATCAGGAATCCGACTCCTAGTTCTCGTCTCTCTGCTAAGCCCCGGTAGCACAGGACGTGCCCGCTTTTTAGCACTGTATATGCTTCTTTTGGCCTCCTAACTTCACTGAGCCCTATTATATCCCATTTACTGCCCTCTAATTCCTCCAATAGTTCTGCTAGACTCGCCTCACTAGATAACGTTCTAGCGTTAAACGTTGCCAGGTTCATATTCCAATGGCGGCCTGTCCGAAGCCAGGGATTCTTAGCACCCTCTGCAGCGTCGCGGGTCTGACCGCCGCCGTGGTCAGTTGCTTCGCAGCTGCTGGGGACTGAGGGCCGGGGTTTGATTGTTGTGTTCATATAGGAGGTTGTGTCCAAGTACTGCACCAGGGTGGCCAATCCTGCTCTGGTGAGAGAGTGCGTTACCGGTTCTGATCACCGGGATCAGGCCGCACTCCAGGCCTGTTTGTGCAATTTTCTCAACACACGTTTTTTTTTGTATTTTCCGGTGGAGAATTGTGCGGCACGGGGATTTGAATCATGGTCCTCTTGCACGGGAGGCGGATACTCTACCGTCCCCGCAGGAGTTAAATTAAAAGTTTAATTATGGGGTTTGACGTGACAAAACCACTTTCTGATTATGAGGCATGCCGCAGTGGAGGACTCCGGAAATTTCGACCACCTGGGGTTCTTTAACGTGCACCTAAATCTAAGTACACGGGTGTTTTCGCATTTCGCCCCCATCGAAATGCGGCCGCCGTGGCCGGGATCCGATCCCGCGACCTCGTGCTCAGCTGTCTAACACCATAGCCACTGAGTAACCACGGCGGGTCCCGCAGGAGTTGTACGCCTCATTTAACCTACGGTGGTGCCCTATTTGATCAGTCAAGGCGGACCAATCTGAGCTCGGTTATACCGCACGGATGGCACTCGGCTAGAGAACCTGGTATTTATATGACCTGCACATGTGTGGCCATACATAATTGAAGATATATATATTTCTTTTTTTAGGAGGGTTCCCGTACAGTGATAAATAAAGGAAAATACATTAAAAAGAAAGAAAGAAAAAGAAAGAAAAAGGAAAAAAGGAACATAACAGGTGAGTTGAACTCGTGACCCTTGGGTGTTGCCCAGAAAGATAGCTCAGTCGGTTGGTTCGTCAGGCCCCAGGTTACTTTCAAGCGCCATAGCTCCTGCTCCGAGCCTCATACTTACGTGGAAAGGGACTGATGTTGGAAGGCACACTTTCTTGGAAAAATGGCCGCCCGAGGAGAAGAGCGAATTCGAGCGGCTTTAGAGACTAGGAAAACTGCCTTAAAATATTTAGACTTGAGGGAAAGCTTCGTTTACAAATTATAACACGGCAATCAGCACTCGAATACGACGAGAGAAATTATTGAGACGTGGAAAATTCCCTTGAAATAAATATGGTTTGCGAGACAAATGCTTGTAAGTATTGAACCTCTTAAAAGATGAGGGGGGAATATGCGCTCACCGAGAGGGCATCGTCCGCACGAGACCACCACCAGGCACCTTACTGAGACGTGGAGGGCTCTGCGGCCGGAACAAAGCCTCCGTTCTCCGCCGGCCAAGAGGGGAAAACGCGCTTTCCGATCGCTCAAGGTTGCGCGGACATAGTATAACTCTAGCGTCTAGGAACAGCTTAACCAGGTGCGAGGGCGGCACGCATAGCGTGGGAAGCTAGCCGCCAGAATAGCTATCTCAAGGACTGCTGCTGATGAGGGCGAAATACCTTCGTGTAATTATAATAACCCTAATAGGACTACTTTCGAAAGAAAAAAAAGGAAACGGCCCAGAGGGCTATACTACGAGAGCTATACGAGAGCTATACCTCGGGTAACTGAATATAAATACCTTGGTATATGGATAAACGAAGGCAATGGATATATGGAAACACAGCAAAAGACCATAACAATAAAGGGGAAGAGAAATGCAGCCATAATGAAGCACAGAGCGCTATGGGGATACAATAGGTACGAGGTCCTCCGAGGTATGTGGAAAGGTGTATTGGTTCCAGGATTTACTTTTGGAAATGCGGCTGTTTGCTTGAAATCAGGGGTACAATCAGGACTCGACGGGAACCAAAGGTCAGTGGGTCGCCTCGCATTCGGCGCTCACGGGAAGACTACAAATGAAGCTGTGCAGGGTGATATGGACTGGACTAGTTTTGAAGTGAGGGAAGCTCGCAGTAAAATTGAGTATGAAGAACTGCTGAGGAATATGGATGAAAGTAAATGGGCTGGGAGAGTGTTCAGGTATCTGTACAGGAAAAACATTGATTCACAGTGGAGGAAAACAACTAGGAAGCTTACCAGCAAGTATGCGGCCTGTAGGGTGGGCAACACAGCAACAAAGAAGGTCAAGCGGAAAGTCAGAGAGTCTGAGTTATACTTATGGATGGCGGCAATGGAAAAGAAACCTGCCACGAGTAACTACTTAAGAGGAAAAAGCGAAATCAGGAAAGAAACCATTTATGATAACTCAAAGGGAAGCTCATTACTTTTCGAAGCGAGATCGGGATGCCTTAGAACACGCACCTATAAGGCGAGATATAAGAAGGAAGAAGAAGCATGTGCTTGCTGCGGTAAAGCTAGGGAAACTGTGGAGCATGTTTTATTAGAATGTGAAGACGTCTACCCAGCGGTGGATTTAGGCACCACTGGCCTCCTTGAAGCCCTTGGGTTCAGCGGGAGCAATGGTAAAGCAAACATGTCCGCAATAGACATTAGTAAGAGGCGATTAGGGGATTGGTGGAAGAAAAGTAGGGAAACGACAAAAGACGGAGACGTACAAAAGCACAGTTCGCAATAGGGGATCAGAAAATTTGGGCGTGGTAGTTCATAGTTTTTTTTCTTTTTTCATTGTTTAACCTAGGTAGGATATTAGGCAGTATAGTAGCAAGAGCTTGGTGGCGCAACCCACCGCCCCGTTCCAAAGGGGACGCTCATAACATCCATCCATCCATCCATCCATCCATCCATCCATCCATCCATCCATCCATCCATCCATCCATCCATCCGTCCATCCATCCATCCATCCATCCATCCATCCATCCATCCATCCATCCATCCATCCATCCATTCGTCCGTCCGTCCGTCCGTCCGTGTTACTGACGCCAGCCGAAGGAATGCAGACACTAGTCGTCGTCTGTTTTGGGTAGCACGTGCACCGACGTAGTGCACTTTGTTGCAGCCTTTATTTACGTTGGCGCTCTAGTGCCATGGCTTGGGGCGATGCGACGTGCTGAACTTCTGTGACAATGCGTTGGACATGGATTCATTAACTCTTAAAATAATGCCACACATTACCCCCCTTGCACATTCATCCAAATGCGTTTGAAAAAAATGCGCGTGAACTTAGCCTTCCAGCTATTTAGCGAGGAGGTACTAAAGGTGATTTTTTTTTCTATAAAGTTCATTTGGAAAGGTACTTTAGAACAACTGAGCCGACAAAAGAGCTTGTGAAGCTTATGGTAAGGTTAGTATCTATAATGACTTCAAGAACACCATCTAAAGACCTCCGACCCAACTCTCCAATGCAAAGTTTCTTGAAGGGTTCATTGCCTTCCTTGCAGAATGGGAAGATTATGCTGCCAAGCAATGTGGTGGATTTCTTAGCCCAGGAACTGCCCTTGGTCTGCGTTTGACCACAAAAAGCACTCTGTCCCTTTTAGACTACTTAAGCAGCTCACTAGGCCACAAGCACTTGTTAACGGCTAATCTCAGGATAAAATGAAAGATATGTTTGGTGTCGTAAGGCAATCCTTTGCTTTTAACGACCATCCTTCACCTGAACAGTTTTAATTGTAATAAACATGTTGTCATTCTACAGTCTGCAGGGCCTCCTCAAAATGGGAACTCACCAGGAGACTTCGTAACCGCACTCTTAAAGCCATCTGACGTTGGAAAACGATAGGCTTACCATCTAACAGAAATTATCGCTGACATATTGGATGATGGCAATTTGGAGTGTGGAGAATCTGTGTTAAAAATACAAGGCAAGCAGTTGGACTATGACAACTGTGTCGAAAAGCACAGTGACAGTAGATTAGTGTATTATATAGCTGGCTATGGTGTCAGAAAGTCTAAAAAAATTTCCACGCCAAGAATGCGCCTCTCGCCTTTGTATTTTGCCCCCAAAAGCAGATTGTGATGGAAATTCCATACTAACAAGGCAGTTTGATCATGGGGGTTGGATCTACCCTTCTAAAGCTGTTGAGGAGCTTGTTTGTAATGTTGAGGATACATTTACTGTGTATTGCAGCAGGAATCAGCTTCATGCTGGAAGCATACGGTATGCTTTTTGCATTTCCTTCAGGGAGCGAAGCTTAAAGAAGTCCATGGGTTGCAGTGAGCATGGGCGGAGTTTGACAACAAACATAATAAAGTTCTATGCACTGACGAGGCTGTACTTCTTTGCAATAGCAAAGAACATGGAACGGAACACACAAAGAGAAAAGCAGGAGCTCCTGAAAATGAGGCGATGCCAGTAGAACGACAGTTGCGAAAATGCTCCCCGCCTTTGTACATACCTACCTTCGTTGTGCAATTAAAAAAAAAAAACAACAACTTGTAACATAGGTTTTGAAAGCGCTCCTCATACAGCGTTTTTGCGGACCATAGTGCTCAATTTTGTAAAGCTGCAATACACTATATACACGAGACGAACAGAATGCATTTAATTTCCTCTCTCCACATTTGTGGGCTGATTGGTGTCGCATCTCCCGTAGAAAAAAAAAATACCAACCCCATTTATTACGGCTGCTTGCGTAGCTTCCGTCACTGGTTAAAATGGCAGCACAACAGAGACGAAGACAAGGCACATAGAAACACATGACAAGCGCACCCTCTCGTTTCTTTGTCTCTTTATCTCAGTTACCTGCCGTCATAACCAGCTATGGGCGAACTAGCCCAAAACAAAGTTTTATTTCATCACTCGTCTGCGATAAGCGTGCTCGCTAATTTTGTAAGGTTGACTGGCCCGCGTAGATTATTGCATGCCTGTTTTGTGGACTTGCAAATCGGCGGAAAGCGCCGGTCACCTGCGAGCGCCCGCTGAAAAGCGCGCCGGAGCCCGCAAGAGCAACCCGCCAGCGAGCGCTGGCGCCATCTGCCGGAGCATAGCAAAGTATTTCATGTCGGCTCGCGCGTTCACGACACTAGGATAACCTTCTAGCCGCACAACTGAAGGCTGGGCCGGCACCATTTTGACAAAAAGATTCAGTGCCGTCTAAGGGCAGCACCTCGTCAAAATTGTGAAAAAAGTGCGGCCCTTATACGA
This sequence comes from Dermacentor andersoni, assembly GCF_023375885.2. NCBI lineage: Eukaryota > Metazoa > Arthropoda > Arachnida > Ixodida > Ixodidae > Dermacentor > Dermacentor andersoni. The sequence goes on along the minus strand of NC_092817.1, from coordinate 4,352,015 downwards.
GTCTATAGGGTGTATGAACTTCGTGTTTTACCGGAATGTCTGCGACGTGTTTGTGTGTGTGCTCGCAAAGTGACGGTTTGTGCGTTCACTTTGCCCCTAGGTCGCTTCATGCACTGAACCCGGTGGCAGAACAGAGCACGTGGATCTCCGAAGACCTTTGTCTCAAAGCATGCGATGGTCAACGGAACAGTCCTGCAGCATTCTACGTGCTCGCAATATCGACGGACGCTGACGGTATATAATAATATAGCGGGCATTGCCATGCTCCATTCTCATTCTTAGTATTGATGTTTGAACGTGCTATTATTGATTTGACAGGAGCACTTATAAGTGGCGTGCGCCGGCTTTTTCCTCTCCCTAACTGCAGATGAACCATTGATACTGACCACGACTGACCTGAGGAACAATGTTCCAAGTGGAGTCGTCTACCGTCTCAAGGACGACGACTGCCAAGGGTCTAAAGGTCCGTGCTTTCGAGCTAGTGATCGGCTATATGGGAAGCGAAAATTGCGGTCCGGGCTTTTTGAGTGCCTGCCACGAGCGCGATTTCCAGAGCCCCTGACCGGGCGAGATAGGATGTTCGAAAGCAAAATGTTATTTTCATCGTACGAGCAAGCTTTCATTCTATAGTGGCTCGTAGCATCACCAGACATTGTCAAGACGAAGCACTAGAAAGTGACCAACTGATATGGGAAACAACGCTCTGTAATCAGTGTAAAGAAAAAAAAAAATAGACCCCCCTTTTCTGGCTTACGTGCATTGTCAGCCAAAAATGCTGTCACGTCGTTGGTTAAAGCGAGTCAGTTACTTGAGTTTTCCGCGTAAACAACTCTTGGGTCGTTTCATAGAAGCTTGCTTATTTTATGCTAGGCGAGACCGTAAATCACGGTTTGCTTCAATGATTCTGTGCAGTCCACGGAACAATGTCTGCCACATGTGCTGTCTGATAACGGATGTACGCGAAGGACGACCACAAATAGCGATAAAAGGGCCGGCAGCTGGGTTGTTTCCCTTATCCTTTCCCTGTTTTCCTTATCGAACGCAGGTTCCTTCCATGCCGCGGCGGGGATCTTCGGGCCGGCCATCTTCACGGTGGCACTGGCGTTCGCGGCTCCCTAAGCCTGGAGGCCCGCCAAGGGCTCTCTGGGATATATCAGCGGCGCTAGATAACTGTCGCGCGCACAAGCTTTCGATATGGCTGCTGTTGCCGCCGAGAGTGTGCAATTGAGCTTTCTGTGCATCTGGTGCCGTCTCCTCGTACTGTTTCCCAATTACATCTTTCCCATTTGGCGTGGCTGCCAACTGGTGAGATGCGGGCACACGGCCTCCACCGACGGGCTGTCGTGGTCACCAGCACGCTCGCTTCCACTGCAACCACGCAAGTAAAAACGGTTGGCCGTTCACATGTGAATATATTCCTTACTCCTTACAATCCTTACTCATGTCCTTATGTCCGCAGTCCTTACTCATGTAATGTCGAATAAAATTACTGTTTCCGTCTTGAATTTAACACTCGTGTCAGCGCAGTTATTTAAGGGTAGGTAGAGACTTTAACCCAAAATATTGTTTTTCTCATTTTGCACTCTTTTGATAGTGCATGCCATTTAGCTTTCAAAAATATAGAGCACTTGGGTATGCACAACTTCCAAAATACTTATTTAATTCATTTTATTTCTCGCGTCGACAACTAAAGACGCCGAGTCTCAATTTTGACGAAGCTTTCATCACACAAAGACAACTTTTTCGATTACATCATACTTTCATCACATGAAGACACAAAGTTTTGGTTTTGATTTGGCTACCTTCTTGTTCTATGTAGTGCGGAGTCACTAGGAAGCCGAAAGAAAACAGCAAAGGAAGAACCACAGAAACAAATAGAAAGAATACAGTAGTGTTGAGCATGAAAAAAGAAACGTCTTCCTTGGATGCTTGATAAGTCAAGCGACTTTCCACTACGTTATTCACATTTTTCTTAGAACTCGATTTTAGGACACATGTGCATGGGGGGGGGGGGGGTGGTATGTCTGGAAAAAGAAAGCTGCTGGGTGTAGGTGAACTAAATTTACGTCACACTTGAGTTAATGGCCTCGTACGACCTTGGTAGTAGAATAAATATCTACAATCTAATGAAAGTTTAACAATAAAATAAAAAGCATTACATAGTTTAGAAGTGATGGTCCCATTGACATTGATACCATCGCTTCCGAACAGCACAAGAACCCCTGGATTGCCTCCATCCTAGACTTCCTTACTGACCCGTCATCGCAGCCAACCACTCGTGCGTTGCGCCGTCAAGCTCGCCATTTCGCCGTTCGTGACGACCTGCTTCAACAACGGACTTATACCTCTGACGGCCGCCAGGCGTTATTAGTAGTACCTCGAAGCCTGCATTGTGAAATCTGCGCATCGTTCCATTCTGATCCACAGTGTGCCCACACTAGACTTTTTAAAACCTACCAGCGCCTCCGACAACGCTAGTACTGGCGAGGAATGTACAACTAGGTTGAAAAGTTCGTTCGCTCATGCCCCGAGTGCGAGTGCCGGAAATCTTCAGCCGAGCTCTCGCCATCTGGTCTGCGGCCTCTACCCTGCCCTAACCGGCCGTTCGGCCTCGTTGGAATCGATCTGTATGGACCACTTCCTTTGGCATCAGGTGGTAACCGTTGGGCCATTATTGCAGTCGATCATCTCACACGCTACGCCGAAACGGCCGCCCTCTGTTGCGACGCATGTTATCGAACCTCGACCGGCGTTACTATTGGGTAGCGTGGCGTTTGGTAGACCATGGCGACCAGGCAGGGAGGGACAAGACAATTTCTTGCACTGTTTATTCAATGGTGGGCGAAAAATGAAAAGAGAATGAATGAATTGAAAAAGTTCATTGCTGGGACCCTCAAATAGGCCCACTAAAATTGTTGGCGGGATCTTGCTCACGTCAACGTCACGTGATATGCACTGAGTCTGGTCGGGGATAGGCAGCCGATCCCTTCACCCAGGTGAGTTGGCACGGGCTTGCCTCCTCTGGCGGCATCCCGCGGGTCCGGTTTGGTTCGCGGATAGCGTTCTCCCCTAGAGTTGGACAGTTCGTGGAAAGAGCTCTTCCCTTGGTCGCACATACAAAGGGGCCTCTCATCACTGCGGGGCGCCTGCCAGACCGGCAACCAGCCGAGACAAGCATAGGAAATTAGGAATCCATCCTCCGTTTCGGTTGAGCAGGGTCTTTCCAGCATCTTTTTGGCTGGCGTATTACACGCCAACCGTAACACCTCCCGGCAGCCACAGCGCGCGACGTTGCCACATAGCTGCTTCGCCGATTCATTCTGCGGCATGGTCCAACTCAAGAAGTGCTCAGAGATCGTGAAAGCGTCTTCCTGTCGGAAGTAGTTGAGGCCATTCTCGAACAGTGCCACGTTGTTCATCGCACAACTACGGCGTACCACCCTCAAGCGAATGGCCTACCAAAACACTTGAACCGTACGCTCGGCTACATGCTTTCAATGTACGTCGCCTCCGACCACACGAACTGGGACGCCATCCTACCCTTCGTATAACCTACGCTTATAACACCGCTACGCAGGCCACCACTGGATTTTCACCCTATTTTTTCATATATGGTCGGCACCCTGCGCGCACCATCGGCACAATTCTGCCATACCGGCCGGATACATCCGAGTGCGTGTCTATTTCTGCCACGGTCAGACATGAAGAGTGCCACGACCCTTTTCGGGCCTTTACTTTCGAAGATCAAGAGCGCCAGAGGAGCATTCGCGGTGACGCACCTTTCACGGTCACCTTCGATCCGGGAGCGCTCGTGTGGCTCTGAGTCCTTTTCACTGCCCCTGGCCTCTCTTCAAAAGTTGTTCCGAAGTATGAAGGCCCTTATAGTGTCCTCAAATACGCATCTCATGCAAACTATGTAATACAACCAGTTGACAACCATCTTCAGACATGCGAAGCCATGGACGAGAGATTGTCCATGTCGACTGTTTAAAGCCTTACTATGAATCGCTCATTGTGACGAGCTGTTAGATCGCCACTCCCTTATCGCTCCCGGCGGTGATTGTAAAAAAGAAGAGCGACGCTAGTGGCGCTAATGAATCAAAACGCTAGTGGGTCAAGCGCTATTGCTAGGCAACGGCTCTCGTGCTTGGAAGCTGTCACTGGCCTGCCCGTTGACGTTGCGCTGCTTCGAGCTCTGCCAAATAAACCCCGTTAGAATTGGTGGTGGTGCTGGCTGACGTCCGACAACCATCTTGGAACTCCGGTCTCATACCCTACCATGCCCCACGACGCCTCCCAGCAAACGCCTCCTTCCGCACCCACTGCGTGTGCCGTGGTGCCTCGTCACTGCGATCCTCCTATCTACACTGGAGTGGACGACACTGATGTGGACGAATGGCTCACGGCGTACGACAGGCTAAGCGTCCGTGACAAGTGGTACTAAACGGCCAAACTGAGCCACGTTCTGTTCTACCTCGCTGGTGTGGCCATCCTGTGGTATAATAACCATGAAGCAGTTTCAGACATGCTCTCAACTTAAGACTTCCCTAACCAATGTAATTGGCCGCCCTGCTGTTCGCAAGATGCGTGCCGAGCAGCGTTTGCGATAAACATGTATCTATACATATATACTTTCTGTTACAACGCCGAATTTATGTGGTTCTGCTTGGATCCAAGATATTAAATTTATTTTTGGAAGGTAGTGGATTGAAGCCTGCTCCACCTCCGCCGCAGGTCAGCCCGGTATTACACTGTCTCCGGGATCGGCCCACGCATTGCTGACCACACGCCGTTATACGGACGCAAGCCGGTAAGAGTACGTGCCCCCCTGGGAACTCATGCGGGGGTTATACATGGGGCTAGAGGTAAACAGCTTCGCTGTAAAAACTACCGAAATAAGTCACAATCATGTTGGGGCCCATCGAAAGCATCGCAAACATCTCCCAGTACTAGTCATTAACTCAACTTAGCTGCACCAGGACGGCTGAGCTGTTTTTCGCTAACTGCGCCACAAGTCCCAGTTCCGCGCTGTCAGCCTGAAGTGCTTAAAATGCGTCGCAGACTGCTAAACAATGTTTATCGCCTGGTCGTTGTCCATTAGTGCAGGGGTGCCATGCCAAATTACAGAAGGACCGCAAGAATGCGCCGGAAGCCGAACAAATCACGCTACATAAAAAAAAAGAAATCGCAGTCTCGTACGAAAGGCGAAGCATGGATTGCGATAGCAAATTAGTAGACAGCTATATGAAGTAAGGATGGCAGTTTTATCGGCCGTATAAACTTGGAAACCTTTGCTTACTAACTGAATGAACAAACATGGAACGACAGAAAGCTGAGCTAGTTGGCAAGGATTCATTATGCAAAAACGGTGAGGCGTGCAAACAGGACACACGAGAGGAGAAGTGGACAACACGAACGCCGTTCGTGTTGTCCACTTCTCTTGTGTCCTGTCTGCACGCCTCACCTTTTTTGCATAATAACAAACATGGTGTCAGCGCGCACAAGCAAACGTGAGCACATCACACTGGATGAGCTCGGACACCCGCTGTCAAAACGCTGGATTGAGAAAGCGCGGCAGCAGCAGCGGAAGAAGGCATCTTCGTTCCGTCTACCACTTCAACGCCAGAGCGGCTAGAACACAGCGCGCACAAAGGTATGAGCCGTCTGCAGGTACCTTTCAAGATTCGGTGCAAGAGACCCCGCGCGGCCGTGCAAAGTTTGCACTTGTTGAGAGAGTCGAAGCTGTCCCCCCCCCCCCTCCCCTCATTTCTTCCCCGTGCTGCCTCCCCTCTTTCCTCCATGTATATATGGCGTGCGAGCTTGAGCCGCGATCGTGAGTTCCCCTTGCACCCGCTCGCGAAATGTTGCTGCCGAAGCACAACGCCGCTTCTCCCCTTCCCTCTCTCTCGTCCTCCCACGGCCTTTCGCGTGAGGGAAGACGGCGCGTTTGTCTGCCGCTTTCTCCTTCGCGCGCGCCAGATTGAGCCGCGGTCGCCGGCTCCCCGCTCGCGTGCTTTCACCCGCAGCGTACGACACCCGGAGCCGTGTTGTCGCCCTTGGATTTTGTGCGGAACATCACGGCGCCGCCAATAAAGCGCCTTGATTGTCCATAAAATTGCAATCGCAATAAAATTCACCGACGATTATGATACCACCTACTGCAAAATTTGAGCGCAGCTCTATACGCCTCGTGCACCGCCTATAGAGGCGCCACTGATAGCCACCTAGCGGGCGCTTTCAACAGTACGCGCGGGAGCAGTAGCAGACGACAACCCTTTGCAGCAAGGATGGCTGAAGTTCGCGGCTGCGATTTCTCCTGTGTTCGGGCGCCAGACTGCTTCTTCTGTGGTGACAGCTGTAGGGAAGACGCTGACCTCTGTGGGAGCGGGTACAAACACGATGTTAGCTGTGTTCGGGACAACATGGTCCACATACGTGCCAGCTGCGTCCCGCAGACAAATGCCATGAACTCCATTTAGCCGATAAATTTTGTTTACTAATGCGATGCCTCGATCGTGATTTTTTTTATTCTACCCTAGCCATAATGCTGTTTCTGTACCTCAATAATAAGCACCCGTCATTAGCGCAGACTTATACCAAACAAATCCTCACGGCGCAATGTCTGCATATGCCGTTGTGATTTTTCTGCCGATGAACACATGTGACATCTCTAAATAAGTGCAGTCAAAGTCGCCTCAAGAAGAGCGATTGCGAATTTATTGATGGAAACGCGTACGCTAGTCAACGAAGTCACCAAACGCACGGGTTAATAAAAGCGCGTGTTAGCGCTGTACCGCCGATGAACATGCCGTTCCCGCTGCAGTTTCTGCAATTTTAAATTCCTCAAGGGAGCTGCTTGGAAACGTACAAAGCTAAAGTCTTGCTAACTTTTTAGTACTTTTTTAACGTTACTAGAGAGAGGTGCCCCATGATATATTTAAAGGCAGAGCAGCGCCAGTCAAAGTATATGAGCGCTGGCGGCAAGGCCGGGTTTAATCCTCTGCGGCGTAAGCATAATAAGAAATAATCCAGTTGAGTACAAAATTCACATGCAAGAAGCGACCCCTACGTTGTGAAACAAACAAATCACTCTGCCTGTTAAGTCTACTCAGACAGCATCGAGATGTGATGACTTTCCAAACGTGACGCGAAGTTTTCAGCGAAAAATAGAGGAAAAATACCATATGCAACAGCTATTAGCAATTCTCGTCCTGAACTACCTATCTTGTAAACACATTTCCCAAGAGAGAGAGAGAGAGAGAATGAAGAGGAAAGACTGGGAGGTTAACCAGATATGAGTCTCCGGTTTGCTACCCTACACTGGGGATGGGGGATAGGGGTTAGAAAGATGACAGATTTCCCAAAACACTATATCTAAGATGCCCTCGAGCGAAAAGAATAAAGCTGTTAACGAAGTACTTGCTTGGTATCATTCCGATAAGACACAGCGTGATTTATACACTTTAGAAACGAGGCAGGGTGAAAACCTCGCAGCTCAAAAGAATCAACAAGAGTTATGCATGAAGCAACTAGCAACAGTTAAACCTGTGCGAAGCCACGCATAAAATAGATGTAAAAACAAGAAGTGCGCGACAGCTGGTGCGAGAATTTACCGGGCCACATAAAATTAACAATTTCAGTTCTTGCAAACTTGTGTAACTTTAACATACAACAAACGCGCTCGTGCAGTCGTGCTGCCTAGCTAGCCCACCGCGCTAAAGAAGCGGAAAACAATATAAGCGGCAAACGGCATTCCGAACATTAGCGAAATGCCTTTAAACGCATGCTGCACTGGAGACGAACTTCGTCGCTTACGCGTCTAACTGCGATCGAGTGGAAAAACACACCGAAGTGACAAAGGAAAGGATGCGAACAAGAAATTTCCCGCCGAAGCGACGATCCACTGCTACCGTTGCTCCCACTGATGAGGCTTTGCGGGGAATGATTATATAGGACTATGTCGCTGGCACATTTTCGCCGGTATTTGAGCCCCCACCGTGCAACAATTCTTCTTCGACATTCCTTGAAGCTTTGGCCACCCCACATATGCGTAGGGTGTTGCCTATTTTGCTCTGAAAACATGAATAAGACAGAGAAGCACTATCAAAGACACAACAAACTACGGCGTGCGGCTGGCTCCTCTCCCGTGTGTTCTACGCAAGACCGCCACCAGTGGCGCGTCAATCGGCGCGCACTACGCGTATACGAGTTTTAATTTCGCGATATGTTGGCTGGCGTGGACAATCTGTCTCGTGCGGCAGGTTGCAGATGGAGCGAAGTGCGGCGGGACTACCTCGCTAATTGGAGATCGAGAGAGCCAGCTCGAGGGTGACGTGTGGGCGCGATTCACAGCAGCCGTCGCAGATAGTCCTTCCAGATCACCCGCGCTACTATGGCGCCGTCTCGTAGCTAGTCATCGTCTCCGCACAGCACTTCTCACGCTTTTGTCATACCCTACTCCGCTTACCGCTTCATGGTTCCGCTGAGTCGTGCTCCCTAAAGCGCTGCAGAAAATAGCCGCCTCTTCCTCTTCACAATCACACCTGCTCTCCGCTGCACCCTCCTCTCCGCTTTTGTCCTAGCGTGTTTGAACACCCCGCTGCGCTCCGCGTTGGCTTTCATCTTTCGGTGTGCTCGTTCACTTGGTTACGCCGATCTACGACGCCAAGGCACGCCGACGTTCGCAGCAGGAACAGCAATATATATATATATATATATATATATATATATATATATATATATATATATATATATATATATATATATATATATATATATATATATATATATATATATATATATATATATATATATATATATAAAGTCTGCAGATCTCACTCCCTGTGCGAATCGATGTCATGCGAAGCAGTGTGCGGGGAGCCTACCAGCATAAGGAAACTATAAGAGCACCAAGACGTACGCGGCTGTTTCATGACGTACATGACACGCATGTCATGATGTTCATGTCACGACCGATCTTTTATGTTCGTCATACACTCTCGTCATGCTATGCCAATTTTAGTACGCACCAAGTTAACGAAACGACCATGAGAGCACCAAGACGTAGGCGGCCAGATGGAGAGATAGATACTGTCAAAGTGCCAAATGTTCTCCAAGAAATGCTTCACACTTAAAGAAAAAAGAAAAAGGGAGACCGGGTCGCCGAGCAGGCGATGTCACATGCGCAGCCCGCCTCGCTCACTTCGGTGGCGTGTATCGCGCATGACGCATGCATCTGACGCGCCTGGCGCATCTAGCGATCAACCAATCCGCAGAAAAGCTCTTGCTTCACACCAGGTATCAGGAAGCGAATTTTCTTGTCCTCAGACATGTCATGGTCGGCGTGGCGGAACAGGTGGGTCGTTTGTACCGTTTAGATCGCAGTGTTCTCGTTTGGGATTTGCTCGCGGGATTCCAGTATCGCTTCAGCTCTCTCTTTGCGGATGACGCTCGTGGATTTGTTCAAGAGGGCACTGCGGAACTGGTCTCACGGCGTTCGAACCGCGTCCGGCGATGTCTTGCAAGCAGAAGTAAACATGGCGTAGCTTGTCGCCGAGTTCCAGTTGTCGAATGGTAAAACCCTTTCGCATGTTTCCGGCCAGTTTTCCGGGTCGTCAAACGATGATTCATGAAAGGTCGGTGGCTGCCTGGGCTGTTTCAGCGCGATGGGGCACGCTGGAGCTGCCATTAGGGCTGTTGGCCACGATCTTCTTGGTCGTCCCACGGTGCAGATTTTGTAGCCAGTGGCTTGCTTGTTGGTCCGGGTTGAAGTTGTTGTATTTGGGTTGCGGGTTTGGGGGGGGGGGGGGGGCGGATCACGGCTTTGCGGGGGCGTCCGGTACATGAACTTACAAGCACCTCCACCGGATATCACGTAGTTGTGACGGGGAAGAACACAGCAAAAAAGCTGTGAATGACGAAACTAACTTTTTTTTGGTGAACCTGTGCCCACAAAAGTAATTTACACCCAGTGCATAACGATAGCTGCGAACGCTCGGTGATCGCCGTAATCTGATCTGCGGGTCAAGCGCGTAGGTTTGTATGTATGATTCGACGAAGGTTCCAGTGTAAGCGCCGGTGCCCGCGTGCCTTCCAGAAAGTACAATTCAATTCGCGTCGTGCCTACAATCAGGTTACACACGCTTTCGGTGACAACAGGCAAGAGATAGACAAATAACATTCTAGAAACTTCTGATTCATGCAGGTGTGTCGTGCGCCGAGTGATAACGTTTACCATTCTTGAGCCTCTGAAAAGCGGTCACCAGAGAAAGATAATGAAGTATGCTTGTCGCTATATATATATATATATATATATATATATATATATGTACCTCCGTCAAGAAGCCTCGCTGGAGTGTCTGACTCCAAGGGTTTGACATCACCGTCATCTACAAGTCTGGACAGAAACACTGTGATGCCGACTGCCTATCACGCGCCCCCATTGACCCACCGCCACAAGCGGACGAGGATGACGACGCCTTCCTGGGAATAAGCGCGGCAGACTTTGCTGAACAGCATCGATCAGACCTGGAGCTAAGAAACCTCGTCAAGTACTAAAAAGGCAGCACTGACATTGTCCTTAGGCATTTAGGCGAGGACTGTCTTCGTTGGTCCTGCAAAACGCCGTCCTCGTAAAAAGAACTTCTTACCAGTCCGCGCTAACTACCTTCTTGTCATGCTCTCAGGACGGCATTCAGATGTTTTACACGCCCTAATCATGACCCGACCGCTGGACATCTCGGATTCTCCAGCACGCTATCGAGGATACAAGAAAGGTCTAACTGGCCGTGCCTGACCGCTGACGTTGCCCACTACGTCAGGTTATGCCGAGGCTTCCAGCGACGAAATACACCACAAACAATGCCAGCGGGATTGCTGCAGCCAATTGAGTCACCTTGCTGACCATTCCAGCAGACCGAAATGGACTTGTTGGAGCCATTTCTGACGTCAACGTTTGAGAATAGGTGGATCATCGTGGCTACCGACTACCTTACCCGCTACACCGAAACAAAAGCCTTACTCAAAGATACTGCGGCCGAAGTGACGAAATTCTTCATCGAGAACATCCTGTTGCGGCATGGTGCACCCTCGACCGACCCTGTTACGGCAGGGTCGGTTGAGGAGGGTGCTCCCCCGAACCTCAATCAGTCTGCTCACGAGGCTGCGCGTGACCTCAGTGACCGCGCTTCCTCTGCAAGACGCACCGAGTCCCCTCCTCCCTACGGCCACAGGGACGCTCCCGCTACTCACAACGAGATTAATAAATTCTTCTACATGTCTAGAAGGGTCTTTCCACCCCCTCACCCCAAGTTGAATAGGGCGCAAGCCATTTCGCTTAGGCTTCTGCAGACCAGCACATATCACGTAGGGTCGACCGACCCTACGTGAGCGGGAAACCAGTGGATTGAATGATGCGTGAGAGCATATCGACTCGAGCTACTAAGAAGACCAGCAGCTTGATTGACGATACAACCCTTCTGAAAAGCCCTAACTGCCGTTTTCGAATCGGTATATATATCGGACCCACGACCGTCAAGCAGGGCGAGGGCGATGGCGGCTTGCTCGGCGACTCCGGTGTCTGAAGTGCGAATGGAGGCGCTATTGGAAATCTTGCCGCTGGAGTCGACCACAACGATGGTAAAGGTCTTCCCATCGCTGTACTCCGCGGCGTCGACGAAGCTTGCTCTAATGTCTCGTTGCTTGATCTGTTTAAGGATGGCTGCTGCTCCGGCCTTGCGTCTGCCCTCTTTATGGACGGGATGGACGTTTCGGGGCCCAGGGGTCACTTCGAACTTGTCTTGTTCCAGGATTTGCTTTCTAGAGTTTTCTTGAACTTGTCCAGCCAGGATTTGCTTTTCTAGAGCGGGGCTATGCAGAAGCGAGTCCCACTCCTCCTTGATGAACTTGGGGTATGTCGACCCGCACACCCGGAGCATGTGCGCTAGAGTGGACGTCTGCCCGCAGGAGGGGCAGGGGTCGTCGTGATGCACGTCCGGGTAAGCCTCGTGGAGAACGGACAGACACGGATACGTGCTGGTCTGCAGAAGCCTAAGCGAAACGGCTTGCGCCCTATTCAACTTGGGGTCTATTTTTTTCTTCCACCGTGATTCGCATGCTGCTGAGCTTCATCGATGGCTGTAAATACTAGTGCAAGAGTTCCCTCTCGTACAGACGATGCGGTCTGTTCGAGAGCGACGACACGGTCCGAGGAAAAATCGTAGTGCCGCTCTTCATGTGCGGTTTGTTGTACTGCAAAGTAAACCGCTTTTTCTCTGCGGTGCTCCTCAGCGAAGTCGCGCAGATATTTCCTTTCGTGTAGCACTTTTAAGTGAGAAATCCTTTAACTTGGATGCATTGCTCAGAACTTCTGTTTTGGATTTCAAGTTGAGAAACTTAATAATTGGTTGATCGTTATTAGCACGGTGCTGGCCTAGGCGGTGGGCTCCTTCTACGTCGCCAGCTAAATACCAAGATGAGTATCTAAAAATAATTTAACAATCGCTCAGATTCCGCGTATCCCTTGTGCTCAGCTTTAAGAAGGCCTTTGATGATGAAATTATTTCTTCGCATGCGGTTATTCATGTCCTCCCCTACGTCTATTCGTTCATTGTTTGTTTTACGGATGTTCACGTTAAATTCGTGTACACTGTCGTCCTTTATGAAAGGGAACACGCGAGCGCGTGGCCTGCGCTCTGCGGCGGCTGCCTACAGTGCCATCAACCTACAGCTAAAGAAAGCGCGTCCGCTTTTGGCGTCATCTATTGGCAAACAAAATAACGACCGTGCTTGTGCACCACGCTCGATTTGTTGGCGGCAGACGACGCGCTACAGCTATCGCTCGTTGCGCGAGTGAAGAGGGAGCGTAATCTAGCAGCGCTTGTCCACCGGCCATGACTCGTTGTTTTGTTTGCCAACAGATGACGCCAAAAGCGGACGTGCTTTCTTTAGCTGTCGGTTGATGGTGCTGTAGGCAGCCATCGCAGAGCGCATGCCACGCGCTCGCGTGTTCCCTTTCATAAAGGACGACAGTGTACATTTTTAGTTGCAGCGTCAAAGCTGTTCGGCCAAGGTTTGTTGAATAGAGGACACGCGGGCATTGATGGATATTTGCCGACTTATTTATTTATTTATTTATTTATTTATTTCACATACCCTCAAACGCCAAGGCATTGTAGAGGGGAGTGGGGTACATGCGAAAAACCATAACAACGATTCCTACAAGTTCATATAATGCAAGCGACATGTGCAAGGGACGTAATCATTAAGAACTCAAATAACAATAACACTATGACATTCAAATTATATAAACCTAGCGACATCTGAACTGGACAAAAGGAAAATGCGGCGTGACAGCGCTTGCGCAAATACAGCGCATGTGGCCACCTGCATGGTCGCAGTTTTGAAGAAAGCAAACAAGGTTCGGCGGAAAAGTGCGCTGTCTTCAATTGACACGATATCATGAGGAAGGTGGTTCCAGTCGTTCGTTGTATGTGGAATAAATGGGTATAAAAACTTGTTTTGTGTGACAAAAATTGCCTCTTACTTTATAACGGCGATCAACTCGAGATGACAGATAAGTAGGTGCTAGAATGAGCTCGCTGCTAAGGATATGATGATGAAATACTTTACGAAATAGGCATAACCGAAAAGCCTTTCTGCGCAGCCATAAAGATGGTAGGCACAAGTTGCGTTTCGTAAAAATTATGCTAGAAGTACGATTGTAGTTTGAGTGAGTGAAATGAGTGGAATTATTCGGAACCATTTCGAGCAAATTAACAAGAGTAGCATTGTATGGGTCCCAAATAGCAGCAGCATATTCCAACTTAGATAGAACTTGTGTTTTATACAAGAGTAGTTTCATTGATGAAGGGGATTTGCTAAAGTTTCACCGCAGGTAGCCTAACATGCGATTTGCGTTATTTCATTTCATTTTCATTTAATTTTTATTCCTTAAAGACCCCGTGACGGGGTATTACATACGGGATGGGTTACACAAAAATAAGCAGAAACCATGTGTTAATATATGGTAAAAGGTGGTTGGTGACACTTCCTACGAAGGTGGATGGACGAGGCATGGCACCGACGTCGCCCGGAAGGCCATTCCAGTCAGCAGCTGTACGAGGAAGAAATGACGTAGAAAGGTGCGTGCACGTGGGCGCGCGACTTGAAGACGATGACCAGTGCGATTGGATGTTGGGGGAACAATGTATGGCGAGATATCCGCCGAGCTATGAAAAAGTTTATAGACGCGATACGGCGGCGACATAAGAGAAGGGGTAAATTAGATTCTGCTTTTAATGATGACACGCTCGCATCATAAGAATACTAACAATGAATGAATCTAGTAGCACGGTTTTGAAGTGACTCAAGGGCGTTTTGAATATAAGCTTGTCGCGATTTCCAAATTGATGAAGCATACTTCAATTCTGATCGCACGAAAGTTTTATAAGTTAACAATTTTACGTTTTTAGGCACGTTATGTAGATGATGTCGCAAAAATCCAAGTCTTTTATTTGCAGATGATATGACGTTAGTGAGGTGTAAAGCCCAAGAAAGGTCATGGCAGAAAGTGACTCCCAGGTACTTGAATGACTGAACTGCTTCGACAGGAACGCTGCTAATCGCACAAGAAAAACAAGTGGAAAGCGGCGGCGGTTGAAAGACAAGGTTTTGCATTTGTGAGGGTTAAGTTTCTTTAGCCAATCGTCGCACCATTGCTTTACATGGTTAAGATGACTTTGAAGGGTTAATTGATCAGAGGCGTTGGCAACAGTGCGATAAATAACACAGTCGTCGGGAAACATTCGGATATTACGAGATACATGAGTTGGTAGGTCGTAAATGTATATAAGGAATAAAAATGGGCCAAGGGCGAACCCTTGCGGAACGCCTGATGTTACTGGAAGGGAAGCAGACGTAGCATTGTTAACAAAAACAGCCTGAGAGCGGTTATTTACAAATTCATGGATCCCATTTATGATGTCGGGGTGAAGATTTAACTGAAAGTTTGAGTAAAAGGCGCTTATGGGGTACTTTATCAAACGCTTTCGCGATGTCCAGGATCATGGCGTCAGTCTGAAAATTGCAATCTAAGTTAGCATGCAAGTCGTGCGCAAACATGGCCAGTTGAGTTTTGCCCGAAAAACCCCTGCGAAATCCATGCTGCGCAGGACTGAAGAAATTATTCGAATCCAGAAAGTCCATGATACATGTGTAAATGACATGCTCCATGATTTTGCACGGGATACTGGCTAAAGAAATGGGTCGATAGTTTAGAGGTGACTCTTTGAAACCTGATTTGAAGACTGGAATGACCTTTCCGTATTTCCAATCGGCAGGAAGTTTTCCCGTGGAAAGTGACTGTGAGTACAGTAAACACAAAAATGATGCACAAATGTTTTGAGTGTTCCTTAGAAATGTTGAGTTAATGTTATCGATCCCGGCTGATGAAGATAGTTTAAGTTTGTTACTTATGGCAGAAATTCCAGACGCGACAAAGAAAATTGACGGCGTAACACTTCTGAAGGCACTGGACTGTACAGGGGGTGGCATGTCGGTTTCTTCACTAAATACGGATGAAAAGGCGGTGTTAAACATATTAGCACATTCAAAGTCGGTGACCACTTCACCAGATTCTTTTGTAAGAGCGACAATGCAGGCGCGGTTTCGGTTTATAACCTGCCAGAATTTTCTTGGGTTGGTAATCAGCATTTTTGGCAAGTCAGCGTGGAAAAAAGACTGCTTAGCGTTGCGTATTGCCGTTATGTATGTTTTTTCGGCTGCATAATATTTCAGCCACGCGTTTTCATTATCGCGCAGCTTGGCGGAGCGGAACAGGCATTTTTTCTTGTTTTCTAGTCTTTTAAGTTTTTTATTAAACCATGGTTTTTGAGAGCAGGCACATGAACTAAACTTTTGATTAATTTGTTGAGTATTTATCTATTTTATCCTTAAATAACGTCCAGTTGTCATGCACCGAGTGACAATGAAAATTTTCTTTGAATATTAGAAGAATATGATTTAGTTCGTTACTTATAGCGGGGTAATTTCCCTTATCGTACAGTCGTATGGTCTTTTTGGTGGTTTGTTGTTTTAGTGGAGTAATTATAAAGTCGGCTTGAAGTAGTTTGTGGTCACTTATTTCTCGCAAGTATGAGATGGATTTTATGGTTTCAGGGATACTGGTTAGTGTTAAGTCTAAAATGCTTTCACAATCTTGGGATACGCGGGTTGGTTTGGATATGATTTGAGTAAAGTTAAAATTAAGGCAAACATTTATAATTTCGATTGCTTCACTGTGGCATCCTCCGTCAACAGTTAGGTTAGGCCAATTAATGTTTGGAAAATTAAAGTCACCAAACAAGACAATGCGTGTATTAGGGTGCTTGGTTGAAAGTTCATTTAGTACGGAATGCCAGGGAAATCAGGGTTTCCTTGCGGGGTTTGTAGCACACTCCCAGTTAAACGGGTTGTGGTGTAGCTTGGCATTTTATCGATAGTATATCGAGATCGGATGAAAGATTAACCAAAGTGGATGGCAGTTCCTGGCTAACCGCAATGAGCGCTCCTCCTCCCTTTCTGCCGTCGCAGTCCTTACGGAATACTTGAAAATTTGGCAAGTAAGCCTGGATCTCGTGATCAGTGACGTCACTATTAAGCCATGTTTCTGTTAATACGAGTAAGTTGCTGCTGGAAAATGAAACAAGATTAGAGACGAGTTCACGTTTTGAAATAAAGCTGCGAATGTTGTTAAAAATTACGGAAAGATATAGGGTAGTTTGCGGTGCTCTTTGGGGTGTGTTTGAGGATAATTGACATCGTGGTGATTGCTACGTTTGTTCCTTTACTGTCTGGGAGGATTCATCAAATACGTAAGGTTTTGAACCAATGAACAATGTTTTGAAGCTCAATTTAAATGCTGTAGATTTTGTTTTGGCGAAGGTTACTATATGCTTTCGAGGAGGGGGCATGCCGGACTGAAGGTGAGAAATCTTCACCAACGCTGTAATTTGTGTCTAAATTTCTTGCCCTCCGATGACATCGACTGTTTGGCTTTAACTGAGTTCAATTTTACGATCAAAGGCCGGACGCGATCAGGCGAAGGGCGTCCAAGGCGGTGTGCGCGTTCTATATGAGAAGGATCGGTTGTTAGTTGAAGGTTTTCGCTGTTGTGACGAATGACTATTGCTTCAGAATCAGCGAAGGATCTTTTGGAATTGAGATCATGAATGCCATAAAATATCAGATTGTTTCGGCGCGAGTGGTTTTCGGTGTCGTCTACACGGGATTCATGGTCATGGTACTGACGGGTTATTTCAGCGCTTAAAGTTTTCAGGTCATCTATTTCAGTGCGCATGCTTGAGAGCCAGTTGTAATGTGCTTCGAGGTCAATCAAACGCTTGCATATGTCAATAAGTGTTACGTCCGTAGACAGCAGGTAATCTTTAACAGTCTGAAGTTCGGAGATTAGTTTGGTTTGGCCTGCGGACACAATTCGTAGTACAGCGAGCACAGAATCTAGCGTGGGTCCCGGGTTAGTTTCAATATCCCCTGCCAAAAGTATTAAAGAACGGATCACTCGCGAACATTCGACAATAATAACAACGCAGCACTGCGGGCTCGGCAGCTGTAGTAAAAAAGTAATTGTTTGATTTTTTACAAAACAGAACCTGGGAGTTACCACCTGCATGGTAAAGATGAACGGATTGGTAGACTGTGCTGTCACACAGCTACCGAGCCCACAGAGCGGCGCAGACGGGTGGCCCTCTCTTATGGCGGCTGAGGTTGACGTTTGCTTCGATGGCATTGTCCAGGTTGGATCGGAGATCGAGATATCTGGTGGCGGGACAGTGGCGTGCAGATGGATGGCGCCAGTTGTGACAGCCATCCTCGAAGTAGTTGGTGGCGGGGTAGGTCCGGCGTAAGCAGGCAGGAGACACAGACAGACAGAAAAACTTTATTCATAGCTAGTGAGTTTGGACTCCTCTGGGTCCCTGGACCACCGCACGGTCCCGCACTACGTCGAAACGTTCATGCTCCTTTTGTTCATGACGTCGGCAGCCCGAGCCACCGCAGTAACCTGCGATGTCGGGTCCGTCGACGAGAGCAGGACCTCCCAGTCCTCCCAGCTTGAGATGGCGGGCTGTCCCTGCGGGGGAGGATCGGCAGGGCAGCCAAAAAGGATGTGGGAGAGTGTGGCGTGAGGGTCTCCGCATAGGGAGCACGTAGGGGAGATGCCACAGTAGTGGGATAGCAGCTGAGGGGATGGGAGAGAGCGGGTCTGGAGGCGTCTCCAGAGGATCTGTTGGGAGTGCGTCAGGGAGGGGTGGGGAGGAGGGTAAGTCCGACGGTCCAAACGGGGTATTTGCGTGAGCTCCGCAAAGCTGTGTACCCGCTCCCTCGAGAAACCCGGATCGAGGCTGTCCTGAGCCCGGCAAATTAAACCTCGGGCCAATTTATCGGCAGCCTCGTTTCCGGGGTTCCCAGAGTGAGCCGGCACCCACCGGAGCTCAACCCTGCGTGGTAAATTCTGGGTGGGGATGTTCAACAAATTCCAGGCAGGGCTGTGAATTCTGCCTCTGGCAAAGTTGGACAAAGCAGTCTTTGAATCGCTAAAGATGTATTCAGCATCCGAAAGGGCAAGGGCTAAGGCGATGGCGGTCTCCTCTGCTTCCTCAGGTGTAGAGCCCGAGGGAAGATGGTGAGTTAGGGGTCGGGGTAAGGTTGGGTTGTAAGCAACTGCTACAGCTTCATGCGTTGTACATGCGGCGTCCACCCAGATGGCTTTCTCGACTTGTCCGTAATACTTGTGGAGGGCATTTGCGCGAGCTACGCGGCGAGAGATGTGATATTGGGGATGGACGTTTCGAGGAAGGGGTTTCACTACAAGGGGTGTATGAATGTGTCGAGGAATGGCTATAAGGGTTGACTGATTAGCGGGTATGTTGATGCGAAGGGAGGCGAGGATATGGCGGCCAGTGGCGCTCGCGGCAAGTCTTAAATACTGCGTCTGAAGGTGCGCCTCAACTAGTTCAGGAAGCGTGTTATGCATGCCTAGTGCAAGGAGTTTGGCTGTGCTAGTGCTGCGAGGCAGGTTGAGGGCTGCCTTAGTTGCAAGGCGGATCATGGCGTTCACGCGCTCGGTTTCCGTGCAGTTCAGCTTGAGATATGGAGTGGCGTACAGAATGCGGCTAAGCGTAAAAGCATGTACAACTTTCATGTTGTTTGCTTCGTCTAAACCCTTGTGCAGGGAAGATACGCGGCGTAGAAGCTGCAACACTGATTGCGTGGAGGCCTTCAGTGTTTTAAGGGTATGGTCATTGCGTCCGGAATCCTGCAGGTAGAGGCCAAGGATGCGCAGGGTGGGAGTGATGGGGATAGGGGATCCTTGTAAAGTGATTTGGATGGGTGAGTTAGCGGCAGATTTTGGTCTAATTAGGAGGAGCGCGGACTTAGAGGGGGAACATTCGAGTCCGATAGATGATACGTGAGCGGAGATCGTGTCGACTGCTAATTGTAGAGTTTCCTCAATTTCCCCGTCTGAGCCATGAGTGGTCCATGCGGTAATATCATCAGCGTACAGAGTATGTTTTAGGTGTGGGATGAGATTGAGCTTCTGGGCTAAGGGGATGAGAGCAATGTTAAATAAAAGGGGGGAGAGGACCGCGCCTTGCGGGGTTCCAAATTCACCGAGTGTATAAGAGGGTGTGCTGAGCTGATCAATGTGCAAGGAGGCAGTGCGGCCAGAGAGGAAGGCGCGAACGTAGTTGTAGGTCTTAGGGCCTACCTGTAGTTCCTGCAGTTCCCGTAAGATGGCAGCGTGTCGAATTCTGTCAAATGCCTTAATGAGGTCAACCGCCAGGATGGCTTTAGTAAGATGGGGGATGGTATCATCAAGCACATCGTGCGTAATTTGAAGTAGGGCATCCTGCGCAGATAGATGCGCACGAAAGCCGACCATACTGTGCGGGAAAAGGTGATTTTCTTCCATGTACGTTGTCAGTCGGGCAAGGATTATGTGCTCAAAGGTCTTGCCGAGGCAAGATGTAAGAGAAATGGGGCGGATGTTCTCGAGGGTGATGGGCTTGTGAGGTTTTGGGATAAATATAATTTTTCCATGCTTCCAGGAGGCAGGGAGGGTACCTGCCTCCCAGCACTCGTTAAAGTAGGTAACGAGGTGAGATATGGAGACATCATCAAGATTTCGGATGGCAGCATTCGTAATTTGATCTTCCCCGGGTGTGGTATTGCGCAATTTCAATAGGGCTGCGCGAAATTCAGATTCTGTAATAGGAGCGTCAAGCTGTGGTTGGGGTGAGCCTGTGTACTCGGGATGTTTGCAAGGAGGACCTGGGGTGGTATAGGTGCATTTCACCTGCGCGAGGAAGGCATCGGTGTCCTGCCGATGATTATGAGTGAGGCGGCGAATGCTAAGACGCGTCTGAGTTTTAGATTGCGTGGGATCGAGCATATGGCGTAACAGGTGCCAAGCACGGGTTGTGGAGAGATTGCCTCGGAGGCCGTCACAAACCTGAGCCCAGTTAGCTTTGCAAAGAGTGGCACTATGTTGTTCTATTTGGGATTGAAGCTGGGTGAGCTTGAGATTTAGTTTCCTGTTGTGCTTTTGAGTTCTCCACCTTCGCGTTATGTTCTCTTGAGCTTCAAGAAGGTGGGCGAGCTTACTGTCGATAACGGGGGTGTCTGGGGTAGTATCGAGCGTTTGGGTATGTTGGCGAATGTCTTTCTGTAACTGAATAGTCCAGGTGTCTAGGTCGAAGGGGCCCTGTGCTGGCTGCGCTTGCCTAAATTTACGGAGCTGATCCCAATTAGTGTGCCTAGCGGTAAATTTGCGCTGAGGTCGGCGATAGTTCACCGCTATGCGAATCAGGTGGTGGTCGCTGCCTAGTGTGGCTTGCGTTCTTTCCCACTGTAGGTGAGCCAAGTTTCTACCAAGCGTGAGGTCTGGGCTAGTATCGGCAGTAACACTGTTACCAACCCGCGTAGGTAGGCTAAAATCATTAAAGATGGTCAGGTGGAGTAATAGCGTATTATTGTATAAAACTGTGCCTCTGTGGTTGGTGCGTCGATAGCCCCAGTACACGTGAGCGCAGTTAAAGTCACCGGCAACCAGTAGGGGGTTTGATCCGGCCATTTGGGTTACGGATTTGAGGAGTGGAGCAAGTAGGTGAATCGGCTGTCGTGGGAGAAGATAGCAGTTAAGCATGAACAGGGGAGATTGTGCAGGGGTGTGGGGTAAAATTTCGATGAAGGTGTGAGCAATAGGAGAGGTAACATCGTGCTCCGCGTAATGCAAGGTGTTACAGACGTATGTAACCACCCGAGGATGATCAGTGGAGTCAGAGGGGATAACAGCGTATCCTGGCAGTTGCCTGCAAACATTGGCATCCTGGATAGCGATAATGTCTGGTGGGGACAAAGAATTGGCGATAATCTGCTGCAGAGGGTCGCGCTTTCGCCGAAAGCCCCTGCAATTCCATTGAATAATTTGTAAGGAATTATGGTGCCTCGGAGGAGCCATGTTGAAGGGTGGCGGGGCGAAGGAGGAGTGCAGAAGGCGGGACTGCGGGAGGAGAGGCCGCTGACAGTCCAGATATAAGGTTAGCTAAACGCTCCTCAACCTTGGCCATGATGCTAGATATGACCCTATCTATTATACCGGTAATGGTAGCTTAAATCATAGTCTGGCACTGTGCAGTGACCTGCGCAGTAATGCGCTCTGTGAACTTGGATTCTAGGTTTTGGGTGAGGTCCTGAAATTAGGCTTCCAGGTCTATAGGTTGGACTGGGCTCTCATCAGGCCTCCTCTTTTTCTGAGGAGGTTGGTCGGACGGGTTGGATGAGGAAGATGGGGATGGTGGAGTGGGGGGCAGAGCAGGGGTGGAGGTAGAGAGGGCTGCCTTGAGCTGCCTTACCTCATCCCGCAGAGGCTTCACGTCCGAGTCCTGGGAAGTCATGATGTTCGTCTTGGCAACCTTGGAAGCCCATGTAGAGGTAGACGGGAGGGTCGTGCTAAGCGGGGGAAAGTCCTTCTTGGTAGGGAACTTTGACTTCTGGGGCGGTGGGCTAAGTCGTTTGGTGGCGGTATTTCTTGCCTTGCACGAGCCGGTGCCCGTGAGGTGCTGCCCCCCACAGAGAATGCAGATCGGGATGCAGGAGGGAACATCTTGCAGCTCATGCTTGTCCCCGCACCGCGGGCAGAGACCACTCTTGGGGTGGGGGCATACGTCGTGTCTGTGGCCCGGTCGACGACAGTTTGTGCACGCGTCTGGACTTCCCCTGTACGCCGTGCATCTATGCACTACACTCATGTAGCGTATGGTGTGAGGGACTGGGCCATGCGCAAATGTAATCAATATGGAAAGGGTCCTACCCATTCTGCGGGCTGCGATGATATCAGCTTCCGGGTTGCGAGTCTGGAGGTCTTGTAGCATCTCTTCCGGTGTTTCGGCCCAGTAAGCTTGCGAGATGACTCCGCGCGCAGCAGCGGGCGGCGGTGCGATGTAGGCGGCGACGGGGTAACTGGTTTCTTGAAGGATCACTTCCTTGATTTGGACGAGGTGAAGGGCCGTTGACTCGTGAGGTGTAGCGACCGTGAAGGTGTTATTCGTCGGGTGAATCCGGAGGTGAAACTCTCCTAGGTCCCGGTCAGCGGCGGTGACTCGCAGAGCTTTCATGAGTGGCTGCGCCATGGCTCCGTTCAAAGCGAGGCCTCCTCTTGGTCGGAAGACTACCCTTATAGTGCCGGGAGGGAGTGAAGCAAGTTGCTTACTTCGCAATGCGATTGCGTGCGTCACGCGCAGCTGTTGTTGTTGAGCACGGTATGTCGGCTTGAAGGTCGCAGGGGCAGTGTCGGCCGGAGCACCGACGGCGGGCGCGGCAGGCTTATCTCGAACAGGGGCTGCATGAGGAGGCACAACCAGCGTTTCCGGGCTTGGTTTGCCTCCCTTGTACGCGCGGAGTATCGTGGTCCACTCACTGGGTCTGAACGTTGTCGGGTCGAGGTCTTCGCCCTGCGATTGCACCTCCATGGCTGTTGGGGGTGGGTGCGCTACCAGTGATTGGCCTAGCCTCTAGCGAGGCAAGACCCAGTGCGGCGGCTGGCCAGGAGCAGACTTTCCGACATCGATACGGTCCAAAAAAGTTCGGATGTAGGTTTAGCGGTCGGCAGCGGCGCAAACGGAACGGATTCGTGCGTATTCCGTGGTGACTCGGCAGGAGAGCCGCCAGGCTGGCGACGACGGTCAGTGTCTGCATGGTGAACAGATTGGTAGACTGTGCTGTCACACAGCTACCGAGCGCATTGATTATTGAGTCGATGTGACATTTCCAGGATAAGTCAGTCTCTATTTACTGGGTTGGTGTTAGCTGCCTAATTAACAATCAAAAAACGTCCTCCTCTGCCGGCCCAGACTGCCTGAACTCAAAAATTTTGAAGTGTACTAATGTATTTTCTGCTGTTATTTTGTCGCACATTTTCACTCAGTCATTACAGCAGTCTGTTCTTCCACACGACTGGTACGTGGGAAAGGTGATTCCAGTTCATAAATCAGGTAACACACACTTACCCAGCAATTACAGGCCTATCTCACTAACAAGCATTTCATGTAAAATTCTCGAGCATATAATATATTCACATTTGGCTGAGTTTTTAGAATCAAACTCCTTTTTCAACCCCTGTCAACATGGTTTCCGTAAGTTCTTTTGCTGTGAAACACAGCTCTTAACATTTACTAACGATCTCTTCGCAATTTCTGATCTAGGTACCGACACTGACTGCGTATTTCTTGATTTTGCCAAAGCCTTTGACTCTGTGACCCATGATTTACTTCTGCTTAAGCTGTCTCAACTTAACTTGGACGCTAATGTACTCGAATGGATAAAAAACTTTCTTTCTAACAGGACGCAGTTTGTAAACACTAATAACTGTAATTCTCGGTTTTCTAACGTACCAGCAGGTGTTCCTCAAGGGTAAGTCCTGGGTCCACTTCTCTTTCTAATCTATATTAACGATCTTCCGAACTGCGTTCTTTACTCTTCCATAAAGCTTTTCGCGGATGACTGTGTTGTTTACCGTAAAATTACTAATCCTTCAGATTCCCAAGAGCTGCAGGACGACCTTAACCGCGTAATTGAGTGTTGTTCTAATTGGTGCATGCAACTAAATTCAAATAAATGCAAGGCCATGCGTATATCTCGTAACACTGCCACACACACCTACTTTATTAATGGTGCACCTGTGACGTCAGTTAGCTCTTACAAGTATCTCGGCCTTCACATATCAAATAACCTTTCTTGGCACTCGCATATTGACTATGTTACTAAAAACGCTAATAGCATGCTTGGTTACTTACGCCGTAATTTTAGCTCTGCCCCTGCTTCCCTGAAGCTAACTCTTTATAAAACTTTAGTTCGCTCCAAATTGGAGTATGCTTCAGCCATTTGGGATCCGACTCAGTCTTCATTAGTTTCTACTCTTGAAAGTATTCAAAACCGCAGTGCACGCTTTGTATTATCTAATTATTCTCGCTATGCAAGTATTTCTTCAATGAAACGAACTCTTAACTTACCTGATCTTTCGTCACGCCGCAAATCTTCCCGTCTCTCCCTTTTTCACAAAGTTTTTCACTTGAACCCCCTTTTAAAAGAGACCCTTCTTGCCCCTCCGTCTTATATTTCTGCCCGCACTGACCACAGCCTTAAAATCGGGGTGCCATTGTGCCGTACTAACCGGTACAGTGACTCATTCATCCCCAGGACAAGCACGGACTGGAATCGCCTTCCCGCCTCAATCGCACTCATCACCGACCCTACTAACTTCAAGACCACCGTTCAGAATGCCTTTTGTTAGTATTCTTGTTAATACATTTTTGTTTGTATTTTTTACTGCATTACTTCTTGTTTTGACTGCACTCCTTTCTGTAACGCCTTCGGGCCTTGAAAGTACGTGAAATAAATAAATAAATAAATAGAGTTACACCTAAATGACGGCAGGATGAAACTTCTTCTAGCTGGACGTGGTTAAGCACATATGCAGCCACACACTTATCGCGTCTTGTGACAGTCACCAGCTTGCAACTCTTGGGAATTCGTTCAATGAGCCAGTTTTTACACCAAGCGGCGATGTTATTTAAATTAGACTGTAGAATTTCCTGGTCCTTATCGTAACGAATCTCACGATACAGCACGTAGTCATCGGCGTATAGGTGAACTGAAGATGGCACACAATCAGCAAAGTCGGTAATGTATATTACAAAAAGTAAAGGACCTAAAACAGAGATCGGCGGAGCTCCCGATGCTGCGTTAAATAAGGGTGAATCATGACCGTTGACAGAAACATACTGTCGGCGATTGGTTAGGTAGCATTCAAGCCTTTATGGTCAAGGTTTAAAGAGGTTAAAGAGATTTCTGTTAAAGACGTGAATTCAACATGACACTATTTTATGCTTATTATGCGAATATCTCCACAGAGCCACACATGTTAGCAGCGCGTATTGTCTTGACGGCATCTTACTAGATCCTGTGACTTCATACAAGTACCTCGGCATCCACATCAGTTCTGATCTTTCTTGGCGCATACATGTTAAGTATGTTACCAGCAACGCAAACCGCATGCATCGTCAGTAAAACTACATCTATCTAAAACTCTTGTTCACCATAAATTAGGTTACGCATGCCCTGTCTGGGACCCCAAAACACTACACTTTCAGAAATGATTGAATCCGTTCAGAAGCGCGCAGCACGTTTCATTCTGTCAGGTTATTCTCGGCATGCCAGCGTATCATCAATGAAGGCAACATCTGCCTTACCTAACTATATTTGCGCAGCAAGTGCTCGCGTCTTCCATTGTTGCACAAAATCTATCGTTATAATTCGACTCTAAAAGACGTTCTTTTGTCCGCTCCCGTCTACATGTCATCGCATTCAGACCATAACATTAAGTTAGTGTGCCATCTTGTCGGACTAATAATTACAGCGAACATTTCATTACAAAGACTAGCAAAGAATGGAACCACCTTCTCGCTTCGATCGCCGCCATCACCGACATCAATAGCTTCAACACTGCCATTCATGTCAGCAAAAGGTTGCTAACGTGTTTTTCATTACTTGTTATAACTGTATTCTTTTTCTGGTTCACCGTTCAAATATTTGTATTTACTAGTACTTCCTGTAATGTCCTCGGGCCTTGGAAGTATGATAAAAAAAATAAAACATGTTTATTTATCGCTTTCTTTCTTTCCTTTTGCATTTTGTATATAACATATTTTTTTAATCGATGGATAGTTATGTATTCTATGTGTGTATATCTTTCACATTTCTGAGCATATACAAGTTGGGTGTTTTGTTACTGTTGCTAATAAACTCATGCTTAGTTCTTTAACGTTTACTATGCTCAGAAGGCCTGAATCGTGTGCCTCCTTACGTATTTAACGATTTGAAACGGAAACATGTGAGAATACTAAATTTCATTCTAATTTTGAATACTTGTCGTATTTTGAAACAAAAATGCAATTCAAGCACAGTAACGAAAGCAGACAAGTAAAAATGCACTTTTTCGTCATATTGGGGTCAGCGGCCGCTGCTCTCGGATCTACGCGCCGTGCAGTGATCAGCGCAGCTTAGTTTTGCACGTGGTGTCTTCCGGCGTGGAGCGCGGTCGACTATTTCACCCCCTTCCGACTCTCGCGGCTTTGTCGCGTATGCGTGTAAAAGTAAACTTGCAAGTTAACGTTATCTGTCTTGGTCTGGTGTGCTCAACTCAAAGCGCAAATTCGCAGACTCACCCACAAAGCAAGTTTGGCCCTCAATCTTCTCGAAATGTTTACGCCGCATGCACGCCTATCGCTGTCCTGTCCGTACACGGTGTCGATGACCGGCAACTCGCAAGCGCGCACGGCACAACCGCCTTCCTGTCGCGATAAGCGACGACGGTGCGCGCTTTCACCGAAAACACGTCCACCCGTCGGGGCGCTCACCTGCAAACGGAGGAGGCCAGCGATCGGGAGGCCAATTCTGACCAGGCGTAAAACACAGGGAACCTCCACCCGGCTGCACGCCAATCATGATTGCTTGCGCATCCGTATAAGTATGCGGGCTTTTTAAAGATGATGTCTTTTTTGCTTGGCGAAATACCCTCCCCCCCTCCTTTTTTCCGTATCGGGTTTGTGTGTATCCATTTTTTTATTGTTATTTGTTTTGAAAATATATATACATTTCACAAAAAAGAGAAAACGAGGAGCAGGCTGGCAACTCCCACCGGCGTAGGCACAAGGCCTCCCTACTCTTCAGAAAGGAGGGGACAGAAACATAAAAATGGAAGATAGCAAGGAGGGGAGGAAGGAGTAAAGAAAGAGCAGGATGACAAACCTCAAAGAATAAAGTAGAACACGCAATACTGGTCGCACGCAGTAGGGCCAGTCACTGCAGGTTGTTAAACAGTACAGAATGTTAAATAGAAGAAATTGTCTTCTCGCAGCAGCCGCAATACGTGCACGATGTGCTGGCCACACGTCATCGTTCGTATAAGCGTTCGAAAACGTTCACACAGCCAACCTTAGCTTGAGTAGCTGCGCTGTAGCGCGACGAGGCAAGCCTCGACCGCGAATACGGGGCGGGAACGTTCCATTTGAGACGCGCTGGCCTGGGGTGCGATCGGAGATGGTTGTTCGGCGCGTTCGTTCGGTTACCGGCGCGCGCGATTGGCCTACTCCGCGCCGACGTCGCCAGCCTCGGGGCGCGGCCAAGTTTTTGGTGACGTCAAAATGACGACACGCTCCTGTCAATCATCCTCCCACCGAGCATTTCGTCTGCTAGGCGCCGAACCCGATGGGAGCTGGGAAGTTTGGAGCGATCATACGGCTTCGCATGGCGCGTCTGGTGGATTGGATGGGATCCAACAGGCGGCGGCGGCATGGCACGTTTGAATCCAATCTATAGTTTGATTCGCGAAAATGGCCCTTCCGTTGGGAACTTAGGTTGTTGCGCTGGCGTTTCTAGAGGAAGGAGGAGAGCGGGTGGCGGTGCGAAACGCGTTTGAAGAAATGGCGGGAAGTGAATTCCGGCGTCGTTTTTGTTTCTCGAAACAAATAATTCGTTGTTTGTACAGAGAAATCGACCCCATCATCCGTGCCAGTGAGTCACTGGAATGTTGTCGCTGCCTCTTGAAAAGTGCGCCACTCTTCCCGTCGTTGTTTTTTTTTCTTTTTTCTTCTCGCTGTTCGCGACACCACCTAGGGACGACGCAAAGAAACTATTAGTTATAAATTGCAGTAGTCACGCGTACTATTTGAAAACGTATTTGGGCTTGAGAAGAAAAAATACGTTCTTTTAGATAAAGATTTCATTCATCTGGAAGACGAGAAACATTTCGTTTTGTAGTATACTGTCTGCAAGCAGACGACAAACGACGGAAGTAAACTTCCGGGGAGGTCACCGCTTCCTGATTGGCTGCTCTCTCCGCCCCGCTGTCACAAATTTTGCATACTGCAACTTTGTGACGTTGCAGCAACTGAACAGAACGCGTATCGAACAAAATATCTCCGATCGCGCCCCTGGATGTGGCTTGAGCAGATGGCGACGAACTAGCAGGCGAGCGTCATCAAGCTTGCACATCATTTCAGGGCAGACGTGGTTGTTATGAGTTCAAGGGGAAGCCAGCTGCTCAGCCTCTTCATTTTCGGCGATTACTACGCGTGAAGGTATTGATTGAACAACGCGAGTTTCCCGACGTGATGAAATTTTGTTTGCAGAGTTAGTAATGTTGCGCAAAACTGTAATATCAATTTAACTGCGTTGTAATCTGCTAAGGGCGGTGCGAGAGTCCGTAAAGATGGCAATCTTCGACGCAGTCAGCTCCTCTTGCACACATTTCAGTGCTACATCGTGATGATTTCGTTCCAGTCAGGCAATCAAATTAGGTGGTACGCTCAGGACTGGTAACGCCTACATCGTGCCTGAGCGTACAGATGACTGATACACCTGCAGAGCCGTTGTTTGGTAGCTGGCAGCACCTCTAGCAGTCACGGCGGCCACATACTTAAGGAACACTTGCGATTTACGGGGTATAAATTTAACCGCAGGACGCCAGAGGTGCGATCATCCCCAATTAAGCCCAAATAACGGTGTCGTCGCACCCAGCTTAACGGTACTTCGTCCAGGTACAGTGGACTCATTGTTCGACTAGCGCGTTGTTTAGGGTGATATGCTATTGGAACCGACTTAGCAGCTGATATGTGCAGACCAAGTTCACCCAAGCACTCCACATTAGCGTTAAGAGCTCTTTGCAAGCTTGCACGAAGCCGCTGATCAAGGTGCGAAGGGCCGCTTATCCACAGAGCAATGTCATCTGCATAAATACCTTTTCTCACAGGGAAGTCACTGTACCAAGTCAAGCGACTTGGAAGCGCGGTGAGTACCGTGTTAAACAGAAACGACGATAAAACGTTGCGCCGTGGGACACATCACTTCACAGCGCGGGATTCACTCGTTATTCCTCCGATACGCACTTTCATCCGTCCCTGCGATAGAATATTGTGCACTAAGAGGAGCAGAAGACCCGAAATTCCTGTGGTTGCAAGAGCGAAAATAATCGCTTTATGCGGAAACGAGTCGAAACCTTGCTGCATGTCTAGGAAGAGCGCGTAGCTATATGCAGACTTCTTGTTTCTTCTGGCAAATTCAAGCACTGAGACAAGGTCTGAGATGCCGTCCAGAGCTGAACGGGGGCGGCGAAAGCCACTCATGACCTCAGGGAAAGAATTCAGTTTCTCTAGTCTGGCATCTAGGCGAAGCAGGACCATTCGCTCCATTAACTTGATGAGATTTGAAGTTAGGCATATTGGCTGGTAGGACTTGAAATGTCTTGCAGCGTGCCCTTCCTATGAAATGGGTATTACCACGGACCATTTCCATTCAGCAGGGAGTACACCGGTTATGAATACTTCGTTATACTCGTCCAATATACGGTAATGAAAGCCCTTATCAATGTTCCGCAATCATTGATACGTCACGCCGTATTCCCCTGGCGCAGTGCGGCGTTTGGAGAGGCTGAGCTCAGTGTCACAGCTCCCAAAGAGTGAAACCTGCCTCATCCACCTGGCAGGCTGGACTGTAGGGATCGGTTATGATACTCTAACTTGTCGAAAAAGGAAGGTCGCCATCTTTGGTGTCACTGGATACAAGAGAGACGAAAAGCTCTGCAAATACCTCCGCTAGAACTTTCGGTGACTGGCTAGTCGCTATGCACAATGCAGCCGTAGGATTCTTGCAGATTTCCGGAGTGCGGAGAGCCTTGAGTAGGCTTCCAACACCACTTACAGTATACATTGAACTACATAAGGCTGCCCAGCTCTTGGGGCGAAGCTGTGTTGTATGCTGCCGTATGGCTGCATCAATGCGACTATACAAAGTCCAGTCGGTGTATCATTGAGAGCAGTGTGCCCGCCTATAAGCGCGGCGTCGACATGCACGAAGCCGCAAAAGCTTAAGGTCGGGATTTGGCTTGCCGACACTCCGCCGTCGTTATACTGTAGCTTCTCGTAAGCACTCACTCATCAATTGAAACAGGCTGTCTTGAGATGGTGCCTCTGAAATCAGCTGACAGAACTTGTCCCAGTTTGTCACTCTATACACGGCAGTCTGGCGGCCCGCAGTATGTGTTGGTGCTTACCAAATGGGTAGGTGATCTGAGCCCCACGGGCCAGCCTCGTGTGACCAGGCTAAGCACACACCTCTCGTTGATATCGCAAGGTCTATAGTAGAATGCTCCGTTCCTGTACCTATATATGTAGGTTAATCGTCATTTAGCGTTTGCAGATCATTCTTTATAATAGGCTCGTTAATCTCTGCCCCACCATTGTCTTCGGCACTGCTACACCATCGCGGATGGTGGGCATTAAAATCTCCTCATAACACAAACGAGGCACCACACCGAGCTACTAAGCCCTCAAGTAGTGAGGTATCTCAAGAACGCTTAGGCCGGTTATATAGGCTTTCCACAATCGTAGTCACTCTCTCGAGGCTCACAGTAACAGCTCTGCACTCAAACTCATCATCACAGATATCGTCTGTGTCAAGAACCGCGAAGTCCAAGTGAGCACGTGCGTACACTGAAGCTTTTGAAGCGTTGCGCGAATGCGCCGCGTCCGCACACTGGAAAGAACCACAAGCTGGTTCCGCGCATCGAGT
The DNA here is from genome assembly GCF_023375885.2 of Dermacentor andersoni. Lineage (NCBI taxonomy): Eukaryota > Metazoa > Arthropoda > Arachnida > Ixodida > Ixodidae > Dermacentor > Dermacentor andersoni. The sequence continues at coordinate 4,320,812 of NC_092817.1, read as the reverse complement.
GGACACCAACGATGCCTAGCAGTCGATATTCGCATTTCCTTACGTTAGTTTCTTGAAGCGCTATAACATCTGGTGGAGTCTTCACAGCGATGGATCCAAGAACTATATCAGCGTGCCGCGGTCGCATCGACCTGAGATTCCATTGCAGCACAATGGGGCGAGGCTGCTGACGGCTGTTAAAATTGTTTCCGGTAAAACGTCTAGTGAAGGTCGTCGAGGACTGGAACGAGGGCCTCCAAAAGTAGCTCTGCTGCTGACACTGCTGGTGTCTGACGACCATTGATTAGAGATCTGATGATGTTGACAAGCATCTTCAGAAGATTCACAAGTTGCCCATCATCGTTGGCTGAAACAGGCTTAGGTACTGTGTTTGCAGTGTTTACCACTGTTGTCGCCATCTTTGTAGAGGCTTGTTCCGACGATTTCGATGGCAGCGCTGGTCACGATGACTGAGAGGTAGGAGGTCCGCCCCCTGCTATTTTATGTGTTGTGTCGTTGTCATTCTTTGAACGCGCCACTTTTCCAGCCACTGGAGCAGCCCTACGGTAGCGCAAGTTTTCATCTCCTGCTGCCTTCTTTTTGGTTTTCTCTTTTCGTGTCTTTAGTTCATACTTCAAGCAGGAAGATCCTTTATCCGTTGCCAAATGTTCACCGTAAGAGTTAGGCCACCGATATGCCTGACTTTCACATGAATCTAGTTGGTGATTCCCAGCGCATTTGGCACAGACCAGATATGTGGTACAAAAGCCATAAACATCGCCAATCTTAAAGCACTAATGACATTGTAAGGGCCTTGGTACGAAAAGCCGAATGGGATAGCGCACAAGTTCAGATTTCGTATGACTAGGCAGCTTTCCACAGGCAAACAGTATCTGCATACGCTTTGACGAGCCCAGCCTTCGAACGCGAATTATTTTGCATGGTGGCGTGCAAACGATCATGCTCTTAAAAAGGTTGAGATCCAAGTCGACATCAGATACGACACAAGCTGCTATGTGCGCACATTGTGATATGTAGGGCCGCGTGTGGACACCACAGATTTCAGACAAACCAAGAAGAGTTTGTACGATTTTATCATCTGTTGTGTCAATGGCGGTGACATTCTTCCGGGGGTTCAGGCGAACCTCTTGGTTTAGTCATGGGGAAAGTTTGAAGAAGAAATCATTAAATTTCTGTCCGGAGATAGCATTCAGGCTTACCATCGCGTCGACGGGCATAAGAGCTACTGTAGTAGTCTTGATGCTGCTGTATATGATAGTTGCTTCTCTTGAGAACGATGCTGGAGATGTTCGTCTTCGACGGTTGTGCTTGACAGGTATGAAAGCATCCGAATACTCCAATCTTGAGTCAGAAAGCTCAGAATCAGCAGCGCCTGATCCTACTAAAGAACTGAGCCGCTTTCGAGCCGCGGGCGGTCTGCGCTGGCCGCCAGGAGACCGTCTCCTCTATGGCAAGCTCTACGCGGAGGATTTCTCAGCAGAGTATGAATCGTCAAGGTTTAGTACAAACATAGCTGCCTGTTACTGATGCACGAAAAGCGCATAAATTAAATAAAAAACTTCAGCACATGAAGAAAACACTCACCGAGCACCTTTTTGTTATGGACCGATCCCGGAGATAACGCACTCCAAAAATGTGGGGCGACAACGGTGGCACTGGTAGTATCGGTACCCTGCAGTGGGAGAGCGTTCTCGCGTTCTTCCCTCGTGTCAGATAGCATTGAGAGGCGTCGTTGACATGCTGCGCCTCAGGTCGAAGACGCAGATGCTGTGTCGTTTGAGGCATATTGCAGGCGTCTCGAAAAGAATTATGGCACCTGTAAACCCCATTCTCATCCAAAACTCGCTTAAGAGGGCACTGTCTTTCATCGACGTCAACTAGAGGTGAAGCTGCTTCCAACACTTCTGTACACAGAGCATTACCGGCCTTCACAGGAAAGCGCACAACCGCAGCCAATACGATTCGAAGAGTGGGCCTCTTCTATTACCTGTCCCCGACAGTTTCCCGAGGGGGTGCTCTCCGCCAATGAGCGCCTCGGGGAGTCGGACGACAAATCTAAGAGGCCGAACGACGAAAAAGGGGGACCACTGCCACAAGGCGGATGATGCACAAGCTTCGTGGAGCCGCGGGCACGAGACGATTGAGAATACAAAATCGATAGCCAAGCCCATTGGTCAGCATTATGTCGCTGAATATTATTTACAAACTAGCGCGCCTCAATGCGCCCTTCATCCCTGGGTACCCCTTCTTTGAAGAGCTCGATGCCAACAATATGGCCTCGTTTTCTTGGCGCGCTCCGCCATTTTTAATCGCCGCCAGAAGTCGCCGTGCACCCGATTGGCAGCCTGGCTGCGACTGCTACAAGATGTTCAGCATTGGGTATCTAGTTGCTCAACAAATGAGTGGCCAATGTTTCCATTTCCGAGAGATAATAAACGGGCTTCTGTGGATGGCGAGCATGAAAAGGGGCTCGCGCGTGGGCATCACCGCTTTTGCCCACGCTTTATCCCTACACAACTAAACGAAAAAATCGCTGGACAACCGGAGAGATAATTCATGCAAAAAGAAAGCTAAAACGGAAGTGAGAGGCGTCTTCAAAGAATTGCCGGCCAACTGACAAAAGCTGTATTTCTAATATGAGTCGCGAACTAAGAGGGTTAATCAAAGAATCTAAAAATAGGTTCTGTGATTTCACATTACAGTCTTTTCTGAAAAACGCCCCCGGAAAATTTTGGCGATATATTAACCCCCAGCTGCGTCTCGTTCGCATGAAACTGGAGATAGCGCTCTAAAGAAGGCACAGGATTTCAACTCTTTCTTCTCCTCAGTCTTCATACGCGATAACGGCTTCCTGCCCGATTTTACAGATGAATCGTATTGAATGGAAATCGTATTGAATCGCCTGCTGGTCAGACCAATTTAAATTCAAATTGGCAAAAGGTAAAAAAATTGGTGTGACACCTGGCAAATGGTTTTGAACTCTGAAAAAACGGTTTACGTGTCTATCACAAGAAAACGAAGTATCATTGATTATGCTTATTCCACTGAAGGTGTCGCGTTAAAAAGAGCATCAACATTTAAATACCTGGGTTTAAAGCATACCTCGGATTTGCGTTGGAATGAACACGTTGATTACGTGTCTACTAAGGCCCAGAAAGCCTTGTGGTCGCTTAGAAGAAATGTGCATAATGCTACCCCTGAAGTAAAATGCCTAGCATATCAAACTTTGATTCGACCGGCTATGGAGTACGCAAAAATTGTGTCGGACCCATACACTTCATCTAATCAGTCTAAGCTGGATAAAATTCAGCGGCTTGCTGCACGATTTATTTTTAACAAATATTGTCGTTCACACTCTCCTACCCAGTTATGTGAACTTGCTGAACTTCCGTCTCTAGAGTCTAGAACGGAGTATGACCGTTTCAAGTTTTTTTTTATACTATTTATGGCCATGTTAAAATTGATAACGATGACTATTTTCAGTTCTCTTCTAGCAACTATTTTCGTCATAGCCATAGCATGTATATCTCTCCTCGTACTACTTGCAATGATTGTTTTAAATATAGCTTCTTTCCGAGAGCAATAAAACAATGGAATCTATTATCATACTCAATAGTAAGGACATCACCTATACGCCACTTTCTTGGAAATTTCAAAAGCACATGTGTACGCATACCATAACTCTGCCAAATGTTAATACTGTAATCACCTCGGCATGGTATTACATGCTGTATTTGCCATGATATTACTATCAGTGCATTCCCCAAAAAGTACTTTTATTTTCTTTATCCTGTAAATATATTGTTGCTTGTATTGTCCCCTACCACTCCTGTAATAGCCCAAAGTTGGGCTGACAGTATCAATGAATGAAAATTTTCATTTCATGAATGAAATGAAATAAAAATGAATTAGATGCTACTATTCTGGAGTCGGCACTGTAACTATAGTCGTATACAACTTTAGAAAAAAGGGGGCGTTTATACTAAGCCGTGATCCGGCGAAGAAACATTGCAGCGAGCATCGCTGACGCTGCGCTACGCTTTGCCTCAAAACAGGATCCCGCGGCGACCGCTGCAAACACACAGCCTGCGTGTTTGTTCCATGTGTAAAGGGGGTTTATTCGGGTCGTAGAGAAGCAGCGACCAACGCGGCAACAGCAGATAGGGCGCAGCCAGCGAGCGAACCGGGTACGAGCCACGCGATGGCAATGGGGCTTTTCAGCCTGCCGATCTTCTTCGTCACAATCACCCCCGGAATTGAAGAGTAGCCATCCTGGCGACCTAGGAAGAGGTGGGCGGATCGTAGTACTGCTTCAGCGGGTCAATGTGTACAGTCTCTCGCCCTCGTCGACGGAGATCGGGAGATGGCGATACGGGTTCGACCACGTAGTTCACTGGTGATATTTGTGCAACCACGCGGTAGGGCCCGTGGTACTTCGGGAGGAGCTTGGACGAAAGGCCAGGAGCAGCAACAGGCGGGACCCAAAGCCACACGAGTGAGTCGACGGGGAAAGGGTGAGGGGGAGGATTGAGGTCATGGCGCTCTTTTTGGCGGCACTGTTGAGCAGACGTCAAAGAACGGGCCAGTTGTCGGCATTTCTCGGCGTGCTGAGCAATCGCAGAAACAGGTGAGCATTCAGCAGGGTCCGGCCGGTACGGGAGAACAGTATCAATGGTGCTGGAGGGATGGCGGCCGTAAAGCAGGAAGAATGGCGAGAATCCAGTAGTGGCTTGAGAGGCAGTGTTATATGCGTAAGTGACGAACGGAAGTACAAGATCCCAGTTGGAGTGGTCAGATGCAACATACATTGATAGCATGTCACCAAGAGTTCTGTTGAATCGTTCTGTTAAGCCATTGGTCTGTGGATGATAAGCAGTAGTAGTGCGGTGAATAATTTGGCATTCAGATAGGAGTGACTGCAGGACGTCTGAGAGGAATGCGCGGCCCCGATCGCTCAACAGTTCGCGAGGGGCGCCATGGCGGAGAACGAAGTTGTTTAGTATGAACGAGGCGATGTCTTTTGCTGATGCAGCAGGCAAGGCGGCGGTTTCGGCATACCGTGTCAGATGATCTACGGCCACAACAATCCATCGGTTGCCAGCGCCAGTAGATGGAAGAGGCCCGTATATATCAATGCCGACGCGGTCGAATGGTTGAGCTGGGCAGGGAAGTGGTTGGAGAGGTGCGGTGGAGAGATGCGGGACACATTTGCGTCGCTGGCAGGCAGTGCAGGAGCGCACGTATTTGTGGACGAAGGTGTACGTCCCTCGCCAATAATATGTGTAAGTTTTTGACACTCCGCCGTGACCACACTGCGGGTCAGAATGAAAAGCGGAGTTAACTCTTGTCGTAAGTGGCGAGGCACTACTAAGAGCCATTTGCGGCCGTCATTTTGGTAGTTGCGGCGGTATAAAAGTCCGTCGCGGATTGTGAAATGCTGCGCCTGTCGGCGTAACGCTCGAGGTGCCGAAGTTGTCGGAAGATTTGATAAAAAGTCGAATATCATGACGATCCATGGGTCTTTTCGTTGCTCCGATGCCATGTCCAGGATGTCGAGTGGTGAGATGTCATGTCTATAAGTAGAAGTGCTGCTGTCTGAAGTAACTGGGGAGCGCGAGAGGGCATCGGCGTCAGAGTGTTTGCGTCCAGAACGATAGACGACACGGATATCGTATTCTTGGATTCGGAGGGCCCACCGAGCGAGGCGGCCCGACGGGTCTTTTAGGTTGGACAACCAGCAAAGAGCGTGATGACCCGTCACCACGTCAAAGCGTCGACCGTAGAGATATGGACGAAATTTTTGAAGAGCCCATACGATAGCTAGGCACTCTTTTTCTGTGACTGAGTAATTGGCCTCAGGTTTCGTGAGGGCGCGACTAGCATAAGCGACGACGTATTCGGCATTAGTGTTCTTGCGTTGTGCGAGCACGGCACCAAGGCCGACACCACTGGCGTCAGTGTGAAGTTCTGTAGGTGCGCTTGGATCAAAATGGCGCAAGACTGGCGGAGACGTGAGGAGGTGACGAAGAGTCGTAAAGGCATCATCAGAGGCTTCCGACCAACCAGAAAGTTCATTGTCGCCTTGAAGAAGTTGGTTAAGTGGTGCGATCACTGTAGCAAAATTGCGAACGAAACGTCGAAAATAGGAGCATAGGCCAATGAAGCTGCGCAGTGCTTTCAAATTAGTGGGCTTCGGAAATTCGGATACGGCGCGAAGTTTGAGGATCAGGAAGAATGCCTTCTTTGGAGACAACGTGGCCTAATATAGTCAGTTTTCGAGCTGCAAATCGGCACTTTCTTAAGTTAAGCTGAAGACCAGCATTCCGGAGACAGGTCAAAACTTGATGTAAACGCCGAAGATGGGTCGGAAAATCAGGGAAAAGACGACAACGTCGTCGAGGTAGCAGAGGCAAGTATGCCACTTTAGGCCACGTAGGATGCCGTCCTTCATGCGTTCGAAGGTGGCGGGTGCATTGCACAGACCGAACGGCATCACAGTGAATTCATACAAGCCATCTGGTGTTACAAATGCGGTTTTAGAACAGTCAGCGTCCGCCATGGGCACCTGCCAGTAGCCAGAGCGGAGATCTAAGGAGGAAAAGAACTCCGCTCCTTGCAAACAGTCAAGTGCGTCGTCAATACGTGGCAACGGGTATACATCCTTTCGGGTAATCTTGTTAAGCCTTCGATAGTCGACGCAAAATCGTATGGAGCCGTCTTTCTTTTTAACTAGGACGACTGGTGATGCCTAAGGACTACTAGAAGGCTGGATGACACCGCGATTGAGCATATCGTTCACCTGGTCATTGATAACTTGTCTTTCAGTCGCCGATACTCGGTAGGGACGCTGTCGAATTGGTGCGTGGCTCCCAGTGTCGATAGTGTGCGAAACAGTCGTTGTGCGGCCGAGTGATGTTGCTTGGCAATCAAAGGAGGAAGATAAGCCTTGGAGCAAGCGAAGAAGTTCGTCGCGCTGCGTCGTCGTAAGGTCACTGACAATAGCTGGCGTAAAAGAACCCGGTAGGGACTGTGGACCCGATTCCTCGAGAGCAGCAATATAAGTGGAGTCGTCCATCGTGTCAAATATTGAAGATGAAGTCAGTGGCTCTGCTCTGCCAAGGCTTTCACGGCGGCGTAAAGTAATTGGTTCAGCCGATGGGTTGGAGACGCACATGAGAGAGGCGCCAGCTTTGAACTCGAGGACGGCGAACGGCAGTGGTAGTGAACGGCGGCGAACTAAGAGTTCAGAAGGAGCGAAGAGTACTGTGCCGTCATCTACATAGTCACAAGAGATACTGACAAGGGTGGAAGACCAGGCAGGTATAATGGTGTCTTCTGAAACAGAGATTTTGCGGCAATGGTCCTTATGGTCAGTGATAATATCAGTCGAAAACTGAAACAGCTTGATTTCGGCGCGGGCGCAGTCAATGATCGCATGATGTGTGGAGAGAAAGTCCCAACCTAATATGACGTCGTGTGAACATGATGGCAACACGACGAATTCTATGATATAGAGGACGTCCTGAATGACGACACGAGCAGTGCAGGCGCCGGATGGCTCGACGTGCTGCGCGTTGGCAGTTCGAAGAGACAGTCCAGAAAGCGGTGTCGTCACTTTTCCGATCTTGCGGCAAATACGGGCATCTATCGCTGAAAGTGCAGCGCCGGTGTCGACAAGTGCTAGCATCAATGTTCCTTCTATTGCGACTTCAATAACGTTCTTCGGGGAAGTGTGAGGCCTTATACATTTCGCTGGCACCGCAGTTCTCGCCTCCTGAACTGCGTTATTTAGTTTACCTGGCCCAAAGGGCTCCGACGCCGGTGCATGGGTGAAAGCGAGCGGCGGCGAGGAGAAGGTGAACGGCGAGCAGCGGAGAATGCGGTGTCGACAACAGGAGGAGAGTCAAAGGTGTCCGAAGAGTTGCGGCGTTGGTGGAAACGTGGCGCATATGGACGCACATTGTTGGGGACGTTGGGGGTAAGGAGGCGACAGTGACGTGCTACGTGTCCAGCACGGCCACAATAAAAACAAATCGGCCGATTATCTTCCGTGCGCCAATGATCTTGAGGTCGTGCATACTGCACCAGTGGCCGGACCGGAGCGGATACGGGCGGGCGCAAAGGCGGGCGAAGGGGACCGTAGGTCTGTGGTGCAGGCCTCGAAGCGGCTTCGGCGTACGTCAGGGGAGCGGCAACCGGAGCCTGCTGGAGAGAAGGCGGAATGTGGTCGGCTACCTGCGCCTTGATGACAGATTGGAGAGCGGGCGCCAACGAGAATTCGACTGGCCGTGTGTGAGGGGAATCAGAGAAAGCTGACGAGCCACCTCTTCACGGACGAACTCCTTGATCTGTAGCAGTAGCGACGTATTATCCGGGGAAACCGCCAAGCTCGACATCGAAGTCGCCTGAGGAGGAGATTGGCGGGTGGCTAGGCGTTGTTTGCGGAGTTCGTCGAAGCTTTGGCAGAGACTGACGAGTTCAGAGACTGTCGCCGGATTTTTCGCCAACAGCATCTGGAAGGCGTCGTCTTCAATGCCTTTTAAGATATGGCGGATCTTCTCGGCATCAGCCATTGTGACGTCAACGCGGTTGCAGAGGTCGACAACATCTTCTATATAACTTGTAAATGTCTCCCCGCACTGTTGCGCACGACTGCGCAAACGTTGCTCGGCGCGAAGCTTGCGAACGGCGGGGCGCCCGAATACCTCCGTCACGTTAGTTTTGAAGGCTGGCCACGTCGTGAGATCACGTTCAGGGTTGCGGTGCCACACGCTGGCGACACCGCTCAAATAAAACGATACGTAATTCAGTTTTTTGGTGTCGTCCCAGTGGTTGTGGATGCTCACCCGGTCGTAGTCAGCGAGCCAGTCTTCTACGTCATGGTCTTCGGTACCGCTGAAGATGGGTGGGTCGCGTTGACGCAGCGGGCCGGGGCAGACCACGGTAGTCACCGGGGCAGCGGGTTGTGGTTGCGGTGATCCTTCTTCCGGCATAATGAAGACAGGCTGCAGTGTCCGGTTGCGAAGTTCCAGAATTCCGGTTGTACCCAGCAGCTCCACCAATTGTAAAGGGGGTTTATTCGGGTCGTAGAGAAGCAGCGACCAACGCGGCAACAGCAGGTAGGGCGCAGCCAGCGAGCGAACCGGGTACGAGCCACGCGATGGCAACGGGGCTTTTCAGCCTGCCGATCTTCTTCGTCACACATGTTTTTTTTTATTTTGCTCCCGAGTGAAGTTACGACGAGAAAAGTTTGCCAAAGTCTGGTGATTACTGTCAGCGGTGGTTATGTTCGTGTACTGTGTCGCTGCGTTTCTCGTCGGACGGGGTAAAGTGATGGAGCAATACCATTCTCGGGAGAAAGAAAAGCGTGCGTGCATGAAACAAACCTACGATCGTCTCAACAGAAAATATTTGCAAAATAAGCCTCCAACGCAAAGATTTGTCGCCCTCAACTTAGCGTGAACGATCGTTGTCAGCAGTGAGATAGCCAGGCGTCTAACGGCGGTGTTCGAGCGTTGTGTGCCACCGTCGATTGATTGCTTTCCACCAGTACTCACCGTGCGCGCAAGCTGTAGGATGCGCGCTATGGCACAGTCACGCGTAAGTTGTGTTGCCCGTGCTCGATATGGTTTCCCACAACACATCTTCGCGCTGCTTTTCGATTGTTGTGATATGTTGCAATTAAAAATTCCCAAGACAGTGTTAAGAAAACGGCAAAAAAAAAGCATGCGAGAAGGTAGGCACAGCAGCTTGTGAACCCGCTCCTATAATACCTAAATGTGTGTATGTTTTCTTGCGTTTGTCAATTTTTTTTATTTCCCACATTTCTTTATATTTCAGATTTTCTTAGTCTTCGCGTTTGTGTGTGAATACGTGCCTGCTTCCATGCGTATTTGCACTTACTCTTATTTCTGTCCTTTTATTTTATATTAGCATTTCTTTTTGCTAGTTTTCTTTCAGCAAAGTGTTTTTACACATTTTCATTAACCAATCTCATTCAAATCACTAACTCCTGTAGATTGCGGGGCTGGCCTCTTCCATCTCATTAAAACCTTTCTCACTGGTCTACCTCGTCTTCTGAATCTGCCTACTCGCTGTGTTTTCTGTCCTCGCTTCTTGTGTTGTTGCCGCAATGTGATTAACCAACTTGCTCAAAACAAATTTTCGATCGCCTATAAAAACAGAAAGGTTGACAGATACTTTTTTCTAAAAGCGTCATGTGGGCTGCATAGTAACTTTGTCTCTTACCTCTGTTCATGTTTATGCATCAGTGCTTGTGCCAGCTCGCCAGAAGTGTGCATGAAAGGCTGCATATTATGAAACAACACCATGCTATGCTGTTGCATTTTTCATGCTTTCAGTCTTAGTAAACAGACGGTTTCTCTGCCCACCACATATGATGGTAAAAAATTTCAACACGAATAACATTGTGCAGTGGGGCGTCATTTCCTGTCTGACGCTTTCGTCGTTGCAAAGACATTTTTCAATGAATGGAGCCCAGCAAAGTAGTGGACGGAGAGCTTTTGCAACTTTCACCATCTATAACTTCAAACAATGTCATTGTCTTAACCTGGCCGTCGATCGCTATGCCGATGACTTGTGAAAGAACTAATTGCCTCAATAAAACACATTCAACTTTACTCAGCATTTCTTAGTACAAACAATGCTAGGAGAGCTATTCAGGGTGAAAAATTGTGCTTACATTTGTGTTACTTGCCCGGTCAGATAAACAATTACAACAATGGCTGCGGCATGACTGTGATTTGATGTGCAGACTGCCAACGGTGCCTTTGAAGCGTGTCCTCGACTACTGCTATTAAGAGCTACCCAAATGAGTTTTCTGGGCCTCGCTAAGCTAATGATGTTTGATAATTGTTCTCTTATTCGCATTAGTTGCCTGGGCCAGATAACCAAAATAAACAATGCCACCACATGAATGCGCTTTTGCATGCAAGCTACCAACAGTGGCTGTCATTTCCGCGTTGATTGCTGCCGTTTCACCAAAAGTGACGATGGCATGACTGCGCTTTGACGTGCAGACTGCTAATTGTGCCTTCCAAGCGTGCCCCCAACTGCTTCTATTTCACCAAAGGGCCCACCAAGTTCGACGGTGGTTGCCCAAATGAGCTTTCTGGGCCTCACTAAGCTAATGATGAATGATAATTGTTCTCTTATTCGCATTACTTGCCTGAGCCAGATAACCAAAATAATGCAACCAAATAATCATGGTTTGGCATGCAAACTGCCAACAGTGGCTGTCAATTTCGCATTGACTGCTGCTGTTTGACCTACAATGCCTAGGCATGACTGCACTTTTAAATCCAGACTGCTAAAGGTGCCTTTCAAGCGTGCCCCGACTACTCTTATTACATCACAGGGCCCATCATGCTCATGCTCGTAGGTGGCTGCCCAATAGAGTATTTTGGGCCTTTTGACATTTGCATTATTCATTTCCACAGGCTGGAAAAAACAGTAGGGACAGCCCAACTACCTGGACGCAGACCGCCTGGGGCATTTTGCTCTGCATTGCTCTTATTTGTTAAAGCAGCTTGATGAAATGAAATGACTGTGCAGTGGAGTAAACCGAGCCGACGGTATGTTTTTGTTATTACTCGGCTGCATGTATTGGCCTTTAGGGGCATGTAAACTTGACGATGGCTCCGACACGACTGGTATTGTTTTCCTTTCGACACGCAGGCTGCCAAGATTGGCGGTCAATTTCGCCTCGGCTGCTCCTACTTCACCATAGGGCCCGTCAATTCGAGAATGGGTGCCCTGTGTAGTGCGCAATTTGGGTCTCACTAAGCCAATGATGTTTTATAACTGTTCTTTTATCCACATTATTTGCGTGATCCGGATAACCAAAATAAATAATGCAACCACATGAATGTGCTTTGGCGCACGTGTTGCTAAGAGTGGCTGTCAATTTCACGTTGACTGCTGCTTTTTCGTGTGAAGCTGGACAGTGGCTGCCCGAATGAGCATTTTGGGCCCCACATAGTTATTCAGGGTTAATAATTGTATTTGCATTAAGATTTTCCAGCATTTCAGCACGTTTCCATGTCAATACTTATATTGAGCACGATTTGTGCAGGACGTTGCTTTTTCAGAATTGAGCTTCCATAAAAGAAATATGTCACCAAATGAACTGCTTATTTATTTGAGAGGTCACGGGAGAATGCTTGGCTGCTGTGAACCCACCACCAAAATTTTCGTAGCCCTAATAAAGGCTGTTCTTCCGTTAATAAGAAGCTGTTATGCTTCATCGAGTGCCTCAATGTCGGACAGCTCGCAGTCGGAGTCGCTTTCTTCAGTGTCATCTTCAACCAGTTGGATGATGATGGGTTCGACGTGGTCACTTCCAGACGTATCAAGCCTGAACTTTGCCTCCAGGTCCATCACGTGGTGAATGTTCTTCCTCCAGTCTTCCGCCGTTACGTGCTTGAATTTTCCCGTCATGACATCTTTGACCGTGGACAGCTTGAAGACTCTGTTGTCCGCAGCGATGCCATTTTTGACCTTTGCCCACACGAGCTCAATAGGATAAAATTCGCAGTGGTGTGGTGGGAGCCTGAGTACAATGCAACCGGCCCTTTCAGCTGCTTTGTCTAGATGTAGCTCAGAAAGCGTGGCTTTCCGGATGCTACCAACTCAAGCAGCTGCATTTTAACCACCCTTTGGCTGTAGGTGATGTTTTTGCTTTTGAGTCACTCCTGTATTTTTTCCTTCTTCCAGCTGTCGTCGGTAATTTCTCGTCTCCCGGGAACGGTAAGGTGCATTGTCCAAAACAATGACGCTACCAGCAGGCAACTTCTGCAGAACGCCATTAAACCATCCCTCGAAGAGATTACCGTCCATTTCTTCGTGGTAGTCGCCCGTTTTTTGGCCTCGGAATACATCTAAGCAGCCGTCGACGAAGCCCTCCTCGCTGCCGTTGTGCGTCACAATCAGGCGCTGGCCTTTTCCAGAAGGTTGTTTCATACCGTCGACAGGCCATTTGCTCGAGCGTACAGGCGTCCGCGCTTCGTCCGAGCGTATAGGCGTCTGCACTCGGTCGTTCGTCCACACGATCGACCGAGTGTGTCCCGCCGTCCCCCATGGCTCGTCCAGGTAAAAGATCTTTCGGCCTTCCGCCCGGTAGCGCTCCACGTCACGAAGGTAGCGATTCCGCCATTCAGCGATGTCATCCCGGTCGATAAGCAGACAATTGCGGCTCCTCTTCTCGTGCTTGAATCCGATCTCGACAAGCGGGCGACACACAGTACACCACCTCAGTGATGGGAGATCCATACGCTTCGAGAACTCGTTAGGTATCTTCTCGACCGTCGGTATCCCGTTGCGGCGAAAGAAATCGTGCACACATGACCTCAGCGCGCACAACGTGAAGCTGTCATACTTCGTGCTACGTCTTCTTTTCTTCGCATTTCGTGGGCGCTTTCGCGAAGGCGTCGACCGTTTGCCACCCGAAATATGCGACGCTTTGACCTCCCTCCTCACCTTGAACACTGTGCTTTCGCTGACACCGAGCATCTCGGCGACAAACTTGGTCGTGGCCTCCACGCTGTGTTCAGGCTCCCCGTTACGCCAATACGTGTTGCAGGGGAGGATCACGTTGCGTGAATCGCTGTTCAGGATCTGGCCACTCTTGTTCTTGTCGAGGTTCCTTGGTGGTAGGGACATCCAGGCGACAGGAGGCTCGTTCGGCAACAAAGGATCGCATTCCGATGTCACCTCGCTGGGCTCCATGGCGGAAAACTCGCACGGAATGCTTTGGGCGAACTGGAAATATTGCTTGCAAAAAAAAAAAAAAAGAAGTGAGAAGGAAATAATTTGTGAAAACACAAAACCAACAAATATAAATTTTATGCTATTTAACACCAAGGGTATTTATTTAAAACGATGAATGAAGCATTTTTATACCTGTTTTTAAGTTAAAATTTTTTTATGCTGAAGCAAACATGTGCGCTGAAAGGAAAAATAAGTTTGGTTTCAACGTGTAGCAGGATTTCGCTATGTCGTAGAAAAATTTCCTCGTAATGTTACGACTCCCCCTCTGACTGTGCTTATCTGGGCACAGCAAAAGAAATACGCGTTTTAAGAATGTTTCGTCCACCTAATTTTTTGTCAGCAGCGCCGAAGAAAGCGAACAACGACGGCGCAGCCGCGACGTGACGCGCATTGCGGACTGTGTCACGTGTGCAGAACACTGCGAACGCGCCAGCGAGGTCCGCAATGCTATTTTCTAGACCCTTCGGTTACTACATGGCCCTTTGAGAAGCTTCAGAAGGAACCCCTGATGAACAGCTAATCGATTTTATCCGGGTGCGTCTTCGAATCAACCGCTGGCCGCGCTCCGTGCCTGATTTGGCAAGCGCGATGAGCAGCTCGGTTGTTGACCTCAGGCGGGCAAGCGACGCCAGCGCCACCGGCATCAGAGCGGCCTTTCCAGCGGCCGTCGTGACGTCGCGCCATGCGTGAGGCGCCGGTTTCCGGGCTTTCCCCTGGTAGACTACTGGCAGACACCTTGACCCCTTATCTCGGTAGCATCCCAGTCGTCGAAAACATCGCAGCATGGAAACGATAAGGGTCTATGCACCCCGCTTTCGGACGTCGGCGGCGAACGTCACTACAGCGCCGCCCTGCCCAGTTTTCCAACCAACGCAAACGACGCTGCACCGGTTTTCGCGGCAACGTGCACAGATGAGACGACCTTGATCGCCTGGCTCCTCACATTCCATGGGGCAGGGTTGGCATCGAGAGATACGTACGGGATGCGTTATTATGGTAACCTGAAATTGGCCATGTTCAATGGCACTGAGAACTGCTGCTGCACTGAACCTCCCGTCGCCCATACGGCATGGTCACACAGCCATAAGAACATTATGCAGGAAGGACCAGGCGCCCTCGAGAGTAATACACGCAAGGACACCACTGTTCTGCCTCGCGCAAGGTTATTCCTATTTACTACCAAAAAGACCACCAACAAGACCTTAAGACAAAAGAATGAGCGATGTTCATCGTCAGCAGCAGCATAGGCTATACAATAACGTAGCAACATTCTTAGACGGACAAACGGTGCAGCTGACACAGCGATATCGCATCAGTGGACTCAGTCGTGGGGCCTCCTTCGACTGCGATCCCTTTCCCTTGGCACCGATTAGTTACGCTGCCTTACGCAACTGCTTACTTGCTATACGCTTCACACCAACTCTAACCACCTATAAAATAGTACCTACCCGTATTTAATTCGTAATCCATGCTGCCATGAATAATCGTGCCTCCAACACTACACCTAGCGCTTACCGTTCCATTGACGCAATGAAGTTTGCCTTTTGCACATCATCATCAGCCCATTTTATGTCATCTGCAAGAGGAAGGCCTCTCCCTGCCATATTGTCATGACCTTATACAACTGCGAGGCTGGCAATGAAAGCGGTACTTACGGGAATACCTGCACAACACGGCAGCATTCTCCCAAAGTGAAGACCAGCACCTCATTTGTGGTTATTGTGGTCGTCTTTAATGTATGGCACGTACTCACCAGGGAGGATTGGCAAAGGTCTGCAAGGTAAACATACTGAAACCTCTTGCTTCCCGTTTACCTAGTGGCCTGTACTACCTACACTGAATTAATAATAAGTCAGGCACGTGTCACATTTGTAATGAAACTCAGGCATGTGCTGCACTCACAATATTATAAACTGATAAATACTTGAAGTGATCGTGCCAATTTATGACGAAGCTGCTTGATTATAAAGAAAACTCGATGTAATGCTAAGAATTAAGAAAAGGCGTTTAACATGTCAGTCTGCCTGTAGCAATAACGTACTCATGCACAACCAGAGAAATCTTCTTTCGGGTTCGACCAAGAGTGCTCGCACCAAAAGATAAAATATTGTTACGTGAAGGACGAGTCAGTAAGACGAGCAACTATTTATAGGTCATACTTACAACGACGCTTGCAGCGCTGACCGGTTAGATTTATAGCGCGAGCCCAGTTCGTTCTCCCCCCTCTTTTCTCGAGTGATGGCGCCCTACGCCTCGTTCAAACAATCAAATACCACACGCGTGTAGCGTAATCCCCCGGCGGCAGAAGCGACGTCCAGGAGCGTCTAGATGTCATCACTGGGAGGGTGATACTGCTTCAGTCGTGCAATCTCGTAGGTTTCGGGAGTCACGGCACGAAGCACTCGGTATGGGCCTGTGTAACGAGACGGCAGTTTTTCTGACAGGCCGACCTGACGCGACAAAGACCATAGAAGCACCAAAGAACCAGGTGGGAAGTGCACGTCTCGATGTCGCCGGTCGAACAAGCGCCTTTGACTCATCTTGGGATTTCAGAAGGCGGTCACGGGAAATTTCCCTTGGGTGGGCACAGCGGGCGATGGCGTCAAGTGCATATTCACTAGTCGGTGCCGCGTGAACAGGGAGGGTTGTGTCGAGGGGCAATGGTGGTTCTTGGCCGATCAAAAGGAAAAATGGGGAATAACCAGCTTTGTCACGGCGCGAGGAATTATAAGCAAATGTGACAAACGGTAGAGCGAGGACCCAGTCAGTGTGGTTTCCAGAGACATATTTCGCGAGCATGTCTGTGAGAGTGCGATTGAGACGCTCCGTGAGGCCATTTGTTTGCGGATGGTATGACGTGGATAGCATGTGCCTCGTGGCACAGGACGGCAGGATGACCGCGTTAACTTTTGATAGGAATGTCCGGCCACGGTCGTTAAGAAATTGTCGCGGAGCTCCATGTAATCAAATCACGTCGCCTTGAAGAAAACCGGTACAGCTTGTAGGTAGCGCTCGGGTGATGGCGTAGCACGTGGCATAAACCGTGGCCAGAGTGATCCACGTGTTGCCAGAGGTAGAAGGAGGAAAAGGGCCAAGTAAGTCCAAACCAACCCGAAAGAATGGTTCCGCGGGAATGTCGAGCGGTTGAAGGTACTCAGCAGGGAGCGTCCATGGTGTCTTGCGTTGCTGGGATTTCTCACACGCAGCTCCGAACGGAGTGAACAAGGCCTGGCCAAAAGAAGCGTCGGCGGATCCGGTCGTAGGTACGTGACACATCCAGGTGACCGGCAGTGGGGAGGTCTTGAAGTTCGTGGAAAAGAGCCGAGCGAAGGTGTTTACGGATCACAATGAGTAATGCAGGGCCGTCGGGGTGAACGTTGTGGTGGTAAAGTACGTCATCTTGAAGTGTCAATAAGTGAAGGGAACTATCGGCAAGTGACGATTCCAGGGGGTCAATGATGGTACTCGAGGACGGGTTACGGCGCTGCTCGTCGACGACATGGAGCAGTGGAAAACACAGAGAACACAGGCGTCGGTGTCAGTATCAGACGTAGAGGTCGCGTCTTCGACTGGGTAGCGAGAGAGGCAATCTGCGTCCTGGTGTTGGCGTCCCGACTTGTAAGTCACTGTGTAGCGATATTCTTGTAGTCGGAGGGCCCAACGACCGAACCGGCCAGTAACATCCTGAACAGAGATGAACAGATGCACAGAGCCAACAGAGCGCATGATGGTCTGTGATTACTCAGAAGGGCTTGGAATATAAATATGGCCGGAACTTTGAAACCGCCCAGACGAGAGCAAGACATTCGCGCTCGGTAATCGAATAGTTGCGCTCTGCAGTTGTCAGGAGCCGGATAGCATAGGCTATAACGCGGTCGCGTCCGTGTTGGCGTTGCGATAAGACGGCGCCGATTCCATAACCACTTGCAGCGGTTCGGACCTCTGTAGGTGCGGATGGGTCAAAGTGGGCCAAGACCTTTATATTGGTGAGAATTGTGATAAGGCGTGAAAACGCGGCAGCCTGAGGGGAACCCCACGTAAAAGGTACGCATTTCTTCAGAAGTTCAGTGAGTGGTCGAGCAATTGCTGCGAAGTGTTTCACGAACCGCCTGAAATAAGAACAGAGCCCCACAATACTCCGCACGTCTTTGACAGACTGAGGTACAAGAAAAGCCGTTACTGCTCGAACCTTCTCCGGGTAGGGTTGTACTCCGGAAGCATCGACGAGATGGCCTAGCACTGTAATCTGTCTGCGCCCGAAGTGGCACTTTGATGAAGTTAATTGGAGCCAAGCCTTGCAGAAGACGTCGAGGATAGCTGCGACGCGCTCAAGGTACGTCTGAAATGTAGGAGAAAACACAAGGAAGTCGTCGAGATAACAAAGGCAAGTCGACCATTTGAAACCTTGAGGCAGAGAGTCGATCATCCGTTCGAACGTGGCGAAGGCATTGCATAAACCGAACGGTTTAACCTTGAATTGGTAGAGGCCATCTGGAGTGAAGAAAGCGGTCTTTTCGTGACCTTGCTCATCGACGGAAATGTCCCAATAACCAGATCGAAGCTGGCTGGACGAAAAGTATGGCGCAGCGTGAAGACAATCAAGAGCGTCGTTGATTCGTGGGAATGGGTGAACGTCGTTTTTATTAATTCGGTTTAAGTGGCGGTAACCAAAGCAGAAACGCCGCGTGCCATCTTCCTTTTTGACGAGCACGACCGGCGACGCCCAAGGACTCGACGAGGGCTCAACAATGCCTCTGGCGAGCATCTTGTTTACTTCCTGCTGAATAGCTTGCGCTCTGCCGTGGACACGCGATACGGTCAGTGGTGAATGGGAACAGCATCAGCAATCTTTATCCGATGCTTTACAAGGGACGTCTGACCAAGTGGTCAATTGTCAGTGTCAAATATGTCGCGGTGCGAAAGGAAAAGGCGATATAGGGCGGCTTCTTGGTCAGGTGCGAGGTCCGGAGCGACTATGGGACGTAATGGGCCGTCGAGGTTCAAGGCATCGTGCGGGTAATCAGGAGGATCTGTAGACGCGTCGGCTGCAAAAGCAGAGCCGTGCTCGTCTGTCACTGACCGGAGCGTGGGCACCACTATGCCTTCAGGTAGCACTTGCTTCGTCAAGCCAAAATTGACAACGGGAAGACACATCCGACTAGCGGCAAGGGTTACGATGGAGTGTGGCACAGAGATGTCGCGCGCCAGGAGCATATCACGAATAGTTGCGACGACATAGTCGCCATCAGGCACGGTTGCCGTTGAGGCCAATTTGGGGCTCAGTGGTTAGGGCTTTCGGAGTTAAGCGAACAAACGCTGCAGTGCAGAGGGTGTTCGGTTGTTCGGGAGCGAACGTCTAAAAGGAGAGGAAGCTCGAGGCACAGCGTGCCGGTGGAATAGCCGATGAGGGCAGAATGCGTCGTCAGAAAGTCGAGCCCGAAGATTAGGTCATGAGGGAAACTGGTAAGCACGGCGAACAGGACTGGAACTTCGCGGCCAGCAATTACTATGCGGGCACTGCACATACCCCTGACTGCAACAGTGGCGCCATTGGTGACGCATGCGGCTCGAGTGATGGCAGGCGTAAGAACTTGTTTGAGGCGACGACATAGGTTAGCACTCATTATGGACACTTGGGCTCCAGTATCAATTAATGCTGTCAACGTAACACCATCTACGTCTACTTCAATTAGGTTCTTGTCGGTGAGGAGGATCAACGGAAGATTGGGACAGGATGAACGTGATGCAGCACTACCTCCAAGAGCTGCATGGCCTAGTTTTCCGTCCGTCGGCTTGGTGAGGAAAAGCGGCCAGCGTGAATAACGGCGAGCGTCGGCGTATGGGCGAGGTGCAGGTACAGCGGTATCCAGGTGATACGGCAGTGACGGGATACATGACCTACGCGGTGGCAGTGGAAGCAGATCGGTTGGTCATCTGGTGTTCGCCATGCAGCAGGATTGCGTGGTCTGGGATCGAAATACTGGTCATTCCAATTTGTGGACATGGGAATGCGTGCGGAATCAGGTCGGGAGACAGAGAAGGCGGTAGGGATGCCATGGTTTGCAATTTCATACAGCACTTGAATAACGGAAATAGAGCGGGCCGCTTGGTCAAAGGTACCGTCAGGGGGTCGTGGATGAAGGGAGGCCGGACTCGCTGCTTCAATCTCATGGCCAACGATACCTATGACGTTGTCTTGATATGGTGGTGGAGCGGTAAGAGCGGAGGAAGAGGACGTGGTAGGGATATTTGGAAGCCGGGAAAACTACGGGACGACGTGGCGGCTTTTGGCTACCTCGAAGCGGCGACATTCTTTGACGATGGCGTCGACGGTAGAAACGTCATATAGACGAGCAAATTAAAGGCGTCATCTGCGTTGCCTTTAAGGATATAGCCTACCTTGTCAGCCTAGGTGATGTGCTCGTCGAATTTCTGGCAAAGCGCGAACATTTCCTGTATGTAGGAGACGTACGATTCGGTCGACGACTGGACACGGGTGACACGCTCTTTTCGCGAAGCCTGTTGGCGACCTGAGGGGTTGCCAAATTGGTCGCGAAGCCACTCTTTGAATATGTCCCAGCTGGAGAGCTCGATCTCATGGGTGTGAAACCAGACACGCGGTGTCCCGTCCAGATAAAAGATCACATTGGCAAGCATGATGGTAGGGTCCCAGTGGTGGCTTTGGCTAATACGCTCATACATGCTGAGCCAGTCGTCGACGTCAACGTCATCTTGGGCGGAGAATGTTCCAGGATCACGGAGGCTAAGATCCGTAACGTACGTTGTGGTTGGCACCGCAGGTGTAGGTGGCGACGGGGTGGTTCCATCGGAAGCCATGGCCGAGAAGACGATTGTGCGGCTGCTTCGGAGCTCCGTGGCGAGGACGGGGATCGTTCCACCTCCACCACAATGCCGCGCAGCTTAACAGGAAGCTTATTGCGCCTACCGGGGCGGCCATTCGCGGACTCGGTGAACAGCAATCATCCCTCGGCGAACTAGACTTAAGAGGAAGCTTTAGCTCGGGCCCAACTCCGACGCGGCCTATTCAAATACATGTAAAAACGCAAAAACGTTTTTCTGAGATAACCCCTGGACCGATTTTAATGAAATTTGTTGCATTTGAGAGAGAAAGTTAAATTCTAGTGACTGTAGGAAGCGGAATTTTGATTTAGGGCTTGAATTTTGTTACAAAGATTTTCAAAAATTCAGAAGTTTGAAAAAAATAGAAGCGCGAAGTTTACTAATAGCTCTGCATCAAAAACAGATATCGCGATTCTGTAAACGGCATCCATTAGATCATTCAAAGCGGACAAATTTGATATGTAATTTTACATCTTACGTGAATTTGTTACGTTATTTACAAAGGTTTTGCAAAAGTTGTAATAACACATTGACACATTTTTTTAGGATCATGTATAACATATCAATTTTGTCCGCTTTAAATGTGCTATCAGATACAATTCACTGAATTGCGATATCATTTTTTCTTGCTGGGTTACGGAGTTGTAAACTTGATAGTTTCGTTTTCTGAAAATTTGAGATTTTTGCCAATTTTTCATTAAAAATGACAAGCTAAATCGGAAATTCGAAACCAACAGTCACTAGATTTTAAGTTTTTCTTTTCAATGCAGCAAACCCCGTCAAATTTGGTGCAGTGGTGGCCGAGAAAAACGAAGTCTCCTTTTACATGTATTTAGATAGGAGCACCCGAGCTAAAGCTTCCTCTTAAAGATGCGCGTCGACGATGTTGAACATCCGGCCGTCCACTTCTAGATAATCAGCGATGACGCCTTTGTCGGGCCGGGCGTCATCATTGGCACTGACGTGATCGACTTGCCCGATCTGCTCCTGGTCCGTGGAAGTGGGTGTACCCATTTGCTGAGCCAAAGGCAAGAACAAGAGTTGACAGGTATTTTCACAGACTTGGAATGACCGAGAGATGTCAAGTATCGCGAAAGCGTTGAGGCTGCCCCTTGGACGATTCTGTTTCTGTTGGGAAGGCTTTCTCTTGATGAACCTGACGTTTTCAGTGACCCGGTTGCGAACTACAGCAACGTCAAGTTGCACATCAAGCAAGGTGAAATATTCATGCGTCCACCCGCTCCTTGCAACATGCCAGAGCAAGTTTTACTGACCGCGAATGAGGAAGCCCATGCTCTGCAATTAATAAGCCGAGGCGATATTGATGTTGGCTCGATCTTCTGTGGAGCGGAGAAAACAGAGCCCCGCGTGTTGCTTAACAAGCATAATAAATGCTGCACAGTGCAAATCGAAGAACTGGAGTTCACCGGCATCACTGACAAGAAAATTGTCGAGCTCCCTCGAAGCAAGCCGGTTCCCTAGCCCCCATACTGTAGCTCTTACTACCAGAGGCGGGCATTGAATGAGATTACAGATAAGTTGTTACTTAATGGATTGATCTGTATTAGTACTTCCGAGTAGAACAACACTGTTTTCGCGCGGAAGAAACGATATCGTTTCTTTGTATGCGCCATATGGCGCATACAAAGATGGTGATCGACTACAGCACCCCCCATGGCCACAAACAGTTAAGGACACAGGACGGCTCACTAAGACGGAACCTAAACACAGAGGCCCGTACATTGTTACAGAGGTGCTGCCTGCAGCCACACACAGCATCTCGAACCTACGAATATCAAAGGCATCAACACGGCCAGACGACGCCACGAGCGCCCACGCAAGCCAGGTAAAACAATTTAAATTGGCGTCGGACAGCGAGTGCGGAAGCAAGTCAGATTGATGAGACTCTCTCGGGACGAGATCGCCCGGATGGTCGAGTGCAAGCAACGAACACGGCCCCGTCACCACCAGGTCCCGTTTTTCTCAGAAAGCGAGGTCCCTCGATGACATTGAGGAGATAGTCCCGCAAGCGGCGGGCTGCATGCCTGCAGCTTCGCCGCCACCCCCGGTTCGAGCCGCTGACCTCAGGCAAGCCGCCTCGAGCCCCGCGTCTTACGACCGCAACGGTGTACAGTAACCTGTGTCATAGAGCGAGTAAAGTTGCGTTTCAAAGAGAAAGGTTGTGTGTGTTTGCTCCCCCAAGTTCGCGAGGCACCCTTTTTGCGTGTGAGCCACTTGGGGCAAATGTAGGACTGTGCCTTACTTTGCGTTGCGTGTTTCTGGTCCACAGTGGCACATTCGCGGGCCGCTGTCGATCAGAGCTTGTTTTCTAACCAAGTGCGCTGTTAGCTAGCTGAGTCTGCGGTAGAGAACTTTTTCTTACGTAGGTTTAGAAAGAATAGCTAAAATACACTTAGAGGCCTCTGCCATCCACAACGGCTTGTACATTGTACGATTTCCAGCCCTTCCTGTTTACGAAGTCTCTGTAGCCCTTTTCGGGCAGTTATTCGAATATGAATCCCATCAATCATCTCGAAAATTTGAGGCAAGTGGCACCTGAGCTCAAAGCTTCTGGCTACAGCTGTGGCTTCTTGTACTGATGGTAACATTATGAATGTCTTCAAGTAATACTTGGTAAGTACACGACAGAACATGTAAAAAAAAAAAAACTCTTTTACAGTACTTTTGTGCACGCCAAATTGGTTTGCAACATTCTTGTACTTACAGCAACTAGCTAGCTTGTACGATGCAACGGCCACTCTTTTCCAGGGGGAAGGGCGCTTTCATTCAGCCAGATTTTGGTGACATGTAATCTCCCATGAGAGAGACAAACTCATAGAATGAATCTCGGCTGATGCGCAAATTGTCGCTCCAGTCACTGTCCGTGAATTCTTCTAAGACGATGCTACGCCACCATTCACCATATCTTGTTCTTGCCCAGAAAGCCCGCTTGCGCCGCTCCTTCGATAAACTATCTGTAAAATAACGCACAATTAAATTAGCGGAAACACTGCAAGCATTCCTACATGGAAGCACAGTGTGAATTGTTACTTCATATTCCATTTTTTGTTAAGCACAGCCACAGCTTATAGGACATATAAAAGCACGCACAGAGCGCTAACGTTTTCTTACAGTTTATTAATAGCGAGACGTGTTAACGAAACATCACGTCCTACAGAACGCGGCTAGTACTTGGCAAAGTAATAATAATTAAAAAAATATTAATGCCATGTTGCAGTACATGCGGTAGACATAGATGGAGGAGCGATGCCAGTAGATCGTTAACAAAAGTGCTGTTTTCACAGCACCGTATAAGTGTGACAAACCATTCTTTTTTGCAAAATAACGTTCGCTTTCTTTTCAGTGAATCAAACCGATCATGGTAGTTGCAGGTTACAAAACAATCATATTTGCAACTCATGATATGTCATTTCTTTTAGAGAACACGCAATTCGCGTAAACGAGAGTGGTCCGTATAATCAGCCCATTTTTCTTACCTTGCCTCAGGGCCAATCCCCTGACAGTCGACGCCGTTGTGGCACTGGCGCCAAGTTGCAAAGCTTGAGTGTGCAGCAGCCGTATTTTCCGGCAGCACTTTTGGTAGCGGATAAGTGCTAATGCAAACCGAACTGCACGTAAATTCATCCACGCAGAAAAGAGAAGGAGGACGTGCAGAGGCAGAAACGCGCTGAAGGACATAGCTCATTCGGTACGTATGGTATCGTTTTCGGATTGTTGGCGCGGGATAGCGGAAGCATGTTTACCGGAAGTAGGGCGCTCAGTTTCAAATGTGACACTAGATAGCGCTAGCTTGCCAGCCAGTGAGATGCGCATACATGTAAACGGAGGTGCATCAGCGGAATGCGATACGGCAAGATAATACGATGCGCTTCTAGCGTATTCATGCAAACGCGGGGAATGATGAGAGGACTGACGAAGACGACGATCCCCGATAGTTGCGTGCACGGGCTCCATCTGGTGTGCCTGTCTCCTGCCCGATGTATATATCCTGTAAATATATTGTCAAGCGTCCTTTCTTCCCGTAACAATATTTACGGGGAAAAGCACGATTGTTTCCATAAAAACTGGAGAACAGAAAGGGTGTGATCTGCGCAATTGGCGTACTGCTGTAAATATTGTGAAACCAGTTTCTTTGTTGCTGTTTAAACACTTGCACCCCACATCATTTGTTCAAGTTAGGGCAATATATTTTTCACTTCGTTTGTGAAGCGAGCTCCACATGTGTCGAATAAAGGGAAAATGTGTCACTTGGAGTACAGACTTCTGGACTATTTGGTTTGGACCCCGTTTGATCGTCGTTCTCCGCGTCACCTAAGCACTATGATCTGAATAAATGTATGAAATGAACTAGCCCAAAAATATGCACGCCTAAATTTCCTTTCTCGGTAGTTTTATCCTCTCGATCCACTTGTTTTCCCCATTGTTGCTGAAACCTGGTGTGTCAGAACGCTCACCTTCTGCATCAGAACACAGGTTCTCCAAGATGAAGCTCGTCCTTTTCTTTCCTCCTTGTCCGCCACACCTTAGCGCTGTGACCCTAATCAGTCGCCGCGGGGTCGGGTTTCATCACGCGTTCCGCTCGTATGCGCAAGAAAAGGAGAAGGACCATCACTAAATACGGCTTCCTATAGATTCAACTCTGTTATTCGCAGATACACCAAGTAGGGGTGTGGGAATAGCGGTTTTAGAGTCCAAATCGAATACGATTAGAATAGTGCCCGAAGTGACTCGAATCGAAAATGGAATACTTTTCGAATAGCTTTGGAATAATGATAAGCCCTTATCGCAATTGATATTGATACATGCATATTGCGTGTTTCTTGTGGCCGATGCACGTGGGCGGACCGACGAAGACGACGAACGCTCTCTGGCTCTCAAGCTGTTGGCTGGACTGGCCAGCGCTGCAGTTACCTTTTGTAAGTATACTTTATAAATGGTATCCAGCCTTAATACTTTGTTCGCGTAACATTTTGGTGGAGGGTGCCATCCCCCGTCCTCGCCACGGAGCTCCGCCGTGGCCGCACCGTCCTGCTTTACGCCATGGCTCCCGGTGACGACACCTCGTCTCCTTCTACTCCTGCGACCCCGAAAACAGCTTACGTTACCGTTACCAGTCCCCGCGATCCTGGCATATTCTCCGGCCAAGATAATGTCGACGTTGAGGACTGGCTCAACATGTATGAGCGTGTTAGCCAAAACAACCGCTGGGACCCTACCATTATGCTAGCCAACGTCCTATTCTACTTGGGCGGAACATCTCGTGTCTGGTTCCGGACACATGAGGACGAGATCTCTAGCTGGGATGCTTTCAAGGAGAAGCTCGTCGACCTCTTTGGAAATCCCATCGGTCGGCAGCTGGCTGCTAGAAAACAGCTTGCTACCCGAGTTCAGTCTTCTACTGAATCGTATTTCTCGTACATACAAGACGTGCTCGCTCTTTGCCGGAAAGTCGACGACAAAATGGCCGATGTTGGCAAAGTCGGCCACGTACTTAAGGGGATCGCGGACGATGCGTTCAACTTGTTGGTCTTCAACAATGTGTCCACCATCGACGTCATTGTCAAGGAATGCCGGCGCTTTGAGCTCGCCAAAAGCCGCCGCGTAATTCCACAGTTCTCCCGGCTCCCTAACACGGCTGCGACGTCGTCTTGCATAGAACTTACCGCTTCACCACCCTTAAATGAGCGCGTCACCCGTATTTTTCACCGCGAGCTCGAGGCTACAAGTCCTGCGCCGCCCCATCCATGCCCACTTGACCCCACCATTGACCAACCAGCCCCAGCGATCTATCTTATTCAGGCATTTGTGCGGCAAGAATTTGCCAACCTCGGTTTTCCTGCTGCCTGCTCCCTCTCCCTACCTGACGCCCGACCGGTGGCAGCATCTACGCCTCACAGCCATCGGTATTCGCCTCCCAGATACCACAACCCTACCGAGTGGAGAACTCCGGACGACAGGTCCATTTGCTTGCGTTGCCTCTGCATTGGCCACGTAGCTCGCCACTGCCGCACCTTCTGGACATCGCCGTACTCAAGCTCCTTTTCCCCGTCTCCTCGCCCGTATGCCGACCCGCGCCATTACTCGCCTCGCCGTATGCCTCCTACCTCAGGCGTATCCATCGGTGACAGTCGTCCTGCACGCTTGCCGTCAACTCAGCGCCGTCGGTACCCGTCGCCTCTGCTACGCCGCTATTCGTCGCCGACCAATTATGGACCCTCCCGGACGGAAAACTAGACCATGCAGCTCCTGGTTGTAGTATTATCTTCGTCGTGTAGAAATCCTCCGTTGACGCTCCCAACGAACCAGAACTTACTTGATGTTCACGTCGACGGCGTCCCTTTGACGGCGTTAATAGATGCTAGAACCCAGGTCTCCATAATGAGTTGTAACCTTGTCGTCGAATGAGGAAGGTTTTCACGCCTCCTACTACTCGAGCCGTACGCGTGGCCGATGGTAGCACTGTTGACGCCACTGGAATGCGTACTTCGCGTATCACTATCGCCGACCGCCACGTGCCTGTTCTTGTTACAGTGCTGACCAATTGTCCCCACAACCTAATCCTCGGATTCGACTTTCTTACGGCGCATTCAGCTTTGACCGACTGTTCTACCTGTACCCTATGCCTCGAACTTCCTCTACTCGCGCATATTCGTGCCGAACTGCCGAACAACTTTTGTACGATCGCCTTCGTCCGCCTGCCGCCTAAAGCCTTGACTTTCGTCGATTCGCTATCATCTTTTCCTGTGCCTGATGGGGATTACGTGGCCACATCTATTCCTGACGTCCTTTTGATGCGCAATATCACTGTGCCCCACTCCGTCGTCACCGTCGCCGATAACCGGACATGCCCCCTTGTCGTTAACTTGCAGCCCGAAGCTTCAAGCTTACTGTATGCTGTTTTGCTAGGCTCCGACTGCCCTGCGGTGTGCGCAGCATCGGGTTTAACGGCGTCGGCTGAATCGTCATGGTTCCTGCGGATCGCCGTCCAACGCGACACGTGCCCTACTACCTCATGCCGTGTTTTGAAATCGCCATCTAATCCGGTACAATCAGCTGTTCGCTGGTCCGGTTACTGCTCGTCGCTTGCAGCACCCCCTAGTCTGCTGTCCTGTAAAAAGGGATCACCTACGCCGACTGAGCGGGATTTGCAGCCCAAAGTTTCGAGCTAACAGTGTGCTGTTTTTCTAGGTGAGTGTGTAGCAATGTGCCTCTTTAAAGTATATTGAATTGCTAGCTGGCTGCAATTCACCTTTCTGTACACTGTCATTGACTGACTACGTATGCGTATTGATTTGGGCACTTACCGCGGCCGCATCGGCTGTTTCGCTCAAACGAAAAAAATTGCGGAGCCATGTACCCTTGTGTGGCTCCGGTTGTGTTCGTTTGGTAGGCGTTACTTCGTAGGTGGACGCCTACTACTTGTACATTTTTCTCTTGATAATTTAGTGATCTGTTCGGGTGACGTTGAGGTTAAATGGGTCCGGATAAGGTTGACGAACTTGTGACATTAATGAAGGAACTTAGTGTCGAACGAGCGATTTCACAAGGAAGTCACAAATAAACTCAAGCATATTCACACTACTGTGACATACGTCAAAAGGCGACTCTATAAAATTGAAGAACGACTTGAGACTGTTGACAAGTTGAGTGAAAGCGTTACGGCTGTCGGTTCTGTGCTTCAAGAATCTCAAGTGCAGTTGAAGAACATAGAGCAGAAACAGATTCAAGAAGCAAACATCGTTGTGGATGACCTGAATAATCGAATGAGGGGAAATAATCTCGTATTCAAGGGTATTCCGGAACAAGCTGCTGAAAAGTGGAGCGATCCGGAGAGACTTATTTCTGAATATGTCACGGCAAACCTGGGTATTGAACCAGGTGAAATCGAGCAAGCCCATCGAGTCAGTCAACGTAAATCCGCTCGCACTCGACCCATTGTAATTAAATTGAACTTGAAAGACAAAAGCAACGTCTAGAAAAACTCTTTCAGACTAAAGAACCTCGCAACCCCTCGCGTCTGGATAGAGGAAGATTTTTCACCGCGAATGCAGCTAATCAGAAAAACGCTCCGCGATATCGCACGCGCGAAGCGCCAGCAGTAGGAGAACTATAAGTTGCAGCTTTTAATGGGCAATCGAACTTTCACAGTGGACCCTTTAAGCAATGAAGTGGTCGCCATCCCTAGACACGAGGCTCCCGCGAATGGCAATTGACGTTTCAATGCAGATGACAAAAAACTGTCTATTATTGTGGCAAATTTTAGAAGTCTTTTCAGAAAACAGGATCACCTTTATGCGTTTGCGGAGTCCTGCTGATATAATAATGGAAACAGAAACATGGCTCTCGTGTAATGTGTCCGACAATGAATTATCTGTTTCTAAAAACTTTATTTTGTTTCGAAAGACAAGGTAGTAACACGAGGCGGTGGTACTGCCTTGTTACTACGTGTTACACCTTGTTACTACGGTGTTATAACTGCAGTAAAGAAAAAATTCCAAGCACGCCTACTTGACACGGGTTCCTGCATTGAAATTTTGTGGGTCATGCTTCAGCTTGCATGTGTAACTTGTGCCGTTGGCGTTTGTCACCGTCCTCCAGACTCGCAAAACGCGTTCATTAAATGCCTAAACAAATCGCTAATCTTTGTGTGTAACAAATTTCCCGGCTCACCTATTATTCTTGCTGGTGACTTTAATTACCCTGGAATTAACTGGCGGATGGTTACAACTGAAGGCGGCCGAAGGGAAGCTGAATGTAAGGATTTTCTTGACGTCATTTCTTCGTACGGATTAAGCCAAATAGTTTCCTTACCAACACGGGGGACGCTATCTTGGATCTTGTGCTGATCACTGAACTTGTCAACGTGTCTGTTCATGGGTTAGATTGCATTAGTGACCACAACGTCATCCAATGTAAGTACGATATAAAGCGCAGAACAAGTGTATAGGAATAGAAAACAATTTATGATTATGCGCGCGCAAATGTTGAAATGATCACCAGCGAGCTCTCGGCTTTTCAAGTAGAATTCTTGAGCGGCATGCGTGATCATGATAGCAATGATAACTGGATGATATTTTGTAAGAAGCTGACTGAACTTAAAGAAAAGTACATACCAAAAATACAAATAACTCTGTCTACTGGAAGTGCCTGGTTCACCTCTCAAGTAAGGCGCTGTATTAATAAAAAAAGCGCGCTTATTCAAAAGCTAAAATTTCGACAACTAAAGATGCCTGGAGGTGCTATCGGGAACAATCCAAGTTATGCAAAACCGAAATTGAAGCAGCTAAAGACAAATATTTCAACCATCATATTTCCAACATGTTAGCAAACAACAGAAAAAAATTTTGGAAAGTAATAAAACCCAAACCGTCATCAGCAGGCATCATTTCCATAAAGAAAGACAATGAATTCCTTCCATCATCAGAGGTCGCTATTGCATTAAATTCTTTCTTTTGTTCTGTTTTTACAAGTGAACTTCCCGTTCTCGCTAACATTGAATTCGGTTCTGTTACTTTCATCATGAATGATATCATAATCACCGAAAAGGGCATTGAAGCTGCTATTGATCGTCTTTCTAACAGCTCGGCTCCCGGTGCATACGGAATCTGTCCAAAACTACTAAAAATATCTAAACCTATGATATTTCGAATTTTCGCCGCTCTTTTTCAACAATCTATTCATTCAGGATGGGTTCCTGACGACTGGAAAATAGCTAAAATAATTCCAATATTTAGGTCCGGTGACCCGTCATCTGACTAACTACAGACCTATTTCACTGACCAGCATCCCACGTAAACTATTAGAACATATTATATCATCAGCAATTATGAAATACCTAACCGAGCACAATCTCCTCTTCATTAATCAACACATCAACCAGGTCGCTCATGTGAGGCGCAGTTATTCGAGTTAGTCATTGACCTGTACCAAGCTATTAACGACTCATCACAAATAGATTCCATATTTATTGATTTTTCGAAGGCATTTGATAAGGTAGCTCATGACCGTTTATTATTCAAACTTCGCTATTTTAATATAAATAGTAGGATTACGAATTGGATTAGTAAATTTTTAACTAACCGGTACCAATTTTTAACTACTAATGAATTTTCCTCTCCACGATCACTAGCAAAATCCGGAGTGCCACAGGGCTCTGTATTGGGACCAATTTTATTCCTGCTATACGTCAACGACATCAGCAATAATTTTAAGTCTACAGTAAGACTACTTGCAGATGATTTCGTAATTTATAGACGAATAATTAACTCTCTCGACACTGACATTTTGCAATCTGACCTCGCGAAAATTACCGACTGGTGTAAACAGTGGCAAATAAAAACAAGTATTTCAAAAACTAGGGCTATAGCTTTCACTAGATCTAGTAACCCGAGACTTACCCATTACTCGATGAACGGAATTAGTTTTGCACATGCACAAACAATAAAATACTTGCGAATTCATTTGTCTGCAAACGTTTCATGGAATCATCACATCGAAGTGATTACTACCAGCGCGTGTAAAACCCTTGGCTACATTAGGCGCAACCTTTATTCGGCGAACAAGTCCACTAAATGATTAGCCTATACGACACTGGCTCGTTTGAAAATGGAGTACGTGCCTTTCATTTGGAACCCGCATCAGTCGTACCTCTTAAACAAGCTCGAGTCAGTCCAAAACTTAGCAGCCCGCTTTATCACAAAAAATTACTCACGAACTTCTAGCATCACTAACGTTAAAATATCTCTAAATCTCCCCTCGCTAGAAAATCGAAGGCTGATAGTACTTCTTTCCCAATTTCAAAAGCTATATCACGGCGGGTCGTCTTTCAGCGCATGCCACATGAGGCCCGCTCATCGTACTTTCCCACGCCTTCATCATCCCTTTAAAGTGCAGCCTGTTCTTGCGCGCACTAACTTCTTGAGTCACTCGCCCCTCTTTCTCGCGATATATCACTGAAATAAGTTACCAAATGAAATCGCATCAGCTCTAAGTCATCCTGATTTCCTAGGAAAACTAAAACACAATTTTAAAGTACTAACGTAGTATTATCTTGCTCATTTGTTATAGGCATCACAGTGTTATTGCGCGCTTTTTTGCTATTTTACTCTTATTTTACTTTTATTCTCACCATATTTTGATGTACTTGCACAAATGCTTTTGTTCAGCGTTAGCACAGAGTCACTTGTACTGCATATACTTTTCTCTGGTTGTGCTTTTCATTGTTTCATGCAGTATCCGCAGGTATGTGTACATTTTCTTCAAGCACTCTTCCTTGTATAAAGTGACCAAGTTACGTTGATGTTTTATAACATCCATTTTAATTCTATAGGTATCTTCAACATTTCGGACCCCGCAGGGGCGTCTGCGTCAGCATGCGTTTGGTGTGCTGCGGCACCATGTACCCGAACACGGGAGCGTCGGAACCTCCCGCGTGTAGCGGTTCGGGGCGTAGCCGTGTCCGGGGTAAGGGGGATCCTGGGGGTTGAGCCGATGCCGGGTGTTCGGACCGTTAAGGCGGAGGGGCCTTAACGTCTACGTTAAGGCCCCTCTGTCTCCGTTAAGGCCCCTCCGGAGGTGCCGTCTACGTGAAGCAGAGGCTTCACGTAGACGGCACCTCCAGGCTGACCCACCTGGGGGAAATCGGCAGCCGCCTTTTCCTCTCGCCCTCTTCAATCTTTTTCTTTCCAACTTCTTTCTTTTACTGTCCTATCATCTCTTCTCTTCCGCCACTTCCTAATTTTCTAGGGCGGCTAGGGTTAACCTCGTGTATGTGCCCTCCCTTGGGCATAATATATTAGGTTATAGTGGCAATGTACGGTGGGCGCCTGCAGCCTTACGCGTTAAGTTCTGCAGCGTCCCCATGTTGGGCTCCGTGGTGGGTGGCGGCCATTGCTGCCAAAAACGAACCGAAATACTACGGGAACACCCGCATTTCCCCGCCTGCTTGATCGTCAGCCTCAGAAGAGGGGACGTACCGAAGACTTAAGCACATGTTTCACCCACACAAAAGAGACCTACCGGAAATACCATGTTGTACACAGCGAGAACTGTAAAAACAGTCCAGACTCATTTCACCATTCATAGTTGCAAAATGTTTGACCGAAGCCTTAGGGTCAGGCTATAAAGTGACGAAAATGGCAAGCGGAGACCTTCTTCTTGAGATCCCTGAGAAAAATCAGCACGAGAAGCTAGGCACTCTGGTGACATTTCGTAACATACCAGTTTCTGTTGCACCACATCGATCAATGAATAGCTCACGCGGAGTCGTGTCAGAGGCAGACCTTCAAGTTTTGACAGAAGTTGAACTCTTGGAAGAATGCAAAGGTCAAAGTGGGACCGATGTAAAGCGTATTAACCTTAGACGGGGCAATAAAGAAATTCCGACCAAACACCTTGTCTTAACATTCGCATCTAGCGTTCTGCCGGAAACCATTGAAACGGGATACATTAGGCTAACTGTCCGACCATATATTCCAAACCCTAGACGTTGCTTCCAATGCCAAAGGTTCGGCCATGGCTGGCAGAGCTGCCGTGGTCAAATAACTTCTGCAAAGTGTAGTGTGCAGGGCCATCCCTCCGACAACTGCAGTGGCTCACTCACTGTGTAAACTGCAGTGGTGACCATCCAGCCTACTCACACTCCTGTCCAAATTGGAAGACATCAAAAGAGATAATCACCCTCAAAGTCAAGGAAAATATTTCGTTTGAGGAAGCCCGTAAAAGGTGCTCACATTTCCACAGCACACCTTATGCTGATGCAGCGCGTCGGGGGGGGGGGGGAGGTCTTGTTGAACAGTTCCTTTTTTCTTCTGGTGCGTGCCTGCTGAATAAGAAGGAACCCACATATTACTCTCTTGCAAACAGAACCTTTTCTTCAATAGATCTTAGCATAGTTTCCCCGTCTATACTGCCTGAAGCAGAATGGGAAGTTATCAACAACCCTTACGGGAGCGACCACTTTTCCATACTGCTAAGAACATCTAAAGAAAACAAATATCCACCACAGGCTCCAAGGTGGAAGGTTCATACAGCCGTTTGGGAGAAATTCCGAACTCTTACTAGTATCTCATGGGCTGACATGTCTTTGTTAGGAGTTGATGCTTCTGTGCAGTATTTTAGTCTTCATAATAGATGCCGCATCGAAATGCATATCTGAACTAAGTGGCTTGGCATGCAAATGGCGTGTCCCTTGGTGGAACGACGAATGTAGGACCGCTCTTAAGAAACAGAAAAAGCGTGGGGGTTGCTACGCGCCTCTCCCACTGCGGAGAATCTTATTAACTTTAAGAAAGTAAAATCCCAAGGCAGGAGAACGCGCCAACAGGCCAGAAGAGAGATTTGGCAGAAGTTTTTATCGGGTATGAACTCGTATACAGATGAAGCCAAAGTCTGGAACAGGGTTAATAGGATAAAAGGGCGACAATCATATTCACTTCCTTTGGTAAACACACAAGGTGATACACTGAAGTATCAGGCAGACTCACTTGGAGAACACTTTGAGAGCGTGTCAAGTTCAACCCATTATTCAAGATCCTTTCTCAAATATAAGCAAATAGAAGAATGTAAGCCATTCATAAGAAAATTCTGATAGAGTGAACCGTACAACCGTCCTTTTGTATTGCCGATTTGAGAGCTGCCTTGAGCTCATGCAAGAGCTCTGCAACAGGATCTGACAGAATCATGTATGAAATGATCAAAAACCTACACAATGACACGCAAGTTACACTACTCGCACTTTTCAGCATTATTTGGGCTGCAGAATACCTTCCAACCGCATGGAAAGAAGCCATTGTGGTCCCTGTTTTGAAACAAGGCAAAGACCCTTCCTCAGTGTCAAGTTACCGCCCGATAGCCCTCACAAGTTGCCTTTGTAAGGCATTTGAAAAAATGATTATTCAGCGACTCATCCATTTCCTTGAACTGAGCAAAATGCTTGATCCCTATCAGTGTGGCTTCAGAGAAGGGCGCTCCACAACCGATCATCTTGTACATATTGAAGGATATATCCATGACGCATTTGTACACAAACAGTTTTTCTTATCCATATTCCTCGACATGGAGAAGGCGTACAACACGTGGCGCTACGGCATCTTGATAGACTTGTCAGAAATGGGCATTCATGGCAATTTGCTAAACCTAATATAAAGCTATTTGTCGAAACGCACCTTCCGGGTAAAAGTCGGCAACGTGCTCTCACGTCCTTTTATACAGGAAACTGGTGGACCCAGGGAGACGTGCTCAGCTGCACAGTTTTTATTGTTAAGATAACAACACTTCGTGCTTCATTAAAACTGGCCATTTTTTATTCCGTGTACGTGGACGACATTCAAATAGGTTTCAAATCATGTAACCTCGCAGTGTGCGAGTGACAGGTACAGCATGGCTTGAACAAAGTGCCAAAGTGGGCAGAGAAAAATGGATTCAAAATCAACCCTCACAAAAGCTCTTGCGTTCCTTTTACAAGAAAGAGAGGCCTGGTCCCGGATCCTTGATTAGAACTTTGTGGACAACGAATACCTGTCAGCAAAGAGCAGAAATTTCTAGGTAGTATACTTGACTATAGGCTCACTTTCATTCCACACAATAATTATCTTAAAGAAAAATGTCTAAAAATAATCAACTAATTAACTTCTATCCCAGACTACATGGTGTAGTGACAGGAAGTGTCTAATGAATTTCTACAAGATCCTAATTCGGTCACGATTGGATTATGGTGCCGTAGTGTAAAACTCTGCCGCCCCGAGGGCGCTAAGGATGCTGGATCCTGTCCACCATCTAGGTATCCGCTTAGCCACTGGCGCTTTTAGAACATGCCGGATTGAAAACTTATATGCCGAATCGAATGAGTGGTCGCTCCACCTGCAGAGATCATACATCAGCTTTACATATTTCCTTTAAGTGCAATCTACCCCTGAACATCCATGTTTTAATAACGTTACCAATATGATGTGTGCTACCCTTTTCCGCAATCGTCCCTCCATAAGACAGCCTTTCTCGCTGCGTGTGAAGGAGCTTAGCGATGAAATGCATGTCCCACTCCTCAAGTATCGCTTAATGCACCTAACCAAGCTCTTACCTCCTTGGGAGTGGCAGGTGATATAATGTGACGTATCCTTTCTAAAAGTTACAAAGCACGCTCCAGAGGTCGGAATGCGAATGCATTTCCTAGAACTTCTGTACAAGCCCTCGTGCACAGAGTTCTACACAGGCGCTTCCAAGTCACATGCCGGAGTGTGCTACGCAGCCGTCGGTTCATCCTTCTCGGAATCTGATGTACTACATCCAGAAACAAGTACCTTTACGGATGAGGCCTGCGCACTATTTTTGGCAGTGAAGCATATAAGGTGATCAAAAATCGAAAAACCCGTCATACATACGGACTCCCTTAGTGTTGTGAAGGCCTTGATGTCATTCTGTAAGCACAAAAATCCAGTAATTAATTAACTCTATTCCGTCCTGTGTAAAGCATATATATCTAAGCAGCATGTGATTATATGCTGGGTGCCTGGTCATAGGGATATCGAGGGTAACGTTCTAGCGGACCAGATGGCCACATCGATTTCATTGCATGCAGTTAATCCTACTGCTTCGGTCCCTGTCACAGACCTGAAGCCCTTCTTAAGAAGCAAACTACGGAACCACTGGAAATGCATGTGGGATGCAGAAATAAAGAACAAACTGCAGGTATAAAGCCACAGTTAGGTTCTTGGCCCTCCGCAACAAAATCACGGCGAACAGATGTCCTATTCTGTCGTCTCAGAATAGGACACACATTTGGCACGCATAACTTTTTACTCACTGGAAATGATCCTCCAACCTGTGGTAGATGCGGGATGAGGCTGACCGTCTTCCACGTCCTCATGGAGTGTCGCAAGCCGAGTCTGAGAGAAGAAACATTTTCCCCTAGCATACAGGCAGCACATCCCCCTTTATCCTGTAATGTTACTCGGTCCAGAACGGCTCTTTGACACCAACACAGTCCTAGGTTTCCTGAAAGATGTTGCATTACATGTTATTAGCCCCACATATTCGTAGCGTCTCCTCTCTTCGGAGGATGCCGCTGTGATAGCTGTTTCGTATAGCACATGCCTCTAGGCCCTTGTGTCTCAAGGGGTCTGGCGAGGCACTAGTGCTCCAGGTAATTTTACCATCTCACATATTTTCTATATTACATCACGCTTTCACTATGGATTTTCTTGCAGATAAAACATGTCATTTGTCATCGACATAATCTTATTACAGATAGATTTTACGCATTCTAGAGCGACTATATTTAAGGCCCCTTTACAGCCACGTCACATCAACTTCATAGAACTCATAACTACACTGCGAACTCATCACCACGGACCTGGCGCTCTTTGGCCATACCTGGCCCTTACGTTACGCCAATAAACACCATTCATTCATTCATTCATTCATTCATTCATTCATTCATTCATTCATTCATTCATTCATTCATTCAACGTTTCGGACGTGTCGTTGTATTGCTATTACTGTTTCCTGTATTTCCGCATGTGTTCTTTGTATTTTAACACGCATGAAGAGTTTAAATGCGTATACTGTACCAATCACTGATTTATTGTAACACCCCTATGTAATGACCGTATGGGCTTTTAGGGTACTTGATTAAAAAAAGTATGGGGAGGGCTTAATGCCTGCTTCAGCTCTGCCCCGGGTCGGCCTGCCATTGCACTACCTTCGGGCTCGGCGCACGTAAGGGGACTGCTTAACGCCTCCTTCATCTTCGCTAAGCGTCGGTGCGGCATTGCACAACCTTCGGGATCGCCCTCGCACGGGGACTGCTTAACGCCTGCTTCAGCTCCGCCCCGGGTCTGCCCGGTATTGCACTAAATTTGGGGTGGGACCATGTTTGGCGAGCGCTTTACGCCTGCTTCACCTCCTCTGGGGGTCGGCCGACTATCGCACACCTTTGGGATTGGTCCACATATGGGGAGTGCTTAACGCCTGCTTCACGTCCGCCGCAGGTCAGCCCACCATTGAGCACCTTAGGGATCGCCCTGGTATGGGGAGTGCTGAACGCCTGCATCAGCTGTGCACCGGGTCGGCCCGCCATTGCACTACCTTCGGGCTCCGCACACGTACGGGGACTACTTTACGCCTGCTTCATCTTCGCCGCGGGTCGGCACGGAATTGCACTACCTTCGGTATCTCCCTCGTATGGAGACTGCTGAACGCCTGCTTCAGCACCGCCCCGGGTCGGCCATGTATTGCACTAACTTCGGGATGGGCCCATGTAGTGGGAGTGCTCACGCCTGCTTCATCTCCTCTGGCGGTCGGCCCGGCATTGGTCACCATTGGGATCGGCCCACGTGTGGGGAGTGCTTAACGCCTGCTTCACGTCCGCCGCGGGTCGGCGCGGTATTGCACTACCTTCGGTATCGCCCTTGTACGGGGACTGCTTAACGCCTGCTTAGCCTCCTCTGGGGGTCGGCCCAGCATTGCACACCTTTGGGATCGGCCCACGTATGAGCAGTGCTTAACGCCTGCTTCACCTCCGCTGCTGGTCAGCCTGGCTTTGCACACCTTCGGGATCGGCCCACGTATGGGAAATTCTTAACGCCTGCTTCACGTCCGCCGCAGGTCGGCCCGCTATTGCACGCCTTCGGGATGGGCCCATGAAGGGGGAGTGCTTAACGCCTGCTTCACCTCCTCTGGGGCCCGGCTAGGCATTGCACACCATTGGGATGGGCCCAAGTGTGCGGAGTGCTTCACGCTTGATTTACATCTGCCACGGGTCGGCCAGGCATGTCACCAACTTCGGCATAGGCCCCCGTATCAGGAGCACTTAACGCCTGCTTGACCTCCGGCGCTGGTCAGTTCGCCATTGCACACCTTCGGGATTGCCTTCGTATGGCAAGTGCTTATCGCCTGCTTCAACTCTGCCCCTGGGTGGCCTGCCATTGCACTACTTTCGGGCTCGCCGCACGTACGGGGACTGTTTCACGCTTGCTTCGTCTTCGCCGCGGGCCGGCGTGGTATTGCACTATACCTTCGGTATCGCCCTCGTATGGGGACTGCTTAACGCCTGCTTCAGCTCCTCTGAGGGTCGGCCCGGCATTTGACGCCGTTGGGATCGTTCCGAGTATGGGGAGTGCTCGACGCCTGCTTCACCTCCGCTGCTGGTCGTCCCGCAATTGCACACTTACGGGATCGGCCCAGGTGTGCGGAGTGCTTAACGCTTGATTTACATCCGCCACGGGTCGGCCAGGCTTATAACTAACTTCAGCATAGGCCCACGTATCAGGAGCACTTAAAGCCTGCTTGACCTCCGTCGCGGGTAAGCCCGGCATTGCACGCCTAAGGTATTGCCTTCGTATGGGGAGTGCTTAACGCCTGCTTCAACCCTGCCCCGGGTTGGCCCGTATATTAAGTACCTTCGGGCTCGGCGCACGTAAGGGGACTGCTTAACGCCTCCTTCATCTTCGCTACGCGTCGGCGCGGTATGGCACAACCTTCGGTATCGCCCTCGTATTGGGACTGCTTAACGCCTGCTTCAGCTTCGCCCCGGGTCGGCCCGGTGTTGCACTAACTTCGGTATGGTCCCATGTATAGGGAGTGCTTAACGCATGGCTCACCTCCTCTGGCGGTCGGCGCGGCATAGCACACATTCGGGGTCGGCCCACGTGTGGGGAGTATTTAACGCCTGCTTCACGTCCGCCGCGGGTCGGCCCACCATTGCACACCTTCGGGATGGGCCCGTATAAGGGGAGCGCTTAACGCCTGCTTAACCTGCTCTGGGGGTAGGCCCGGCATCGCACACTTTTGGAATCCGCCCACGTATGGGGAGTGCTTAACGCCTGCTTCACGTCGCCGCAGGTGAGTCTGGCATTGCAAAACTTTCGGGATCGGCCCCCGTATGACGAGTGCTGAATGCCTGCATCAAATCTGCCCCGGGTTGGCCCACCATTGCACTACCTTCGGGCTCGGCGCACGTACGGGGCTGCTTCACGCCTGTTTCATCTTTTCCGCGGGTCGGCGCGATATTGCACAACCTTCGGGATCACCCTCGTATGGGGACTGCTTAGCGCCTGCTTCAGCTCCGCCCCGGCTCGGCCCGGTGTTGCACTAACTTCGGCATGGTCCCATGTATGGGGAGTGCTTAACGCCTAGTTTACCTCCTCTGGGGGTGCGTGAGGCATTCCACTACCTTCGGTATCTCCCTCGTATGGTGACTGCTTAACGCCTGCTTCAGCTCCGCCCTGGTCGGCCCGGTATTGCACTAACTCCGGGATGGGCCCATGTATGGGGAGGGCTTAACGCCTGCTGCACGTCCTCCGCAGCTCGATCTGCTATTGCACACCTTCGGGATGGGCCCATGTATGGGGAGTGCTTAACGCCTGCTTCACCTCCTCTGGGGGACGGCCCGGCATTGCCCCACCTATCCAATGTACTTGACGCCTGCTTCACCTCTGTCTTGAGTCGGCACGGCATTGCACACTTTCGGGATCGGTCCACGTGTGGCGAATGCTTAATGGCTGCTTCAACGTTGCCGCGGGTCGGCCTTGCACACCTTCGGGATTGACTCACGTATGCGGAATTCTTAACGCCTGGTTCACCTCCGTTGCGGGCATGCCCGCAACGTTGCCGCATGCCCGCGGGCATGCCCTCAATCGCTCACTTACGGGAATGGCCCACGTGTGGGGAGTGCTTAACGCCTGCTTCATCTGCAAAGTGGGCCGGCCCGCTATTGCAGATTTTCGGGATCGGCCCGCGTATGGGGAGTGCTTGACGCTTGCTTCACCTTCTCGCCTGCTGAGTGCTTAACGCCTGCTTCAACCCTGCCCCGGGTTGGCCCGCATTTTAAGTACCGTCGGGCTCGGCGCACGTACGAGGACTGCTTCACGCCTGCTTAATCTTCGCCGCGGGTCGTCGCGCAATTGTACACTTTCGGGATCTGCCCACGTTACGGGAGTGCTTGATGCCTGCTTCACCTCCGCAGCGGGTCGGCTCGCCATTGCACGCCTTCGGGATAGGCCCTTGTATGGGGAGTGCTTAACGCCTGCTTCACATCCACCGCGCGTCAGCCCGGCATTGCGCACCTTCGGGATCGACCCACGTTTGCGAAGTGCTTAGCGCCTGCTTGACGTCGATGGCGGGTAAGCTCGCCATTGCACAACTTCGGTATCGGCCCATGTATGTGGAGTGCTTAACACCTGCTTCACCTCCGCTGGGGATCAATCTGGCATCGCGCACTTTCGGTATCGGCCCCGTATGGGGCGTGCTTAGCGTCTGTTTCACGTCCGCCGCGGATCAGCCCGGCATTGCACACCTTCGGGATCGGCCCATGCATGGGGAGGGCTTAACCTCTGCTTCACCTTCGCCGCGGGTAAGCCCGGCATTAACCACCTTCGGGATAGGCCCATGAAATGGGAGTGCTAAACGTCTGCTTCACGCCCACCGTGGTCAGCCCAGCATTGCACCCTTTCGGGATCGGCCCACGTATGGGGAGTGCTTAGAGCCTGCTTCACGGCCGCCGCGGGTCGGCTCGCCATTGCATTTCTTCGGGATCGGCTCACGTATGGGAACTACTTAACGCTTGCTTCACCTCCTATGGGGGTCGGCCCGCTATCGCAAACCTTTGGGATCGGTTCACTTATGGGGAGTGCTTAACGCCTATTTCACATCCAGCGCGTGTCGGCCCGCCATTGCACACTTTCGGGATGGGCCCTTGTATGTGGATTGCTTAACGCCTGCTTCACCTCCGTTGCGGGTCGGCCCGGCATTGCACACATTTGGGATCGGATATGGGAAGTGCTTAACGCCTGCTTCACCTTACCGCGGTTCGACCCACAATTGCACTATCTTCGAGATCGGCCTACATATATGCAATGTATTGAACGTAACGTTTCCGGATACTGTTTTCGACGCATCACACACCGAAAATAAGGACCGGTACGGGGAACATACATTTGTATATGTACGCAAAAATAATCTACAAATGGAGTCAATTATATCCTTAAATACTTCTTTCAGAATATTTAAAAAAATAACAGAATGGTGAAACAGAGAAGAGATATACTTCAATATTGGATAAATGAGCTTAACAAATGAACAGTGTTTCTTCCATGAATCACACATAATTGCTTTTCAGTATCCACATGATATCACTGACGTAATATCTTTATTTTTGCGTGTTCCTTGTATATTCATACGTTTATCTTAGTATGCATCCATGTCCGGTTTTCCAATTTCCTTTCTTTTTCATTTATTTTGTATTATTCTAACGCCCAATAAGGATGTGTTACTTTTAAAAACATTTTATTGATTTCTTTCGCATGCTGTTGCTTTAAATGCTCTACAGATTCCATAACGTTTATTATTACAAAAGAAACATTTTTGTTTGTATAATTGTGGCGCATCATTAGCATATGAAATATTTATTGGTACTTAGCCATGATGTACACTGCATTATTAATTTTGCTGTATTTGAGCACGATGGCAATAGACATTGTTCCTATGATTTTTTCACAGCAATCAAATGTGTTGTAACTTGCAAAATTGTGCATATGTGTCTGATCTGCTCTCAAACTTTTCGCTTACGGGCGGGCTGAGACCTTTGTAAGGCTTTATCCCTTTAGTCTCAGCCTACCCTCGTTTGAATGAACCAGAAATGAAATTCAATTGAATTAGAAAAAATTGTTGGTCTACGCGCGGATGCGATCCGCCAAATCGTAGCAATTGAGAGCTTTGCTGTGATAATCGTTGGTGCCCGCGTGTCTTCCAGAAAGTACTACACAATTCGCGTCCCGTATACAGTCAGATTACACAAGGTCCGGTGACAACAGACAAATGATAGAAGTATCTAAAGCATTAGCGCAACTTTCGATGCAACTATGGGCGTCCTGCGCTAAGCGATAACGTATAACCTTTGTTAGCTTATGAAAATGCGGTAACTCGAGAAAGATTAACTACTACCCGTGTCAGTGTAAACAAGGGACTGAGACAGGGGTGCCCTCTATCTTTATGATGTCCGCGGTAATGATGGAAAGGACGCTAGAGGAAAGCAATATCGGGTTAAATCTCTCATAGAAACACGCGAGTACAGTAGTAACGCAGAAGCTTCCAGGTTTGTTTTATGCGGAAGACATTATTTTGCTACATAACAAGCTGAGTGATATGCAACATCTGGCTAATATCTGTGGACAGGAAGGCGAGAAAGAATAGGTCTGAAATTCAGCAAAAAAAAACCAGGTGTTATGACATTCAATGAAAACAGTGAACAGACAGGGGCAATATAGAGCCAAGAAATACCTCGGGTAAAAGAATATAAATATCTTACTATATAGATAAACGACAGCAATAGATATATGAAAACATAGGAAAAAACAATAAAAGCAAAGGGGAAGAGAAATGCGGCTATAATTAAATACAGAGTGCTACGGGGATACTAGAGGTACGAGGTGCTCAGGGGTATGTGGAAAGGTGTAATCGTTCCAGGACTTCAATTTACATATACGGTTGTTTGCTTCAAGTCGGTTAACAATCAGGACTCGATGGCAACCAAAGGTCAGTGGGACGCTTCGCAGTGAGTGTTCATGGAAGGACTACAAATGTAGCTGGGCAGGAGGATATTGGCTACAAAGTTGTGAAGTTAGATGTTTGTACAGGAAAAACATTGATTCACAATGGTGCGAAAGAACTAGGAAGCTTACCAGTAAGTATGCGACCGGTATGGTGAGCAACATGGAAACAAAGAACGTTGAGCTGTAAGTCAGAGAGGCGGAGATGTTCTTATTTGTGGCGGCAATGGATAAGAACCCTGCTGTGAGTAACTACATAAGACATAAGAACGAAATCAGTAAATAATTAACTATTTATGATAACTCAAAGGGAAACTCATTAATTTATAAAGCGAGATCAGGATGCCTTAGAACGTGCACTTATAAAGCGAGATACAAGAAGGAAGAAGCACGTGCGTGCTGCGGTAAAGGTAGGGAAACGATGGAGCATGTTTTGTTGAAATGGGAAGATATCTTCGCAGCGGTCGATTTAAGCACATCTGGCCTCTTGAGGCCCTTGGGTTCGGCGAGCAAAGGGAAAGTAAGCATGTTCGCAATGGAGATTAGTAAGACGCGACTGGAATATTGATGGGAAGTCTTCGTGGTTTTTTTTTTTCGTTTCCATTTTCTTTAACACAGGTGGGACAGTAGCAAATATAATTCATGAGCTTGCACGACCACGTCCCATTGAGAGCGCTCGTCACGTGTGTGCCTCGACGAGCGGGCAACACCTGCCTCTGAGCCAGGAGAGAGCATCGCTGCGACACCACGCCATCCTTGCTCTCGCAAGCGTGTGTTTTTCGGCGCGTTCCTTGTTCGTGCAAGCGTAGTTTCATACAATTATTGCTGCAGGGAACTCTGGCGCTAGTGTCTGCGGGAGCGGCAATGGCGGCGTTTCAGCGAGCATGGGGATTATGGTAAGTGCATGGATGTGCCTAAACTTCGTCCTTCTAGCTTCAAACGGCTCCGTGACTTTGTAAACGTGTCATTTTCAACAAAGTACTGCGTAATAAATAATTAAATAAACAATAATAAATTGTCTGAGAGCAGCATTCGAACATAGCACGTCCAGCACAGAAG
The DNA here is from genome assembly GCF_023375885.2 of Dermacentor andersoni. Classification (NCBI taxonomy): domain Eukaryota; kingdom Metazoa; phylum Arthropoda; class Arachnida; order Ixodida; family Ixodidae; genus Dermacentor; species Dermacentor andersoni. The sequence continues at coordinate 4,276,542 of NC_092817.1, read as the reverse complement.
CCCGATATTGAAACCATTATGCCACGCGCGCTTGCTTTGTTCTTTATGGCCGACTTTGACATTATACACATACAATACAATAATGTAAAACGTGTCAGCAAGCATTATGCTGGCATGGCATATTAAAATTTTTTTCATGCTGACAATTTATCTGGAATGTCCATCCATAGTGTCTGCTCAGGGAGTGCCCGATGTACATCCCCCAACCGTAATACACATTGAATCAAGTGATCGCGTGCGGGTCGCATTGTGACATTGGCATTGTTGAATTGCGTTGAAGCATTCCACAAACTGTGGAGGCCCAGGAGCATTATAGCGTCATAAGGAAAACTCTCTCTTTCTGCCGGTAAGAATCTTATTCCATGTGAATCTAAATGTAACTCTTTATCTAACGCCTTTTGTAGCACATCCCAGAAAAAAATGGGATCCCAGAAATCTTGAAACGCATGCTCTATCGTTTCAGGTTTTTCGAATAAAAAGCCGTTAATTGACCACGGGACAAAAACACCTTTGTTATGCATCCATCTTAAAGGTGATAATGTATTAGTGTGTAGTGCAAAGAAAATAGTTTTTACCGGAGGGTGTACTGGCATTCTTTCAACCCTTTTGAGAACATCTCCTGGGGCTCCGTGGTTTGACATGCGGTAAATCGGTACAGGAAGCATAGTGTCTATTAGGTCTTTGTATAGTTTTTTCAGTCATATTGGCGAGGTACTGCATTGAAAACCGCACATGCAACATTCTGTACAGCAAGCTCGACTTCTCGTAGATAACCTTTAACGGCATCATGCATTGCTTCACACGAGCATACAACACATCCTGGAAGGTGACGACATAAAAGCGCTTGCATGACTGCGCGAAGGAACACATAAGTCTCATCGCGAAGGTACATAAAGCACGACACAACTTGTCGCACACATAAATGTACCAACCCAAGGCCCCCTTTCTTTAAAGGCAAGAACAAGTTTGTGCGACTGGTTCTTCCCCAAGTCGATGCCTGTATGAAAACGGCGCAGACACGCTTGCTTTTTTGGATGTTGATCCGCGAAGCACAGAGTACATTAATGTCATACCATATCTTGGAGGTAAGAAGTAGGTTACAGACTGTGGCACGCGAGAACATTTACAGCTGTCGCCCTTGCCACGCCTTAGTCTTTTCCTTTGCTCTCGACGCCTATTCCTGCCAGTACCGCTCCGGGTCGCTATGAGGGTCGAGATGCACGCCTAGATATACTGTAAAGAAAGGCGAGGCGTGCAGACAGGACGCAAGAGAAGGGGAAGCCACGAACGCCGACTATCAACGGAAGGGAGCACTGAGGCGAAAAAAGAAAGAAGACACACAACTCATCTGCGCAAGCTCTGGAATGGTATCACCACGTGTCAGTCGGGTACATGTGCAGGTCTACGTGAGAGATAACTGTTAAGGCATTTATCTGTCCCTTATGTAATGTAATCGAAGGCCGACTCACGCACGCACTTCCACCATTATAGATATGCCGTGCCTCTAGCATAAGCCACGTATCTTCATTCTTGTTCCTGTACAATATTGAGCATTCATCTAACTCTGGCGTGCAGTTACAATCTTGGCAATGTAGGGAAAGATTAGAAGGCGATCCACCAGTTAACGACTTTTTATGTTCTATTAGCATTTGACTGATGATCTTATGGTGGCTAGCCTCAGGACAACTTTGCAAACCCCCACAACCCATTTCGGGATCTAGAGTACGGAATTATGGAGGCGGCTTCCCCACCTGCCGCGATTCGGACGGAATGATTGACCGCGGTTACGCTCGCCTCATACCTGCTGTTTTAACAGTAGGCGCGTCACCGCCTATGTCATCCGGTTGCGACTCCATGCTCACGGCATCATAGTGCGACCGCTTTCCGGCCATGAGGGCGGACCCTTCAAGGGGAACGTCCACGGGTTCTGCCACCGGTTAGATGTCTTTCTCCAAAGTCGCGTTAGGCCTTTCCGCTGCGTTCTTCGAGGTCTCCTCGGCATCCTGTGCAGGAGCTAGAGGCGTCTATCCAGGAGTCGCGCGAGCCTTCGGTTGCGCTTCGAATTGATGCGCCCGAGGAGCAGCCGACATGGCGTCCTGCACAGCTGGTCCGCTGGCTACTTTCAATGCCTCCTCCGGACCCGCCTCTTCCATGGGGAGTGCTGACGTCTCGTCACTGCTGACAGGCCTGGCGACGCTGGCGTACGTCCGTGCGCACTGACCCTCGTCATGTCCGAATCGACGGCATGAACGCTCAATGGAATTCGACAGTCACGCCGAATATGACCCGTGCCACGGCAGCGAAGGCACAGGATTGGCGTGCCCGACACGGCCACAAGCGCCAGCTCTCCAGCTACGTTCACCTAGTGCGGCAAGTCGTCAAGCTTCGCGCCTGCATTCCACTTCAGGGTCACCAGCCTCGTAGTGGACATCTTATCAGACACGCCCTGTGTCAGCTCTCTTGAGACGTGCGTCACCTTTCCAAATGACGAGAAGGCAAGACGCATGGCCTCGTCGGATGCGCTGTGAAGGAGCCAGTGCAGCTTCATTCGGACGTACCGGTTTGCACGGTCGGTCATGATACATCCAGCATTTTCCCCCTTCAATTTGCCGATGCTAACAATATTCTTTACAGCATCGGCATTCTTAAATGTAACCGCTACCACATGACCCTTGCGGTACGCCCGTAAGGCGATAACGTCCGGCAGGGGGGGAAGCAGAGCGAGCGCAACACGAAAATCTTCCACCCGGCATGAGTGGACACTGATGTCACCGTGTAGAAAAACGGCATTTAAAAGAAAACGACCTGTTGGCAAAGTCGGCAGTACGATCTGGTATTCGTTGTTCGATGCACTGGGCCTGTTTTCGCGACCAGGCATGGCCGCTGTAGCCGCTCCGACGGAACCCTTCATTGTACATCCGTCACGCTCGGCCGCCAGAAGCTCATTCATTACGCCATGGACGCCTGCATGAGCAAGCAACATAAAACGCCCTTATGAGCCTAGAGCCTTGGGACGTCTGGCGTGTCTCGATTTGGACACCTCGACAAGCTGAACCACCGCAATTAATAGCTATTGTGCGTGTTCGCAGCGTCTTGTACACCAGGAAAAGTATAGATTGCTCTGAAATATACCACAATGAAGGCATATCTAGCGTAATAGACAAAGTCACAAGAACGTATGGATCCACGAAAATGAAGGTCAGAGAAATCCATGTACTTCCTATAATTCCCATTGTGGCTCACTGATTTCACCGCCAGAGTTCCCTCTGGTACGTATAGTGTGGGAAACTTTATGCATTCAGCCACCATGGGAATGATGGGAAGTACATGAATTTGTCTGATCTTCGTGCTTGCGGATTCAGACGTTCTTGTGAATTCGTTTATTGCGCTTTGTATGCCTTCATTGTCATACATTTCAGATCAATCTGCAATTTTCTATGTGCAGATAACGCTTCGAAACCGCATAATCGGCACTGTTCAGCTTGTCGAGGTGGCCAAATGGAAGCGTGCAAAGCATCTCAAGGCACTGGGTTGCCCGCAACAAATTATCACGCACATTCACGAAGGCGTTATATGTCGCAGGTCGGTGGATGCGATCATGACGTAATGGTTGTGTTGCGATCGTCCGTCACTACGTAGTCCCCGCAGTAGGGGTCATTGCCCCTAGCTCCGGAAATTCAGTTTGCCTCGCCGTGGGGGTTATTGCCTTGCTCTTTCTTGGAACCGAAGCGGCTGCCCTACTGGGGTGCCACCACTGCCACAGGGCAAGCCTTCTTTTACTTCTGAATAAAGCTTGTCGACTCTCCGTTCTCAAGCTGTCAACGCGTGTATTCCTCACCTCCGTTAAACCGAGCTCCCAACAGTTTCAATATCGGGCGTCTGTTCCAGAGGTCGCGTGTTCGAATCCTGCAGCCGGACAATTTTAATAATGTCTATTTATTTATTACGCAGTACATTATTGCAAATTACGAGTTTACAAGGTCACGAAGCCGTTGGAGGCCAGAATGCCGAACTTCTGCGCTTAATCTTGAGGCTGACTGACGATCATGAATTCTTGTCCCCTTGCCAGGCTATTGAACATCAGCTTTGCCTCGCACATATTAATCTTCAACACTACGCTTACACTTTCAGAGCACAGTTCTTAGGCACCCGTTCCTACGGCGAGCGTCAGCATCGGTCTCTGCGTAACCGAGCGAACGAGCACAATAGCGAAGGATGAGAGAGCGGAGCGGCCGATAAAGAAATAACCGCGCAAGCACAACGCACAGATCGTTAACCAGCGAAGCTGAGATGTGCCACCCCGGTATTTATCACTGGGTTAATCGCGATGGTTCATTAAACGACGGCTTGGTAGGCTGCCGGAACCTCGGTACGCAGTTGCTGCTTGCGCTCGGCGGCAGGAGCCTGTTCTTGTGTCCGGGCTGAAGCATTCGTATGGCGCTGACGACTTCGTTCCCGGATCTGCTGACGGCGCTGCGGATCGAAAGCCGCCTGTCCTCAGGAGTACGTATGACGCGTGGCCCATGCATTTCGGAGCCGGAGAAAAACTACTGCGCTCGCGCTCCGCTGGGACGGAGAGCACCGACGTCACAACTGGCGCCGGTAATTCAACAGCACCTAGATAGTACAAGGCCTTTACAGTCCGAACCATGACGTCATGTTACCTGGCCCAAACGCCGTAGAATCCAAAGGGGATACTCCCGAGTAGGCAGCAGTTATTTTGACCTCACCACTTTCATAACGCCAGCCTTGTCAATGGCAATTTCGGGCCAGGTAACGTGACGTCATGGATCGGAGAAAACAGGCATTTCGCTATCCAGGTGTGTTTGCTAATCGCGCGTCTGTCTTACTCTTTTTTTTCGCGCATGCGAATGGGGTTTGTACCGGAGGAGTTTTCGGCGTACAGGCGACAGACAGACGGACGAATCGGCTAGCCATATACAGCTTCGCTGTAAAGATATGCTAGCCGCGAACGGCGGACACCAATGAGAGCGGCCCCTTCGGTCTGGTGCACGCGGATAAACAGGTTTTGTGCAGACCCCGCCTACCGCTCCATGCGTACTCGCATCTGGTCTCAAGCGGACAGGTAGTTTCCTACTATCGTCTACTCGCGTCAGCTCTTGCTCGCGCTTGTTTGGTTTGCTTGATTTTGTCGCGTTCACACTCGTTTCGATTGGCATGGTTTGTGGTTGTTTTGTAATCTGATTGTATGCGCTACGCGAATTGTGTAGTACTTTCTGGAAGCCAAGCGGCACCAACGATTGCACTGGAACCTTCAACGAGTCATGCATAAAAGGCGACACGCTCGACCCGCAGGTCAGATTTTCGACGATTGCTGACTTTGCTACATGTCTCTCTCAAGTTCTTTGCCTCAATATATCGCGAAATGAAACACGCCTAGAGCTGCGCTGAAATTTCGCATTAGGGGGTAACGTAATCGTCGGCGAATATATTTCGGGTACAGTTTCTTAGTTCCTCACTATAGTCACGTTGCAGTGAGGGTGAAGGAAACAGCATAGCAAAACTGTGAATAAATAACTTTTATTGGCTGAACTTGTGCCCAGAAAAGCAAGCGAGACTTGAAGCACAGCGTTAGCGGTGGGTACAGTCAGCGATCGTCGAAACCTGACCTGCAGGTCAAGCGTGTCGGCTTTTACACATCGCTCGTTGAAAGATTCAGGGTAATTGCTGGTTCCCGCGTGCCTTCCAGAAACTGCTACACAATACGTGTCGCGTAGGCAATCTGATTATAAAAGGTTCGACGAGAACATGCACAACAGATAGAATTATCGATAACGTTCGAGTAAGTTGGAAACCATGCAGGCGCGTCTTGCGCTGAGCGATGACATAAAGCTTATAGCGGATGAAATGTAGCCTCCGATAGAAATGATACGTACTTGTGTCAATGCCCCATCTCAAAAAAGTATCGGCCCGATGCTACAAACACGAGAGCAAACAAAAGTACACGTACTAAAGAAAAATAACAAAGCAACAAAGTCCCAGTGTTCGTTAGCGCTGGCAAAATGATTTAAGGCGCAAATGGACTACTTGAGGTCGCTAGCGGCGCAGCTGCGATTGCGTAATGCCGTCTGCTACGATCTCATAGTCCAGTACGCCAATATGTCGGATGATCTTGTCGGGTGCGAAACAGCGTTGGAAAAGTTTCTCGCTAAGTCCTCGTCGGCGTATCGGAGTTCAGACCCAAACATGGTCGCCAGGCTGCTACTTTACGTAGCGTCGTCAAAGATTGTAACACCGGCTATCAGTCCTCTTCTGGTTCTTGATGCGATGCGGGCGAGCTGTCGGGCTGCTTCGGAGCCCTGAAGTTACGCGGCGACTTCGAGATTCTCTTCGTCGGTGACGTGCGGCAGCATGGCGTCGAGAGTCGTCGTCTGGTTCCTTCCGTAAATGAGCTTGAAGGGCGTCATTTGCGTTGTTTCTTGCACTGCCGTGTTGTAAGCGCAAATTACGTACGGAAGGACGACACCCCACGTCTTGTGTTCGACATCGACGTACTACATAGCTAGCATGTTGGCATGAGTCTTGTTCAGCCACTCCGCAAGACCATTCATGTGCGGGTGGTAGGCAGTTGTCCTCCGGTAACTTGTCTGCTATACTGCATGCAACATACGGCGCACGACGACGATTATTGGCGGCGCGGACTTACGCAGTCGCCATCTGTCAGTAGCGCCTCGCTTGCGCAGCACGAGGGATAACGCGAGGTGCTCCTCATAGGTTTGGGTAACGGCACTGAATAAACCCCCCCCGCGCGGGAGTCCTCCTGGACATTTCTGTGTGTACTCTCGAAACGACACAATTTCTTTACTGTCAAAATAATAATCTTGGACAAACAGAAAGCACATAATGGCTTACAGACGCTATTTCTTTACTGAATACGTACAGTGAACGCCCACTGCGCATGGTCGTCGCGCCGGAGTCCCCCGAACCGGTTTCTTGCGTGAAAGGTAGGCAGTCGCTGAGAGAAAACTAAATAACATATTATTACGTTGCAGCATTGACATATAAAGATATATTTACAATATTTAGAAGAGAGACAACGATGCATAAACAAGATGACTGTCGAAACCGATTCCACCTCTACACGGCAAATCACATTGCTTCTGAGTGGCGCCACTCTTGGTTGCGCCGTAACATTACCCCCGCCTCTAATGACGCCATCTTAGCACCAATTATAAAGGAGGTGAACTCGCGGCAAAATAAGGCTTCGGCAGGGACAGATGCGCAACGTCCGTGGGGTCACCCGAGTCCAGCGGAGCGATCTCGTAGCTCATATTGCCAAACTGACGCAATATCCTGTAGGGCCCTGTATAGCGTGGCAGCAGCTTTTCAGACAAGCCGACGCGGCGACATGGTGTTCATATAGGGGGACAAAGGAGCCAGGAGGAAATCGAACGTCCCGATGTCGGCTGCCGTCCGATCTTCTGCGCAGCCTGAGTGAGCCGGTAAACTGGCGTGCCGGGGCTCACACGTCTTGAGCACATTCGTTGTGGGTGTGTTCGTCGAGGAAGGAAGCAGTGTGTGAAAGGACAAAGAAGGGTAGTGGCCCAACAGAAAGTAAAAGGGTGAAAAGCGAGCGGTCTCGTGACGGGACAAATTAAAGGCAAACAGCACGAAGCGTAACATGCTGTCCCTGTCACTGTGGTCGTCAGAAACATACATAGACAGCATTTCTGTCAACGTGCTATTAGAGAGTTTTAGAATAGGGGCCCCAATATTTTGGGGCCCCAAAGAGCTTTGCGGGTGTTAGCGTTAGGGCACGCAGGAATGACGAGTTTTAGAATAGGGTTTTACGTTTGCGGATAGCGTCTTGCGCTGACAGCGCCACTACGGCGTCAAAGAAAAACTATTAGAAATAATTAAATAAAATGTACCATTTTATGATATGAATAGTAAATTTGACTTGCGTGTATTCGCGTTTAATTACAATTTAGAGGTTATTCTTCAAGCAGCAAACAATTAGTTGTGCTTAGTTTTGAGCAACAAAACCAACTTTACGTGCCTTCACCAGCCAAGCTTAGCCGTGTTAGGCCTACGAGCCATAAAATCCACCCTCGAATTCGTAATCAGCGGCGTCTAATGAATCAATCTTCGTAACACACGTTAGTTGAGAGAAAGCGATAACTGCAGTCACTTCTCCTAGCTTGCGAACTTCACGCATTACCGCGAATCGAACCCGGTTTGGTGCTAGGTTAGAGCCGTCGCTTCGACGGGTGCTGCCATGTTTGTTGACGCAAAGCTTTTGGGAACGCTATTTGAGCTCCCGCTAAATCGGTGAAATAGCGTTCCCAACGCAAAACCCAAACGCAGTTTGCGTCTCGCGCATGCGCAGTGGCTTCGACGCTATTTCTTTGGGGCCCCAAAACGTTTGGGGCCCCTATTCTAAAACTCTCTATTGAGCCGCTCCGTCAGTCAGTTTGTCTGTGGGTGCTAAGTGGTGGAAAGCTTATGCTCAGTAGATCTTCAACTACTCGGGACAAGACAGTGCGGCCGCGATCAGTGAAGAGCTGTCGGGGTGCGCCATGATGGAGCATGACGTGATCTAAAAGGAAATCTGCCACATCAGCTTCACAGCTTTTGCGCAAAGCTCGCGCGATCGCGTACCGGGTCACGTAATCAGTGGCGGCAACGACCCAATTACTGCCAGATTTCGACATCGAAAAAGGCCAGGGAAAGTCGAGGCTGACGCGAAAGAATGATTCTGAGGTCACATCGATGGGGTGAAGGCGCCCAGCGGGCAGTACCGCAGGTTTTTTTGCGCAGCTCACGGAGGGCACAGTCTGCAACGTAGCGCACCGAGCGGTACAGGCCTGGCCATTAGAAGCGGTGCCGTACGCGGTCGTAAAACGCCGAGGTGACCTCGAGTAGGGGCGTCATGCAACTGCTCAAAAATTGATGTCCCGAGATGGCACGGTACAACGAGTAAAAATGCTGGTCCTTCAGGGCGTAAGCTGCGATGGTAGATAACATCGTTGCGGAGCACGAACATGCGCAGCGCGGGCTCCGAATGGCCAGAATTGAGACGATTGATCACAACACGTAAGCAGTCGTCGCGTCGTTGCTCAGTGTGGATGTCGTGAAGATGAGAAATGACTAGGACGCAAGAGTCGGTGTGATGCGCGTCATATTCAGGATGGTCGACAGGATGACGGGAGAGGCAGTCGGCGTCCTTGTGCAAATGGCCTGACTTGTATAAAACAGCAAATGAATATTCGTGGAGTCATAGTGCCCATCTACCCAATCGTCCAGTAAGGTCTTTAAGTGAGCAGAGCCAGCGTAGGGAAGGCGTAGCGATCAGTAACCACGGAAAATGTGCGGCCGTACAAGTAGGGGCGGAATTCGGCAACTGCCCAACCTCACGCCAGGCACTCCTATTTGGTAATTAAAAAAAATTCTCTCGGAGGGTGACAGGAGGCGGCTAGTGCATGCAAATAAGCGCTTTGCGTTACGCTGCCACGGAACAAGTACAGCCCCTATTCCATAGCCACTGGCATTCGTGCGAAGTTCAGTGGCGGCAGATGGACCATAATGAGCCAGTAATGGGGGAGCCGTGAGCAAGCATACGAGGGCGGAGAAGGCTTTGGTTTGAGCAAGGCCCCATATGAAAACAACGTCCTTCTTAAGTAAATCGGTATGTGGACGAGCTATTTCAGTAAAATTCTTGATAAAACGACGAAAATAGGAGTATAGCCCAACAAATCTTTTTACGTCTGCGGCGAAAGACGAAACAGGAAAGTTCTGGACAGGGGTAATCTTAATTGTCAGGGTAGGGTTGAACGCCAGCGGCACGGACAACATGGCCAAGAACGGTAGTTTGACGACGTCCAGAGTGGCACTTCGAAAGTTCATTTGCAGGCCGGTGCATCGAAAAACAACGAGAATAGCAGGTAGACGCGTTAGATGACTCGTGAAAGTTGATGGAAAGATTAAAAAATCGTCTAGATAACACACACATGTGGAGCATTTATAGCCACGAAGTAAGGAGAGCATCATTCTTTCTCAGGTTGCCGGGACATTACAAATGCCGAACGGCACAACCTTGAATTGGCAGAGGCCGTCAGGCGTTACGAAGGCAGTCTTCCAACGTCCATATCATCTACCGAGATTTGCCAATTGCCTATCGATAGGTCTATCGATGAAAAGTACTTGGCTCCGTGAAACCTGTCCAAGGTGTCATCAATACGCGGGAAGGGGTTGATATCCTTGCGTGCGATTTTGTTGAGGTGTCTGTAATCCACACAAAAGCGCCAACTGCCATAATTCTTCTTGACAAGGACAGCAAGGGACGCCCACAGACTGAAAGATGGATCGATAACGCCTTCAGTCAACATCTTATCGACTTGTCGTTGTATCAGTTGTCGTTCAGCATGTGAAACGCGGCACGGCCGGTGGCGTATTCGATTGGCGCATCCAGTGTAAATACAATGAGTGGCCACCGATGGTCTGGGCTAATGGGCGGCTCTGAGCTAAAGCGCGGCCGTCAAGGTAAAAAATTTTCAGGTAGGTTCCCAAGTGATGGCAGAGATCAGCAGCTTGTGTCGGAAGAAGATAAGGTGCGGTCATCTTCCTAAGTTAGTCTGTGAGAGTTGGTGAATCGGAGGCTCCTGTAGAGGGCGAAGGAATTTCGCCGTCAAGAGCCGATATGTCGCAATCGTTCACAGGTGAGATGTCCGCCAAATATATGCCTCTGAGAAGAATCTGAGTCAAGCAGTTATAATTAAGTAGAGGAAGCGAAGTCTGATTGCCTGTAACAGTGAGCACGGTATCACGAATGGCCAAATTTCTTTCAAGCACTATGTTAGTGGTGGGATATAGTACATAGACGCCGTCAGGAACAGAGAGGAATCATAGTAGAATGACATACGTAGTGGCTTGAGGCGACAGGAGGATGTCTTCGGGAGAGCATAACAGTGGTTGTGTCACTGGTGGCCTATACCAGCCTTGGTGCAGTTCAAGCTGAATGACGCTAGACGCGGAATGAAATAGGCTGAGTGGGACCACAAAAAGCATAAGCCGGGTATAACGTCGTAAGGGCTTTGTTCCAAAACTGCTAACAAAACAGAGGCTAGGCGCCCCGCGATGCCAATGCGAGCGGTGCACATACCAAGCATGGTGGCCGTTCCTCCATCTGCAACTCGGAGGGTGCATGATGCCGCGGATGGGAGAACTTTGTTCAGGCGTCATAGCAATTGGGCACTCGTCGCGGATACCTGCGCGTCAGTGTGAACTAGTGCTGAGACACTGACGCCATCGACTAAAACGTCCATCAAGTTCTGTTTGGTAAGCAAAGTGATCAGAGGTTTTGCGGTCGAGTTGTCAATGCAGCGTCGCCTCCAGGAGCTGCAGCGCCGAGTTTTCCGGACACGGGCGTCGGGTCAAGCATCGTGGGCGGTGGGTGACGAGCCTGCGGCGATAAGGACGATTGTCAACGGGCTGGTGGCGAACGGGATTTGTGACGTTGAATGACGACGAGGGGCTGGTCCAAGAAGCACGAGCGTCATTATTTGGCTTTTGCGGTGCCAATGGAGGCTGGTAGCGACGCTCGCTCTTGTCGGGGTGATAATAACTGGTGAACAGCGGTCGTAGAAGGAAGGAGACAGTACGGTTGTTGCAATGGTGAGCAACGTGACCGATACGCCGGCAGGCAAAACAGATTGGCCGTTCATCTGCGGTTCGCCACTCGGCTGGATTTCGGTAGCGTGCAGTATTGCGGACCAGTCGATGGACCTGGAGCATGAGATAGCTGCGAAGCGGCAACGCGACGTGCAGAATGAACTTCAAGATTAGCTATTTCTTCGCAGACTATTGCCTGCACAAATGATGCTGTAGGCAAGTTGTTCGACTGAATAGGGCGGGCGAAGAGGGCTACAGGAGCCATGGTTTCAAGTTCTCGCCGCACTATCTACGTCAGGTCATCTGATGATGATGGTCGTTGCACTCTTAATCTGTTGTCCCAAGTGCATGTCGCATCTGTATTTGGCAGACGTGTGACCGGCGTTGACATACGGCGGCTTTTCGCATGCTCAAAGCGTGGACACTCTTTTATGATGTCCAGCACTGCTTCACAATTTTTGCACATGAGCAGGTTGAAAGCATCGTCAGCGATCCCCTTGAGTACATGCCCAACCTTGTCTGACTCAGCTATATCGCCGTCGACCTTACGGCACAGAGCCAGTACGTCCTGGGTGTACGAGACGTATGATTCTGTGGAGGTCGACGCGTGGGTCACTATTTCTTTCTTAGCGGTGCCCTTCCACCCGGCGGGGTGGCCGTACAAGTCCCAGCTTCTGTTTGCACACGTCCCAGTCACTAAGCTCTTCCTAGTGGTTGTGATACCACACCTTCGCCCTGCCTTGTAGGCAGAAGACCAAGTTAGTGAACATAATCGTCGGATCTCATGTGCTGTGGGAACTTACATGCTCACACGTGGCGATCCAGCCTTCCATGTCGAGGTGGTCGGTGCCATAGAACGTTCCTGGATCCCGCGGCTGAGCCATCACAACCGTCGGAGTTGTAGGCGTTGATGTGGGTCGGGTCATTTCGAGTCCTGCTTCATCCGTCATGTTGTCCAGTCCGAGGTGACGACCAGTGCGGAGCTCCGTTGTTGGTTCTCGTGGGTACACCGCACCTCCACCAATTTATTACGTTGCAGAAGTCACATACAAAGGCATATTTACAATATTTGCAAGAGAGACATCGATGCATAAACAAGGTGGCTGTCGAAACCGATTCCACATACACACTTTTTCTGAATGGCGCCTCTCTTGGTAGCGCCAAGAGTGGCGGAACCAATGGAGTCTTACAGAATGAAGCCTCAATGCAGCGATCTCACGCGCTCGCAGCGACCGACTCCGCGTCTGCATGCATTGAGCCGAACAAACAAAAGTATTCAAGGAAACACTGTGCATACCTGAGGAATAGTCCATTTAAAATGCAAAGCGAAAAGATGAAAAAGAACCTCACATGACTTAACGTCATAGCGCAATGCAACGGAAGCCTTGCAAGTGCATTGTATCGTTCAAACGAACATTACTTCAATAGATCACTAACAAGCTTTGTTAAAACCGACCCGACTAAATTTTGGAACTACTTGAGTGAAAAAAATAAAGCAGTTTCACAGATTCCTGCTAAAGGCGCTACTATTACCTAACACAGAGGGATTGCCAAACAATTCAATATGTACTTCAACAGCGTATTTTCTGCTTCCACTGATGGCTTTCTCGCTACCACAGACGCTGCAATTACAATTGTTTCAAATATTATCAGTTAGCCTGGAGTGCTCTCAGTGCTACTTGAAAGCTAAACCTTCTTCTAGACCCGATAACATACCAAATGTTTTTCTTCGCCGATATTCCGAACCTCTCGCACGCTTTGTTGTTGTGTTTGATTTTGCCGAAGGACAGCGCGTGTGGTGTTAATTTTTAAGAAAGGCGACCGACTACATTTAGAAAGCTACTTCGCCATCTCACTAACGTCAACTTGCGGTAAACTAATACAGCATATTAGTGCGAAAACCCTCAAGGAGTTTCTTGAAGAGAATAATATTCTATCCAACTGTCAACATGCTTTCAGAAAGAAAAATTCTGCAGTAACACTAGTCACGGTAATTCAGACTTTTGCTACTTCTATTGAAAACAACAACCAATATTATTTATTTTTCTGGATTTTAGTAAAGCTTTCGATAGGGTACCTCATTCCAAAATAATATTTAAGGTAAACAACTATGGCATACCAGAACGACTTGGTTCTTGGATCACTGTATACATAAACAGTCGCGAAAGGTTCGTGGATGTAGGTGGGCGTCACTCGGCCTGTCTTCTAGTCTCATCTGGGGTACCACAGGGAAGTTTATTGGGCCCTTTGTTGCTTTTCCTGTGCGTGAAGGATACTGTCGATGGTGTAAAACCGAGTGTTCAAACAAGACTATTTGCAGATGATTGTGTCTTGTTTAAAGAAACTTCCCACACTAGTGAACAAGATTAGCTGAAGGATAGCCTCAGTAAAATTTTATTTTGGTGCACTCAATGGCGGATGTCTTTGAATGTTGGAAAAAGTGCTTTTCTTCCCATTTTCCGCAAGAAAACATCTCTCTGTTATAGCTATATGCAAGGCTCTTCTGCGCTTAAGCAAGTTTCTAAACATAGATATTTACACGTCACCCTTTGCAGCAACGTGTCCTGGAACCTTCATGTGTAAAATATATATTTTTCAGTTTTCTGCAAGCTGTTTTCTCAAATACAAGCTTAAAGACGCTGTAAGGTCGTTGTGAAGGTTCGCTTCATGTTAAGCTCATGTGTGCATTCTTTTTGTTTGTTGAAGTGCATGCTTGCTCGAATTCTATGGGGTCCACTTTGTGTATGTGTATCTGTTGTACTGCAATGTTGTGCTGTTGGCTCGTACCCGGGCCGCTTCCAGAGAGTGCCTGCTTTGGGAAGGCGGTGGCCGGACAAGGAAGGGTGGCACGGGTTCTCGCGCACTGGTTCTGGCGAGCGCCATAAATCACGCAGCGAGCCGCTGTAGCGGCACCTGGAGAAGGGCGTCCTTGGGGAGTGTTTGGGTCGGGCCGAGGCGGCGCGGGCGGGTCGGGTGGTTCGAGCGGTGGCCACCGCCAGTGCGAATTACGCAGCCCCGGAGAGATGGTCCCCGGCTGGGGGCGAGGATGTGCGCGGCTGAGAGCAGTGTCGTCTGAGACTGAAGAGACAATGGACCGATCTCTTCAGGTGCCAGATCGGAGCGATGGACTGCTCCGAGGCCTTTGCTCAGCCGCATTCGCAAATATGATATTTTGTTATAGCGCAAGCTAGACAAGGACAACAGAAGGCACATGTGACACACACAGCGCTACTTTCAACAACAGATTTATTTCTCGTTCTCGTCGCTATATATATATACACCCTCGACCCGTCATACACCACGTCTAACATTTTTGGAAAAATAAACAAAAGATATAAACTGGGAACCACACGTAGGAAGTTTGTTGACTCACATATTCAAAGACATGTACACGTTCAACGCGAACAACGACAATTCAGCTCTTTTGAAGGTAATGAAATGGAAGGTTTACTGACGCATGCATCGCCGAATGTTGATATGTGTCTGGCTTCTATTATCAAGCGCGTCATTTCACACCTGCTTCTACTCATGATCACTGTTTCTTTAAATCTTGGTTTGCACTTGCATCTCTGGCAATGGATGGCAAGAAAGCCGTCAGCGGCCACGTTGTTAACTTTGTTACTATGTTCTCGTAGCCTGTCATTTATGCATCTACCTGTTTGACCGATGTAGGATTGTCCACAGCTGAGAGGAATATGGTATACCACACCGGCGATGCAATCAACGAATTTGTTTTTATGTTCTTTTTCGCATGCGCTACGTGGGATTCTTTCTGGCCTTGTGTTTTTACAGAGGCTGACCAATTTATTAGGTGCCGAAAACACAACGTTAATGCCGCTCCTTCCAGCAATCTTCTTTATTCTATGGGAGAATCCGTGTATGTAGGGGACGACGGCAACCTTTCCTTTGTTCATGTCAGTGCTCGACACGTGCACCTGCTCCAGACTGCTTTGCTGCGCCTTCTTAAGCAGTCCTTCTGCGACTGACACGTGGCTCGGGTAACCAGCGCAGCTTAAACACGAGGCTTGCCGTTCGAAGCTATCGTGCATCAGGTGTTGGCATGATTTTTTCAGTGCTTCGCTGAAGCACATCTTCGCGATTCCCCTCTTCACAAGCTTTGTATGCGCGGAATGAAATGGTAAAGGTGGCTTACTTGCCCTAGGTTCGTAACACCAGCAGGTTTCGTTATCGGTGAGCACAAACTTGATGTCAAGGAATCTAATCTTCCCGTCACATGGCATTTCAAAGGTCACTTCTAGTGAATTTAGGCAGTCACGAATAGTGGTAAAAACTGGAGCACATTCATTAGTAAAACAAGCAGATGAACAGTCAATTAGAACCAAAAAGTCGTCAACATATCTAAAAACTTTTACAACCTTAGATTCGTGAAGGCGCTGTGACAGGTCTCTGTCAAGTTTGGCTAAAAAGAGATTACTTAGCACTGGTGCTAGGCAAGAACCTATACACACTCCTTGTTTCTGCAGATACAGGGTACCTTTGTTCTCGATAAACGTAGATGACAAATACAACCGAAGTAATTCTAAAAAATTGTCAATGGATGTACCTGCTTCCGTGCTAAACCTAACGGCACCATATGTATCTATACAACTGTCAATACAGGTTAATAATTCTGGTTGTGGCAAAGAATAATAAAGGTCTTTAACATCGGCAGAGAAGGCCTTTAAACGTTGATTTTCATGAGCTCTTACAAAATTTAAAACCTCCTCAGAACTCTTTGTCAGGAAAGGGTCACTGATGTCTAACAAGTTTAGTTTTGCTTGAAGGTACATGGCGACAGGTTTCTGCCGCGTGTCCCTCTCAGAAACTATCACCCTGAACGGTACACCTTCTTTGTGAGTCTTAGCGCTGAAAAATACTTCCAGACAATCGTTCTTGCTTTTTTTGATGCTGTTCATCACGCCTTGCAGATTCATCTTTTTACACAAATGTTGTGCTTTTGCTCTGACCTTATTGCAGAAGACGTCATTTCTTTCATTAAAAACTGCCGAAATAGCATTTATAGCTTTCTCATTGAATTCTTCATGCGAAAAAACTGCGAAGCCGCCTTCTTTATCAGCTGGCACCACACACAGATCATGCTGTGACAAGTATGATTCTACGTGTTTCACAGGTAATTTCTGACGTGGAGGCTTACAGCTTTTTAAGGCATCGACACCTTCGGAGTTGATCCTCGTGGCCTCGTCCTCTGGAGCACGTCGGGAAACCTGACGCACAATAGATAAAAGTTCAGGTTTTTTCTTCGGGGGTTGCACCGCAAACTTTGGTCCGAGCCCCAAGACATCACGTACAGGTTCAGGGAGGCAGAGTCCTTCGGGTACATGTAAGTTGCAGGTCGCATTCACGCGCACTTTGCTCACCCAGTCACGTAGATGCCTCAGCTGAAGATTCCAGTGGAACTCCGTCATTTGGTCTGCCAGCCGTAGATGCTTTCGGACTTGCAGTTCCGCTGTGTCTGGTTCATAGGTGCTGCGCAGCTGCGTCCCCAGAAAGGCTCTGAAAAGTCTAGCCTGTCGGAGCCATTCTGAGCGCTGGATTTTTAGGATCCTTGTCCTGTGTCCATTCGACGGAGTGCATCCTCCAAAGAGCGCTCGAACGTCCTCTGGCAGAAGTTTGTTCCTTATGCAGAAACTAAGTGACCTTGCTCTGCACACGGCGTTGACGATGAGGATGACTATACCGAAAGGATCCCGGAGCACGTGAACAAAAGAGCCCGTTGAACGAGAAATGAAGTCGATGAGGATAGCAATAGGGGCTTGTTGGTACGGCATATCTTATTTTGTTATAGCACAAGCTTGACAAGGACAACAAAAGGCACATCTGACACACACAGCGCTACTTTCAACAACAGATGTATTTCTCGTTCTCGTCGCTATATATACACGCTCGACCCGTCATACACCACGTGTAACATTTTTGGAAAAATAAAGAAAAGATATAAACTAAGCCAGAAAGAACACAAGAAATATAAACACAGAAACACAGAACACAGTACACACAAAACACAAACACAGAACAGAGAAATATAAACAGAAGGCCAGAAAGAATCCCACGTAGCGCATGCGAAAAAGAACATAAAAACAAATTCGTTGATTGCATCGCCGGTGTGGTATACCGTATTCCTCTCAGCTGTGGACAATCCTACATCGGTCAAACAGGTAGATGCATAAATGACAGGCTACGAGAACATAGTAACAAAGTTAACAACGTGGCCGCTGACGGCTTTCTTGCCATCCATTGCCAGAGATGCAAGTGCAAACCAAGATTTAAAGAAACAGTGATCATGAGTAGAAGCAGGTGTGAAATGACGCGCTTGATAATAGAAGCCAGACACATATCAACATTCGGCGATGCATGCGTCAGTAAACCTTCATTTCATTATCTTCAAAAGAGCTGAATTATCGTTGTTCGCGTTGAACGTGTACATGTCTTTGAATATGTGAGTCAACAAACTTCCTACGTGTGGTTCCCAGTTTATATCTTTTGTTTATTTTTCCAAAAATGTTAGACGTGGTGTATGACGGGTCGAGGGTGTATATATATATAGCGACGAGAACGAGAAATAAATCTGTTGTTGAAAGTAGCGCTGTGTGTGTCACATGTGCCTTCTGTTGTCCTTGTCTAGCTTGCGCTATAACAAAATAAGATATGCCGTACCAACAAGCCCCTATTGCTATCCTCATCGACTTCATTTCTCGTTCAACGGGCTCTTTTGTTCACGTGCTCCGGGATCCTTTCGGTATAGTCATCCTCATCGTCAACGCCGTGTGCAGAGCAAGGTCACTTAGTTTCTGCATAAGGAACAAACTTCTGCCAGAGGACGTTCGAGCGCTCTTTGGAGGATGCACTCCGTCGAATGGACACAGGACAAGGATCCTAAAAATCCAGCGCTCAGAATGGCTCCGACAGGCTAGACTTTTCAGAGCCTTTCTGGGGACGCAGCTGCGCAGCACCTATGAACCAGACACAGCGGAACTGCAAGTCCGAAAGCATCTACGGCTGGCAGACCAAATGACGGAGTTCCACTGGAATCTTCAGCTGAGGCATCTACGTGACTGGGTGAGCAAAGTGCGCGTGAATGCGACCTGCAACTCACATGTACCCGAAGGACTCTGCCTCCCTGAACCTGTACGTGATGTCTTGGGGCTCGGACCAAAGTTTGCGGTGCAACCCCCGAAGAAAAAACCTGAACTTTTATCTATTGTGCGTCAGGTTTGCCGACGTGCTCCAGAGGACGAGGCCACGAGGATCAACTCCGAAGGTGTCGACCCCTTGAAAAGCTGTAAGCCTCCACGTCAGAAATTACCTGTGAAACACGTAGAATCATACTTGTCACAGCATGATCTGTGTGTGCTGCCAGCTGATAAAGAAGGCGGCTTCGCAGTTTTTTCGCATGAAGAATTCAATGAGAAAGCTATAAATGCTATTTCGGCAGTTTTTAATGAAAGAAATGACGTCTTCTGCAATAAGGTCAGAGCAAAAGCACAACATTTGTGTAAAAAGATGAATCTGCAAGGCGTGATGAACAGCATCAAAAAAAGCAAGAACGATTGTCTGGAAGTATTTTTCAGCGCTAAGACTCACAAAGAAGGTGCACCGTTCAGGGTGATAGTTTCTGAGAGGGACACGCGGCAGAAATCTGTCGCCATGTACCTTCAAGCAAAACTAAACTTGTTAGACATCAGTGACCCTTTCCTGACAAAGAGTTCTGAGGAGGTTTTAAATTTTGTAAGAGCTCATGAAAATCAACGTTTAAAGGCCTTCTCTGCCGATGTTAAAGACCTTTATTATTCTCTGCCACAACCAGAATTATTAACCTGTATTGACAGTTGTATAGATACATATGGTGCCGTTAGGTTTAGCACGGAAGCAGGTACATCCATTGACAATTTTTTAGAATTACTTCGGTTGTATTTGTCATCTACGTTTATCGAGAACAAAGGTACCCTGTATCTGCAGAAACAAGGAGTGTGTATAGGTTCTTGCCTAGCACCAGTGCTAAGTAATCTCTTTTTAGCCAAACTTGACAGAGACCTGTCACAGCGCCTTCACGAATCTAAGGTTGTAAAAGTTTTTAGATATGTTGACGACTTTTTGGTTCTAATTGACTGTTCATCTGCTTGTTTTACTAATGAATGTGCTCCTGTTTTTACCACTATTCGTGACTGTCTAAATTCACTAGAAGTGACATTTGAAATGCCATGTGACGGGAAGATTAGATTCCTTGACATCAAGTTTGTGCTCACCGATAACGAAACCTGCTGGTGTTACGAACCTAGGGCAAGTAAACCACTTTTACCATTTCATTCCGCGCATACAAAGCTTGTGAAGAGGGGAATCGCGAAGATGTGCTTCAGCGAAGCACTGAAAAAATCATGCCAACACCTGATGCACGATAGCTTCGAACGGCAAGCCTCGCGTTTAAGCTGCGCTGGTTACCCGAGCCACGTGTCAGTCGCAGAAGGACTGCTTAAGAAGGCGCAGCAAAGCAGTCTGGAGCAGGTGCACGTGTCGAGCACTGACATGAACAAAGGAAAGGTTGCCGTCGTCCCCTACATACACGGATTCTCCCATAGAATAAAGAAGATTGCTGGAAGGAGCGGCATTAACGTTGTGTTTTCGGCACCTAATAAATTGGTCAGCCTCTGTAAAAACACAAGGCCAGAAAGAATCCCACGTAGCGCATGCGAAAAAGAACATAAAAACAAATTCGTTGATTGCATCGCCGGTGTGGTATACCATATTCCTCTCAGCTGTGGACAATCCTACATCGGTCAAACAGGTAGATGCATAAATGACAGGCTACGAGAACATAGTAGCAAAGTTAACAACGTGGCCGCTGACGGCTTTCTTGCCATCCATTGCCAGAGATGCAAGTGCAAACCAAGATTTAAAGAAACAGTGATCATGAGTAGAAGCAGGTGTGAAATGACGCGCTTGATAATAGAAGCCAGACACATATCAACATTCGGCGATGCATGCGTCAGTAAACCTTCCATTTCATTATCTTCAAAAGAGCTGAATTGTCGTTGTTCGCGTTGAACGTGTACATGTCTTTGAATATGTGAGTCAACAAACTTCCTACGTGTGGTTCCCAGTTTATATCTTTTGTTTATTTTTCCAAAAATGTTAGACGTGGTGTATGACGGGTCGAGGGTGTATATATATATAGCGACGAGAACGAGAAATAAATCTGTTGTTGAAAGTAGCGCTGTGTGTGTCACATGTGCCTTCTGTTGTCCTTGTCTAGCTTGCGCTATAACAAAATAAGATATGCCGTACCAACAAGCCCCTATTGCTATCCTCATCGTAAATATGAACTTAGTTTTCTTGTTTAGTATATACTGAGAGGTTCCAGAGTGGGCAGAGACTTGTGAGACAACGGACCGATCTAGTCAAGTGCCCGATCGGGGCGGCGGACTACCCCGAGGCCTTTGCTCAACCGCATTCGTTAATGCGAACCTTCTCTCCTTGTTTTCTATATACTCAGTATAACCTCCTTCCGCCCCCACTTTGGTGCCTGTCTGTGAATAAATTAAGTGCAAATTATCGCCATCCAGCATCTTTCGTCCCGGAATACCGATGCGGAGAACTGTGCAGCGGCTTAGGGAGAGCCGAGAATGAACGAAATCACCAAGAAAGAACAACCCGGCGGAGGAAGAACGAAGACAAAAACTTTACTCACGTCCCGCCCTCTGTCACAGTACTAGATTATTACTACTTAATTCGACCGAAGCTCGAGTATGCCTATATTATCTGAGATCCCTACACTCAATGTAACATAAAGAAACTTGAACAAATCGAAAGACAGGCTATCGACTTCATTTACAACAAATTTTTGACATTCGACCCTCCTAGTAAACTAATGAGGTCTAATAGTATTCCTACAATTGAATAGGGTCGAAAAAAAATTGTGGCTCTGCTCTCTCAGTTACTTAAGGACAAACTGGCACTCGACCATGAAATATATCTAAGTGTACTAAGAATGATACCAACTCGCCAACAGCACACAAATGCTCTAACCCCCTATTTTGCCCGAACCGACCTTATAAAATACTCTTTCTTTCCTCGCGCTATTAATGACTGGGACGACCTGCCTTTATAAAAGTCGTATCAGCATTGTTTACTTTTTTATGAGCATTATTACTGTACTACTGCAGAATATTGTTGTATTAGCACAGTTTTACTTCTTGTGACCTAATACTTTATTTTATCCATCCTGCAAGGACTTCGGGTCCGCAGTATGGATAAAATAAATAAATAAAAATAAATACCCACGCACAATGTTTCACTTTCGGTGGTATCGCGTTTTCGTACCGTTTAGTGAGGTTTAGGCCGCAGCATATGAGCATCGAACAGTACACAAGCAACCATTGTTGCGTGGACGCTGTCAGAGCTGTTCATAAATAAGTTCGTTATAACTAGGGTCTTCGAAATCTAAGGCAACTTGTCATGTGCCATCGCGACGATTCAATCTCTTCTTTAGTTTCTTATAAATTCTTGGACGTTTCAATATGATTATTCCTCAAATTGCATCGCAATGTATATCGGTATTCTCAGCGAATAATTTCCCGCTGCTTCTTTTTCTTAATCAAATATACATTCATTGTTTGGTGCTAACACAAACATGAGGATATTCCATACCTTTTTTACGTGTTTCTTACCGCTCGCTTTCGATTTCAGTGAACTTGCCAATGTCCAGCATCAACAAGTTCATAGACCAAACCATCATGACATCAACCGGGCAGCGTGCGCGGGCGAGCGTCTCACTGCGCATTTTCTGCTACTCACTGAACATTCCAGCCCCGACGCCATAGCAGAAATCTTCCTCGACGAAGTGCTTGCTGTACACCCGAGTTGCAGCCGATGGCTGCTTGCCGGTTTTAAATTTCACGATCCAAGCTTCACGAAGCTCCTTGTCCCACGAGTACGTGTGAAGGCTGACACCGGGCCCCCTTGCGCACGTTCGCACTGCGGCACCGAGCAGTAGTCTTCCACGTTGGACGCCTTCGAGGGTCGCTACTGTCTATTATAGTGATTTCAAGTGTTGTAAAGTAGACAGCCGAAGCGGGAAAACCTCCCCACCTGATCAGAATTGCAGCACAGGTGGGACTTTAAGCTTACGTTTTCAGCTCGCTTTGGCGCTTCTGATGCAGCCGACGCGACCGCTGTGTCCACGTGACCTCTCATACCATGTCACGCCGGTTTTTCAAGTCGTGCAGGTCGCTCTCAATACGGAACCTCACGGCGACACCGACGATAGAATTGCTATCGCACTAGAACAACAAAATGGACAGTGCAAGTAATTTTCTCATAGACGAAAGCAAGCTTCTAAACACAAATGGGTCACCTTGCCTTGGTTTTGTCTTGTCCCTGTTTTCATGGGGTGATCTGTGTACAAGTTTACTCCTTGTTGTTTAGCAGATGCAGTCTGCAGTAGCTGCGCAATACTTACGTTTCATTGCTTAAAACTAGGCTCTTGTCTCATTTGAAATAGGAAAGCAGAAAAGTAGCGCCGATGGCTGTTCTCATAGCTAAGGAAGGCTAGCCGCTATAGGGAAGGCCTCATCGAGCTCTTTCTGTCAAATTTTAGCTACTAACGAAACACTCTATGCTCTCTGTTTTCCTTTCAGTATTTCTGGCAGCCTTCACGCAGTTGCTTTGCGAGCAGCTGGCTGAATGAAATCCAGTTATGGCTACCAATTTCACCACTCAAATTATCTAAAATCGCTCGGACGGGCAATATTGATTTTGTCACGGCGAACGCATAGAATGAAATTGACCAACTGTCCGCTAAAGACGGCCCCGCAAAACTCAAGCGTTGCGTGTGTTCAGGTGACCGGCACTTTCCACCGTATAGCTTTGACATCCACCGGGCCACGAGGAAAGAAAAAAAAACGGCGTGCGAATCCCAGCCTGCAGGCCGCGTTCAGGTTGACCGAAAGACAACAACAGGAGAGCACTGTTATCGCATATGACACCGTTATCACTCACGAGGTGGTCTCCATCTCTCTTCTGCGAAAAACCGATTGCGTCATTACCTTGACGAGCCGCTGTGTCGGCAGCGCGGTTTGAGACGGATCTATGCAGGCACGCCTCATATCGTCGCCATTTCTGAGAACCGTTGTATCTCCATCGGCCCTGTTCTGGGCTGCTATCGGGCGTTCGTTACACTGGCCTTCATAACCGCGTGGCAAGGATGTAATCAGTTTTTGAGGCCTTCACTGCAGCGGCGTCAACAAGAGAAGCGCAATAAAGGCCGAGTGGCCAAACGGCTAGGGCTCAATTTCTGGCTCAGCAGTGCAGTCAGAAACTCAGCCACAGCATGCAGAAAACTGGGCCACCTTGGAGGCTAGAAACGCTATATGTGGTCGCCAAGCGTGCCACGCGCCAGTTCATAGCGCGCATTATTTTTCATTATGAAAACTCTATTAGCATGGTGCTAATGCGTCTGGTTTGGGTTGTCACACTAATCTGCACGCACATGACAGAAAATCTGTGGCAGAAAATACTGAAAACCAGACAGTTGTGCGAGAAAACTACTGCGATGGAATATTTAACCTCAGCGCCCTGCGAAAAGCGGTTGCCTGAACAGTGCGTCCAGAACGCATTCCACGGACGCAGGCGCCAGGTCAAGAAGGATCGTGAAATTCCATTCCAAGTGCAGTGGGGGGAGCGAAGATCACAAACAACCGTGAATGAACCTGTCTGTCCTTTCTATATGCGCTTAGTACTGAGTGACATGCGAGCAGCGGCGTCGCATTATGCTTTCGACTACATCGTCTTAGCTTACGTCTGCCACTCCCAGTCACTAACCTCGATAGACGTATATACTTACAATCTCACGT
Source organism: Dermacentor andersoni (assembly GCF_023375885.2). NCBI lineage: Eukaryota > Metazoa > Arthropoda > Arachnida > Ixodida > Ixodidae > Dermacentor > Dermacentor andersoni. The sequence continues at coordinate 4,252,045 of NC_092817.1, read as the reverse complement.
ACTGACCACGTAGTGAAAATGAGGACTGGAATTCACGCTCTTCTATAGCTACAGGCACTAGGTACAGCGGTGTTCTGTATGTCCGATGAAGATATGAAGTGCCAGCATGATACGTCTGCTCTTCGCCTAAAGCGCGAAAGTCACCTCGCGTCTGACCAACGCAGACTTCCAGTGAAGCAGACGATGCCCATACCGACCCGATGCGGTACGTTAAAACGCTTACTATGCTTGCAAAAGGGTGCATACTTGGGGACTGCCCACAGATCCTTCGAAACATGACGCTTTTCGGAACGATACAGCTAGCCCTTAACACGGAATCCGTGCGTGTGCCGTATAGAGCAGTACAGGAAGAGGAATATTCCGAAACGGTCATCGTCTACAGATCTTTAGCGTTGCCCCAGAGTCGGACGATGAAAAATACGGGCGTTCTCGGCAAAGTTCTTACTGTCGGCTTAAACGTTCGTTAAAGTGCAACAGTGGCATCGACTGTACAGTCTGCGACAAAAGAGAAAATGTCCATCGCGCTTTTCAGTGAATCATGGCAACGGCTGTTCAGCGGCGCTTTGGTTACAGAAATCACTCTAACAGCTAGCGCTTTTGTTTTTTGCTAATGAAGACTGGCAACCATTGAAACGAGAAATGGGAGCTGACAAGCTTCAGTGAAGAAAGCGGTGGTCATCGCACATACTAAGCCTGCGGTCATTCACCAAAATAATCTCGACCAGTAATTACTTTACACCATTTGAGCTACTGTAAAAATGAGTTGGCCATGACCGGAAACACGACTGGCCATGGTGCAGACTGCGCTCAGGAGATGAGCAGAGGAAAGCAAGCGTCCCACACTTTGGCCAAGGTGAAGAAAATCGACGTTGCGCATAGATGATCCCCGAGCAGGTGACTCCAAGAACTCTTCTTTCAAATGCGGCTGGTCCTAGGCTCCCAGCGAGGAGGTAGCGGGTGATATGGCAGCGAGCACTGTTCTGCATCTGTTCGACTCTCGTGGAAATTAACGTGGTGCACGGATTCTTTTAGAGAGAGAAAAAAAAGGCGTTTATTATGGTCACAAATTTCTGGAATCTTTTTTGATGATTTAAACATTGCGAACTTAATATGTGCAGGAGTGATTTGGTTTCACCTTAGAGCTTTTAGCTGTTGTCCACACGCCTAAAGGCCCCAGGTGCCGGTGCCTTAGGAAAGAAGACCTTAGTATAGTGGACACTTCTGACATAACGCTCAATTTGGGGTGATCGGCGTGACAACCATGCTTCCATGCATGCTGGTTCAAATGGGAGAAAGGGAAGAAGAATGCGCATATATATATATAGTAGGCAAAGAGGGATTCTTCAGGCTACCTTTCAAACGTAAAGAACTTGAGTGGTGCTACAAGGTAAACAGAACAAGTATTTAATTTCGACAGTTTCGATCGGTGGACCGATCTTCATCAGGGTTTACAAAAAAAAATATATATATATATATATATTATGATGAGGTGCCTATCAATGGGTAGGTTGATCATTAAAGAACGGAGTTGTGGGCTGTTTTGTGCAACCAGTAGAAAGTCGTTCACGATGCCTGTGCGCCGATTCACCGCGTCTTTCCTTCAGCTTTCTGTTCCCCAGCGTACATAGGGCAACAGCCGAACGCCTAAAGGCCTTTCAGCTGCCTTTCTCGTTAAGATCCCTGCGTTTTCCCTGTTTTTCCTCCTCCTCGTCGGTGCATTGTTGTTTAAGGCAGCTGTCGCAGGGTGTAAATATTACGATTATGTCCCGGTCATTAATAAATGGCATCGTCCACGCTAGCTTTCGACGAGCCTTTCTGTTCGTGGGCGCCATCTTGCGTAACATCTCCTCCACACGAGGGCAGGTGGACAACGCGCTGCACGCAGCGCGCTGTTTACCACCACTTGCCGAGGTTGTGCGGAGCCGTTGCGTCGAGAGCAGAGCACGGGTCTCTTATCGCGAGCATTGAGCAACCGCGCTTGCCCCTGGCGGGCGCCAGAGTACAACGATCCCTGCACGGAACCTTGAACGATGCTCAAGTTCGCCATTCTCAGTGGCGGCGTGTGAGCGTTTCCTGGACCGGAGCCATCAAGGCGGCGCCGACGCTGCGAGAGGCCACTTGTGCGCCCCCTACATCTTTTTTTGTTGTTGTTGTAGTCGCTACAACCAACTCGACTGAGCTGGGGCCCGGCCGTGCAACAGAAGTTGGCGCACGAGCGCAGCATACGTTCGTCTTGGCGCCGGAGTGTTAGCCAGAGAAAAGCAAGCAAAGTGTGCCACAGTAGTAGAACATAAATTGCGATGAAGTTTCAGTCATACGAGCTGAGCTCTTTCTGCCGACGTTAAGCAGCGATCGCAGACCACCTTGCTCAGCTGTCCTGGGTGTTGCACTGTCCAAGCTTGAGAATTCAAGCTTGAGTACATGATCGCCAGCTTCTACGGCGACTGTAGTCAATATGCGTCATAAATCTCATTTTAACGCGATAACGTTGTGAGTCCTGCGTTGCAAAAAATCCAGTGTTGGTGTAGTCGTCGTCGCCTGAAGTTGTCCGTGAGTGAAAATTTCCCTATGTATTCAGGTATATGTATATGTCAGGCCTTGCTACATGGCGTGCGGTATATGGGGGCTATATTGCCACATCATTCTATCGCGAAAGTTACTCACTACCTTGTATTACATTCATGACAAAGTTATTATTCTCAATTTTGAGAACGGCAGCCCACAAACAAGTTTCATAAACGAAAGACCGACAGCGCATCTCTTTTATGTTAAATCTTCTCAAACTTACTCATAAAACTGCGAAACAATATCAGAAATCTGAAAATGATTTATCTTTTTTGACGCGGCTTTGCAATACCTCCAGGCTCGGCCCACGCAAGAGGCCGTGTTTCTACCAGAAAGCTCGCTTTATTCGTGCATGGTGTTCGCAGCCAGCATTTCCCAGTAAACATTACGGTTACATATGCTGCAGTTGCCGGGAAGTGTGAGAAGCAGTCAGGAATATTTGAATGCTATCGCGTTTCAATCTTCAAGGCGAAGCTTAAGCGTCCTCCAATTTTTTCGCAATGAAAGCTTGATTTCTTATAAATTGTCGGTGTGTGCCACTGCTGTGCAGCAGTGGCTTTGGCGTTATGCTCTTCGGCACGACAGCCACATTGCGAAAGGGTCACAACGCAAAAGTACATGTGTATTGAAACTTCTGAGAAGGGTAATTAAGGTAGGTCCTCGAGGAAAAACTCTGAGGGCTTCCAATAAGACTACTTTTCCGGCAGAGGTGTAGCTATGGGACATAGACCGGCCTGTATTAACCTTTTATGCTTCCGCATCAATTCATTTCAATGACAGTGAATTTTTTATCTTGATCTTGCACAACAGCTTGTCTCTCAAGTTAAGGGCGTAGGAATGCAAGGTGTCGACTTCCTCTGAAGCAGAGTGTACGAGATAGGGGGAGCGGGTTCACCGTCGGTAGCACGTGCATGAGCGGCCCCGCGGGCCGGCCGGACACTTGTCGCGTCGGAGACCCTGTTGCAGTGCATGACAGGCGTTTCCCTCTGCTGCATCTAGTTTTGATAATCGGTGACGCAAACAGTCAATTTATTCCCCACCGAGTTGTAGTCAATAAAATGGAGAAAGAGCGACGGAAACGAGGCAAATGACACCACAACGACGGTGCGTCGAGCAGACGACAGCAACTCAGCCTGTGAGCTGGGCTCAGCGAATGGGCGCTGCCGCAACAGTCGGAGCTACAGGATAAGGCGACGGCAGCGCCGCCGCAATTTCAACGTTTTTTGCATCAACCTCGGCGCTTGCCAATGCATCCGCTGGACCCACTCCCCCATCCTAGTATACTCCAACTGAACCATATGTATATGACAAGACAAACATACCTATCTCATCAAAGCATCAGAAGCCAACAAACCCTGACACCAAGGACACCATAGAGGAAATTACTTGTGCTTAATAAATGAAAAAAGAAACGATAAATTAATGGAAATGAAAGTGGGTGAAGAAACAACGTGCCACAGGTGGGAAACGATCCCAGAACCTTCGCATTTTTTAGTCTTTTTTATTCAATACTGCCGGCCGTCTTTTGGTAGCCAAGGCAGGAGTGGGTACATGACGTTTACGTAATAATGGTCCATCAAGACAACAACAACAGTAACAACTACAACAGAGAACTATATAGGCACGCAGTAAAGTTACTGCCAAACAAAACAGAAACAAACAAAACAAGATGCGAACGCCTTACATTCAAATACGAAAAATGAAGCATCAAAAGTCTACCGGTGAAAAACCGAGCACACAAAACCTATTGGCTACAATTGATTGCTGAAAAAAATGCATCGGGTGATGATAAGGTGGCCACATCATAAGGTAACTTGTTCTAGTCAGCTATAGTTCATGGAAAGAAGGACAGCTTGTATGTGTTGGTTCTGCACTGGGACATTATAATTGTTTTGTCGTGTTTGTGCCGAGTCTGTCGTCGGGTTCTCTTGTGCTGCATGTAAGTATGGAATTCTATTTTGGTGTGATTATTAATGATTACAAATAACATATTCAGACGGTGCATTCTTCAACGAGATTCTAAGGTGGGAAGGCCGGAGTGGCTGAGAAGATCAGATATCGATACCTGTCTTCCATAAGCGTGGTGTATGAATCGCAGTGCCTTTGTCTGAACCCGCTCAATACTTTTTACATTCGTTTTAGTGTGCGCATCCCAGACCGCGTCAGCTTATTCCAGTGAGGGACGCACGAGTGAAGTATAAGCTACAAGTGTTTCTTTAGTGGTTGCATGTTTTAACAGGTGTCTCATTATCCGTAGCCTTTTGGATGCCACGAAAACTATGTTTTTAATGGGGGGGGGGGGGGGGGGGGGCTCCAACTGAGGTTCGAGCTGATCGTTACGCCAAGATACTTAAATTGCTTTACTGGTTCGAGAGAAGCGCTATGAATTTTGTAAGAATACTTCAATGGATCTTTTTTTCGGGTTAAGGTCATTTGTTTGCATTTCGTGACATATAATGTCATCGACCAATTTTGGCACCAATTATTAACAGCAGTCATCTAATTACGCAGTCATGTGCGAAAAACCGGGCCTGCACGGGAGAGTCAAGCTTTAGGTCATTTAAATATATAAGAAAAAGAAGTGGCCGAAGGTTGTTCTGCCAAATTCTGCCTAATCGGGCCCCTCGGTTAAGCCCCTTGCTTCTATCTCATAAAGGATATATGCCATTGAGCATCGCACATATTTCCTGGGCTGGTGAGAAATCCCGGTAGGTAACTCCATAAACACTTACGCACGTACACACCTGCATCCTTTCTATGGCTTTAACTAAGAACTACTTAACAACGGCGTCCTCGCCGTTCAGTACTGATTCTTTACTCGCGATAAGGAGGTATCACTCAATGTCACGTATGCACTCTGTGAGGGTGTCTCTTAATGTGTCATGTTAAATAGGTTGCCAACAGCAGACACTAAACGACCAGTCATACAGAAGATGCGTCTACTGGAGTTCTTTCGGCTGACCATACTGAAATAAAAAAGAAAACAGGCAAAAAACATCAATATTTTCGCGTAAGAAATGCTAGCCGATCTGAAATATTGTTGTCTATTTTAGTAACTGCCCGAGTACACTGCGATTCGGTGTTGTGTTGCAGCTGCACAAAGCCTGTTCATCATCATCATTCGTCCTTTATTTTCCTTTAAAGACCCTGATGGGGCATTACATAAGGGGGGGGGGGGGTAGCAGGAAACACTACAGTGCACGATATGGCATAAATGACGAAAGTGAACAAGAAAAAAAGCCCGAATTAAAAGACCAACTACGTATAGTAACAACCAACAACCACATACAGACGTTCATTGACTGGTGATTCAGTAATGTTGTTGCTTCCTTCCTGAGGGAAAGACAAAATAGCAACAAAAAATTTAGGTAATGAAAAGGGTTGTAAGGCTATCTTTGAATTTTGCGGGATTTATCTCATTGACGATAGACTCAGGAAGTCTTCAATTCTGCATGGTAGAAAATATTGATTGAAGGGTTTCGTAGATCCGTGTATTCGTTCTAAATTACAAGAATTGAAAAGATGGCGGGAAGTACGATTAGGAGGCCGCAGGAGAACACCATGAGTGTCTGGAAAATTATAGTATATTTTGTGGAAAAGAGAAAGACGAGTGATACTGCGGCGCACTGCTAAAGATGGAAGACCTAGGGATGATTTGATATTCATTTATTGTACCCTCAAGGCCCGAAGGCATTACAGGGGTATTAGTATATTGGCAATACTGATATCCCTGTCATAGTTAGAAGTGATAAACCGTGAGGCTCGGCTCCGAATTACTTCTAATGCGTTGATTAAATAAGCTTGATGGGGGCTCCCGATGGCGGATGCATACTCAAATGTGGTGCGGATAAAGGTTTCGTAGGCTAGCTGACGAATGAAATGGGGAGAAAGATCAAGCGATCGTCTGATGAAGCCGCGGGACTCGGTGGTATTAGCATCGAGCTTGAGTATGTTTTCTGACCAGGATAACGTGCAAGTGCTTGTTACTCCAAGGTAGTAATAAGAATCAACTTGCTCATTGCTAACTGAATGGAGGGAATAAGGATAGATATCGTTAACCCTTTTTCGAGAAACCTACATGACTTTACATTTAGAAACGTTTAAATACATTTGCCATAAAGTGCCCCACTTTGTCAATGTTATGCGAGACATTAAGAAGTTTAGGCTGATCACTGCTGGAAGCAATTCTTCAATAAAGGACACAGTTATCTGCAAAACATCGTGTAGTAGAGGAGAGATTATATGGAAGATCATTTATAAATATCAAAAACGAGAGAGGACCTAGAACTGACCCTTGGCGAACGCCTGATATTATGTCGCAAGTTTTAAACTCCTGATTTTCAACAACAGGGAACGGTGAACGATTAGTCAGGAAGCACACAATCCATGATAATATTACAGGGTCAAGGTGATGTCGAGAGTTTCGTCAATAAACAAATATGGGCTATGCGGTCGAAGGCTTTAGTGAAGTCCAGATAGATCACGTCTGGCCGAAAATAATCAATGTTGTGGTGAAGATCAGTAGTAAATTCAAACAGTCGTGCGTGACAAGACAGGCCTTTGCGGAAACCATGTTGTTTGGAAAAGAAAAATGAGTTTTTATCAAGGTGGGACGCGACATTTGCATATATATGATGTGCTCTATAGGAGTTTGCAAGCGAGGCAGGTGAGTGAAATTTGGCGATAATGTGACGAGTCAGAGCGATTACCATATTTGAAGACAGGAGCAACTTTATTGATTTTCTCGCCCTTAGGAACAGAACTATCAGAAATTGATTGTGTAAAACTGATTGGTAAAATTTTGCTGGAAACAAGTTTAGTACTCTTTAATACTTTGATGGAATATTATAGGGATCCGGGGCTATAGATACCTTGAGCTCATCAATGAGTTTCATAATTCCTTCGGCAGTAAATAGTACAGGATTCATTGGGACAAAACTATAATCAAGTAGGCAGTTTGGGGGAAGTGAGGTTTCCAGAGTAAAAACATAATTAAAGTAGGAGTTAATGCCATCAGATCGGAATTCAGGAGGAAGCGGGGATCCCGCAGGATTAGTTAGAGGAATGTTGGTGAGTGCGCTGGTTTTATGCGAAAGTAAGTTTCAAAATTTTTTAGGGTTATTGCGGCATACGTTCAGTGGGTCCTGGCGATATTATTTTCTTCTTGAACGCTTTAATCCAATCCTATACTGGTGCAAGCACTCAAAGTATTTCTGCCATTTATCACTAGAATTTATTCGTTTAGCATCTCGTGATAGACGCTTTCTTTTAGATAGTCTTCTGACGTTATTCGAGAACCGGGGCCTGCTGACATTACCGTTTATGCGAACCAGTCTTACATGAGCGTCTATAAGAGCATGAATTTTCCGCCTGTATAGTGACCAGTTTTTATGTACAGACCTAGAATGTGCTGATCGGGAGAAGTGGTGACGCTTTACAACAAATCGAGCCCAGTTTGACGCCAGGTTAGAGTCGTCGCTTCGATGGGTGCCGCCATGTTTGTTTACGGAAATACTTTGGGGCATCTTTTGGGGCTCCCGTTAAATCAGTGAAATAGCGTGCCCGACGAAAAACGCAAACGCAGTTGGCGTCTTGCGCATGCGCAGTGGCTTGGAGGCTAGTTCTTTTGGGGCCCCAAGTGTTGGGGATCCATATTCTAAAACTCTCTATTATCAATGTGTAGTTTGTTGAAGCGAATTTTGAACGGTGTGTTCAACTGCTGAGCGTTCTCAGTAAACTTTCCTCCGAGCTGTTTGCACTTGCTCAGAAAAATCTTCGCGGATCGAGAACGATGATGCCTTCAGTTTGGAAGTGACGGAAAGAATCTTAGATTTGTCTTTAAAGTGTGTAAGCATAACTACAATGAGGCGGTTTTTGCCTTGTCGAAAACGTCCCGCCTATGTGCGCGCTCAATGTCAGAGCAAAAAGCAGCAATATCAAGCTTATAAGCACAAAAGGAAATTACTTGGGTCTCGGATTGCTCCTACGATTCACCATGCTTGTCTGGTTTCTCAAAAGATAACAAGTTATCCTTCGAAGGCGGTTTTCAGCGTCATCACACTTCACTGCCAGAACCCTGATGTCGGAAGATAGTTTTGCAACGGCCTTGCTGTGGATTGATTCTCAGCATTCACCAGCAGTTTGAAGATGTGCTACAGTTTCTTCAAGAACGTCAACACGCGACGATACGCTGCTAATGAGGTTCTCAGTCTTAGTTTAAGTTGATCGGATAATTGTAAGTTCATATAGCGTAAAATTCTGCAAGTGCTCCAAATAAGGAAGAGAGCCGGCAATGGTTTCTAAAGTAGGAGGATTAGGGCTAGCGTTCAATTCAGTGTCACCCAAATAATTAGTAAAGGATGCATGGCATGAGCTGTGAAACATTACAAACTAAGCACTTTATACAGCCTTCGGCGACAATAGCAAAGCAAGTCAGTGGGTCACGCTACCGCTCAAAGAAAGGGGTCATCGCAATGACAGCAAGAAGCTTTCGTCAGGTAACTAACCTCCAGAACGAGGAATGCTGATTTCAAGATCATAGCGGCGGCGTGCTCCAACTAATGATGCAGCGTGGGCTATTTAAGTAGTCTTGGTGGACCGTCCAGGCTGAGAGTGCCTCATGGTTGCCAGGCTAGAGAATGCTGCAGAGTGGGAAGCGGCGTAACTGAAGAAACGGTGCAGTCGGCCAAGATAGCCACGGAAACGACGCAGGAAAGCTGGCGCATTCGGAACAGATTGGTGGCGTCGGTCCAAGCCGGAGCAAGCCAGATAGTCCATGAAAGGGCAGCCTGCGGAACGAAGGGCGTTGATTTCAAGGGAATCATAGCGGCGGCGTGCCCCCGCTATGCGCGTCCCCGCTATGCGAGAGCGGCAATGCGAGGGCAACTGCGTCTTCGTGGTTGTTGCCTCAATTAAAATAGTATGTTTTGAACGTTTAAAACACACAAGACCTAATTCTCACAAACTTTTACTTTGCAATATGAATTCGATGTAACAATGACACCTCTATGCTTGCAGCTTTTGTAGACTAGGGCAGCGAATTTTGTAAATCTCAACCGCCTCTGTTTTCCAGTGGCCCTGTCAAGAGAACTCAACCAGTTCACCATAGAACTATACTCCATAACACATTTGTCTTTCTGTAGCACCTAGTGACAACAAAATGCAATGTGGAAACATCCGGCTTTTCTGTTCTGGTTGACTTCCTTGTATTTCTTTCCATTCAAGATGGCCATGTTAATGTCGCAGGTGTATGCGGATGTGACCACAGTGGCTGTTTTGGTCACCAATTACCGATTCAGACACGATCGTTTGTGCAAGCTTTCGCGCGTGCACGCTGGCGCTGTGGGAAATGTTGCGTGTTGTGCGATTTGCGCGTTGACAGGCCACGGCAGCCATTGATTTGAGTTTTGTGCGCGGAAGGTGTTCACTTGATTTGCATGCTGCCAGCGTATTTTTTTTGACAGGCCTTTCCTTTGAGAGGCCATGGTGAGGAGGCCATGCTATCAGGAGCTCATGCTTACGTACCACACACGCACCAAGTACGTCGCTTCCACATACGCGACCATGCAGCAGAAACCTAGGTGTTTGTCACTTACCGGTACTTCAAAAGAGTCGTTGCAATCACAACGAGATTACAGACTGTTTCTTTCTTTCCAGGAAACTCGCACATGGCCATGAAAACGCCGTTGTCCCCGATAAAGGTCGTGCATTAATTCGAAATCTGGCTGCTCGAGATATAAGGGGCTCTTTAGTGGAATGACAGGTCACTGTCCTCGTATACGGCGTATCTTCGACAGGAGAGCGCGTTATCAAAGACAATTCCCATGCAAACAGGTGTTTTCGATTGAATTTCTGGGAAGTAGCGTATGCTGACCTGTTATCGCTCACCGCTAGGGAGGAGAAACGGCCCAGCGCCGTTGAACTCTGAGGAGGCCGATAAGCGAGGTCTTTTTGTCTTCCAGGAAAGCTCTCCCTGCAGTATCGGCGTTTGATCGCAGCTCAAGATCGCAGACATGCTTGTGTGTACACTGGAGAAGATAATGCGTGTCTTCTGAGAAGTGTGGACGAAACAGCCAAGTCACGGCGACCATCTGGGGACATACATCGACACGTGCTTTGCATGAGAATTACTGTTACAATCAGTCGCAGCGTAAACACCTTGAGGTGCCCTTTTAGGCACTTTTGCTAGTTTTTGTATCGTTCCTAAGATCAGTCCGTGCTTATGGCACGCTCATCATTGCTTCCTTCCACTGAGATACTTGGGGAAATTATTGTGCATGTTCACCGTTTCTTTCCTTTTTTCGGAGAGAAAGAAATGCTTCGGGCCTCTCGTGCACGAGCACGCATCTGCAGGAAAACGTTCTCCACTCATGCTGGAAATGTTGCCATGTTCTTACGCTTTATTTTGCCGTCAAAAGCAATGACAGTGGTCCCTATATACGCTGCCTGAAAATGACGCCTGACAGCTACAAATAAAATATTTATCTAACATAAGTATCGTTAACGAGATCATGAAACCAACAGACTTTGGAGAGTCACAGTAATCACTGAGTCGTACTGCGCTGGCATTGACATGGTTTACTATGCGGTTGTAGGCACGTCGTACTCGCTGGGAGCGTTTTATCTGTGCGCGAATCAATTCAGAATTATAAATGTTCACAGAAGTTACATAGGCTGCCGCCACATATGAAGCTCCTTGCTTATTCAGTAGCTAATTGTATGGACTACTTCCTTACTGCGTGGCTTTGGAAAGAGTGTAAACTTAATTTGATTAATTGCTTGAATTCATCAGCACATACTTTTGCAAACCCAGCAAATAAGAGGTGTGAAAAAATAAGGGAAAGGTTTTGCAAATGTTTGATCTGCATGGCTACAAAATACAAAGAACTGTGGCATTTTGTCGGATCACGAGTCACCATATCCACCCGTTCAATTTTCATGCAGGCTATAGGAGCATAAGGCAACAGAAGAATACGCCATAATGTTCTCCTTTGCTGAAGCAGCGTTTGTCTTCCAGATCGATAGGGTTCCAAACACTTTTCCGAGTGCCAAGGGTTCACACGTGGGTTCCACTCATCTGCGAAGCACGATGCATGAAGTCCACCCTATTTCACATCATAGAGCATGAAAGCCCTTTTTCTGAAATACAGAGAATTCTGCCAGATTACACGTAGGCGCCCACATGGCACTCTGCGTAGCGAAGGAGATCGAGGCACGGGTGGGGGCAAATCGCAAACGATTTGACTCTCTCTCTGTATATATATATATATATATATTCCCTTATCAACGCGGAAATTTATTTCCACGTAACGGCCAGAAACGGGACTATGTATATGTATATCTTGCGAATTACTATTACAATAAGCGAAAAAGGCTGTAAATGCATCTCTTTAATTTTTTATTTTTAACAAACATAATTTTCATTAGATTTGACATCGGTTGAGCTGACAGTTCTCTCACGGCAGTGGGATAAATTCTGCTTTCTTCGTAAAACACATTCATAAAGCTCCATATCGCTTCCATGTGTAATTTACCGCAAATGGCATAATTAGTCACCTGTCTTTGAACTTTGAAGTTTACCTACATATTGCCCATACCACTCCCTGTGTTATCGCCAAGTATAAGCAAAGTGCCTTGCTTAATTCACCAAGGGAATCGTTGAAACCAACTAGGAACGTCTTATGACGCAATAAAATGGGAAGGGGGGCAAGCAGAGGAACGACAGCGCAGCACTTATTTGCAGCGCGTCTAACTAGACCGGCAACGTAAAAATGTTTTCGCGCATTGCACTTACCATGATCCCCCCCACCTTTCCATGAAATATAGATTGTAACCAATAGCTACGTCGGGACACTCGGAAGCGTAACTTAAAGCTGTCATATAATGAGGTCAAACGCTTGAATAAGAATTTTTTACAAAGGCTGTGTTTGATCCAACCGCATTTATTTTGCACAGGGAGTTTAAATAGCGTACCACCAATTTTCGCTAAATTTGGTCTTGGCGGCATGTATGCTTCTGCCAGGGCGGTGGGCTCAATTCTACCCCGCTCGATAGACAGGCTCATGAGAATCTGGAGTGTTTGCATACGTAATAAATTGCGAAAGCTACAATTACCCATCTGTTCTGAACTTTACCTATTTAACCTTTACCTTTACCTGTTTAACACTGCCTACATATTCGCCATACCATGCCCTAATTTTTCCCAGATATAAACAAGATGCCTTGTTTAGCTCGCTGAGGACATCGGAGAAACAAACTACACATCTCGTATGACGCAGGAAACACATGAAAAAATGAGGTTTAGTAATTATATGCAACACTTGCATTTAAAGCAGGAAAATTTCAGTTTCGCGACGCATTGCGCTTAAAACTTAGTCTGTTTCCACGGAATATCAAGACTGTATGTCGTGCAGTTGTTTTAAGAGTGTGGCAGACATTTAGACCAGCGGTAGTATGACTTCCTGGAATACTTCATTGAGTTACTTTCTACAAAGGCCGTAATGTCCCTACACTGGACAAACACAGATCGCTCGCCACTCAGAATATTGTTTCGTACTTGGAATAAACACCGCGCCGCGCACAGTTCCCCGAGGATACCGGGGAAATATAACTAAATGCTTTGTATGACGGATAAAAATTGGAAGAACGCGAGCATTCATTAACTGCTTTCAGAGTACATAAGCAACCTACAAAGTTCACATTTCCGGTACACGTCACGAAAAAGTTGCCTTCATTTCTGCAAAATATGAAATTTCTGCTGTTTCTCCTCCTGCCGCAAAACAAATCATACTGTAGCTCTTATTTATAAACTAGGTGAAAAGTGAAATTGGCAAAGCCAGAAGTGACCGATGCTTTTACAAAAAATTCAGTCAGTGTTCTATTGGTATTGAAATGGCTCTGCACGTTCCACCAAGGTCACTTTCACGAAATTTTATGCGCTAAGTCGTGATTACACAATTAAATTCTACGGTTAGACCTGTAAAAGGTTTGATTAGATTTTTGTAGGCAATAATATACTGAGACTGCAACGCTATGTAGAATATCCCTTGACAGAGATTCAATAGTTGCAGCATTTGATAATCCAATGACTTCATGCCGTAAAGCATACGAATCGTTGGGCGCGCCTAAATATAATACTACATCCGGACCTCTCCCCTCGCCCGCTGGTTCAATAGAGGAAGCTGATTGTGTTTTCAAATACAGTTAGGCGGTCCCAAAAAACTTGGCATGGTGCATGTAGCGCAAGATGACATTTGCTAGGGCAGGAACTACCCAGCGCCAGGCCTTCTGCTCAACGCGAGTGGGATGAAACCTGCCCGCTACAGCACGTCCCGAGGAGGCAAAAAAGACGCCCGAACAAGGGATGCGTGGCAAAGAAAAGCATTACTTACTTGGTCACTGTAGTTTGTTGGACTTTCCAATGAGGGGGCGAGGTGGCAATGGTATACTTTTCCCCACCCCACTCTCGAAAGTGAGGAAGGGGGGGCGGGAGGAAAGCTTGGACTGAATTTTCTCCCGAGTAATACACATTTTCCTCCTGAAAGAAAGAAGATAGGTTTGAAATATTTATTTACCAGTATAAACTCATTCACTCATGTTAGCTGCGAAGCTACATTCTCAAAACGCCAGTTTTCATCAACTGACCAACTCAGCGGCTTCGTTTTGACTTCTGCATAGCTATGTCTGCGATCTGTAAGTACGCCAGCCTGTTCTATGGCCTGAATAATCTAATAGCCCTCCTTTACTCTCGAGTTACCTAACTGACGCTGAAAACAATAATGGCCTTGAGAACAATATCGCTGGTGCTCCTCAAACAGCAGTGCCGTCGCTGTGGTCGTCCCAGCCGCGGCAACGCGGGCGTGGCTGTCACACATCGGGGCCCAAGTCATCGAACGTTGTGCTTTGCAGTCGATAGAGGAATGCTTACGGGTGAACCGGGCCGCACCATCGACGGCGTGAGTATATCGCAGAGATTCTGCACTGCTTGCATAACAATTATGCCCATTACCAAGAGCACAATAGAGAACCTTCCCCCGAACATGGGAGTTTAACTGGTCGTGATAGCTGACAGCTGATCGTGAGGCATGACAGCTGGCGTCGCGGCGAAGATGTAAACACGGTTTCTGGGCGTGGTCCTTTAGGAAAGTGCCAAGATTGGAGTACGCTCCATCAAATCAAGAATGCAGGAGAGAGCACGGATATGCTTCGTTTGCCAGAGCTCCCATTAGTGCACCTTGCCAGGTGGGCCGTGGTGTAAGAGTGCCTCTGTGAGGATTGCAGATGCGATATTGGGCTGGGGGCGAGCATATAATGGTGTTGTCATACTTGAGCCGACCGTTGACAATAGCCGTACGCATAGAAAACTGTCTTCATATGTTCCTTCGAAGCGGTGCTCGGCAGTGCCGATGATACGTGTATCTTAGATACTATCTTAGATACTCTTCGGGTATATTGTATCTCTATCATGATACGTCTGGCAATACGTGTATCATTATCTGCATTTCCGATACATCAAATAACGGTATCGTGCAGCTTAAGATACAAGATACCGGGGCTATCGCAACATCACCACGCGAAACTATAAACTTTGGCTGAACTCCAATTCTCAAGCCGATACTGTTGCCACTAAGCCACCTTAATAAAACTAAAAGCAGGGAGGGCAGGTGATGGGGTCTGCGCGTCCCTATTAGTGGAGTAGAGTCACGTGGTGACGCTCGCACCGTCTGGGGAAAAACAAGCGTGCGAACGTCTTTTCAGCGCAGCCAACCTTTAGTTCTCTTCATTTTTTGTGTTTTTGGTTGCGTAGCTGTCATGGCATTTGCTCGTAGCCACCGTACTGTGCCGCGTACGCCAATGCGTGCGGCGTCTTTCGCGCAAATGCTGATGCCGCTATAGTGTCGTTATCTAAGTTTCTCTTGCGGGATGCTTTGTTTCGAAATCTGAAAAATGCAAGAACGGTGTTGCCCTCGCCTCTAGTGGCTTTAACACATTCTCTCGGAATGAAAACATTATACTTTGAGCAAGAAAGACAAAGCTTTCGAAGTACGAACAGACATTTTCTTGAGATGAAACAATGTTGGACGGAGTTAAGAAATTTCCAAGCAAACATTTTTGTGCATACGCGTTTGCTGCTACAGTATATAGACCTATAATAAGAAATTTGCGAATGCATCGAAGTATCTTAAGCTACAAATGGACAGTATCGTATCGGATAAGTCATTGCGGTAGAATCTTGTACCTGTATATCAAGTACTTATTACCCGAGTATCTTGTATCATGATACCTTTGTAAGGTATCTTTGCCCAGCCCTGCTTCGGAGGTGTAGCACAGTACACAGCACCGGCCTGGAGCACTGCCCATTCAGGAGGCTCATCTTCCTCGAGGAGCCTCGCTTTGCCAGGACCTAACTGGACTGCACGAGTGGAGAGTTGTTGTCATATGTCATGTAACGACAATGGAAGACAGCAGCGAAGTTTCGAAAATTGCCATGATGTCAGAAGCACAGAGCAGTGCCCCATGTTCTCGCGAATTGGAGATTCTGAGTAGAATTCCCGATCCCGCGCCTTCTCGGAATAGACTACTCAAAGGTCGGAAAGAAAGGCGCCAGCGATAAGAGATTACTGCCACCGCTGGCGAGTTCACAGGAAGATGTCCCAACAGCAGGACAGAAATAAACGGTCTTGCAATTTACGTTCTCATCAGTCACTCGCTGGATTGCAAGACAGAGGAAAAAGGAAAGAAGGAGTTTGGTAAGAAACCTTCCCCCTCAAAAACATGGATGGGCGATTTGCTAGGAACTCGCGTGCTTTTGAGAGCTCGAGGATTCCGCACAGCTATCTGCCGTGCTCGCAGCTCGACCGCCTCGTTCCAAGAAAGAATGAAGTGCGAGCCCCTTTGTCCTTTCTCGGCGCAGACATGTCGATACAGGGTCGCGCGTAGAATCTCTCGCATATCTCAATAGCGCGGAGAGGGCAGTGCTGCGACGAGGCAAACATTACCGCGAATCGCCAGTGATGCCGCTATCGCCTTCTGCTGCTGCTGAGCGCAGCAACGTGCCTGCCGAGCAGTGACACCGCTCGCTGCACGATAACGCTTCCAGGAACGCTGCCTCCGACCTGAGGTCCTCGCACCTTTGCCGGCGGGGGTCATGGACACCGTTGATCCGAGGCCGCTGGCCCCACGGTGATTGATTAGGGTTCTGGTGCGTGCGACTATTACGGGTGGTTTTAATGCACAACGAAGCACGTGTTGCCAATGTCGTCGCTACACATCAACGTGGGCCATATACTGCCAGTCTTGCGCAGCGGCATTAGGTGAAAGGGCAAAAGTCGTCTGTACGAAGCTACAATGAAAAAGGCATACAGTTTTGTCAAAAAAGAAAGCATCCAAGTTACAGACAAATTCATCCTGTCCAGGGGCAATCTAACCTGGGACCAACGCATTTTAAGAGGGGTCGCTGACCTGGAAGTTAGCGATTGCAGCTGAGCTGACCAGGAAGTTAGCGGATAGCAGACGAAATTTTTAAGCTAGGAACCTTTCTTTCTCACAAACCCGTATGAATTTATATTGCAACAATATTCTTCTTCGAGGGGGACGCATAGGTTTACAACTGATTTTCTATATTGAGCATCGTTTAGGAGTGCTGAATAGTGCGGCGAAAGTCTCAGACAATTAGCAGCTAAAAGTGAGCATTGATGGTGGGGAAAGACCCCTCCTGGTACTGAGCTAATTTCTTATTCGAATAGTTTGGTTTCGCGTGCTATAACTACGGTCTAGTTATGAGGCACGCCACAGCGGGGACTGCCTGCAGGGTTCATTAAAGTGCACCCTATGCACGGTACCCGCCCGCTTTTGCATTCCGCCTGCATCAGCTGATGGAACCAGGCGCTTCGTGCTCGGCACCATAGCTGCCACGGGGGGTCGTTCCTCTGACAACGACTCATCTAAAGAAGAAGCCTAACACGGCTACGCTGATAGTCGAGTGCACGGCTTCGCGCCCTTGTGAAGTCGAAAAATACCTCTTGCATGGAGTATACACAGCTGAAGAAAAACGTATTTCAGATGTCTCACAGTAATGAAAAATGCAACAAGATAGAACCTCGAAGGGACCATCAGGATGATACGAGTTTTTTCCTTGTGACCTATTTCCAGAGAGCAGGCAAAAAAAGAAACCACACGCCGCCACATCACGTCACAATAAGGATGTGCCCCTGAATACGGAGAGCAACGCTGCGCAGTAAACGGGGGCCGAGCGCCGTGATTCAACTCAAGGCCATTTTCTAATCCTCCGAAATCGTCAACAAAGCTTGATTCTTTTCTTAAAACAAGACAACGTCCGGATGCCCTATGCATTTCAATAGATTCATTTTTTTTTCGCCGTGGTCCCTTGTAAGCTTGTGCCCGCCTTGCTCATGAAAGACACACTGTTTCGGACTCCTCCACAAGGGCGCCTCACGTGTGGCTCGTGAATCGCTTATGCGGCTCTCGCTTCTTGAAGCCCGTCACTTGACTACCAATTGCACGTGTACGTGACTTCGCCGACAGGGATCAGCGGGTCACGGTCTGCCCTTGAGAGCGAGCCTCCTTCGCGGCGGTGGTGACGCCATCAGGAAGGGCAACAGTGGAGGCCGCTTTGTCAACGTGTCACGCCACAAGGCATCAGTGAAACCGGAACACCGAAGCGGCAGGTAGCGCCGCTCGAGAGCAACAGCTAGGCAATAGCGGTGCGTCGGCCGTTTACCTCCGGTTGCTTCCACAGTTGCCTGAAAAGCGAACGCGGAACGAAGCACCCGCTGCACGCTCGAAAGAAGGGCCAGGATCGAAAGGCGCGGGTGTTCATGACCCCCCTGCGTTGCACCCTTCAAAAGCAACGGAGCCCTCTAGCACAAAAGAACGTTCCGCGCACTGCGTTCGTTGACCGCACGGCTCCCGCATGAAAGCGCGACGCGCGGCCTAACCCGCAGCTGCGACGGTCGTTGCGGGTGCAGGAAGGCCAACAGTGGTGCCATCTACTTGCACACAATTCATTCGGGGCTGTTGACCGTCTTCCACCGGAAGAGCAGCACGCGCATCTATGGCCGCGTGTCACCGCTTTGCTGGCCTTTCCGCGAATTGTATGTTTCGAATTCTATTCTTTTACCGTGGAATATTTGTGCGTTTCCATTTTACAGCAGTACTGTTTACAAGACGGGTATTGTACAATCGCTTCCATTACATTTTTCTTCTTTTTTCTTCTTTTTCCTCACGCAATTACGTCAGAGCCGCTCCTTGCTGCCATTTGGCATCTGATATAAAACAAAATACTGCTTAAGGCATATAATAAAGTTTTGCTCAAATGGCGATTAGAATTTTTTATGGCTGCCGTAGTTCTTTTTAACAGTTAAGGGAGATAGAAATACAAGCTTTACTGAGATGCCGGAACGACTGTTAGGAGGTGTCGAAGGAGGCCCACAAGGTAGTTAGAAAGTTTCACGGAGCGGTTTACAGATGGATTGCGTCGGTAGCGACAAGTCATCTTAAAGGCTACAGCTGAAAAAGAAAGCGCTAAATGTAGTGTATTGTTTCTTTTTAAAAAGATAGCACCAGCAAGAAATGGCAAAGGGAATGAAAGAGCCCGCACGAGCAAGCGCTGACTTGCGTCGCGCAGGTGGACGAAAATGGTCGTCATGGGGAACTGCTGTTATCTGATTGCCGGCGTGGAATGAAATGTATAAGCTTCACTTCCATCTTAGTTGTGGGAGCTATACGCTGCGCTAAAGAACAAGAAAATGGATGTTGAACGTTGCACGCGATAGGAACAGGTACACACACGAGCGCTGGTACTTTTGTCAGGTCATTCGGGAACGTGGCTGTTTTTCTGTATTTCTTCAACACTTTGCAATTGGTGGTCGTATAGCATATTTCATCATGTGACGGTTTCTGGCACCAATTCCAGTGACGTCTGAGTGACGCGGTCACCGTCAAAGACCTCTCTTGTTGATGTTGCAGGTTAGTGCCTTTACTAATCAGCAGGCAGTCAAACTGCATGTAAACCAGCGCTGTCATGCACAACAGTACCAAGATTTGAGGGTCACGTACGAGGCCCTGCTGGGCGCGGTGTCTGTAGCAGCAGCTGAACCAGCTGAATGCTAGGACATCTTCCCGCCGCGGCTAATGGGTGCTCGGAATGCAAAGAATCTGGCGACATCTGCCAGGTAAATGACATTCGCCCGCAAACAACCGCCGCCGGTCCTCCTCCCACCCGGCGACGTCTTGATAAGCAGCCGTGCCTATTTCAGGTTTCCGTCCGTTTCGCGCACCGATTTCTGGTCTCGACTTTTTCCCGCCTGTGATTGGCGAGCAAAAACACGCTTTCCCCCTCTCCGCCGACAGCAGGCGGTGCGCGCTCATGGCTTGTTGTTATACGGTTGTAGTTAGTGTATTAGGAGGGGTGAACGCCTCGCTCGCTCTTATCCGGAGGCTCAAAAAAAGGCTGACCTGGCGCCGCGAACCACAGGGTCTCCTGGTCAGGTCGTCAGCACCGGTTCACGTCTTGTTTGTCTGGGGACCTTGCCGAAGTGAGAGCAGTGCTGTGGCAGCTCTCACCCTTCACAAGAGGCCAACACACTTTCGCTTTTATTCCGACAGGGTAGTGCCGTCTGGAAGGGCAACTTTTATTTCCAACGGCTCGAGATAACAAAAGAAAGGACACACTCTTTTCAAAAAGCAGGTGACTGTTTACTGGAGATGAGCTACACTTGCCATTAGGTGCGGCATGCACAGTCCCAGACGCAACAGCGTGCCACTCGTGACTCGAAGAGAGAAATGAAAGCAAAATACAGCAGAACACTGCTTCCTGAGAAATGAAGCCGCAGGGCGGCTCTTTCCTTCAAATGCCAATCCTGTCTAACGATTTCTTCAACAGAAAGAATAAATATAAGCAGTGTGCGACGTTGTGACATGACAGAGCACTTGCACATCATCGTCGGAACAAGGTAGGCAACAGCCTTGGATATCCTGTGCTGTGGAGAATCCTTCCGGACAAGGACAGACTATACTGGTGCTTGTTGCAAGTAGAACGTGCCCATCGCGTTGTGAGCTCCCGTCATTTTATTTATTTGAGAAGCATAACTCTCAGCTTCGGAACGGGTTCAAGTCTGTATTGCGGGTGTTTCGGTGACCACAGAACATAACTCATACATTAAAAGAAAGAAAAGCCAAGTCCACAAGTCACGTCAGACATCACATTCTTGCACGCGGGCTTGAGAATTACATGTGAAACGCTGACAGTATAGAAAGCACAACCTAGGCATGCGGTACTTATTCTGAACAGATACATAGGCCTTCAGTGATGTCGGCACTTACACCATCATCATCAGCCTATTTTATGTCCACTGCAGGACGAAGGCCTCTCCCTGCGATCTCGAATTACCCCTGTCCGGCGCCAACCAGCGCCAACTAGCACAACTAGCTGCCGCGAATTTCCTAATTTCATCGCAGCACCTAGTGTTCTGGCGTCCTCTACTGCGCTTCCCTTCTCTTGGTACCCATTATGTAACCCTAATGGTGTAACGGTTATCTAACCTGCGCATTACATGACCTGCCTGGCACCATTTTTTCTCTTATGTCAATTAGAATATCGGTTATACTGGTTTGCTCTCTGATTCAAACCGCTTTCTTTCAGTCTCTTAATGTTATGCCTAGCATTCTTCGTTCCATAGCTCCTTGTGCGGTCCTTAACTCGTTCCTCAGCTTCATTGCCAGTATCCATTCTCTGCCCCATATGCCAGCACCGGTAAAATGCACTGATTATACAACTTCCTTTTCAATTATAATGGTAAGCTTCCAGTCAGGAGCTGACAACGTCTGCCGTATGCGATCCAACCAATTTTTATTCTTCTGTCAATTTCCTTCTCATGATCAGGGTCCCCTGTGATTAATTGATTTAGGTAAACGTACTCCTTCGCAGAATATAGAGGCTGACTGGCGATCCTGAACTCTTGCTTCTTTACCCGGTTATTCATAATTATCTTTGTCTTCTGCATGTTATACACCTGTGAAGAGTATGTCGCCGAGACCAATGCAGTGTGAACATGTGTTTGGTTATTGATTCTGTGTACGAATTTTGGCCTCGACTGTAAAAGTTCAGGTGGAGCACCGCTGCAAACCAATATTCAGGCAGTAGAGATTTTCAAAAGCGCTAGGCACCATGCCGTAAGTGCTTCCAATGCAGTGTGGTCGTTGACCAGATAGAGGCGCGTTTAAATAAGCTGCGCGTATGAAGCCCAGTCAACACCTATCATTGCGATGCTCAGGGAGCTACGTTCACGTTTCGTATGCGTGTTTTAATGTCAAGGAATCAAAATTCATTGCTTCGCAGCGAACGCATTGGGCCTAAAGGATACGCTCACTATCGCGGAAACCAAAGCACACGCGTGCCCAACGCATTTACCCGCGAGGCGCCTGGCGTAACTGTACACAGCATACTTTTCCGTTGGCGCCAATTCCTTTCGCTTTCCACGCAAGGAAGGAGGAGGAGAAGGGAGCCAAGTGCCGAATGGGGTCACTGGCATTCTTCTCTCCCCTGCGCGGCTTATCGCGTTCATTGAGGCGGTGCCCTCCTCTCTCCCCCCTCGCCAGACCGTCGCCCATAAAAGCGCAGCCTGCACGCGGAGACTTCAGATCAGCTTCCCAAAGCAAGCATGCTTGTCGCTCTGACGCTGTTGTGCCTGGCGGGCGCGCTGTCGGCGCACAGGCCCACCTCCGTGCAAACGTCCTCGGGCCTCCTGGTCGGTTTTCGCGCCAAGGTTGGACACCATCATCGCGTCAACCACTTCCTGGGCATACCGTACGCCAAGCCCCCCGTGGGTGCTCTCCGATTCGCTCCCCCTGAGCCGCTGGACGACGCCAGTCAGGAGGAATTGGATGCCAGCCACCACGGACCCTCTTGTTACCAACCGGCTCACCTGAAGGAGCTTATGAGCAGCTTTCTGGACGATGCCTCCGAGATGAGCGAAGACTGCTTGACTCTGAACGTGTATGTACCCGATGTCCCAGATGCGGGTCTCCTTCCCGTGATTGTTTGGATTCCTGGGGAGGGCTTCGATTACGCCATTGCACGCCAGTTCGACGGCAGCTACCTAGCCATACATTCCAATGCCATCGTAGTCACGGTCAACTACCGGGTGTCCTCTTTGGGATTCCTCACCACTCTTACGCCCGATGCCCCCGGAAATGTAGGCCTTCACGACCAGCGCATGGCGCTCAGATGGATTAAGAAAAACATCGCTCACTTCGGTGGCAATCCGGACAAGGTTACCATCATGGGGCGCTTCACGGGATCCATGAGCATTAGCATCCACATTGCCACTCCTATAAAAGAGAAGCTTTTTCAAAAAGCCATCATGCAAAGCGGCATAGCTATAGGTGACTATGTGTTCGACTCGAACCCACTCAACACTACTGAGAAGCTCGCCGACGCTGTCGGCTGCCCCACCAATTCCAGCGTAGATATGACCACGTGTCTGCGGAACTTACCGGCTCCCGAGTTGGTGAGCGCCACAACTCGCATTGGAAAGTTCTTCAAGCCCGTCATCGACGGTAAACTCATCGTCGAAGAGCCGCTAGAGGCCGTGAAGAAAGGTCGTCACCAAGCTGTTGATGTCATCATTGGCACAAATCAGAACGAGGGTTCGCTGTGCCTCCTGACGCTGCAGTACCTCAAGTCAAATTTCTTCGAGCGCCTCATTCAGAACAGGCTCACCACACAAGACGTCGCCGACATGGTTCAGTTCCATCTGCGCGACTTCAACGTCCGGGACGACGACGTGCTTTCCAAACTCGTTCAGCACGAGTACCATTATCAGCACATCAAGGATGGTCTGCGAGCTCAGTATGTTCAGTTCTGCGGTGACATGTACGTAGCTTCCCACGCCGAGCAGATGGCCCGCCTCCTGGCTCACCATAAGAAGGGCTCCGTGTACGTCTACCGATTTGCTCACCGGCCGTCGTTCTCCAAACAGCCCGATTTCATCGGAGCAGCCCATGGTGACGATGTGCTCTTCGCCTTGGGTCTTGTTCTCAAGCAGCGAGACCTTCCCAAGTCCGAAGTGCTCCTCAGCGTCAAGATCGCTGCCTCCATTGGCAACTTTGCACTTGACAGGTGCGTATCGCATTCATTTGGTGGGTTCACCTTTAAATGGTGTTTCTTTTGTTTCGTGTTGCTAAATGAATATTCTCTCGCTTCACAGTGATCCAAGCATCGTTGGCGCCCCCAGTATAAATCTGGACTGGCCCGAGTACACGGAGCAAGGCCAGCTCGTCATGCACTTCACCTCTGGTCGCTCTACCGCTCGTCGCAGCGTGCTGAACCGAGCCGTCGCCTTCTGGCATGACATCGTGCCGCTGATAAAGATCAGCAGGACCGTGCATGAGCTCCCAGCGGCCGAGCCACTGTCAATGACCTCCTCCCAGGTCTACCTCTTCGAACCGAGTCCGCAGAGCCTCCGACTCCCACAACCAGTGGAGCAGAGCGCAGCGTATGTCGTGGTGGCCCTGGCAGTATGCAACGCCCTCCTTCTAGTTGTGTCAGCTATCAGCATCACCAAGCTCCGCAAGACGCAGCCTAGATACGAGACCCTGGAAAAGCTGTGAGGCTCAGTGCCACAGAGACTATTGTGAGATTGTGTACATAGTTCACTCATTCACTCGCATGCTCCATAATACCACGCACATCGACAATTGCATTAGAAGTTGACAACTATATTTATGAGACAAGCACGCGCACATTCATTGAACAAATGATTCAACTCATTGCTCATCTATCCTACACTTGTAAAAAAACATCGTGTTATGAAAGTGTTTTTAGCCTTGTATATAGTTACAAATTTCAAACGTACAAACTCCCGTAAAACTCAGTTATTTGCCGGCACCTTAAATTTTGTGGACGACGAATTACGTCAAGCCAAAATAAAATTTGGCACAAAGGAATTTGGCGCGCAGGACACGCAAAGCCGAGAAATTTATCAGCCGCCAATATGAGCAACGTGCCCATTTCGCAACATGTCTGGACCGTGGAATAATAGAGTTTTACAGTACATTGTGAATATGGCGGACTTTTCTGAGCAGCCTGCTCATTTTATGTCATAGGCTCTAGTCAGTGTCCTTTCATGTACCTTGAAAGATCTGTTGTCTTTGTCCTGTACGTATATCTTAAATTGTGATTAAAGAGATGTCTTTGAATGGTATAATTTCTATCCTACTTCCTTCGCTCGCCGTCTACATGTCTACACTACTTTGCGAGTTCCAGATTCTGCGAAAACGTATTGCCAGGCATCCTTATAGTCATACTTTGACACTTCAATTGCGCCCATAAGAGTAAAATGGGGATTTTAATTCTATGGAATATCAAGTGATCAGAACAATTAGGTTCCATTTTTTTGATCATGTAGAGAAAGCCAAGCCTTATTTGACCACTTACACGGCGCGCACTTATATGAAACGCCTGCTGCTGTATTCAAACCAAATATGGCCCTAAGATGCCTTGAGTATTACGGCATGGGGTTATGACCACCGTTGTAGACAAACAACTTTTAAGAAAAGCGTCACAGGAGGCCGGAGAAGGGAGTACTACTTCCTGCTATGACCAACGCCTTTATAGGATAAATTAGAAAGTGGTCCTGCAAACATCGTACACTGAAAATGGTGAAGCTTGCCCCGCTTCCGTTCCTGCGTGACGTCGTCCAGAGTGTCTTTTAGCAGGCGCGGCAGTCGTTGTGGCGTGTATTCCAATGTTCGCGCGAACAATGCGAGCATTTCCCGTTGTAAGTCCGCAGTGATGCTGATAGCCACGAGGTCATGTAAGGATGTCGAATGTGTGGTCACGAAAGGAGAATACACCTTCTCTGCTGGGAGCCTTTTTGGTAGTTAGGCTGGATTCACAAAGGCTTTTCGTTCGTAACTGCATTCTGCTATTGGCTTGCCGCCTTTACTAATATGTCCAGCATCGTGATGTTCTTACCAACAGTATAGCGTAAGCACATTTATTTATTTATTTATTTATTTATTTATTTATAGTACCCTCAGGGCTTACAATGAAGCATTACAGAGGGGAGGGGCTAACAAATACAGATAAATATGCAAGAAAGGAGAAAGGAAAACACGAATACTAATCAGATGACAATACATGGTGCAATGTAAAAATAACGCGAGAGCGACACAACAAAAGCATATTACGGTAAAAAAATAATTATTCAAAGAAAAACGGAAAACTTCGGTAATACAGATTAAATATACATACATGGTATATAGGCCAAGTTAGAGTGAGACAATAAGCACAGAATGATAGAAAATAAAGCATAATACAAAATACACCGTTTGTAGATTAGGTAGATAATAAAAAAGAAAGCTTATGAACAATACTGATCAGGAGAAAACGGAATTGCTTCGTTATACATTCACATCAAGGCATGCTAGATAATATTAGTAAGTGCCTTACGGAAGTTATCTGTGTTAGTTATATAGACTAGTGGATCCGGTAGGTGATTCCATTCCTGGCATGATTTTGGAAGAAATGAATTACCATAGGTAGACGTTTTGTGGAATGGGATGTTCACCTTATGACGATGGTCCAAGTGTGCAGAAGTAAAAGAGGCTGGTTCGATAAAACGTGACCTGAGTGTAGGAATTAAGTGGTATATTTTATGGAACAGACAAAGGCGAGCGATTTTTCTGCGTTTGGAAAGGAGAGATATGTTGAGGGCAAGTCTGATGCTAGTTACGCTTGCTGTGCGCTGGTAATCGTTAAAAATAAAACGAACGGACCGATTCTGCACAGCTTCTCAGCTGTTAATTAATGTTAATTGATTAGGGCCCCATATTGAGGATGCATACTCAAGATTAGGCCGAATGTAGGTGACATATAACTTTTTTTCAGGGAAGAAGGTGCGAGTGAAAAATTTCGTTTAAGATAGCCCAGCATGCGGTTAGCTTTTGATGTAATGTGTTCGATATGTCGTTTCCATGAGAGATTATTTGTAATGTGCACTCCGAGGTATTTATAACAAGATACTGATTCAAGTGGGATGTTGTTAAAATGGTAGTTATAAAAAGATACTTGGCTGCGTGAGATTCTCATGAATTTACATTTTGAAGTGTTAAGATTCATGTGCCAGCGGGAGCACCAGGTTGTAACGTTATCAAGGTCTGATTGTAATGCAACCATATCAGAATCATTAATTATTTTTCGGTAAATTACGCAATCATCGGCAAACAAACAAATAGAGCTAGTGATTTGATTAGGCAGGTCGTTAATATAAATGAGGAAAAGTAAAGGGGCCAACACAGAGCCTTCAGGTACACCCGATTGTACTGGCACCTCTGGTGAGTCATTGTCATTGATGGTTACATATTGGGTACGATTACAAAGAAAGCTGCAAATCCATTTGAATATTAAAGGGTCAATATTTAGAAGGCTTAGCTTATAGACAAGTAACTGGTGATTAACTTTATCAAAGGCTTTAGAAAAGTCTAAAAAAATACAGTCCGTCGCAAAACCCGAGTCCAAGAACGTATGCAAGTCATTAGTGAATGTTATTAGTTGTGTTTCACTTATCAAAGGCTTTAGAAAAGTCTAAAAAAATACAGTCCGTCGCAAAACCCGAGTCCAAGAACGTATGCAAGTCATTAGGGAATGTCATTAGTTGTGTTTCACAAGAAAAAGATTTTCTGAAACCGTGCTGATAAGGGCTAAAAAAATTGTTTGATTCAAGAAAGTTTACAAGGTGAGTGAAAATGATGTGCTCAAAAATTTTGCAGGGTACCGAAGTTAATGAGATGGGTCTGTAATTCAAAGGGTGATGTGGGTTTCCAGATTTAAAAAGCGGGGTAACCTTACCGGTTTTCCAATCAATGGGTAGGGCACTGTCGTTAAGTGATCTAGTAAAAATAAAGGTAAGTATGATGGAGCTGTATTCTGCAGTGTTTTGGAGAAACTTGGAATTAATACCGTCAATACCACATGATGATGACCGCGTTATCTTGAAAATTCTGGCTCGGATACCTGCCGGGTCTAGGGTAATGGGACCCTTGCCGGAAAGTTAACGGATGTAAAAGGGGGATAGTCACTTAAATTTTCTGTGCAGAATGATTGGGCAAACGTGTTGTTTAGTACAGAAGCACAAAGATGATTCGGTACTTGATCGCCTGAATCGTTTACGAGACTTATAACGCTATCTTTGGTACATTTCATAACGTTCCAAAAGCGTTTTGGGTTAGTTTTTATCAGAGACGGTAGGGTAGAGTTAAAGAAGTTAAATTTCGACGTGTTTAAAGCGCTTGTATAGGCTTTCGCAGCGGATGTATATGCTAACCATCGATCAGCGTTTAATGACCTTTTGGCGGAACGAAAAATCTGCATTTTTGTTGGATAATCTTTTCAGATGGTTATTGTACCAAGGTGCGCTAGAAGATTGATGAGTTATTCTAAGTGGAATATATTTGTAGATAAGATGCATTACTGTAGTTTTAAAAGACAACCACATTTCTTGAACTGATAAGTCTACAAGTGTCATAAGGAAGTAGTCAAGAAAGGCTGATAGCTCAGAGTTTATAGCGTTAAAGTTAGCCTTCTTGTAGTCCCTAATATATTTGGTGTTTCTTTACTTTTGTAGGCGGGATGGAAATGTTAAAGTGTAAGATGTCATGGTCGCTTAGGCCAGGCACGTGGGTGACTGGTGAAACCTTATCAGCATGAGTAGTCAGAATCAAGTCGAGCAACGAACTTGTAGTAGGTGTGACACGTGTTGGTTTGATAACGAGCTATGCAATGTTAAAATCTACAAAAACGTTAAGAAATCCTGTAGCCTCTGCAGATGTCGGATTAGAAAAGGTGCAGGAACGCGACCAGTCGATAATTGGGAAATTAAAGTCTCCTAAAAGAAACATAGGTGATCCAGGAAATCGAACGGATATTTCGCTTAGGGTGTCATGAATTTTTTCTGCAAAATCACAATCGGGATTAGGGGGACGATAACAGACCCCTATTATTTTTTTGAAACCAATAGATAGGCAGCACCAGAGTAATTCCAAATTAGTAGTTAAACTCAAAAGGAATGACTCAAAACTAGAGTTAATAGCTATTAAAACACCACCGCCTATTCTATCGGTGCGGTCTAGCCGATATACAGTAAATTTCTTGTTGATTTGAAAGAGCTCGCCTGTCTCTATTTTGTCAGAGAGCCAGGTTTCTGTTAGTACAACAATATCGGCTCCAGTATGGTTAATTAAACTGTTCAAACTATCTCTTTTAGGAAAAATGCTCCGAATATTAGTAAAGATTACGGATGCTGTTGCCGATGGGCCTCCACCCCTCGCGTAAGCCTATTTATTTCCTGCATAGACACGTCCAGAACGCGTTGCTCCTGGGGATATGGCCACAGCATTGCTCGTTTGTCTGCCAGTATTGACTTCAATAACGGAATTTTCGTCGGCATTGAACATGTAGCACTTTCCTTCCGAAAATATTCTTTTGTAGCTTAATTTGAAGTTAGTGTTCAAGCCTCTACCGAATTCCAAAAGTTTCTTCCGGGCGTGACGTGTGGCTTCGCAAAAGTCTTCGCTTACGCCGATACCTGTTCCCGCGAAAGACGACCGTTTGGAAAACACCAGCTCTTTTGTCTTGAATGTGGTAAACTTCACCACTAGAGGCCTATTTTTGCCGCTGGCAAATTTCCCAATTCTATGTGAACGCTCTATACTATCAAGTGGTAAACGTATATCCAGTTTGTCTGAGGCGATGGAGATAATTGTTTCTTCGCACTGACGCGCATTCTCAGATGGGCCATCGGGTATCCCGAAGAATATAAGATTTTCTCGTCGTGACCTGTCTTCGGCATCGTCAAG
This sequence comes from Dermacentor andersoni, assembly GCF_023375885.2. Classification (NCBI taxonomy): domain Eukaryota; kingdom Metazoa; phylum Arthropoda; class Arachnida; order Ixodida; family Ixodidae; genus Dermacentor; species Dermacentor andersoni. The sequence goes on along the minus strand of NC_092817.1, from coordinate 4,222,603 downwards.
TCGCCCACGAAGCGTGGCGGTTTCTCGCTGCACGCGTTTTATATTTTGACACGTGTCACTCATTTCTTGCTGCAACGTCTCAAAGCCAACAGTCTGACATTCTAGAGCTTGTAGGCGTTCATTCATATCAGCGATGCTAAGTGTGATGGACTGCTGTGAAAGTTTAAACTCTTCTATCGCCTGTGACATACTGGATTGGTTTGTTTCGATGGGAATACAACGCGCGTTTGTTTCTTTTACAGCTTTAAGCAATTCGGCCATAACGTTATCATCGGGACCAGGGTTTTGCTCTACGTCGCCACTCAACAACAGTAATTTGCAAAAAGAACCACACACTGCTTCTGGGCATGGAAGCACAATTATAAAGCGGTCTTCAGACCTGAAACATTTAGTAGGCAGCATAGAAAAATGACCGACCTGCACAAATAGGAAGATACGGTATGAGACTGTCATCCTGCTTGTACTTCCATGCCCACTGGTGACGACACGGGAGATGTTGGCTTTTATGCTTGGCGATATCTGGGTTGACGTCACTCTGCCTAGGTGGCGGTGCTGGCAGTGTCCGGGAAGGGCGTCAGGCGCGCTCCAAGTGGCAAAGCCAAGATGCTCACGGATAGGTGGGTGCGACTGCACCCCGTTGACGCGCCTGGAAACTGTGTTCGTCGAGAAAATGCTGCTGAAGACACCGACGGGGGCTGCAGCATTCTTACCGCAATCGGTGAACATCGCCAGAAACTGCACAAATAGGAAGATACGGTATGAGACTCATCCTGCTTGTACTTCCATGCCCACTCTGTGTCCAGGTGTCTCTGTGTCTGTGTCCAACCTGTGTCCAGGTTCAGGATTTTTTTCGCATGGCTTTGCATGCAGCGTCTGCACATACCTGCATCTCCCCAGCTTTAATTGGTCAAGTTCCTGGACTGGTCGCCTCTTAGTGTGTCGGGACAAAACGAAAACAAAACAGAAAAGAACGATATTTTTGGTCGGGACCAAAACGTAAGCGACACTTTATTTATTATTTTGTTTTGCATTGAAACTGAAATATTTTTTATGGGTTTGCGATTCAGTGGGACAGTTGGGTATACGAAACAACCGAAGTCAGGCAACGTCAGCTTTAGCGCGTATCTCAGGTGCCCGCATGAGCGCCTATCTCAGACAGGGATAGTGCGAGCGATAGGCGGCCGAGCGCTCCTCTAATCTTAGCCTGCCGCTCGGTGCACAAGCAGATCGGCACCGTAGCAGAACCCAGGAGTTGGGCGCTGAAGAGCTTGTGGTTTTGTTTTGTACGGTTACAATGCTTTGTTAACAAACATTAATCGTTCGTTTATCTTCGTTTAAGTTCCTTTTATGGGAACAGCGGTCTCGCATTTCGGCAAGCACACTCAACGACGTGCTGCTGCGGAGATCATGCTCAGTGCCTTGACTCATAAAAGATCCAAAAAAGTTCAATGCTTTGACTCAATGCACTAAGTATGGTCTCAGAATTCATATTTAACTTATTGAGAAAAATAAAGCGCATGAACAGGCAATTGGCGACTACGGTGTCTATTCTAGAAACGCTAGAGGTGAGATACTGGTAAATTCGCAGGAATGAATAAGCTGAGTATAATGAACACTTTTTTCAGGAAACGTAGCAACAGAAAATGGACCTGGAAAAGCCCTAATGGTGAAACAAGAAATGAAATTGATTTCATACTTTCTGCCGATCCCAGCATAGTGCTGGATGTTGAAGTAATAGGTAGCGTAAAATGTAGCGATCATAGGTTAGTGAGGACCAGGATCCACCTCAATTTAAACATAGAAACAGTAAAATTGGACAAGAAAGAACAGGTCAACTTAGAGGTAGTGAGGGTAAAAGCAGACCAATTTAGGCTGGTACTTCTAAACAAATATGCAGCCTTAGAACAGAGAGAAGATGATGATGATGATGACATAGAGGTAATGAATGAAACCGTAACGAGGCTGGTTCCAGAGGCAGCAATTGAAGTGGGAGCCAAGGCACCAAGGAAACCAGTAGGTAAGCTCTCCCAAATAACAAAGGACCTAATAAAAAAAACGTCAAGGAATGAAAGTGTCCAAGTTTAGAGATCAGATAGAATTCGCGGAAATGTCAAAACTGATCAAGAAGGCGAAAATAAGGGATATTCGAAACTATAACGTGAGAAAGACTGAAGAAGCCGTAAAAAATGGACACAGCCTGAAATCAGTGTGAAGGAAACATGACATAGGACAAACCAAGATGTATGCACTGAAAGATAAGCAGGGTAATATCATCAGCAATCTCGAAGATATAGTAAATGTAGCGGAAGAATTCTATACTGACCTTTACAGTACGCAGACGACTCAGGGGCACTCTATTCAAAACAATAATGAACAGTACACAAAAACTCCTCCTATAGCTAGAGGTGAGCTCAGAAAGGCCTTGCAAGGCATGAAACGGGGAAAAGCGGCAAAAGAAGATGGAATAACAGTCGATTTAATCAAAGATGGACGATACATAATGCTAGGAAAACGGGCGGCTCTCTATGCGAAGTGTCTATCGACTGCAAGGGTCCCAGAAAACTGGAAGAATGCAAACATTATACTAATCCACAAAAAAGGGCGACGTTAAAGAACTAAAAAACTTATAGGCCCTTTAGCTTACTCCCAGTATTATATAAAATATTTACCAAAATAACCTCCAATAAATTAAGGGCAATAATGAACTTTAATCAATCAAGGGAACAGGTTTGCTTCAGGAAGGGATACTCTGCAAGTGGATCACATGCATGTCATTAATCAGGTTATCGAGAAATCCGCAGAGTACAATAAGCCGCTCTATATGGGTTACATAGATTACGAAAAAGCATTTCATTCAGTAAAGATACGAGCAGTAATGGAGGCATTGGGTAATCAAGGAGTACAGACCGCTCACGTAAATGCCATGGAAAATATCTAGAGAGATTCCACAGCCACCTTTATTCTAGGCAAGAGAAGCAGGAGGATTATAAAGAAAGGGGTCAGACAAGGAGACACAATCTCTCCAACGCTATTCACTGCGTGCTTGGAAGAAGTGTTCAAGCTGTTAGAGTGGGAAGGCTTACGAGTGAGGATCGACGGCGGATACGTCAGCAACCTTCGGTTTGCCGATGACATTGTTCTATTCAGCAACACTGCGGACGAGTTGCAACAAATGATTGACGACGTTAACAGGGAGAGTGTAAGAGTGGGGCTGAAGATTAATATGCAGAAGACAAAGATAATGATAAATAACCGGGCAAGGGAACAAGACTTCAAGATCGCAAGCTAGCCTCTAGAGTCCGTGAAGGAGTACGTTTACCTTGGTGAAATAATCACAGGGAACCCTTTACCATGAGAAGAAAATTCAGAGAAGAATAAAAATGGGTTGGATCGCATATGGCAGACATTGTGAACTCCTGACTGGGAGCTTACCGTTATCTTTGAAAAGGAAGGTATTCAATCAGCGCATTTTACCGGTGCTGACATATGGGGCAGAGACTTCGAGACTGACAAAGAAGCTTGAGAACAAGTTAAGGGCCGCGCAAAGAGCGATGGAATGAAGAATGCTAGGCATGACCTTAAGAGACTGAAAGAGAGCAGTACGGGTCAGTGAGCAAACGGGTATAGACAATATTCTAAGAGACTTTAGAGAGTTTTAGTATAGCGCAAAATCCTTGCGTTAGCGTTAGCGTGCGACGCAACGCTAACGCAAAGAAAGACTGCACTGCGCGGCACAAGGTAGTGTTTTAGAATAGCGGAACGGAGAAAAGCGTTAACGTTAACGCAAACAAATACAGCGCCATCTAGATGTAAAAACACACAGTACTGGAAAGCCAAATCCACACGAAATGTCGAGCTTATCCAATGCCGAATCCGCAAGTGTGTCCCTAAGTCAAGCTTATCGAAAGCCACAGTCGGTGCGTTAATTACGCATGAAGGTGTTTGGTTTGAGCGTTGTTTTGTCGAGAGTCGCGAAACACACCGATTAATCTTGGCATGCCGCGATCGAGTGTTCTGTGGGACCCATATTACGTGTCCTTTTTAAGTTGGGATGTCATAGACGCCCTCATGCTTCGGGAATGAGAGCGACCGCGCAGGTTATACGTGTCCTCAAGATCCACTCAACGTCGAAGCTATACCGGAGGGGACGTTTCGCCGGCAATTTCGCTTCCAGAAAGCGGATTTCCCACTTCTTTCCAATTTTTTGCAACGGACGCCCACCTTGACGTCCATCCGAATGGGTTCAAGGCGAAAACCTCCTGCACGAGGTTCATATCGTCGTCGTTGGTAAAACGCACACGCATTGTGACCACAGCACCGACCACACTACTGTGTTTTGCCACGGAAAACATGACATGCATCGGCTTCACATGCGGCTTTACACCAAGCGAACGAGCGAAATACACTTGGGCGCCATCTCGAGGCGGATACAGCAAACATGAGCAAACATTAGCAAACCCTCTAGTTAAGCCTACTGCCCGGCTAATCGAGGACGTATATCGCAAACAACGCCCATTTGTCACCTGTGCGCCGCTGCCGAAGCATCATCACACAAATCTAAGGCGAACACGAGCATTAGTGGGGAAGGATAGAGCCTAGCAGTGCAGGAAGACGACTCGATAGATCCGAAGCGGGCTGCTCTCACTTCGACTGGCGCCGCCATCTTGCCGTACGTAAGGCTCCTCTTGCGTGCGTTAGCGTTCAACGCTAAATCCTGAAAATAGCGTACGTACGTAAGAGCTCCAGTAGCGTTTACATATAGCGCATGCGCAGTGTGGTGCACGCAACGCTAATGCTAACGCTAACTCTTTGCGTTTGCTGCTTTACGCTATACTAAAACTCTCTATAATGGATACCAAAAGAAGGGAATCGCAGTAGAGGAGGGCAGACGACTAGGTGGTGCGAAGAAACTAGGTAATTTGCGGGTGCTAGTTGGAACCGGTTGGCGCAGGACAGGGGTATTTGGAAATCGCAGGGAGAGGCCTTCGTCCTGCAGTGGACATAAAATAGGCTCATGATGATGAGGAGGAAGAGGAACAGTTCATCTGGCTGAAAATATTTCCTACAATTGAAGTAGTAAATTAGCGCGATAAAATCCGCAGAGACAAGAAAGGTGGACAATGACACGCGCTACTTACAATTGTTTTGTGAAAGGATAGAATCCTACATATATATCCTCTGGTCACGCATGCGCAGAACAAGCAAAAAGAGAACAGGGCACTTGCGGCCGCGCTCGGTGCGTGGCAGCATTGCGCGAGCCTTCTTCTTTTGCAAAAGCTTAAGCAACACGCGGACGATCCTTTCCGTGTGAAAAGTTCTTCGGAGGTTGCGCAACTTGTTAAGTGCAATGATGACATTAAGTATGTTTTTGCTGTTGAGGTCAATTCCTCAGGATAAGCTTCTGGTTTGCTTAAGGGAATGTATTGAGTATAATGATGTGGTCGACTTACAGAACTCAGCGGGCCTATCAGTGGACAGCTTTTTAACATTACTTGTTTTTTAAGTGTGACTTTTATTCTTTTCAACGAGCAACCATATCTGCAACGCCGGGGAGGGTGTATAGGTTCATATGTAGCTCCTTTCTCGTGCGGCATTTTTTCTCTTTCACTCAGCTCTTGCCTTTGGAGTTTGTCTTAAATGGGCGGCAGGTTTTAAATGTTTTCAGTTATACTGATGATCTTTTAGTGCTTTTAAACAATAAGGGTGACATTCGCATCCCCTGCTTTCATTTTAGAAGCTTTTAACCACCAAGGCAAAGGGCTAGTTTTTGCCGATGAACTTCCTGACGCCACAGGCCTCCAGTTCCCAGATTTAAAGCTGTCTTTTGAAGCTGGTCACGTCTGTTGGGCCTATAAACTGCGAGCCTTGAAGCAATTACTACCTTATGATTGCGCACATTCTCATGTGGTGAAGCGAGCGGTAGGTAGTCTTTGCTTGTAATCAGCTTTGCGAAAATCGTGCGTGCACCATATGTGGTCTAGTTTCTCAAACAAAGTTGGAAGCTTTTTGGGAGCTCATTTCCCTTTGACGGTCGTCAACGCTATAGTAGAGTCTCTTCTGCAAAACGTCAAGCTTGGGGCACGAAGGGCAAGAGCAGAGGGCCAACGACCGAAGGTGACACCGGAGGTTATACCCTACGTGCACAAGGTGTCACAAAACCTTAAACAGGTTGCTAACCATCATGGTGTTTCCTCTGGGTTTTTCTGCTCCCAACAAGCTTTCGAAGCTGTGCTCTCGTGTTTGCTGTGAGAGCAGGCAGGGCTGCCGCACGAAGCATGAGAAGCCCTTAGTTATGTGCTCCATAGGGGTTGCATATGCAATTCGCTTGCAGCCTTGTGGGAAACTCTACATTTGGGCGAACCAAGCATTGCGTGAATGACCGTTTAAGGGAACATGTGCAAAAAATAAAGAAAAAGGACGATGGGGGGCACATATGGTTTCTCATGCTACCGCTGGTAAGTGCGACGCTCGATTTTCTGAGACTACAATTCGGGGCAGGAGCGGCAACGCCTCTTCTAAGCTTACACTTGAGGCTTTCCTCATCAAGAATAGATATAGGTGTAAAAGTGAGCCTTCTATCTCATTACTTGCTGCCGAATTAGACTTCTTGCGCAACCGCCTTTGATGTGCATGTGCCTGTTTTTTTTTTCTTTTTTTTTTGCTTGGTATGTACATGCTTGACAAGAGGATATATATGTACGATTCTACCCTTCCATTAAACATTTCTGAGTAACGCCTGTCTTTGTCCACCTTTATTGTCTCTGTGATCCTTATCGCGCTAAGTTACTACTTCAATTATGGAAAACCAACTAGCCCAACAATCAACTCTTTTATTTCCAACAGTCCCCCTCTCTGCAAGACCAAACTTAACGTGAAGGAGTCCTTGCAGTGTCTCATTCGACATGCGGTTTGTCAAATCTTTCTTTGTCAACCAAACCTGGCTGAACACGCGTTCGACGCCTGCGTTGGAAACAGGCAGCGCAAGTAGTGACAAATCAAGCTCAGACAGCGGGGGAACATTGGGTTTCCGGTACTATTTTTGGCATTCCTAACGCTTTTTCACAATAGAGCAGAATTTTTGGTTTTGATCGACAGTCAAAAATACTGGGCTTCGCTGAGCATCTGGAGTCTTCGTCTATAAATTTGAACCCACTGTGAACGGCCGGGGAGCGGCTGCGCTCCGCTACCGCCGCTGGCGCTGGGGGTACAGAGGGCGAGGGAAGCATGTCTCTTACTCTCAAGCATGCTTTGATATGGTCCGAGTTGAGAAAAGGAAGGAGACCATCGCCATCACGATCAGTCCCTTTGCGACGCGGACGTGGCACAGTCGGAGCGATGTACGTGTTTGGTCGTGTATTGTAGCAGTAAGCTTGCTATTTTTGTTGCTGTTTATGCTTATGTTGTGTTGTGGCTGATTCATCGATGCAAGCCAACGAGCAACTTGCTTGCGTAGCCGAGGGCGCTTCCTTCGTTACGTGATGTGAACGTTCCTGCAACTTCTCTGCCAGCGGCGGTGCAGTGTCGTGTGAAGTGATTTAATATTGCCACTGTCCGTCTTTGAAACTGCACACTGCACAAGTTCCGAACAGCTGTTCCTCAAGACAGCACCGCGCCGAAGTTTTGTCTGTCTCCAAATTTTAATAAAAGGTATGTTCTCTTCCAAGATTCTTCATAAACATATTATTTTTATGTTATTTTGATTCAGCTTTCCTATGCCGCATTTTGGCAGGTTAATATAACGCGAACTGTAAGGACTTGAAATGTTTTAAGAGCGATTTTCTTACATTTTTGAGCTACGCTGCGTCTTGCGGTTCTCTTGAAGCTGCTATCAACACGAATCGTACAAACAATACATTTTCACAGCGGTCGCGATGACTTAATCTGTGGTAAACATTGTCTGATCATGAACTCATTCTTTGCTCTTTCCTAATCTGGCTGTACAGAATGAGAGGTAGTGAAATATTCAGCGTATAGTTTCACGGTTCAGAATGACATACGTTGCACTGGTTAGACAAGTGCGAATGTAAAAGAAAGTCATTCGCATTTGTATAACCACTGTAGCATATGTCATTGTGAGCTAGTATTTTCTGACACTGATATTTTGTGTTCGAATAAAAATCAACAAACATGGGAAATTTTAGAAGCGTTCTATACAATAAATACAATAAGGCGTGCTTAAAGATGCATCAGTCAGCCATTGGTTGCTGTCACTGACAAAGAATTTGTATTCATGAATACTGCTTCAAGCTTTGTAATCTGTTTATATAAAAATTGATGACTCGTTTTGGACATGCTCGGTGCCGCCAGCTGGCGCTTCTACGTTCTCTGTCCGAAAATAAAAAGTTGTGAGTAAGCGCTCTTGTGTCCACCTTCGCTGCGTCCTCGTCTATTCTGCGCGCTCCAAATTTCACCATGAAGAAACCACGTAATTGTCTTTTTGAGTGCGTAAATTATTTATGCAGAAAATTGCTTGAGAAAATATTTTAGGAAAGTAAAATAATCCAGGCCGCAACTATGGAAGCTATAGCAACAGTTTTAGCCTGTTTCCTCTTTTGCGGAAACAACCTTGCACACTTTCCTAAACTTAATAACGCGTAGTAAACACAACGTAGCAAAGGATACGCCTTGCAAAATGTGACCCATTCCTTGCCATTCCCACTGCAACTATATAGGGATGACGGCTATAATTTTAACATTCAAGTGAACTTGCATGTGAACCTTGCTAAAAAGCTGTTCTATATATGTGATGTGCTAATCTGAACATGATGTTAACACTGACCATCTTGTTTCTGTGCAGCGTTCACTCTGCAAGCGTTCTCAGAGACACCAGCTCGGAATGTAAAAAAATATGCATTATCATCGATGCTTGCTAGAGTTTATGTGACAGCTGCTATGCCGTAATCAATTAGGTCATTTTTATATATTATTTTTATTAACTTCTCTATTATCTTTCGCATAATTTTCTGTATATATAATTGTGCGAATAAATTTCTTTTAGCGCAATCTTGCATCTGTGTTCCATGTAAATACACCTTCAAGGTTGGATATTGCCTTTTACCAATGTGTTCCCACGTACTGACTGCGTGCTACTAGATCGTATGTGGGACAAATGTTACTAGGGGGCTAGTAAAACATGAGTAGCAAGTACATAAGCGCATGTAAGTAAAATATTGCCACAATGTTGCTACAGAGCCTAAAGAGTTCTGTTGGTTGACTGTTACTAGAATGTTTACAGACGATCTATAAACATGCTTCAATTGAAGTACGGTGGCCAATTGTTGACAGGACGTTACTAGGGTGTATAAAGACAAATGTTAATAGGTGATTGGTAGGAAGTTGACAGAACGTTTACATTCTTCAATTGGAAGAATGTTAATGTGGTGTATAAGAAAGGACTCTTAATAGGGGATTGCTAGGAAGTTGGCACAGCGTTTACAAGTATTCTTCAATTGGAAGAACGTTAATAGGTGGTTGGTAGAAAGTTGGCAGAACATATATGAAAATTCTTCCTTTGAAAGAATGTTACTAGAGTGTATGAAAACAAAGGTTCATATGAAATTGGCAGGAAGCTTAAAGACATCCTATAAACACAATTCTATAGGGAGTTGGTGGCCAATTGTTTCTAGGGTGTTACTAGAGCGTAGCTTGGACGTATAAAGACAGTTGGTAGGTTCTAGTAACAATAGTCTAAAGACAGCTTAACGAATGGTGCTAGAAATTTTTATAAGGATTAGTGTTCCTGTATATGCTCCCGCAAGGAGCAGAGTCGCGCATAACTTCTCTGGCATCGCTCGCACCAGTATCCGCCGAGAACTATTACGTGGCGCAAAATGACGTAAAATGTTCAACTGCGCCGTTGCGAAGCCAAATTTCCGGGCGCGATGCCGACACTTCGTTTCCGTCAGTTCCATCGACATTGCAATCAGCAGATCGTCGAGCGTGCGTTGCATTCATCGGCTCCGGGCTGTAGGTACTTTATTCGACGATATTAAGTCAAGGACCGTGGTGACGCGATACGAAACACATCATATTGATGCTTGTATTCCAGCATGACGGGGTGCCGCGTACCAAAGTGCACAAACCGCACTGATGGTGACAAAGCTTTTTACGCAGTGCCGCGCGGACGGGCTGATGCGCGCCGGTGACTAGTGTGGCAACTGCGTATCAGCCGTGCCCGGCTGGCTCCGAAAGGGAGCAGGATATGCGGGGTGCGTTCGCCTTGTTTAAGAGGTGAGTGTTGCCCCCTTTACACTAAAGGAGCGTTTATCTCGGGTAACACGTACCCCTGTTAACGAGTAACACCCTTGTTAACGCTGAAATATGTACGGGTGGTATGGAAGATTGTTCACTTGTACAATTTTTGACGTATACGTGAAGCGCGACACTGACGCGGTAGACAGAATGAACGACACGTCTGTGTCGCGCCACATATATGCGCCAAGAATGTTATCTTACAAACTAGTCCAATTCGTAGTCTTGCTTGTACGATTGTTCTGACTACGCCGCTCTAGAACAATGTTTTCCAAACAGAGTAAATACTAGCGTATGATACCGTGTGCCCGCTGCACCCTGGTTCCTCTGTGAAATTTCTTTTTGTCGGCATTTTGATTTTTCATGTAACGTTGATTGATGTGCTAATGTTCATTGTTTTGTAGTAACGAAAACCTCGCGCGATCTCGCTTGCGAGACAGCTGTGATAGTTTCAGAGTTTACCGGCCGCAATATCTTGCTTGTGCGATTCTATGGCCTTAGCTGTCATGAGCAATGTAAAATTATGCCTGTATGTTTGAAATTATGCTGTATGTATGAATGTATGTAAGTATGTATGAAATTATGCCTGAAGATTTGCTTTTACAAAGCAGCTGGTAAGCCTTCGGTATGAATGAATCGTAAAAATAAACCTTGCATAAAATGTGTGCATGTGAACGTTAGACATGCTTTTAAATCTACGTGTCGGCACCGCTTATATCGAAAGCGTTTAGCTGCTGTGAACGAGAGCTAGCGATAAATGATGCTCTGTTAACGGTTGCTTAAATAACTGCAGGCGCGATAGTTCTCTTAGCAACGATCATTAATCGGCTGGTTTCGGCAGCCAAAATGCGCTCACATAAATGTCCACCTTACGTGTGTGAAGCTATCTTCAAACACCCTTTAAAACTTTTCTTGCCTTCTGGCCGCGGTGAGAAAACTCCATATGCACGCTGGAAAACATTGCTCCGCTTTTTGTTGCAAAGTACAGCGCACTTGCACATGAACTTTTGAAGCTGCTCGAGCCGCTAGCGTAGTCGGGATCTTATTTCGGGGGAACGAAGGTGGGGCCTTACCCCCTATATGTACGTTCGTGCATGTGTTTGTATATGTGCATATCTACAAAATTTCGGGGGGTTCGAGCGTAGCCTACATTGAAACGTGCCACCTTGCTCAGCACTTGCGAACAATTGGCGCATGTAGCTCGCGACCCGCAGGCAAAAAAGCAAATAGAACACCGCGCAGCATTTGCCTCCTGCGCGCACGAGGAGTGGCTTCACTGCATAGCTGAAACATACTGGCGGACCTATGCGCAACTTATGATCCCGCATATACACGGACACTAGCGCGCTTCTTCGTACGTTCGCTACCTCGGAGCCTGCACCGATCACTTGTGAGTCGGCTGCTTTAACTCCCTTATGAACTTTTCCCGGCAGCACGAAGGCACAGAAGTATTTTTAAGGTCATTAGGTGAGATGTCATCGTTTCTGACTACTCACCGATTTGCACAGAAACGCCAAACATCCAACACGGGCTGGACGAAACCAAGCAAGAGTGCCACTTGAAAGCAGTTTTCTATTGAGTTCAGCTAAATAAATGTTGTTCATCATTTTGCCCCGTTTTAATTAGGTCTACTTCACTTACCGTTTTGAAGTAATATATTTGGATGCACCTAGTCATGCTGCCAATTATTCTTCTGATAACACGAACATATTTTTATGGTCCCTTCAAATTCGTCTTAAAATACTGTATATACAGGGTGGTATAAAGGTTACAAACATGGATAAAGGGCCTCAGAAAAGCTGGCCGAAGGCACTTTATCCCTGTTTATAATCTTTATACCACAGTGTGCTATTCCATCAGTCAGCCCTATTTCTTGATTTTGTGTATACAGGGTAATTCAGCTCAATTTAGCCAGATATTAAAAATATGCCGATGCACTCTAAGACGAGGTGACCAAATGCATGTTGCTCACTTTTGTATGTTGTGTGTGACGCTATTTTTTGTTTAAATGATATTGCGCGACATAAAAACGACACGGACGTGAAAGAAGACGACACACCAAGCGCAAACTTTCAACTAAGTTTATTGTGCCACTGCGTCATTTTATACATGGCAGGCAACGTAGATCGCGCATGCGCTTACAAGGAAATGAAGTGCGAAGTCATGTAACATGGTTACGTGTCATGTGACGCCGCGTCCAAGTAACGTAATTCTTTTTCTGTGAGAGCCAGAGACGGGAAGCTAACACACGCATCACCCAATTTCGCGATCATCTGCGCTTCAGATATCTCACGGATGAGCTGCGTTCTGCCACGGGCAGCGTTCTGCGTTCTGCCACCATCGTGCATTGATCCTCAAGAGGCTTGCACCCATGATCGCGACAGTGGATCGCCAAGAAACCACCTGAGCCATTTTTTACATTGTTGCTGTGTTCGCGGAGCCGATCATTGAGGCAACGCCCAGTTTGTCCGATATATTTCTTCCCACATGAAAGCGGGAGGTTGTACACCACCCGGTGTACACACTCGACAAACTTTTTTCGGTGATGCTTTCTGCAGTTATCGGAAGGGACGGCATTTGGATCAGTCAGCCTGCAAAGCTTGCCGAGCTTGTCGGGAGCAGAAAAAACAACTCTAACGTTCGCCCTTTGGGCAATCTTTTTCAAGTTGTGGGATATCCCGGCATGTATGGTATGACACTTACTTTAGGGCGTATGCCAGGAGGGGCATCGGCCACTGACTTCTGCGTGCTGGATCGCGCTTCTCTTAAGATGCGTTCCGCGACAGACACTAGCACCACCCTAGGATATCCAGCCAGGGACAACCGTAATGTTTGCGCTGCTAAGCTTGCGTCCACAACATGACAGCAAGACTTGCTAAAAAGTTTGTCGAGTGTGTACACCGGGTGGTGTACAACCTCCAGCTTTCATGTGGGAAGAAATATATCGGACAAACTGGGCGTTGCCTCAATGATCGGCTCCGCGAACACAGCAACAATGTAAAAAATGGCTCAGGTGGTTTCTTGGCGATCCACTGTCGCGATCATGGGTGCAAGCCTCTTGAGGATCAATGCACGATTGTGGCAGAACGCAGAACGCTGCCCGTGGCAGAACGCAGCTCATCCGTGAGATATCTGAAGCGCAGATGATCGCGAAATTGGGTGATGCGTGTGTTAGCTTCCCGTCTCTGGCTCTCACAGAAAAAGAATTACGTTACTTGGACGCGGCGTCACATGACACGTAACCATGTTACATGACTTCGCACTTCATTTCCTTGTAAGCGCATGCGCGATCTACGTTGCCTGCCATGTATAAAATGACGCAGTGGCACAATAAACTTAGTTGAAAGTTTGCGCTTGGTGTGTCGTCTTCTTTCACGTCCGTGTCGTTTTTATGTCGCGCAATATCATTTAAGCAATGGATTACCAACTTGCCCGGAATGCTGCTCCTATCTTTTGTATTTTGGTTAATAAGATAAGCAGTAAAGATTACTTAACCAACATCTGAAGCAATGAAGTTAGGCAAGAAATTTCAGTGGGAAAGCTGTAGAGCGCTTTGCAAAACGTTCGATTGGACAGTTTCTAATTTTCTATTTCCTAAGTATTAGGATTTTTCAGCTTACTGCGGTTGTCCGAGAAATGCAGAAAACACCACGTGACATGCTCGCTTGCGCGTCGTGGTTGCACTGCTCCCAAGCGTTCCGCGCACGAACGAACACGGCATTTAGCCGGGTGTCAAAACCCGTCTGCTTATCGTGAACTGCCGCGAGGCACGCACATCGCTGGCGTAAATCGCACAGCCTTCGTCGCTGCCCTGCTGCGTTCCTTTGTACGCGGACAGCTTGGGAGCGCTGCAGTCACGGCGCGCAAGCGGGTATGTGACGTGTACCTTTCACGGGTATCCGCAGTAAGCTCAGAAACACTAATCCCTAATAAATAGAAAGTTAGAAACTGTGTAGTCGGACGTCTTGCGAAGCGGTCTCCAACTTTCTGATTGGAATTTTTTGGCTAACTTTGTTGCTTCAAAAGTTGGTTAAATAATCTCAACTAATTATCTCATTAAGCAAAATGCAAAAAAATGAGAGGGTATCTGCACCTAGCACCAGATTACCACGTATTACAGGGATGGTAGACGAGATTTACCTCCCCCTCACCATTCCCTTACCGCCCATCAGAGTTCAGTCTGGCGCCAGATCAAGACCAAAGCATTTATTTCTCTCTACCTGGCACGTTTATTTTACCCTGGTCTCCATAATCCACAATGCACCACCTGCCGAGCGCCCCGGGCAGATCTTTTCCACTGTCTGTGGAGCTTCCCCACGCACATGGCGGTAGAGCCTATTCCCAACCCTTCCTTTTCCTCGTGGGAGGCCGCTCTTCGGGCCACTTTCTCGGATGACAAGCTCTAGATGGTGGACCGTGCTTGCCTAGAGATGTCGGCGAGGGGGCTCCCGGATGTCTAAGGGCCCAACCACATTTAAGTAGATCCAATAAAGGTTTAAACATCCATCCATGCAATAAATAGCGGGACACACTACATACAAAAGCGAGCAACATGCATTTGGTCGCCTCATCTTAGAGTGAATCGGCATATCTATAATCTCTGGCTAAAGTTAGCTGAAACACCCTGTACATAATATTCGAAAAAGAAAGAAATATGAACGTTATGACATATCTTTTTTCGGACATTTCGGTCGGAAGACCGGTCTTCGTCGGAGTCTTACGAAGTAGTAGTAGAAAGATAAACGTCGGTAGACAGATGTTTGTCGTTTCTGAAAGTTATACTTCGGGTCTTGCGCAATACGCTTCGTCTTATTCGCATATATATATATATATATATATATATATATATATATATATATATATATATATATATATATATATATATATGGAAATAACCGGGACCGCCAGTTTGAACGGTCCCAGGAAATCAACGAAACAAGGCAGAAATATGAAATCGGCAAATAAAAGGAAAGCTCTCCAACTTTCATACCTGTTCAGTGCAGTTCGATGCGGCCTCCGTTTGTTGTCCGACACATATCTAAACGATGTTCAACTCTTTTCCCACACACGATTCAAGACGCCTGGTGTAACAATGAATAACGTCTGTGATTCTCTGTTTGAAATCATGAAATGGTGGCCCTTCGTTGCATACGCGACCATATTCACGTTACACTTTTGTCGCGGATTCGAATTTAGCAAGCCACAGAACGCACTGGCGCGGGCTGATCCGCTGCTGCGCAGTTCGTGGTGCTACGTCACCACCTGTGTGCGCCCTACTTGCACATCATACTACGGCAACTTGGAGAGTTTTACTTTTATTTGGCGAAGATTTCACATTTCTATCTTGTTTTGTTGCTTTCCTGTGACCGGTCAAAAGTGCACCATGACTTTACGGACACATTGTATATCTTAAGGGGAGCCCGGCACCATCAACGGGCTCCAAGCGACACACGAAGCACCCAAATCTCAGCCGTTCCAAAAACCACTGCTCCTTCTGGTTGCCCTTCTCTTCCTCTCCTATCACTTGCGACGTTCTTCGTTACCGTACATTCGCCGCCTCCTCTCCCCTCGAGTTCGCACAAGACAGGAGGAGTTCAGTACAGGTTTCACGAGGGACAAAAAGCTTCATCTGGCTATCATGAGAAGGAAAAGTGCGTTTGCGGCGGTTGTCACCAAGTTCGGGTATCGCGGATAAAGAAACATCGCAGGATCCAGAGCTTCCACAATACGGAAAGGGCCGGAAAACCGAGGTAAGAATTTTTGGAGTGCAGTGCCCGTCGAACCACGAATAAATCACCTGGTTGGAAAGAGCGAGCAGGAATTCGCTGAGAAGAGGCATTGAACTGCGGTTGTTGGTGCAGTATTGCCAGCCGAGCTCGGAGGTGAGCCTGGCGCAGGGTCACACTGGAGTCCGCTTTTGCAGGGCGTTCTTTAAGAGACGCGTCGAAGGCGAGAAGGTGTTTTTGCGATAACCTTGGCGTCTGTGATGCCCAAATATGGGACAAAGGTTCGTGTACTCAAAAGGTTCTGACGGTTCTCTTAGGCGGAGCCTCCGAGAACCCAATTTAGGACAAATCCGTTCGTTTCGAACACACACACAAACGTTTAATGGAACTGAAGAAGGCTAAAATATAAATAGAAGGAAATAGCAAACATAAAAGAAACACTCAAATACACATCAAGACACACATTTGGGGCTAGTACGGAGCTAAGTAGTGCGCGAGTCAGGGCTTGCCACGGCGGCAGGGATACACAACAGTCTCGACGCGGCGACGCGGCGACAAGCTGACGAATTAAATTCATTAAATTAATAAATAAAATTAAATCATTAAATTACAACGGCAAGCAAAACGAAATTACTATTATAACATGTTCGAGGGCGTCACAGATATCAAACAAATGTGGAATAAATTACACTCCATTATATCTCCAGGTAGAGTAAGAAGTAGTTTAGAAGAACTTGTAGTTGATAATGAAGTTATCGAAGGCAAGGAGTTAGCCGACAAATTTAATGAATACTTTACGTCGGTAACTGAGAGCTCACATCAAGATATTGCCTTTGATTACTTACCCGTGCCGCTCAAGGAATCAATATTTTTTTACCCAACTGATGAAAATGAAGTATTAAGAGTATTTAAAAACTTTAAGATGAGTAAGAGCGAGGACATAAATGGTCTAAAAATGGAACCGATTAAATATGTTATTGATCTACTTAGCCCGTGTGTGGCACATATTTATAACCTTTCCTTACAAACTGGCATTTTCCCAGAAAATATGAAGAATGCTAAGGTGACGTTAATACACAAAAGTGGAGATAAAAACATTCTCGGGAATTATAGACCTATTTCAATCCTTCCCCTATTCTCCAAAGGACTTGAAAAAATTATTCATCTTAGACTGTCAAATATTTTTGACAAACATTCCGTCATAACTAAATCGCAATACGGATTTCGATCAGGTTTTTCAACAGAAAGTGCTCTACTTTTTCAAAAAGAATTGATACTTAAAAATATTGAAGCAAAAAAATTAACACTCGGCATATTTTTAGATATGTCCAAGGCCTTTAACAAAATCATCCATGAAACATTAATAGGAAAGCTAAAGTGTTATGGTGTTCGTGGTGTTCCCCTAAATCTAATTCAAAACTACTTATTAAACAGAAATCAATGTGTATCGATAACAGAACTCTGTCTTCTGTGCAACCAGTTAAATATGGAGTTCCCCAAGGCAGCATATTGGGCCCACTTTTGTTTAATATATTTATTAATGATATTGTAAATGTTGACCATTCAGCCCAATACATACTCTATGCTGATGATACAAGTCTTTTCTTTTCAGGCACAAATATACATGATCTTGTGAATCTAGCTAACTTGACATTAGAAGAAATATCCAGCTGGACACTTAGCAATTCTTTACAAATTAACTGCTCAAAAACTAAAGCTATTCTTTTTCGCTCGAAATCTCCACTTTATGAGCTCTCTCATTCTTACAATCTCGTGTTGAATAATAATAAAATTGAATTTTCTTCTACAGTAAAATCTCTAGGTGTAATTTTTCACGAATATATGAAATGGGATCACCATACGGAACATTTACAAAACAAACTTTGCAAGGTCTTGGGTGTACTGAGAAAATGTCAGCGTGTATTGCCGGTTCCTCAAAAGCTTTCGATATTTAAGGCACTCTTCTCTTCACATCTGCGCTATTGTAATTTAAATTGGAGTAACGGAACACAGCAATCCATAAATAATCTTGTTATCCTACAAAAAAGGCCCTACGTTCTGTTGCAAACCTACCATTTAATGCACATACTTCAGAACTATTCGTCAAATATAATGTAATTAAATTAAATGTGCTATATGAATACACTTTATTAGTTTTCTTTAGATCTGATACCGTAAGAAATCGCGGTTATATGCACAGTGTAGCTAACTTGCAACTAAATCCTTCTTCGCGCCTAAACAGACACTCTGAAAAATGGTATGTGCCACGGCCGCGCACAGATTATGGCTTTCAAACATTAAGTTATTGCTTGCCGAAGACATTAAATAAATTCAAGATTTCTTATGAAAACGTTCGCACACTCTCTAACACTTCTGTTTTAAGCTTGCTGTGTTAAATATGTTCAGTTAAATTTCACTTTTTGTAAAGTATGTTTTCTGTGCATATCATGTTTTTCTCATTTGACGCTGACGTTGAAATGTATTTTTCTTTTATTGCCATGCTGCCTTAGTGAACCGGGGACGTGGGGCCAGTCAAGCTGTTTGTAATACAGCTTTTTTTCCCTCGTTCCAACCACTTATGTGAAACTCCATGTATGTGGTAAATAAATGAACTTGAACTTGAACTTGAAAGGAGTGGCGCCGGTCTCACCAAAGGTCGTGGTGTACGTTGGTTGACCGGGCGACCGGAGCTGGCCAGCTCTGGCTTGGAGAGGTAAACCAGGCGGCTTGGTGGCACGAGCAGACGGCGGCGGCGTTCTGGCCGGGCGGCTGGGTGTAGAGCTCGGGCCCGCAGCCCGACTGTTCTCGTGCTGCCCACGGGCGCAGAAGCTCACCGGCCTTGAGGAGCTGGCGGCACGCTCAGGTAGACGCGCGGGCGACGCACAGGAACGGGTTGGCAGGAGGCCCCGGTCGGGTGAAGTCCTGGTGGCTCGGGTCCGGAACCCGACGGCCCATCTTCAACGCCCGCTCCGGTGGTTGACCTCCTCGTGCCGTCGCTTCCTGGGACTCTCCTGGCGTCTCCCTTGCGTCTCCTCTGCGTCTCCTTGCGTGTCCTCTCGTTCTGCCAGCGCACCACGCTTTTTCTTCTGATCTGGCCGATTTTGCATTTTCCGATTGGCTGCCTGACTCCCCGTGGTCTTTCCTAATTGGTTGCTTTTCTTCTTTTTGTTGTTTTTCATGCGCCGCGCGTTCTCGTGGCGGACGCTCTTCGGCGACGTTGTTTTTCTTCTTCCAGCATGGAATCCGCCTCGGCGCGCGTGCACTCATTGTCGTCTGCTCCTGACCGTCCCGATCACCGCCCCATGTCGCGCACCACACATCACATAAGCCCCTTTTTTTAACAAGTTTTTCTGAAGAAAAACTGCCGCTGAATGCGTGACATAGTTCACAACACTACAGTCATGGTCTGTCCGCGAGATTGCGCACAACACTACAGTCATGGTTTTTCCATGAGATTGCGCTGTGTGGTTCCAACGCACAGTTCACTGAGCACGCAGATGAAACCGTTAAAGGAAAACACTAATTCAAAGAAAGCACAGCAAGTCAAGAAAAGCAAAGAAACTAGCATCAAACACTAACACAACACACTCTATAAACCATCAAGTTGAAGTCACCAAGTCCGAGGTCGAAAATCCGTGAAGAGCCATAAGCGAAGCATCGGCTCCTTTAGGTGGCCCTTTCCCATATCAAGCGCACTAGACCTTTATCTTCTCGGTCAGAGTGCACTGGCCAGTTCGTGACCATATCGCTCCGGGCAATAATGTCTCTGCATGGTGTCGACCAAGTCACTGTCTGCGCTCTAATGTAGTCAACATTGCAATGTGTGGTTGCAGCATCAGTGCCAATGGTCAAACCACACGCAAGTGCATGAGAACGCAAAGAATGTTCTGAGTCCTTAAAGCCACAAGTTGGTTGGGTACACATGCCTGAGCCCTCCCAAGTGCGCATAGGGTCGCAAGCAGTTGCCTTTGTTGAATTCAAGGAACGCAGTAAGGACAACTCAATACTTTTTATTGAAACCAAACCTGGTTCCTCAGGAGCCCTGATATCTTCAGGTCCAACTTGACCCTGGCGCAAACACTCCGACGTACTATATTTAGCCTGTGGGAGGTTCACAGTTCTAACTTTGGTTTTCTCAAGCATGCTTATGCATGGTAGCTCTGAACCTTGTACAAACCAGTCATCGCCTGCGCCGGGCCCACGCAGCACTGGTTGAGGTACAGAAGCAATCTGCTTCTTGTCTTGTGACCTAACATCAGTATGTTTGCCTACAATGGCATGATCCCAAGTTGCCTCTCCTTGAGACACTTTTTGCTCGCCAAGGCCTGACGTCATGTCGGAGGGAACCTTCGGGTCGCCCCTGCATTGCTGTGCTGCATCCTGAATAATGGAGCTCGTTCCTTCGGAGCAAGCATCCGCGAGTGCCTCGATGCGAACGCGCACCCTGCGAAGCTCTTCCTCCAGGCGTTCCCTCTCAGCTGCCTGTTCTGCCACTCGCCTGTTGCACTCCCTCTGAGCTTTCTCGCATATTAACAACCATCTCTCTTGCACCGACCTGTGCAAGTCTGCCCCATGCAAACCCAATCGCTGGGCCACGGTGGCTAAGTCAAACAGACTAATTTCTGGCTGTTTCTTGCCCACATATGCGCCTTCCGCCTCTGCGACTTTTAGCCGCAGTTGTAAATTATTCTCCTCCAATGCAAGTTGCTCCCTCCTAGCATTGCGCTCCGCTGCCCGCTCTTCTCGCGCACGCTCTTCCTGTTCGTTCAACCATGCCCTCAACTCCGCACCTTCTAGCCCCATGCGTTCGGCTAGGGCTAGCAGCTCTCGTGTGCTAGCAGCCATAGTTCCTAGCCATTAGAAAAAAAAATCCGAAACGAACGGCTTTGTCCTGTCGCGGACGCCAATTTGTGATGATCCTAATATGGGGGCAAGGGTTCGGAACCCGACGGCCCGTCTTCAACGCCCGCTCCGGTGGTTGACCTCCTCCTGCCGTCGCTTCCTGGGACTCTCCTGGCGTCTCCCTTGCGTCTCCTCTGCGTCTCCTTGCGTGTCCTCTAGTTCTGCCAGCGCACCACGCTTTTTCTTCAGATCTGGCCGATTTTGCATTTTCCGATTGGCTGCCTGACTCCCCGTGGTCTTTCCTAATTGGTTGCTTTTCTTCTTTTTGTTGTTTTTCATGCGCCGCGCGTTCTCGTGCCGGACGCTCTTCGGCGTCGTTGTTTTCCTTCTTCCAGCATGGAATCCGCCTCGGCGCGCGTGCACTCATTGTCGTCTGCTCCTGACCGTCCCGATCACCGCACCATGTCGAGCACCACACATCGCAGCGTCCTGCCGCAAAGCAGCTGAAACGGCGCGAGTGACTTCCTATTGGGTCGTATTCAGAGCGAGAACCGCAGCACCGACGTAGTCATAGCAGTCGTCGGGTCTGGGACAGACGTAGGAAAAAATGTCTTTGATGGTGCCGCTGGTGCGCTCGACCTGTCCGTTTGTTTATGGATGTCAAGGAGACGCTGCAGCGTGTCCTATTCCATGTTTAGACAAGAAAGCTCTGAAGGCACGTGACCTAAATGCCGTGCCAAGGTCGGAAATCAACAACTTCGGCGTGTACTGCCGGAATATGAGGCACTCGTTAATAAACGTCATGACACGAGGGGCTGAAGAACCAAGGATGACTCGAACTTCACCCACTTAGTCAGGTAGTCCGTAGCCACAATAGGAAATTTGTTGCCAAAAACGGGCCCATGAGATCAATGCCCACGGTATCGAGTGGTTCGATAAAAGGGGCGATTGGTTGTAAGGGCGAAGGTTCTGCGTTTCTGACGAGTTTTGCAAATGGTGCAGGATGACACGTCGGCGTGCATGCCAGACTACCAGAACCTTTTCATAACACGAGCCAGTCTTCTACTACTCCAGCTGGCCAGCAGAGGGGGCGTCGTGAAACATGACAAGTGTAGATGGTCGCATGGCCACAGCCACCATAGGTAGGTACGATTCACTTCCTCTACGTCCAAGATAAATGATGCCATCTCGGACTGTATAAGCTGATGAAAGTCTGTCGAAACGGTGCTTTGGGGTGCTGGTATCACCAAAGTGTGCCGGACGATGTCGCAGATTTCGGTATGCTAAGATTGTACAGCTCGGAGATCGAGTACTGCAAATTCCGGCGCAGTGAAGTCAGTGGTGACAGGATTGCGTGAAATGTCGGCGTCTTTGTGACAAGAGCCGCTACGATAAAGGGCCGTGAAGCTGTAGTATTGAATTCTGAGGGCCCAACCTCCATGTTTGGCATTTAGGTATTTTTTTGTTTGGAGCCAGCGCACTACAACACTGTCAGTAACAATAGTAGAATGCTTGCCGCAGATGTGTGGCTGAAGCTTATCAATGGCCCAGACTATCGCAAGGCACTCAAGTTCTGAAGCGTGGTAGCGATTCTGTGTTTGACTGAGGCGGCGACTGGCAACGGGCTTCTAGTTCCCTTCGGAGTCGGATTGTAGAACCGCCCCAAGGATCTCTGGCGTCAGTTGATGCTAAAGGCGTCCTCATGATAGCATGCGGGTGTCAGTGGAGTCGTCAGGGCCACCTTAATGTTCTGGAAGGCTGATTCCTGTTCGGGGCCCCAATGCCACTCCTGATGTTTCCTTAGAAGTTCATTGAGGGGTACAGTGCGAGCGGCGAAGCCAGGGACGGAACGGCAGAAATAAAAACTAAAGACCAAAACCTTTTAACATGTTTGGCTGCTGTAGGAGACGGAACGAATGCTAAAGCTTGTAGATTCGAAGAGTCAGGGATGATGCCGTGGGCACTCACAACATGACCCGAGTAGGTAACTTCTTAATAGTCCAATAAACTTTGAAGGCTTTATACGGAGCCCATCATCGTCTAGAACGCTCAAGACGAGATCCAAACGCCGTTGGTGATTGGAAAGCGCGGGAGCGCCAACGATGATGTCGTCCAAATACACCAACGCCTTTGACCACTTCAACTGTCCAAGGACCCGATCCAGTAGTTGTTGAAACATTGAAGGTGAATTAGAGAGCCCAAAAGGAAGGCGGTTAAAATAGTACAGGCCGTCTGGTGTTGTGAAAGCAGTCTTCTCGGCGTCGTTGTTGTCGAGCCCGACTTGCCAGTAGCCAGAAAGGAGGTCGAGTGAAGTGAAAAATCTGACCCCGTAAACCGAGCTAAGGCTTTACCGAGGCGGGGAAAAGGCATACATAGAGTTTGGTAAGGCTGTTTAGCCGGCTATAGTCTACGCAAAATCGCATATTGCCGTCCTCCTTCCTCACGAGAACTACTGAGGATGACAAAGGAGTGAACGAGCAAGATACGATGCCTCGCTGTAACCTAACTTGAGTTGTAATTTCAGCGCGTTCAGAATTTTCAGGATTGAGGACGAGGGTTGTGTCGAACGGATGCATGCGAGCCAGTGTTGATTTTTTGACGAAGAAGAGTAGTACGGCCAAGTTGACTCAGTGATAGCGCCAAACAACTTCGAAATTTCACCAGGAATGCTTGGATATCGAACTTCTCTCATGACATTTGGGTTGGGCCGAAATGGAACACATTCCAGTCGACGGAGTCATTGCCACTCTATGGAGAAGTACAGTGCTGCACTGTTGCGAGGACGGAACAGGGCTGAAGGGTTGCCCCGGATGCCAACACAGTTCTAGAGTAGGCGCTGCGGGCTGTCTGATAGGTTGAACACGAGGACAGCAAACTCAAAAGAAGGAGTGCCACAAAGAACGTTGGACGGCAAATTCACTGCCCGTTCGCGAGCAGATAGTACAAGGACATCCCTATCTGAGGATGAGTCCATGCTGGAAGTAACAGGTACCCACGCAGCAGAAAACAATGGTGCAGCTACCTTAGATATTGCCAGTACAGGTAACGAAAGCGGTGGTGGTGGGCGAACGTGATCATTTTTGAGGGCCTTCATTACAAGCAAGGTCGTTGGCGCGCATATTCATGTGAACAGGGCACGTACTCTCCTACGAAAGTAAGATCAATGCTTATGCAACGGCGAATTGTCATTGCTCAAAAAGGAGCGAGCTCCTGCGGCCACGTGCTTGGCCAACTTAAAGATAGAACACGCACACGAAGACAGCACTGTATTTGTGATAGTGTTGGCGTCCAGGTCAGGGACCGCATCGTGAGGGAGCAATCCTATTACGCACCCGGCGTAGTTAAAGCCCATGCGTACGCCAAGTGTAGCGCACCAGATGCCACACAAAATTAAAGGTGCGCAAATGTCTTGCACTACAATAAATGGCAAACTTACACTTTTTACGAAATCAGACAAATTCATCGATATTTCTTCAAGGGATTGTAGACGAGTTCCGTCAGCTAGGAGGAGGCCGGCTGGTGCAATCGTAGCCGTCTTCTGGTGGTACTGAATGGGGAGCAAATTTGGTGCCATGAAATTAAAATCTGCACCGGTGTCCACTAGGGCTTCAACGTGTTCCGGTGGCTCACCTAGCTGGTCTTGCAACGTGGGCATAAATGCAAACGGGCCCAGTGACAGGAGAAGGACTTGACAACTTATGCGGTGTCCTGCCCTCGGTGATCAGCGCTGAAGTTTTCAGACGAAGGGGTAGGACGCACACAGTCTCGACTGTAATGGCCGATCTCTTTGCATTGATAGGAGCGCATGGTTGGAGAGAGCTGACGGTATGCGTCGGAGAGACTGGCTTAGCCTGCTGACGCTTGTTGACTTTAAAAAGGGCGGGAGCGGCGCCCTGCAGTGGAAAGTTCTACTATGTGAGCCTTCAAAGCAAGAGCTAAGGAAGCATGAACTGTAGATCAGCGGCTGAGGTGGAAGAAACGTTGAAGGCAGTGATGGCGTTGATGAAGACTTTGGTAGCAACGAAGCCGGCGTTGGAGTTCGGACAGCCAGCCAGGGACAACAGGCGCTCGACATGAGCAGCCAGTTCTTCCAGGCTATAGTGACCTTGTTGCACGTGCTGTAATTCTGTAAGATGTATGCGCCTAAGATGGGCATCACCATAGCTAGGCTCGAGTTCCGAGATGAGACTTGGACAGTTGGAAGGGTCGGATGCGGGCAGGAACTCCAGAAATTCAGTTGCAGCCGAACGAAGCTGAGCCACGAGGACTTGTTTCGTGGTGAGGTGACCAGGACTGGAGAGCAGCGACAGACTCAAAGTGCATAGGAAAAGCAGACCATGACATGGTACCGTCAAAGTTAGGTGGACTTGGGAAGGGTCCCTGACACTGCGGCGTGACGGAACGGGGAGAGAGATTGAGGTTCCTAGACAGGTGGAGCTTGATCTGTAGAAGCAGGCGACAAGAGGCTTGAAACACGTGTGGTGAAGCCCGCGATGCGAACCTCCGCGGAAGACAACGCTGGGCTAAACGGACCTCAACGGAGAGCAATAGCTTGTCAAGGCGTGCTTCAATAGAGTCCAGGAAAGCCGCTAGGTCGGGCACATGCAGACGGCGAGTGGAATCCGAGTCGGCAAGGTGAATATTTGAAGCTATCGTACCAGAATATGAAGCCTGAGATGGCGGCGTCGGTTGCGTAGTGGTGGCGTCGCTCACGGAAAAGGCGTGGTCCAGTTGAGTGTCCGATGACGGTGCCGGCACAGATTGCGGCACCGATTTAACTGAAGGCATGGTTCTAGGGGACATCTTGCTGCGGCTTAGCATGAGCGCTGCCACCAAAACGTAATGGTAGTCTGGTGCGTTGAACGGGTTGCAAGCGGTGCAGGACACACCCATATTTCGGACGTTCCCAAAAATGAACTATTCCCCTGACCAACTGCCTACTCTAACCTTCTTGCCCTTTTCTTCCTTCACTCGCGGCGTTCTTCGTTACCGTTACATATTACATATATATGTATAGCATATTTATGATCCTTGGGCAAGTTTAGTTTGGGCGCACTGTGCTTACAGGGTCCTTCGTCTACGGGTAAAACCCGACAATTCCCGATTTTACCACACCGAACAAATAGTATGATAATATATTGAAAGGAATACAGGGGATAAGACACGCCTTCTATGCGGACGACATTACCATCTGAACGACAGGCGGATCCGCGGGAACTCAACAGGATGCACTTGAAGAAGCGGTGGATTGTGCCGAAACCTACCTCAAGGCTGGCGGGATCGTTTGCGTGCCGCAAAAATAGGAGCTTCTCATACTAAAAGCGGGAACCAGAGGAAGACCGCCAAACGGTGACGCATCGGCATCACCTCGAAGCTACCCACAGAGCATCAGCGAGAGTACAAAAGGAAGCGCTCGACACTCAACGGAACATTTGGCAGCGGTGACAGCTACTAGGCGCAGGACTGATCAAACGGGTTGTTGTACTGCAGGTTGTTGCTGTTTTTCTGTCTCTTATAGACGCGTTTTATTTTATTTTCTTTGTCACCGCTGCCAGCTTGCTGTGTCATTCTGCTTATTGAATTTCTTTTTGCACATTTTGCACTTTCTGCTCTTTGTGATGTCAAAGAAGGATCGGGATGCACGCTCTTACTTGCACGAACTACGTGCCGAGATGAAACAAATGAAACAGGGACTTGAATTCATCGAACAGCAATTTCAAACAATGAAACAACAGTTAATGGAAGGGCGCACCGAGAGAGAAAGCTTAAGGAAGGAAAATGAGAGTTTGACGACTGCATTCAGTGAAAATGAGTCAGTCATTTTCGAACTGCAGAAGCTAGTTGTTTAAGATGAGAGTACTCGCGACGATCGAATGTTGGAACAAAAGGGCTCAATGAGATGAAAAATGAAAACATCATTGATCTTGTAGGCCAGTTTGGTAATGTCGTTGTGGAACCCATTTCTGCTAGATATAGAAGTGTGCCACCCTGTAGAGACTCGTGAGAAGGGCAAAACGCACGTTATTGTTCAGTTCAAAAGCAAGCAGAAACGGGACCATATCGTCAAGAAAGCCCGCAAAGATCGCATTAGGAATCATGACGTAAGAATCTCCTGCGAAGGACAAATCTTCGTGAATGAGCATTTCTGTCCGACACTGAAGCGGCTGCTTGCACAGACAAATGCAAAAAAACGGGAGAATCAGTGGCAGCTTGTGTGGACGAAGAATGGAAAGATTTTCGCGCGCAGGACACCGTCCAGTCAAGTGGTGCGCATTGAAACAGATTCTGACCTCGTCAAGATTGCCTAGGGTGCTTATGGTTATAATCTTGTTTGCCTTTTCTTGTACACACAACGCTGTATAAAAAATGTTGTCTGCCATATGAACTTAAACTTAAGGCGCAGTCGCACGGCATGTTCACTGCTGTTCACCTCAACGCAGGTTCCGCAGCCACTAAGCTAGATGAGTTAAGCACATTCTTTACGAATTCAACTTCCTGTTCGACGTGATCATGTTGACTGAAACGTGGTATCATGAAGGAAGCGACAGGTTAAACATGATTGACTACAATCACTATTTTATCGATTGAAGTGGCCGCCGTGGTGGCAGAGTAGCAATGCACGTAAGAAAACACTAGCTCTGCGACATAATTCCGGAATTAACGTGCATTACAGCTGGCTATGAAGTGCTTTGCATAAAAAATAATACTAACATGTACGTGGCATTTTAGCGCCCACCGTCTGGTGATATGTGTGTATTCTCGGAATTTATTGAAGAAATCCTAGAATAGTCAACATTTCAGCGGTATAACATTCTAATAGGTTCCTACTTTAACATAAACTTTCTGAAGGATAATTTGACCTCCCGGGAATTCCTTAACAAACCTTACGCTTGTGGCTACAATGACGTCATTGCTACGCCTACACGCGTAACGACAACTTCCATGCTAGACTTGTTTATCGTCAGCATAGACGCGGATGAAAGCGCAGCTGGCACGTTATGCACCGGCGTAAGTGACCACTGTCCTCTCTTTATTGCTTTTCCTAAAACTACTGAAAACGAAATAACTTGTCATGATATCGTTAAACAAAGATGTATGTTTAACAAAAATATGACCTCATTCCGCATGCGTATGCTGAGGGAAGATTGGTCTTCTGTTTATGATGAGCTAGACCAGGCACCTACCCAAGGAGGGGGGCCGAGCCCCCCTGCCGTCTGTCTTCGTCTTATGGCGCTGCCCCTTCAAGATGTTCAGTCATGGAACAACATGTTGGGAACTGTGGAAAAGCACCTTTTTAGCGGCTTTCGAAGGCAACGCAAGCTGAAAGATGGGATGCCGCAGTACGGTTCAGGTATACCGGTGGCTCTCTGCTTGAGTACTGTCTTGAGAAGCGTCGCCTATTGTATTCTGCAAAACCGAAGCTGTCGTCTTCTGCTGTCGTAGCTTTGATAACGCAAGGGCTGTGTATCGAGATCCGTAGTCATGTACAGCTCAAAGGTCCAAGAACATTTGATGACTTTCTGAACGTTCTACAGACCTCAGTGCCAAGAATTACATTGAGAAGACAGCCAGGTTGTAGAACAGAGCAACTTGATTCTCGTAAGCTGAGTGAGCATCTTGAGTCGTTGCCGTCATCTGAATGTGAAGATAGCTTCATAAACAAATCCCTGGGAAGCGTCAATCATGATTGTGAGGATGGTGAAGAACCAATTACCACAGTTCACAACAACCTACTTCCACATAATCTGTCTACCGTGAATCAAGCCCCAGAAAAAGAGCTTCAGTGAGACAGTGTATATGGTGTCGTCAAGCTTATTGTACGCCCCCATTAAGGTAGATGGCATTGAAATGTTGACAGTGGAGCTTCGGTATCAATTACCAACAAGACTCGAGTGGATGCCGGTCGTCTGCACACTGGTAGAATATTGCGTGTCCAAGCCTACGATGGGTCAGTGACCATGCATAGTGAATGGGTAACCCTGGCTATTGAATTTCAAGGGCATGCTATTACTAGTGACATATTGGCAATTCCCAATATCACCTACGATTTTCTTTTGTCCCGTCGATACATGAAAAAAGTTAAGATAAACTTCTTTTGGGACGACAAAGTAATGGCCGAAGACACGATAAGAACAGAAGGTCCTGGTGAAGAAACTCGTGTATCAAGGCTAATTTTTCACCAGGAACACATCAAGACTAAGTACCCCGAGCTTACATGCATGAGTAGCTACCCTCCAGCAATGAAATCACGTCGTTCCTTTCGAGCTGGCAGATAAAATAGTGGTTCGTAGAACCCACTATAATGTGTCCAGAGATAAAAAGGTGTTACGGAAGAAGGTGTTGCAAGAAATGTTGGACGCAGGTATCATCCGGCCTTCTGTATCCCCATTTGCTTCTATAACTATTGCACCAAAAAAGATGGGACTTTCTGCCTCTGCACAGAATACCGGGCTCTCAATCGTTAAACTGAATTGATACCTTATCCGATGCCGAGAATCGACGACATCATTGACGAAACTGGTGGTTGCCATTGTTTTTCACGAATAGATCTCTGCAAGGGCTTTTGGCAGATTCTACTAAGTGAACAAACCAAGAAGTACACCGCGTTCATAACCCCATTTGACTTGTTTGAGTACAACCGCCTACCATTTGGTTGGAAAAACTCCCCTGCGTGGTTTCAGAAGATTATGACGGGCATTCTGAAATCTTATCTGGGCATATTTTGCAATGTGTACATCGACGACATCATCATCTACTAAAAGACAAAGGAAGAACATCGTTGTCATCTTTCAAATGTTCTTCACGCTCTCAGTGTTGCCCAACCCAAAGTCAACTTCAAGAAAAGTGCGTTGTTTCAAGATACCGTAGTATTTCTTGGCAGGGTGTTTGATGGACACACTAAAAGCACCAAGCAAGAATCGGTAGAGAGAATCTCCAGGCTGGTAAAGCTTTATGACGTGCACTACTTGCTCGTTTTTCTTAGCCTAGCAAGAAATTTCCGGGTCTTTATCAATGACTATGCACTGAGAACAAGATGCCTCACACGTTTAACTCAGAAAGACGTGCTTTTTCAAGGGACGAGAAGTGCGAAGCTGTCTATTCTGAGCTTGTAAGACGAATATCGTCGGACCCCATCTTGCGTATACCGGATTGTTCTCTGCCTTTCGTGCCTAACACGGACGCATCACATTATGCTACCGGCGCAGTTCTATACCAGAAACCCTCCAAACAAGCTTATCAAACCATAGATTACGTTGTGGGTACTACAACTATACCCTCAAATCCGCCGAAATAAATTACAGTACCACAGAAAAGGAAGCTCTGGCCATCTCAGAAGCTGTGCAATACTTTTGTACTTACCTGGAAGGTGCCAAATTCATACTTTTCACTGACCATCAAGCACTGACTGAACTTCTGAGCATGGGCCAGCCAAGAGGACGCATTGTTATATGGGTGAACTATCTGCAACAATTTGATTTCGTAATTTCGCACCGTCCTGGCCCACTCTTTACTGACACTGACGCATTATCAAGATTACGTTACACGAATCAAGCGAGAATCCAGAGGCAATCAATCATATTAAGCTGTGGGAAGTTACGAAAGAGCTCCAGTTTATCAATGGAAAGTATCACGTACCACCAAGTATGATTCCAAGGATTCTTCATCTATACCACGACACTCCTGGATCGGGCGGACATGATGGCTTCTGGCGCACTTATAAGAAATTGCTCATGAGATTCACATGGCCGGGCATGAAAAACGACATCAGCCATTACATCCGCACATGCCACCTCTGCCAGGTGAACAAAGTTAAATTCAAGCAATCGACAGACGTTATGACAAACCCTGAATATTCAAGCATCCCGTTCGAAGTAATTCATTTGGACTTCGCGTAGCTCAAAAAGAAGGGGGAAGGAGCCAAGCGAACGCAAGCTTTCTTCCTCTCCATAGATGAGTGCAGAAGGACGATTGCGGCTAAAGCTGGCAAAGAAGACGTAAACAGCGTAATAGATCTCCTCAAGGCTGAATGTCTTAAAAGCACAAACACGCTCGTCTGCGACAACGGGCCTGCTTTCCGAAGTGCCAAATTATCAAAGTGGGCTCAGCAGCACGGCATAATTATCAAGTGTTCTTCTCCATACCACCCGGCAACAAACGGCCTAGCGGAACGTGCCATACGAGACATCAAACAGTATTTGAAGATGTATCCAGACTTTGCCGGTGGCTGGAAGTGCTGTCTCCTGGCCACTGTGAAACATCACAACAGATCCTACACCACTGATTTAGGCTGCAGCCCTCATTTTGCAACTTCGGGTACAGCGCCCATACTTCCTGCAGATCGTGAGCTCGGCCTCCTAGAGAATCTCGAACTCGTGGCAGTAAGGAAAACTGCCAAAGAACAGGAGGTCTAGAAGCGCCGCATGAAGCGAAACTTTGATAAAAGGTACAGTAGCGAGATGCCGGACATACAACCTAGAGACTATGTCATTGTAAAGAAAGGAGCTGTGCCTTCAAATTCTAAATTTTGCGGACCATTTCAAGTGGTTAAGACAGCATCCCACCATGGAATATTCAAGAATGTCTGGTATACCGGAGCCTCGGGTCAAACGGAGCGCGCCTCTATTGGAAACATATTCAAGTATTACCCAGGAGACGTAATTAGAAGTCCGGAAGAGTGAAGCGGTCGGCGCTGGGCGTATGAATCAAGACGAATAAATGGGCTAGGGGAGAAGTGAGAAGGAAGAAGGTGAAATAAAATGGCGGACGACACCCGTCTCACTGATATGTCATTTCTGCTGCCGTTCTACTTAGGAACGCTACATGTTTGGGTTCTCAAATGTCCTGAAACAAACATTTCGATGAGCACATAAACGAGCAATGCTTAATGAAGCCCCTCAATCAGATTTGACTGTCAAGCCACTAGAAGTACAACTGTCTGTCTTGTATCAGTAGTTCCTTCTTTTTGATTTTCTGAAGTTTGATAAAACACGTAACGCTACAGCGCCAACCTAACACACTTAACAAACCAAGGACAAAATGGTCAACGCACGTTCTTTCAACGTTTACGATGTCGTCGCTTTCTTGTCAGAGTGCTTCGTCACCACACCGCGACTCAAACATCAGCCCAGACGCTGGCCCAGCGCCCTATCGGAGCTTCGAGAAACAGAACAAAAGCAGAGAGCGTTGCGTCGCACTGCCCCACTGCTGTTTAAAGCATTTGCGTTTGAAGCGAAACCAAAACTGCCAAAAAATAGCTGTAGATTAGTTCGCAATCCGTGGCCTGTACCTCACATCATTCCTAAGATAGTGATCGATCGCAGCACCACATTTCCTTCTAGATGTAGTAATGTGAAGCTCTACGCTCAAACATGGAACTCTTCTCCAGCTGCTGGTTGAAGTCTGTCTTAGTGGCCGCACCCGCTAGGGGGCGGTACTATTCTTGGGTGAGATCGAGCGAGCAAAAGATACTGACCAGCTAGATGCTAACAGCTTCGCTGTAAAAGAAAAGAAAGAAAGAAGAGAAAGAAACAATTGACTGACTGAATAAACTTTATTGAAACCAGCAAGAGGTGGTGGCTGGGCCTAGGCTTCCCACGTGGGGACGTCGAAGTCTTGCCTCTTCGCCGCCTCGCAGGCTTGCTGGGTCGCCCAGAGTTGGTCGTCAAGGTTGGAGCTACGCAGGGCAGCGTGCCATCTCGACGAGAGGGACGTGGGGTTAGTGTCGGGATATTGTTGTGTACAGTCCCAAAGCATGTGTGGAAGTGTGGCTGGCTGTGTTTTGCAGATATGGCACGAGGGATTGGGGTAAATGTCTGGGTAGATCGTGTAACGTTGTAACGAGGGGTAAGTATTGGTTTGTAGCAGGCGGAAAGTCATAGCCTCTGCTTGGTATGGTTTGTTATGTGGGACGGGGAAGGCTTTACGCTCTAAGTAAAAAGATTTCACAAGATCATTGTAGCGTGTCAGGCGATTCCTACCGGTGGGGGCAGCCTCCCCGTCTCCCGCGTGGTTAACTAGGCCTCGCGCTAGGGAGCGGGTAACCTCGTTGAGGTTGGGGAGGTGTGGGTGGACGGTGCCTGCATGAGCTGGGAACCACACGAGTGTAACCTGATGGTCGGTTGGGAGCGGGGTGCTTGTTGCAACATGCGCAAGGCTTAGTATACGGCCGTTGATATAGTTGATAATGGCGGAGTGGGAGTCAGAGACGATGGTATGGCGTGTTAGGTCTAGTGTGGCTGGCGCGATGGCCACTTCTTCAGCTTCCTCAGCGTGTAGGCTTACTAGGCTGATAGCATGGTGGAGAGAGCCTTCACGCGTGTTGACGGCTGCAAAGCGGGTACCGTGGGGATATTCGGCGGCGTCGACGAAACGCACACCGACGTGGCGAGCAAGCGATTTGGTGGGAGCCGTGGCACGTGCTGCGCGGCGTGCGCGGTTGTATTCGGGGTGCATGTTTCTGGGGATAGTGTTGGCGTGAATCCAGGCTCGTATGGTGGAGGGGATCTGTTGTTTATGGCCGTGTTGATGGTTGTAGGTGATACCGAGCGAGGTGAGGATATGCCGGCCCGTCGCTGTGAGAGGGGGTCTCTCCAGCTGAGGGCGGCGTTTGGCCTCGATGAGCTCGTCCAGTGTGTTATGGAAGCTTAGTTGAAGGAGGAGGTCAGTGCTGGTGAAACCGGGGAGGCCGAGGGCTTGTTTACAGACGCCGCGTATGAGGATGTTGACCTTGGTTTCTTCAGCCTTGTATCAGTTTAGATACCCTGCAACGTAGCTGTTGTGGCAAATTACGAATGGCTGGATTAATCGGAGGAGATTCTCCTCTTTCATACCCCCAAGGCGCTTGGAGATCCGCTTGAAAAGTATGATGGTGTTGGCTGTATTCATCTTGATTTTGGCGAGGGCCATGCCATTCGCTCCGTTCGCCTCTATGAGCATGCCGAGCACACGGATATTGGCGACGAGGGGTACGGGGCTGCCATCCGTGAGATCAAGCGCGATGTCTTCGTAATGGCGTTTAGCGGAGGAATATTTCGGACGGCGACCACGGAGGGTAGGCCTGCAGAGGAGAAGTTCGGACTTCGCAAGGGAGCAGCGTAGCAAAGGTCATCCAGCAAAGGTCATCTTTTTTCCCAAAGCTGGCAAACCTTCTAGCCTCGATCATCTTCGCCCCATCTCACTAACCTCATGAGTTGGAAAGGGTATGGAGCATGCCTTCCTCGCCTGAATTAACACCCATCTGGAAGATACTGCAGCGTATCCTCACTCGGTCATGGGCTTCCGGGCCCACCTGTCGACCCAAGACGTCATGCTACAACTTAAGCGCCATATACTAGAAGGTAGAACACGTACTACTAAAAAATGAATGAATGACACCACGTTTATTCCACATTAAGATGCGCCGAAGACGCTGCGGTGGAAAGAGGAGGGGTGTTGTTGCAAAAGGGGAAGGGTAAGGCTGCCTCCGTTTCATTAATGAACGTCCTGGATGCAGCTAAGTGGGGGCCGCATGACGCTTGTGGCTGTCGCGGAGCCGATCGCCGACGGTTGGTGCTGCAGGTTCCTGAAGGAACAGCAGCAGTGCTCGCCAGAGCTCGATGGCATGGTCCGGAGACGTGGTATCCGGGCTAGCTCAAGTCCGGAGAGAAGAAGGCCAGGGTCCCCGCTGTATGGTGGCCAGGGCACGAAGCCTTGGTGGGATGTAGAGGGGGCACTCCCAACAAAGGTGGCTTAGATCAGCACGACATGTGCACATGGAACAGAACCCACTTACGAGTGGTGGTGTGCCACCCTTGTGGAAACGGTTGAACAAGTGAGGAGTAAGGAGGGTGCTTGTCTGGATTCTCCGAAGCAAGACTGACTCTTGCCGTGTGAATACTTTCGGTGGAAGTGACGGTATAGAGAGTGGAACTCGGCCTAGACCTCGAAAAAGCCTTTGACAGCATAGCCCATTCCACCATTCTTGACCGTATCTCATGCCTTAATTTCGGTGCGCGCGCTTATAGTTACGTCAGAGACTTTCTCTCTAATCGCACGGCCTTCCTCTAGGTGGGGGATCTCCGCTCCGAAGCACAGACTCTGGGCAGCGCGGGAACCCCCTAGGGCTCTGTTATCTCCCCAATGCTATTTAAGGTCGTCATGATCGATCTTGCCAAAGAGTTGCAGCGAGTTGACGGTGTCACCCACGCCATCTACGCTGACGATATAACCATCTGGGCGCACCAAGGCATTGACGGCCAAATAGAAAGAAACAAAAGAAAAAAAAGATCTCCAGCAAAATTTTGAGGACACAACTGTCGTCGTCACAGCTTTGTGATGCGGAATCCACGTGGCTCTTCAGCGCCGATTTTTTGTTGCAGGGGAAAATGTGTTATAGGAAACAAACCTTTCTTTACATCTGGCTGATGAACACCGTGAAGAGCAGAAAAAACTGCTTGGCCTTGCGGACTTTCTCAGGTGGCACGGTTCTCTCGTCCTACAAGCTGATCCGACCTTGCTGATCCGACCTTCGTGCGAGGTTTCCTGCGCTCGCCACTAGGTGTTTGCATGAATTGGTATAATCGCGGATACATGAAGCGAAGCTGTCGCCGCTTCCTCTCTCCCGGCGGCTCCTCAACAGCAGTTCGCGCGGTCCTTTGATGTGCATGTTCGCACACTTGGGCGTTGGAGCAGCCGACGAGGACAATACTTCTTTCAAGAGGTCCTTAGCTCCTCTGTGGCATTGCGTTGAGGAAAAGCGTTACATTTTCATCCATGATCAATTTATGCAACGGCGAAGCTACACACGGCGGCTTTCCGCCAGCATACACTGCGCTCCCAGGCACAATAAAACGAAAAAAAGAAACTGTACTTGGTCTTGTAACAAAATAAATGGGGCGTCATACAGTGTGTTGCTTCGCCGCCGGTCAGCGACCTCCCACGGTCGCTCGCAGCACTGCGGGGGCTGCCGTGCAACACACAAAGCTATATTACACGGCATTGCCCTGAAGTTTCATGAACACTAAAAGAGTTGAAGGACTATGCCATTGCAGATAGACGAGCTTGGAAATGAGGACTAGTTCCGAAAGGGTGCTTCCGACTTTCGAAAAGATGTTGGGCGGGGGGGGGGGGGGGGGGGGGTGTCGGCGACAGGACTGACCAAGAAGAGGCGCCCGAAGCCAGTGTGATGATGATGATGATGATGATGATGATGATGTTGATATGTAGTGTTTACTCCAGTAACCTCCGTAATCGTCTTAGCCAGCTTCTATAAGCACCGTAAGCGACGCACAGAAATTTATACTTAACCGTGAAATGCAAGGTTACAAATATAACGACAGAGTATTCGAAACGAACTGCTGTGCGTTCTGTAAGTGCATGTTTGTATCTTTGCGAAATAGCGTCAGCAGGTGAGAATTTTAGATATGTTCTTTTTTCCCGACTGGCTGGCAAGTCAATCGAAGAAATAAGAGTTGGCTCATTGCCTTCTTTGAAGGATGGTTAACGCGAATACCAGCACTATTTTACGGCGTCATGCAGATATCCGCTTTTGCAACTGGTACAGATGCGCTCAAGAAACAGCAACGTCGCTGGCCTTTCGGCACGACTTGAATGCCAGCAAACCTCTCACGGCTGCGGAAGCCAACACCGGATGCAATATATGGTCCCGACCTTCACCTGGTTTGTTGCGCCAGTTGCTCTACGGGAAAGAGGCTCGCCCAGGTCGCCTTCAGATGGCGCCGCGTGCGTAACCCCTCAGTGGAGGGGCCGCGTCCTGCTACGCGTCGTCAAAGGCAGCCCACGTGGCTTGCACTCGTCACTGCCGAAAGGCAGACCGAAAGATACGTAGGTCCTACCATGCATGCGGGCTTCCATCACCGATATCTTCTCCTCGGCATGGTGATAATAGGAGATTATTTGCACGATGCTTATTTATCTAGCATACCTTGAATTAGAAAAAAAATGTGAGCGTGGTTGAAACAATCAATGCTTGGTGAGTGTCGTTGTTTACGCAGCCGGACGGCCGCATAGCGCGGCAGCGCGGATGTGCGCAGCGTAGTGCGCCCTCTCCGCGGATGCGGCCCCCAGCGTCTAAAAGCGAGGACAAGGATGCCGTTCAGGGTCGGGCGCCGTTGCCCCCCCGGAGGGGCGCTGTGCGCGTTGCCCCCTTTCTCCATCCGCCACGACGCACTGCAGTACGGCGTCCTTCGCGAGCGTGCATACATTGCGGACGGCAGGTTTCACTTCGAGCCGCGGATCGCTTCAGGCGCCGGCATTTGGCAGTTTTCGCGGCCGCTTGCGCGCTCGGCCACTAAATATAACGCCGGCAAAGCTGGGGTCGTCAAAGGGCGACGCATGTGGGTCGCGCTGCATCCGCTCGCTTCTGCGTGCAGTGGGCCAGGGGCATGCCAAGGTGACAACCTGAGGCCGGCGACATATCGATACGTCGTCAGTACTAGAGTCGAATCTCGCTGCAACGAACGCCTCTTGAACGAAAATGAAACGAGAGATACTTCAATTAAGTATGCTACAGTGCCCATGAAAAGTCTATAAGAGTTAATGCACAAATGCTAGTGGTGCGCGAAAATTTCAGATACGAATCAGATAGTGCTTGCGATTCAATTGCAATACAATACATAATTTCTGATTAACGCGTATACATTACACGATGAAAAAGGACAAAACTTGACTGCTGTCGGTTTCGTGCACTGCAACTGTTGGTGTAAAGATGATGCAAATGTATACATACGAGGGCGAATCAGCAAGTATTTGCCCCTATTCTTTGTTAGCCAATCTACCGCTGTAAATGCAAAGTGAACATATCCATTCGCAGTGGTGCACCTTTCTTGGACCGTCCTTATCTGCCGGTTGCTCGGTGGTACGACGCTGCTGTCAGTTGTTAAATATGGCGGTTGTGCTGCACAAGGCGTACGAGCAACGAAGTGTGATTCGTTTTCTATGGAGCAAGGGACGAACGTCTGTCGAAATCCACATGGAAATTCAGCCCACGTATGGGGAAAGGTGTCTATCTTTGAAAACTGTGAGGTGGTGGTGTTGCGAGTTCGCAATAGACCCTGATGAAGCCAAGACAGCAGTCCGACGGTGGTTCCGCAGTCAGCCGGACGGCTTCTTCCACAGGGGCATCTCAAATTTAGTGCCGCGGTGGGACAAATGTCTGAACCGATGAGGGAACTATGTGGAAAAATAGTGTAAGGTACGTAAATAGTACGCGCATTTATAATTACGCGTATGTACTTTATCTTGGCTAATAAAAAGTTCAGGCAATGGCTTTCGGATTCGCCCTTGTACGCATATAGAGTTGTTTCGAGGTTACGAGTCGAATAAAGGGGTATTTTTTTAGGGAAGCTGGATTACATAATGCACTTGTTTTATTTCTTACGCCTATTCTATTCTATCGACTTATCCCTATTAGATTCAGGAATTCACTATTTGAAATTTTCCATACTGCCTTTCTTTTCCAGTAGTAAACAGATAATAACTCTTATTGGGTTCTCAAAGCACATAGTACCATGAATAGGATCATCCCATTTGGCAGCTATAGCTTGCAACGGCGTGTATACTTATTTGACACTTGCACTGTTGCTGTACAGGTCAGTGTGCTTCTGTCAAGTTTGTTGTATTATTCACACCTTTTTCCCTGCTGTAGCTGCTGCTGCTGTTCTTATGCCTACTTTTCTTAAATTGTACAGTACTGCCCCCTTGTCTCTTCATGTTGAATTGTGCGTAATCTTGTCGGTTTGAATCTCGCACTACTTGGTTAGCATGGCAAAAGAAATCAATAAGCTGTTTGAGGATTTCAAGCAAATATGATGCAGGAATTTCGTGATTTTCGAGAAACCCTGAGAGAGATCTAAGAAAGGATATCAGGGAAATAAAGACCAGCCTGAACTTCATAAGCAAACTTCATAAGTCAACGAAGGTGTCCATAGGTCGAATTCAGACGGAAAATCAAACCTTGAAAGAAAATGTCAAGGAATTGAAGGATGAGCATGATGTTCTGCGTACGGAGCTGAAGCAACATGAGGCTAGACTTTTACAAATTGAACAGCACTCAAGATGCAATAATGTAGAAGTGAGGGGTGTGCCCCATGCTTCTCAGCAAAACGTGAGAGAAATCGCCAAAATATTAGGACAAGCTATAGACATTCCCTTTCGATGACTCTGACATTGAAATCTGTCATCGCATAAAAACATCAGGCAATAGTACTGCGCCTAACATTGTCATTCAGTTTTCACGAAGATCATCACGAGACACTTTTCTAGAGAAGGCTAGAAAGCAAAAGCTATCTACTGATGACTCAGGCTTTCAATCAAAAATGCCTGTTTTTGTAAATGAGCATTTGTGCCCTGCCATGAAGCGACTATCCGGTGCCGCGAATGGGAAAAGGAAAGATGGTCAATGGCAGCATGCGTGGAAAAGAAACGGTAAGATATTCGTTCGCAAATCAGCTGGAACGGCTGCTGCTCTGATAAATGGCCTGGATGACTTATCTAATATCGTGTAGGGAAACTTCTATTAGTCTTTGTTCCTTTTACTTCTTTGTTACATTACAATTACAGGTTTTTTATCAAACGATGTCAACGTCTTGGCGAAAGCAAAGAAACCGTCACTCTCATTTTTTCACCAAAACGTTCGTTCCTTGGTAAAGTAAAAACATAAAATAGAAATGCTCCTGGAAAGCATAAATGCACCTCTCACGGCAATAATACTAACAGAATCATGGTACACTGACACATCACAGGCGTTTTGCCCTCCCCTCTATCAGTACTTTTATCGAAATCGTGAAGACAAGTGTGGAGGCGGTATGGCTAGTCTTGTAAAGGAAGGCATCATACGTGATACTGTCGGCGAGGTCTATATTATCAACCCAAATATTGAAGTACTTGCACTGCGCAGCCGCGACGATTTCTTTCGCGTCATCTACCGCCCGCCTACTGGTGATTTTAATCGCTTTCGGAGTTTCACTGCCAGACTTTTCGTTCATGTAGTAGAAGGAAATTTTACCCTTTTCCTGGGAGGTGACTGCGACGTGGACATGCTTGTGCGCACTATAGGCAAGAATTTCAGGACCTGATGGTTGCGAACAGTTTAAGCAATGCAATTGCAGCGCCAACACGTGTTACTCACGAAACTGCCACGCTGTTAGACCCCTTTAATACAAACACTTATTTTGATAGCAGATGTTATCTGTGCAGGTATCAGCGCCATGTAGGTTTTTTTTTTGTTAATGGGCAGTACCTTCCGTTTAATAAATAAGAGCACACCAATTCGTTATATTCAAGATATAACACCACGCTCTTTAGAAAATTTTCGCAGCTCAGTTAGTCTGCCTGAGTGGAACGGCGTTCTAAATTCAAACAACAGTGAAATTGCATGCTCAGCTTTCATCACTACTTTTGAAAAGATATACGACGAACATTTTCCATTGAAAAAGTTTAAAAAACCCTCGAAAGCTCGTAAACCATAGGTTACTTATGAATTATTAAATATGATTAAGCATAAAAATGCCCGGTACGCCTGTTTTGTTAAACATAAAAACCCAGCTAATCTTGAAGAATATAGGTCATACCGAAATTAACTTACAAGTAAACTGAGAACTGCTAAATACCTATGTCTTCAAAACTTGCTTTCACAGCGTGCGACTACGCGATTAGATGTGACATGGAGAAATTTAAACTCCCTGCTAGGTCCAGTTAAATCCCACATTTTTCCTGGTAACTTTCAATGTCAATATAAACGACTATCTGGCGCAGCACTAGCTAATGCTTTTAACGATTTCTTCGTTCAACAAGTAAATCTTTCCAGTAATTCGTACAGTAGTAGGTATGATGCATCAGTTATTCAAAACATTCGTTCGAAATCATTCTTTCTCAATGCCACTAACTTTACTGAATTTTTTTCTTCTATAAACTCAGTCAAGAATAGTATATTTCAAGACACAGATGGCATTGAAATAAGACCTGTAAAGCATGTCCTTTACATCCTTTGTCCTGTTCTTACATTTATAACCTGATTCTGTCATCTGGTCAATTTCCTAAAGACATGCAAATAGCTCGAGAACAGCCGGTGTTTAAGAAAGGTGACAGAAATTTGCTAGGCAATTATCGTTCAATTTCGATCCTACCTATGTTCTCGAAAGACATTGAAGAAATAATTCGTATTAAACTAATATCATATCTTGACAAAAATAATTTGCTACGCGACTACCAACATGGTTTCAGGAAGCATATATCCACAGAGACAGCTCCTTCAACTAAAAAAGAAACCATTCTGCAAGCGTTCAACGATAAAAAATTAATTATGGGAACATATATAAATTTCTCGAAAGCATTCGATCTTGTAAATCATAAATTTTACTCGCAAAGATCCAGGCTTATTGTATCCGTGGCATAGCCTTAGAATTCTTTCAATCCAACTTATCGCATCGAGCACAATATGTAGAAATAGAAAAGTGCAATCTTCAGGTTGGAAGAGTAGGAGTGAGAAAGCATCCTTGGGCCACTCCTGTTCATAATTTTTGTAAATGATATGCCACAAAGCTCAGAACAGGCCAAAGTGATTTCTCATGCAGATGATACTGTAATGTTTATTACAGCTGCTTCGGAGGCTGAACTAGAGCTTCAAGGGAACAAAGCGCTAAAAGATTTTAAAGAGTGGACTTATGCAAACTATTTACGAATAAATGCCAGCAAGGCAAAAGTTGTTGTGTATGCGCAAAGAAGCAAACACTTACGAAGTTCAATAAAAATGAATATATCTACGGATAATTTAGAAATTAACACGGTCTCGACATTAGGTGTAACATTCTCTAAGGACTTAAGCTGGAACAATCGTGTGGAACAAGTCAGTAAAAAGGTATATTTTACTGTGGGAACAATAGGACGTCTGAAATGTTTTCTTCCTATTAAAATTAAAATATTACTTTGCAATGCTCTAGTGTTTTCAGTTTTACAATACTGCAACCTCGTTTGGGGCACACTAGCAAGGCAAACCTCACGAAATTGCATTTGCTTCAGAAAAGAGCAGTGATATGCATTGCCAAAGTTCCTTGCTCATTTTCTACGAAACATTTGTTCGTAAAGTTTGCCATTTTACCTGTATTCTTTCTATACAATTATTGTTTAGTTTTGAGCTTCAAGTCACATTTGAAGTGTAAAATATGTATTGTGTTTTCTCTAGCAGAGCTGAACGTAAACCGTAGCATCCGTGACACTAGGCATAAAGACGAATGGCATATCCGTACACCTCGAACCAATTACGAGGAGCAATCGTTTACATACAATATGACTATTCTGCTTAATAAACTCGCAAAGGAAGAAATTGATCCTTTGTGTAATACAAACCATGCAAGAAGAGTATTTTGTCAGTTAAACCAGAAACCCAACTTGTGTTGTATGTGATCTTTGTTTCGCTCACATTATAGTCACGCATGCATGCTAGCACAGAACTTGTATAAATATATATGCACATAGGTATATGTGCATTGTGGGGTTCTCACCCGTGCTCTAGGTACAAAGGAACGACAACACAGTAGTGGAAACAATCATAAGGGAAATTATTGCACCTTTCATAGACATCATTCACATGAAAAGAAAGCTAAGGCGACTGCTTAAGAAGAAAGAGGGTTCGGACGAAATACCCACACTTCGCGCAGAGTTGAGGCGTTCTCTCACACTATCCAAAAAGCAATTCTTTGAACAAACACTGACAGGGTTCAGAAAAATTTTTCCACAAAAATTATGGCGATATCTGGGCAGTCGGAAAGATAAAATTGAAGAAATCGTAAAAGACAACATAAAGTTAACAAAGCCGGCGGACATTGCCCGAAAATTTTAATTACTTCTTTCAATGTGTGTTTACTAATAATACAAACATGAATACAGACGAGCATTTACCGTATATTACACGTTACTCAGTGGAAAATCTGGAAATCAAACAAGAAGGGGTATTCGAATCGCTGCTGAATTTAGATAGAAAAAAATCTAGTGGACCTGTCAGAATTTGTCCTGAGTTTCTGAAACGCTATGCTGAATGGATGTCCTACTACTTAACGATAAGTTTCGAGAAATCATTACATACGCATTCTCTACCCACAGACTGGCGCAGGGCCGTAGTTATACCAGTGTACAAAGGCGGTGATCGCACACTTGTAAATAATTACCATCCCATTTCAATCACATGTATCAGTTGTAAACTTCTAGAACATATCATCGCAAAACATAATTTAGAATTTATAGAAGTGAATAGTTTACTCATCCCAGCATGGCTTCTGTACTGGACTATCTACCATTACACAATTATTTGAAGTAGTTCATGATCTCGCTGCAGCCTTTGATGAGAAGCACCAGATTGACATCATTTGTATACATTTTGCGAAAGCCCTTGATAAAGTTCCCCATAATAAGCTTATCTTTAAACTGAGAGAAACAGGTATCGATGAAATATTAGTGCTATGGATAAAAGAATATTTAAGTGATCGTAAATAGACCGTAAATTTAGATGGCAGCCTGTCGAGTCCACTCCAAGTGCTTTCAGGTGTTCCTCAGGGGTCAGTCTTGGGCCCACTGTTATTTCTTATATATATAAAGGATATCTCCTGTGTAGTTGAAGAACCGGTAAAAATGAAGCTTTTTGCTGATGACTGCCTTATTTATTCTACCTTAACCAATGTTCAGTATCAACTCAGAATTAGTCGTTGTTTAGAAAAATTCAGCCGATGATGTAAATTATGGGGTATGAATATAGACTACGTTAAATCAACGTACACACATATGACTAGGAAAATAAACGTTCTGCCTTTTAACTATTACACCTATGGTAATTTGTTAGTTCGTGCTAATCAGTTTAATACTTAGGTGTTCATCGTCATCAGCCTGGTTACGCCCACTCCAGGGCAAAGGCCTTTCCCATACTTCTCCAACTACCCCGTTCATGTACTAATTGTGGCCATGTCGTCTCTGCAAACTTCTTAATCTCATCCGCCCACCTAACTTTCTGCCGCCTCCTGCTACGCTTCACTTCCCTTGGAGTCCAGTCCGTAACCCTTAATGACTATCGGTTATCTTCCCTCCTCATTACCTGTCCTGCCTATGCCCATTGCTTTTTCTTGATTTCAACTAAGATGTCATTAACTCGCGTTTGTTCCCTCACCCTATCTGCTCT
The DNA here is from genome assembly GCF_023375885.2 of Dermacentor andersoni. Classification (NCBI taxonomy): domain Eukaryota; kingdom Metazoa; phylum Arthropoda; class Arachnida; order Ixodida; family Ixodidae; genus Dermacentor; species Dermacentor andersoni. Next base: position 4,178,623 of record NC_092817.1, on the reverse strand, counting down.
TTTTTTATCCCTTAACGTTACACCCATCATTCTTCTTTCCAGAGCTCGTTGCGTCGTCCTCAATTTAAGTAGAACCCTTTTCGTAAGTGTCCAGGTTTCTGCCCCGTACGTGAGTACTGGTAAAACACAGCTGTTATACACTTTTCTCTTGAGGGATAATGGCAACCTGCTACTCATGATCTGAGAACGCCTGCCAAGCGCACCCCAGCCCATTCTTATTCTTCTGATTATTTCCGTCTCATGATCTGGATCTGCGGTCACTACCTGCCCTAAGTATATGTACTCCCTTACCACTTCCAGGGCCTCGCTACCTATCGTAAACTGCTGTTCTCTTCCGAGACTGTTAAACATTACTTTAGTTTTCTGAAGATTCCTTTTTAGACCCACCCTTCTGCTTTGCATGCCCAGATCAGTGAATATGCGTTGCAATTGGTCCCCTGAGTTACTAAGCAAGGCAATATCATCAGCGAATCGCAAGTTACTAAAATATTCTCCAATGACACTTATCCGCAATTCTTCCCAATCTAGGTCTCTGAATACCTCCTGTAAACACGCTGTGAATGGCATTGGAGAGATCCTATCTCCCTGCCTGGCTCCTTTCTTTACTGGGATTATGTTGCTTTTTTTATGGAGGAGTACGGTGGCTGTGGAGCCGCTATAAATATTTTTCAGTATTTTTACATACGGCTCGTCTACACCCTGATTCCGTAATGCCTCCATGACTGCTGAGGTTTCGACTGAATCAAACGCTTTCTCGTAATCAATGAAAGCTATATATAACAGTTGGTTATATTCCGCACATGTCTCTGTCACCTGATTGATAGTGTGAATATGGTCTATTGTTGAGTAGCCTTTATGGAATCCTGGTTGGTCGTTTGGTTGACTGAAGCCTAAGGTGTTCCTGATTCTATTTGCGATTACCTTAGTAAATGCTTTGTAGGCAACGGACAGTAAGCTGATCGGTCTGTAATTTTTGAAGTCTTTGGCGTCCCCTTTCTCATGAATTAGGATTATGCAAGCGTTTCTCCAAGGTTCCGGTACGCTCGAGGTCATGAGGCATTGCGTATACAGGGTGGCCTGTTTTTCTAGAACAATCTGCCCACCATCCTTCAACAACTCTGCTGTTACCTGATATTCGCCAGCTGCCTTCCCCCTTTGCATAACTCCCAAGGCTTTCTTTACTTCTTCCGGCGTTACTTGTGGGATTTCAAGTTCCTCTAGACTATTCTCTCTTCCATTATAGTCGTGGGTGCCGCTGGTACTGCATAAATCTCTATAGAGCTCCTCAGCCACTTGAACTATCTCATCCATAATAGTAATGATATTGCTGGCTTTGTCTCTTAACGCATACATCTGATTCTTGCAAATTCCTAGTTTCTTCTTCACTGCTTTTAGGCTTGCCCTGTTTCTGAGCGCAAGTTCCATTCGATCCATATTATACTTCCTTATGTCAGCTGCCTTATGCTTGTTGATTAACTTCGAAAGTTCTGCCAGTTCTATTCTAGGTGTAGGGTTAGAGGCCTTCATACATTGGCGTTTCTTAATGAGATCTTTCGTCTCCTGCGATAGCTCACTGGTATCCTGTCTAACGGCGCTACCACTGACTTCTATTTCACACCTTAATGATGCCCATAAGATTTTCGTTCATTGTTTCAACACTAAGGTCCTCTTCCTGAGTTAAAGCCGAATACCTGTTCTGTAGCTTCATCCGGAATTCCTCTATTTTCTCGCTTACCACCAACTCATTGATCGGCTTCTTAGGTACCAGTTTCTTCCGTTCCCTCCTCAAGTCTAGGCTAATTCGAGTTCTTGCCATCCTATGGTCACTGCAGCGCACCTTGCAGAGCAAGTCGACATCTTGTATGATGCCAGGGTTAGCGCAGAGTATAAGGTCTATTTCATTCCTTGTCTCGTCATTCGGGCTCCTCCACGTCCACTTTCCGCATATTATTCTGTTCTGCAAAGTCTACTAATATCTCTCCCGTGCTATTCCTAGTGCCTATGCCGTATTCCCCACTGACTTGTCTCCAGCCTGCTTCTTGCCTACCTTGGCATTGAAGTCGCCCATCAGTATAGTGTATTTTGTTTTGACTTTATCCATCGCCGATTCCACGTCTCCATAGAAGCTGTCAACTTCCTGGTCATCATGACTGGATGTAGGGGCGTAGACCTGTACGACTTTTAATTTGTATCTCTTATTAAGTTTCATAATTGAGCCTGCCACCCTCTGGTTAATGCTATAGAATTCCTGTAGGTTACCAGCTATATTCTTATTAATCAAAAATCCGACTCCTAGTTCTCGTCTCTCCACTAAGCCCCGGTAGCACAGGACGTGCCCGCTTTTTAGCACTGTATATGCTTCATTTGACCTCCTAACTTCAGTGAGCCCTGTTATATCCCATTTACTGCCCTCTAATAGCACTGCTAGACTCGCCTCACTGGATAACGTTCTAGCGTTAAACGTTGCCAGGTTCAGATTCCAATGGCGGCCTGTCCGGAACCAGGGATTCTTAGCACCCTCTGCTGCGTCACAGGTCTGACCGCAGCCTTGGTCAGTTGCTTTGCAGCTGCTGGGGCCTGAGGGGCCGGGGTTTGATTGTTGTATTCATATAGGAGGTTGTGGCCAAGTACTGCCCCAGGGTGGCCAATCCTGCTCTGGTGAGGTGCGTTACCGGTTCTGGTCAGCGGAACCAGGCCACACTCCAGGCCTGTTTATGCAATTTTATCAACACGCGGATGTTTTTTTTAATCCGGTGGAAAATTGCGTGGCACCGGGATTCGAACCACGGTGCCCTTGTACGCGAGGCGGATGCTCTACCTTTACGCCACCGCTGCACTCACTGCGCTGCAAGAAATTGAGGTGTTACAGTCACGCATAATCTGACATGGCATACGCACATAGAGAATGTGTGCTCGAAGGCGAACCAGAGACTAAGTTTCTTAAGGCAAGAACTAGATCAAGCTTCATGAGATGTAAAGCTGATAGCTAATAAAACTTTGTTAGACCTTTACTTGAATATGCCTCAGTCATCTGGAGCCCTCATCAGAAAGAAATGACTACAAGGTTAGAAAAAGTTCAACGCCGTGCCGCGCGCTTCATATGCTCAAAGTACCGCCGTTTAGATTCCGTCACACTGATGTTGCAGTTTTGTGAAGTGGAAACACTAGGAGTACGAAGGCAAAAAAACCGTCTGAAAGGGTTTTTTAGAATACTACATGGACATTTAAAAATCAACAAAGAAGTGTATGTGCAGCTTCCAGGAGAACGAAGCAGTCGTGTTAATCATAAGCATGTTTTACGCCCATACTTTGCTCACAGTGATGTGTTCCGCTGTTCTTTTTTTCCTGCTGTGATTGAACTTTTGAGCGCCATACCAAGCTTTGTGGCAAATGCCAGTGACGTTTGTGAATTTGAAAATTGTTAAACATGTATTTTTGTGATTCCGCTGCCGCTTGGTGCACCTGTGTTTATGGTCTGCCTGTATTTAAACCGTCCCTGTAAGAATCCTCAGCAGAAGGTTGACAGTATGAAGAAATAAATAATGCCCGCTAGCCGAGTTGCTATCCACAAAACATGCTGATGGGCGCGCGGCAAATCGAGGAAGTCTGACTCACTGCGACCGAATAACGAGCGAATATGTTCGTCCCATGCTGGACACCAACGCCTGGTCGTTCGCGCGTACGGTGATGCGAACAGTGGCGCGTTAGAACGATAACGATCGTGTTCGTCCATTCCGGGGTAGGCCTCGCGAGGCAGTCTCGCGAGGCCTACCCGACCCCGATTGAAAGAGGAAGAGCCTTCTCCTTTTTGCGCCCAAGTAACCCCGCCATTAGGTGGCGTTAGCGGAGCAACACTCGGGCCAACTCTCGTACTATCCTACAAGCATACCGACCGCCGCAGTAAAGCAAAGCCGGGTTACAGGAGACGGGAGCTATGCGAGAAAACAACATATCAGGGGGCGCGTGAGAGTCGCGCATCTCCGCATCCCCACAACTTAAATCACTAGATATTCCGCGAAACATGTCGCACGGTCTAACATCAGTGAAAAGGACTTCTTGGGCAAGTTCGTGCTTAGATTTCCTAGGTATACCTTGTGGCGCAATATACATTTCTTGTAAAGGGACAGAAGAAAGAAAGACAGTGAAGTGAAGCGCTTCACTGTCTTCCTTTCTTCTGTGCATTTTCAAGAAATGTATTTTGTGCCACAAAGTATACCAATAACATCAACGCGTGCTTCGCTAGAAAGGTAGTACATGCAACAGTGGCCGCGCCGAGGAAATGTCCACACGCTGTGTATAACATGCGAGGTGACACTGTCCTTGGGTGCACCGTTAGCGTCCGCTGGTTAGAGCAGCAGCTCTGCAGACTCGACGGTACGATTGCAGGCCAGGACTGCAGAAACGACGACGCAGTAGTCGGTACGAGCAAGTGTCGCTCGCGACGACTTGCCCTTCTTACGAGAGCCGCAGTAGCTGTTGGTGACCGCCGCCTCTTTTCTCTGCCGCCGAGCGCTGCGAGCTGGATACAGGCGGCCGCCGAAGTCGTTGCGCCGCACCGGCCACAGCATCACCATTGCCCGGGGTGGTTCGACCGTAGTCCGGGGCAGCAGCGCAGACGGTGTGCAGGTGACAGCAAACCAGGGTGATTCCGCTCACACTCCGTACACTCAACGCACTCGGCAAACGCTAAAGTAGTGCAAGGGAGAGAAATTGTGCATGCGCATCGCCCACGTGGTACGATGTTCAACTCGGCTAGCAAAAAATCGGGCGGCTATTCAGATGCTAAGTTCACGTGAACGAAGCTCGCTTCCTTGAGCTGAACGAGTAATTTCAATTCGTGCGAGGCTAACTCTATTGAGAGAGGGAAACAAAGTGCAACACCTCAACGCCACGGTCCACCAGGTTTGTCCCTCGACGTACGACAGGCAGCTTCGTAAAGCCTAATGCCCCAACCACTGGCACGCGTCGGAAAGCTTCGGCACTCGCCGAAGCGTCAGAAGCGTCGGTCGGGAACACGGCGAAGCGTGACGACGCGCAACGATTATGTCTACTGCCGATGCTAGAAGTTTGCCAACGCGAGGCGAAGCTGCGCCGGCGTGCACCAAATGAGAGGCTGCAACGCGTCGCAGGCGTCAACCAATCAGAGGCTGCGAAGCCTCCGGGTGTTATGCCTATGATGGCCGCCCATGCGAAGGTACCTGCATGAACGATCGTCCGAGTTCTTTGGACGCACGGCGCACGCGACAGTGTTTCTGAAAGACAGTGTTGTAATAGTAGGCCGACAACGACACGACTGACGACCGTGGGTTGTGGCAGTGCGACGTGGATCCGAAGCGACTTCGAACGACGCCGACTAATCCAACCTGCCCAATGGGTTGCGCCGGGCTCAATGCGATCGTCTGCTAAAACAGCCAACCGAATCGCGATTGCCGCAACGTCTGTGCATGTTGTATGTGTATTTTGTTGTGCTCAAAACGAATGGAAACATGTTTACGAGCTCCGAAGTCTGGATAATCAGCACTCGCCTATCGCAGATGTTGTTTACGTTACGCGTAGGCCTAGCGCGTCCACCGAGTTCGTAACTGGCGAGCGAACGAGCCCAGCTGAGAAACTCTGTTGAAGGAAATGAATTTTCAGTTCCGTTTGGTGCTGCAGTGATTTAAAGTATGACACTGCTGACTTCGTGTGATGTGTGATGTGAATAAAGCGCGTGGAATTTGGGGTGGTCAACCGCGGCGTGTTTCGTATGGCGTCGGGTGACTCAAGTTTAACGGGCAATCTCTGCGCTGTTTGCAGTGTCAAAGATAACTTTCGAAAGCGTAGCTGAACTATGGGAAGTACTTACATAATCAGCCATGCCACTCGTTTGAGCTGACAGTGCGCTCTTTTATTCGGCATGCCAATCCAGTTCAGTACAAGTTCACTATACTCCTTCACTCACTTCTTTCATGTGCATCTCTCTTTTGGACTATTTGGGGATAAATCGCTCGGGCAACACTCAAGAACACTGACGCACTGAAGCATACGTGACAGCGCAGTCATGTTTGAATCAGTGTGTACTTATGCTTGAGCAGGAATTATCTGTTTGCAACCTGCGCACCGTGTGCAGTGCATAGCAGGACTTGCATCATGCAAGACCTATGCATGTAGCAGCGTATACCAGGTTTGTTTCGATGTCTGATTCAGATGCAGCAAGTACTACGTCAATGAAATTATAATTGATTTTTTTCTCGCTTTTAGTTTATATAAACTGTAGATGGTGTGAGTGCATTGTCGGGATGGTGAAAAGGTGTCATCAGTGCTTTGTGCACTCGGTATGCTTAAACTGTTCGAATGCCTTCAGCTTCTACTCAAATGTTTCTTGCTGCAATACTATAAATTGTAATCAGGACAAACATCTACTCAAAACCAAGTTACTAATGCATCTGTGCAGAATGTGATTGATTAACAACGTAATACTTCCACAACAACATTATGCCGATGCACAGAATATGTGCTTGCGGAGCACAAGCACACAGCTACCGAGGTCCACGAAACGGACCAAACTACCCACGCCGGTCAATGCACAGCAGCGCATGCTTCCCGATAACATCAGATAACTAAACACGGAACGTCATGCAGCGGGCTAAGCTGGCGCCGGTCCGGCGGGGCCGCACGGCGCGCGCGCGGAGACAGTCGAAGGTGAGGGAGTTGCGAGGGAGTCCCGAGAGAGGGCGAGGGGAGAGGAGTTGGGGGGGGGAGTGCTCGACCACCTGGATCGGCGCGGTAGGCCATGCAAGGGAAATGGATTTTCGCCTTCGCCCTCCTCATAGATGGCGCCAATTACCTCTGCCACCGAAGCCGGGGAGTTTCCCACCGCGGGTTCCAGTAGGCGGTACTCAAAACAGATTTTCTGTCTGACGAGCATTTTGAGGCAGCCGTGCTTCACAGCTACTTGCGACAATTCAGAAAGCGTACTCGGCGAATAGCCGTACGTATGCGCTCACACTATCGCTGTCAGGACTCTCCGAAGGATACATTTTTTACATGTCTTTTCCCGTTAAAATTTCGTTCCTACCGCTTTCTATTTTTTCCAGGGATGAAATAAGGCTCTCATATAAACAGGAAATAAACAGGAGCAGAAAAAGAAGCTCCATACTAAAATGTCACGCATTAACGCCTGGCGTCTTCTGCTACGCTGCATCGCTACAATCGAGGGGCGAGAGCGCGCCAGAAGAAGCGGGGGGAGGGCGGCGGTGATCTTTTAGCCATTGAGTGGTTTTCTGCTGGATAGATGGATGGACGTTATGAGCGTTCCCTTTGGAACGCGGCGGTGGGATGCGTCGCCAAGCTCTTGCTATCATAATGCCTAACTACCCAGATAAAAAAAACGGAAATATAACGATGACCTCCCACAACCAAATTTTCTGACCCCCTATTGAGAACTTTGCTTTTGTACGTCTCCGATTTTTTGTCATTTCCCTACTTTTCTTCCACCAATCTTCCAATCGCCTCTTGCTAATCTCTATTGCGGACATGTTTGCTTTTCCCCTGCTATGGCTGAACCCAAGGGCTTCAAGGAGGCCAGTGGTGCCTAAATCGACCGCTGGGAAGATGTGTTCACATTCTAATAAAACATGCTCCATCGTTTCCTTAGCTTTACCGCAGCAAGCATATGCTTCTCCTTCATTTTTTAGGTGCGTGTTCTAAGGCATGTTTTTATTGAAATGCAGATAAAAGAGACGTAGTGACCTTAAAATGATGACGGCTACGCCTTTTCTCATAGCGGGAACAAGAATATAAATAATATGTAGGAAAATGAAAAGAAACCACTTCATACGGTCGGAAATCCACAGCACAGCCCTATACGTCCAAGAACATAACAGTATAAAAGTCATATGCAAATTGCACCATAATGAGATCGTAAACAAAGTCACAAACACACTCAAATGGCCGTGATGTAGACTTCGATGACCATATAAACAGAAGAGGAATTACAGTCTTAAAATAATTCACGCACAATAAATGTATAATACGTAATACACAAGCACTAATAATTAGAAATAATAGAAGAAAGTTATAGTGACATCGTGTGATTATTCAGTGAAATACCTAGTATTTGTTAAGGATGCCTGTGTCTTCATAAAAATGTTCGAGTGCATTCAATTCTTTTCGCTGTGCTGTTTTAGATGGCCATGGGTCCAGCAATTTTGCCAGTGAGAAAGGCCGGTGAGGATCAATGGAGTGTAGCTCTCGTTCTAGCTGCCGTCTTTGCATATCGTATATAGGGCATTTCAGGAATAGATGGCGAACATCCTCATTGTCGTGGCCACAGCAGCAAGACGGGGAAGGAGCTCGTTTGATGCGGTGTAGGAAATGTTTGGCGTATGCTGTGCCAAGGCGCAGTCGCTGAATTAGTATCTCGGTATATTAAGAAAGTTGTACATCGAGCTGGTATTTGAGTTGAGGATCTACTTCGTAAAGGATTGATTCCTTAGTGTTTTCATTAAACCATGTTTACATACACAAGTTTTTCTTTAGTACTTTTAATATCTGCTTTGTGTCCATTGGTGATAAAGGGATGAGTTGAATTTCTGCATCTTTATGGGCCGATTTTGCCAATGAGTCCTCTAGTTCGTTGCCTGCTATACCAGCATGGCCTGGGACCCACTATAATATCACTTCATGCTTCCTTTCATTAGCCTGAGTTGAACTGTTCAGTACTGCGTATTTTATTCGTGCGTGTGGTTTGCTGTCATGAATATTTTCACGACGTGCTAAAGCCTATAAGGAGTCCGTGCAAATTACCCACTTTGTTTGTGTTTCATATCTTTTCATAAAATGAGTGGCTTGGAGAATTGCCACTAATTCCGCTATTGTTGGTGACGACGTGTGTCCTTGTCGACGTGTGCTCTACCTCTAAGGATGATATACCATAAGCTGCAGTCGCACTTTCTTTGATTACAGAACCGTCCGTGTAGACGTGAATATATTCTTGGTTCTTGTAAAATAGGTAATGTAACGCTAATTGTTTTGCTGCTGACGTGGAAACGTCGCTTTTATTTTTAAGCCCTTCGATTGACGTTTCTGTTTCTGGCGCTTGCAGAAGCCATGGTGCGCAGCAGAGGTCTGAATGCCAAAAAGGTTATCGCGGGAGTCGTGATTGATGCTCTCGAAACAAGGCGTGTATCTGCGCACCCGCAAAGTTCTCCATCAGAGAGAGAAGGGGCTGTGCAGAATGCTGAGTAGAAATTCTGAAGAGATGTCGGCATGTTTCCAGGCTGCGAATCACCGTGAAATGCGGTTCCCGCGCTTCTGCAATAGTGAGGTGATTGGACGTATATAGCTTGCGGGACACCTAGGCACACTAGTAAACTCCGAGCCTGCAATAGCTATAGCCGATGGAGGGATGTCGCAGATAAATTGTGCAATTTAGGGAGCAGAGTAAGCAATTCTCTCACGCATAAGTGCTTAGTGGACGTAAAACAGGGATGCAGTTGTTCCACCCTACTTCATTCCTGCGATTCTGGGGAGAACATTTATAACACAACTAATTTGGTCCTCCAGGGCGTTAAAATGATGAGTGCATCGAAGATGGTGGCCTAAAATCACGCCGAGAAAACGATGTTTCCGAATCAGCTCGATCTCATGGCCATCTGCTGAAAGACCAAAATTTCTAAACTTCTTTCTTGTGAAGGAGAGAACCACTGATTTGGCATAAGAGATCTTCATGCCCCGTTCCCTTAAATAATCACCTATTGCGTTCAAAGTTTCCTGCAGCCGATGCTTGACAACTTCTAGAGGCTTGTTCGATGTCCATATGGAAATGTCATCAGCATGCATAGATATCTTTATGTTTGCTGGAAGTACTGCTGGTAAACCTGCTATTGCTCCATTGAAGAGAAGTGGACTTAATACACCTCCTTGCGGAACTCCTTCGTTTATGGTGTATGCGTCGCTTTGGCCGTCATTTGCATTTATATAAAAATCATGATCTTGCTTCAAAAAGTAATGAGCTTGCCTTTGAGTTATCATAAGTTGTTTCTTTCCTGATTTCCTTTTTTTTCTCTTAAGTATTTACTCATGTCAGATTTCTTTTCTATTGCCGCCACCCATGAGATTTTATGCAAGTGTTGCATAGCGTGGAACCTGGTTCAATGTTACGCAACTGTAAAACAATGTGCGTACACATCGACGCTATGCGTCGCGCATCTCACATCGCGTGACAAGTGGCACGGTAGGATCTTAATGATGATGATTATGACTTATTAGCACCAACTTTGAAGCATGGCGGTGAGAAATAGTCACCTAGCCAGCTTTATTTATTAGCGCACACTACATATTATTTGTTCTAGCATTTTCTATGCATCTCCTTAACATTCTTTTTCTTCCACAAACCTTCTCTATCTACATTCAACCGCTATCTAAAAACTGTACATGCCGTTCCACCTGGTGTAAAAGCGTGTAACTGCACTGCGAAGTGCGCGCGCATCGACGCTATGTGGCGCGCATCTCATATCACGTGACAAGTGGCACGATGCGATAGAATTGATGATCAAGATAATGATGATGATTTATTGGAGTCCCCTTTAAAACGCAGGTGACAAGTAGATACCTACTCTGCTTACTAGGTGCATACAATATACTGCAACGAAAAACATGTACACCATATACCTTATTGAATCAAGAGGCTAGGTGACCACTTTTCACCACCCAGTTTCAACGGGGATTCATATAAATCATCGTTATCATCGTACCGTTCCACTTGTCACGCGATAAGAAATGAGCGTCCCTTAGCGTCCTTCTGTGCGCAGTTTGTATTGCAATTGCGTAGTATTACACAAAGTTGCACGCCAAGCAGCAGTTGCATAGGTGTGGGTACAAGGGAGATAGAGAAACCTTGAGGAATAAAAAGAATATGAAGGAGATGCATACAAAATGCCAGACAGAAAAACATGTACAGTATACCTTATTGAATCAAGAGGCTAGGCGACCACTTTCGACCACCCCGTTTCAACGGGAATTCCAATAAATCATCGTTATCATCGTACCGTGCCACTTTTCACGCGACATGAAATGAGCACCGCAAAGCGACGTTGCGCGCACAGTTTGTGTTGCAATTGCGTAATATTACACCAAGTTGCACGCCAAGCAGCCGTTGCAAAGGTATGGGTACAAGGGAGATAGAGAAACCTTGAGGAATAAGAATATTAAGGAGGTGCATACAATATGCTAGAACGAGGAGCAGGAGTAGATTTTAATGAAGAGAAAGGAGGAGAGGTTGGCCTGGAGAGCGTGTCTCTAGCCTGCTACTCCTCACTGGGGAAAGGGGAACTGGGAAATAGAGGGAAAGGTAGGTGGCGGGTGATTATGTTATGGTACGATGAGATACTATATACACGTTGTCCAATATGCGGATGCGCACTGTAGACGCAATACACGTAAGAGTAAACTTGTCCGGACAAAAAGTAATCTTGTCACGAAAAGGTATTGCGCAAACAAATTTCGTACTGACTGCACGTCTCACAGCTTCTAGAGGCGATCGTCCAAACCAGTCTCACTTAAAAAGTTCAAAACTGATTTTATGGCACGTTGGGCACAGTGAACACTCCTCCACGCGCCCAAAAGCTTTTCTTGTGAAAAGGGGCGGGAGTCCAAGCTGTCAACAGTAGACTTGAGTGTTCTTCGTTCGGCCGCATATTGAGGGCACACGCAAAGTACGTGAGCTATTGTCTCGAGAGTGGGACAGACGCTACATTCAGGGTCCCGTGCTTGTCCAATCTTGTGAAGGTATTGGTGGGTGTATGCCACACCCAGCCGTAATCGATGAATGAGTGTTTCCTGGCTTCTCCGCAACCGAAGTGGAAGCCGGAATTGTAATCCAGCGTCAAGTCTATGGAGGCGCTCTTGTCGATGTTCGGGGTTGTCCCAATGTCGCGCCGTAGAAGTCTTAAGGGAGGTATGGAGCAAGGCGTTAATGTCATACCGGGAAAAATGAATTTTTATTATAGTTCCGTCAGTGTGCGCCTTTTTTGCTTCCGCGTCAGCCTGTTCGTTTCCAGCTATTCCACAATGGAAGGAATCCGCTGCAGCACGATGGTATGCCTGGAATGAGACGCCTCAGCAAGCAGAGACATGATGTCATAAACCAGAGGACTATATGCGGTTCGGTCACTCATACAATTGCTGATGAGTTGCAGTGCTGGTTTTGAGTTCCAGAACACTGTCCACTTCTCGAGGCTCTGTTGCAGTATGCAGCGAACTTCTTCTCGAACTCCGGTCAACTGAGCTGCTGTAGACGACGTCCTGTGCCCTATCTTGAACCGTTGTGCGATTCCCATTCCTGGCACCGTGTAGGCCGCCGCGGAAGAGGTCTGTGTCACAGAACCATATGTAAAAACATGTTCGTAATATCCATACATGTAAGCAATGTATGATAGCGCGAAATGCTTGAGCCCAGCAAGCGGCATCTTCGACTCCTTCGTTATTCCAGGGATTGAGAGTCTCACCGTTGGCTTTGCCATGCTAGGACGAAAAACATGTACAGTATACCATACTGAATCAAACTAGCTATGTGACCACTTCTCACCACCCCGTTTCAACGGGGATTCCAATAAATAATCGTTAACATCGTACCGTGCCACTTGTCACGCGACGCGAGATGCGCTCCGCATAAGGTCGATGTGTCCGCACTTTCTATTGCAGTTGCGTAATATTACATCAAGTTGCACGCCAAGCAGCAGTTACACAGGTATGGCTACAAGTGAAATAGAGCAGCTTTGATGAAGAAAAAGAAGAAGCAGATGCATACAATATGGTGGAACAAAAACATGCATAGCCTAACTGAATAAATCAAGCAGGCTAGGTGACAGCTTGTCACCGCCACGTTTCAAAGGGGATGCCAGTAAATCATCAACATTAGCATCATATCGTGCCACTTGTCACAACTTGACATGCGTACCGCGTTGCCTTGATACGTGCAAATTGCGCATTGAAGTTGCGCCGCATTCAAACAATTGTCCCGGCATGTAGCAGTTGTATGTTGTTGCATGTAGTTGCATGTAGCAGTTGTATGTAGCTGGGCCTGGTGAACTGAATGAGGCTTGGTGACTGTTTGTCACCGCCTTGCTTCAAAGGGGATGCAAATAAATGATGATGTTCATCATCATCAACAGCATCGTAAGGTGCCAAGGGTCAAGGGAGGTAACACATGCGCCGCGTTGTCTCGACACTTGTATTTACTCTACAGCACACGTCGTGGTGTCTCCACGGAAGGAGGGGGGAACCTTCTAGTGCATGCTGCCGAAAATGATGCTGTGATTGTGCCGCGTGTGCCGTGTAGGCCTTTGACTTTTTTCTATTGTGAAGCAGATTGACCATGTATTCCTATGACTATGATTGACTATGTGTTCCTAGGCTGAAGCACCCAGGCGTTGCATTTGCGTAGAGGCTACACCTGGTCATGAAAAAAGTCGATCAGCGCAGTCAAGTCGTAGCGGTCGAGAACTTGGAGCAGTGCGGGCACTTTGCTCTTCACGTTGGTTCCTTTAAATTTGTAGACATCAATGTAGAGGTCGGTGATCATTCCTGCACAAGAAGAAACAATGACTGGCGTATATTCTACTTCCCTTGCTAAATTACTGGCAGCGGCATTTACGAGCTCTGGATACTCCCTCGTGATCTTGAGAAGAGCATGCTTTAATAGGTGAGCAGCCGCGGCAGTTCAGTGGGTTTGGCGTGGCGCTCCTCATAGCAACGTCACTTGTTCGATCACGGCTTCGGCGGTCGCATGCTGATGGGGCCAGAATGAAAAAGAAAACGCACGTGTACCATGCAATAAACTTATGTTAAATAGCAATAGGTGGTAATACTTATCAGACTCAACTGATAACTTGTCAGTCTCAACTTGTCAGTCTCAACAGGGCGTGCGTCAAATCCCGGTTCATCATCATCATCATCAGCCTAGTTACGCCCACTGCAGGGCAAAGGCCTCGCCCATACTTCTTTAACTACCCCGGTCATGTACTAATTGTGGCCATGTTGTCCCTGCAAACGTCTTAATGTCATCCGCCCACCTAACTTTCTGCCGCCCCCTACTACGCTTCCCTTCCCTTGGAATCCAGTCCGTAACCCTTAATGACCATCGGTTATCTTCCCTCCTCATTACATGTCCGGCCCATGCCCATTTCTTTTTCTTGATTTCAACTAAGATGTCATTTACCCGCGTTTGTTCCCTCACCCAATCTGCTCTTTTCTTATCCCTTAACGTTACACCTATCATTCTTCTTTCCATAGCTCGTTGAGTCGTCCTCAATTTCATCAGAACCCTTTTCGTAAGCCTCCAGGTTTCTGCCCCGTAGGTGAGTACTGGTAAGACACAGCTGTTATACACTTTCCTCTTGAGGGATAGTGGCAACCTGCTGTTCATGATTTGAGAATGCCTGCCAAACGCACCCCAGCCCATTCTTATTCTTCTGGTTATTTCAGTCTCATGATCCGGATCCGTGGTCACTACCTGCCCTAAGTAGATGTATTCCCTTACCACTTCCAGTGCCTCGCTACCTATCGTAAACTGCTATTCTCTTCCGAGACTGTTAAACATTACTTCAGTTTTCTGTAGATTAATTTTCAGACCCACCCTTCTGCTTTGCCTCTCCAGGTCAGTGAGCATGCATTGCAATTGGTCTCCTGAGTTACTAAGCAAGGCAATATCATCAGCGAATCGCAAGTTGCTAAGGTATTCTCCATCAACTTTTATCCCCAATTCTTCCCACTCCAGGTCTCTGAATACCTCCTGTAAACATGCTGTGAATAGCATCGCAGATATCGTATCTCCCTGTCTGACGCCTTTCTTTATTGGGATTTTGTTGCTTTCTTTGTGGAGGATTACGGTGGCTGTGGAACCGCTATAGATATCTTCCAGTATCTTTACATATGGCTCATCTACACCCTGATTCCGTAGTGCCTTCATGACTGCTGAGGTTTCGACTGAATCAAATGCTTTTTCGTAATCAATGAAGGCTATATATAAGGGTTGGTTATATTCCGCACATTTCTCTATCACCTGATTGATAGTGTGAATATGGTCTATTGTTGAGTAGCCTTTACGGAATCCTGCCTGGTCCTTTGGTTGACAGAAATCTAAGGTATTCCTGATTCTATTTGCGATTACCTTAGTAAATACTTTGTAGGCAACGGACAGTAAGCTGATCGGTCTATAATTTTTGAAGTCTTTGGCGTCCCCTTTCTCATGAATTAGGATTATGCAAGCGTTTCTCCAAGGTTCCGGTACGCTCGAGGTCATGAGGCATTGTGTATATAGGGCGGCCAATCTTTCTAAGACAGTGTTCCCACCATCCTTCAACAAATCTGCTGTTACCTGATCCTCCCCAGCTGCCTTCCCCCTTTGCATAGCTCGCAAGGCGTTCTTTACCTCTTCCGGTGTTACTTGTGGGATTTCAAGTTCCTCTAGCCTATTCTCTCTCACCTTATCGTCGTGGGTGTTACTGGTACTGTATAAATCTCTATAAAACTCTTCAGCCACTTGAGCTATCTCATCCATATTAGTAACGATATTGCAGGCTTTGTCTCTTAACGCACACATCTGATTCTTGCCTATTCCTAGTTTCTTCTTCACTGCTTTTAGGCTTCCTCCGTTCCTGAGAGCCTGTGCAATTCTATCCATATTATAGTTCCTTATGTCCGCTGTCTTACGCTTGTTGATTAACTTAGAAAGTTCTGCCAGTTCTATTCTAGCTGTAGGGTTAGAGGCTTTCATACATTGGCGTTTCTTGATCAGATCTTTCGTCTCCTGCGATAGCTTACTGGTTTCCTGTTTAACGGCGTTACCACCGACTTCTATTGCGCACTCCTTAATGATGCCCATAAGATTGTCGTTCATTGCTTCAACACTATGGTCCTCTTCCTGGGTTAAAGCCGAATACCTGTTCTGTAGCTTGATCCGGAATTCCTCTAGTTTCCCTCTTACCGCTAACTCATTGATTGGCTTCTTATGTACCAGTTTCTTCCGTTCCCTCCTCAAGTCAAGGCTAATTCGAGTTCTTACCATCCTATGGTCACAGCAGCGCACCTTGCCGAGCACGTCTACATCTTGTATGATGCCAGGGTTCGCGCAGAGTATGAAGTCGATTTCATTTCTAGTCTCACCATTCGGGCTCCTCCACGTCCACTTTTGGCTAACCCGCTTGCGGAAAAAGGTATTCATTATCCGCATGTTATTCTGTTCTGCAAACTCTACTAATAACTCTCCTCTGCTATTCCTAGAGCCTATGCCATATTCCCCCACTGACTTGTCTCCGGCCTGCTTCTTGCCTACCCTGGCATTGAAATCGCCCATCAGTATACTGTATTTTGTTTCTACTTTACCCATCGCC
Organism: Dermacentor andersoni; assembly: GCF_023375885.2. Classification (NCBI taxonomy): domain Eukaryota; kingdom Metazoa; phylum Arthropoda; class Arachnida; order Ixodida; family Ixodidae; genus Dermacentor; species Dermacentor andersoni. The sequence goes on along the minus strand of NC_092817.1, from coordinate 4,162,250 downwards.
GATTCCACGTCTTCATAGAAGCTTTCGACTTCCTGGTCATCATGACTAGATGTAGGGGCGTAGACCTGTACAACCTTCATTTTTACCTCTTATTAAGTTTCACAACAAGACATGCCACCCTCTCGTTAATGCTATAGAATTCCTGTATGTTACCAGCTATGTTCTTATTAATCAGGAATCCAACTCCTAGTTCTCGTCTCTCTGCTAAGCCCCGGTAGCACAGGACGTGCCCGCTTTTTAGCGCTGTATATGCTTCTTTTGGCCTCCTAACTTCACTGAGCCCTATTATATCCCATTTACTGCCCTCTAATTCCTCCAATAGCACTGCTAGACTCGCCTGACTAGATAACGTTCTAGCGTTAAACGTTGTCAGGTTCATATTCCAATGGCGGCCTGTCCGGAGCCAGGGATTCTTAGCACCCTCTGCAGCGTCGCAGGTCTGACCGCCGCCGTGGTCAGTTGCTTCGCAGCTGCTGGGTACTGAGGGCCGGGGTTTGATTGTTGTGTTGATATAGGAGGTTGTGGCCAAGTACTGCACCAGGGTGGCCAATCCTGCTCTGGTGAGAGAGTGCGTTACCGGTTCTGGTCACCGGGATCAGGCCGCACTCCAGGCCTGTTTGTGCAATTTTCTCAATACACGGTTTTTTTTTTTTTATTTTCTTGTGGAGAATTGTGCGGCACCGGGATTTGAATCACGCTCTTCTTGCACGGGAGGCGGATACTCTACCGTCCCCGCAGGAGCTAAATTAAAAAATTAAATTTAAATTCACTAATAAGTTTGGCGATGTATCGCTTCATGTGGTTTCGGAACAGCATGTGACCGCCTCTTACACTGTTAAACAAAAAAGATATTGTGTAGTTTGACGTGTAATAATAAAAAAATCCCGGTTATTACACGTCAAACTACAGAATATCTTTTTTTGTTTAACAGTGTAAGAGGTGGTCACATGCTGTTCCGAAATCACATGAAGCGATACATCGCCAAACTTATTAGTGAAACACTTCCAGAAGTGAATACCCTTCCACCAATGTCCGCATGGTATTCTGGTGACTGTCACCAGCATAATGTTTCTACGCGCTGGCGAGAAGCTTTTCTTATACTCATTTTTGACTTCGCTACGCCGTTGCGAATCCATTCTCTTTCAACTGAGCATTTTTCTGCGGTGGTCGTTTTGGACACACTCTGGCCATTGCCTAGATTACAGTGCTCGGCTTTAAGCCAATCATTGTGGGTTGGATTTGCCACACCACTATATTATTTGTCGCGTTTCGTAAGAGTTCTTTGAAACTCTTGGAAGTGGACGGAAAGAGATGTTCAGCTCAATGTCTAACAATAATGCTTTTGTTTATTTTGTGTCTTTTACTGTTCTGCATTAATCTGGTCCTTACTTCTTATAGTTATACCTTCGTGATCTGACGCTAATGAATATGTTGCAGTTCGCACACCATTTGTTAACTTTCCTTCTATCCCCGACTTCTCGTACTGCATAGAGCAAAAAGGAAATATGAATAGCCACCGATCGTTACCCTTTTGAAATAATTCAAGTTCACGAGAGCAAAGGAAAGAAGCACTATAAAACAAAATCGTTGGCTGATGCTAATAAATGTCAAGTATGCATGAAGTAAGGCAGATATAAAGAAGGGGGGAGGGGTGTTTATTTGCCCTTTAAATGTTCGGTTTTGTGACCGTTCATACTCATTGAAAACATTGTTGCTGCATTAAATGGATTGTGCGACCAATCGAAAGGGAGACAGTTTGGCTAGCAGATTTCAATAATGTATGACTTAAACAGGCCCTGAAACCACGCGTGTGAATGTCGTAAAAGTCGTGCCAGATGCGTTGTTCCTACGTTCACGCCCAAAATGCAAAAAAAAAAAAAAAACTCCCGAGCATGTTCGCTGCTCGATCAGGGTAACGTACCGTAAAGTCTTTCCAAATGGCATGGTTGTCTTTTGAATTCCATCTCCAGCTCATCACTTCGCGCCAGTATGTCTTGATACTCAGGTGCAAGGCAGTCCGCATTCCCTTCATACACCTTGAGATCCTGCGTGTGAAATCCTTCCAGTCATGACAGCGCCCGGAGAACTTTCCCACGATTATCTCCATGAAAGGGCATATATACAACCTAGATTAACTTGAAGCTGAGCTAGTTGGTATTCTGCCTTGGTTGGTAGCAGCTTTATAGCACACGAAAACATATCCGTATACACACACGCCACTACCACACACAAACATCCAAGGAAGGACTTTCCTCTTAAGGCGAAGCTTGCTTTGCCTCTTCTTTCGACTTTCCCACTATTGCTGTTATGCCGCTGCTGCTGCTGTCTGGCACGTCGCGTCGGGAGTACAGATGTCATCTACGCGCGACAGGCGACGTCAAAAAGCGTGCCTCGTTTGCATTGCGTTGTTGCAATGCCAGCTGGAGCTTCCTGGGCGTCTCACAATGCCTTGTGGCCGGCTCTTAATTATCCTTGAGCCCGCTGCAAAAGCATTGCAGAAGCAGCGGCGCTTGCCTTGGTACTCACGAGAAACATCCCAGAAGAGAAATACATAGAATGGTAGAGGGGAGGTAGTGAGGGGAGGCAGGGCAATACAGTCGTGAAAATACAGTCGACGGAGTCACCACCACCTCCCCGTGCGAGACATTAGCAGCAGCAGTACTACTACTACTAGTAGTAATAGTAATGGTAGTGGTAAGAGTAATAGTAGTAGTATTAGTAGCGGAAAAGTTGACCAAAGAGGCAAAGAATGATTTGCTTTAATAAATTTCGTAGAAGTGTGCTTTTAAGCAGCGATGAGAGCATGAGGCTGCTCTTTCACACGAGATTATTTTATGCCTGGCTCCACCAAAATTTTTTTTCCAATCTACGTGTGTAACGTAATCACCATCGCACTAACTTGTTACCATTCCTGCGAGATCGCATTGCTTTGGCGTCTAGTCATGTATTGGAAACTGAAAAGGAATGGTCGCAGAACACCACCAAATTGTGTTGCCGTCGGCACCCCGCGAGACCCGTAGGTAAAGTACACCTTCCAGAAGCGCTTGTATTTGAAGTTAACGGAAGCGTGAACCGGTCAGCAGCCGAGATAAGCGAGATACTTTTAGAGTATTGCTACAGAAAAAGTCGTAGTTTCGCTCAAAAGTCGAACCATCGATGCTTTGGCAAATTAGCAGACAGTTATACAAAGGACGGAAAATCGTTTTATCGGATGTATAAACTTGGAAACATTCGCTTGCTAACTGAATTAACAAGCATGGTGTCAGCAGGCACAGGCAAACATGAGCACATCACACTCGACGACCTCGAGCACTCGCTATGAAAACACTGGCGTGAGCAAGCGTGGCAGCAGCCGCAAGAAAAGCGATCTTCGTGCTGTATTCCTATTCCGGCAGCAACTGCGTATTCCGCGGCTGCGCGCCCCGGATCTTGAAAGCGATCTGCGTTGATGGCAGAGTCTAGGTGCTTCGACGGCTCATACCGTTGTGCGTGCTGCGTTCTCGCCGCCCAGTTTGTGATGAAACGATACACGGCACGAACGTCACTTCGCTCACTGCTGCTGCCGCGCATTTTCACGACGTTTTGATCGCGTGCCAGAGCTCATCGAGTGTCATGTGTTCATGCTTGCCTGTGCGCGCTGACACCTTGCTTGCTAATTTAATTAGTAAACGAACGCTTACAAGTTGACACGGCCGATAAAAGTACTGTCCTTACTTCGTATGGCTGTCTGCTAATTGGCTATCGCAATCGATGCTTTGCCTCTCGGGCGAAACTGCGACATTGTTTGTATGTTTTATGTCCGTGTTGCGAAATTTTATTTTTAAATTATAAAGTGCGATCAGGAACGATGGTAAGGAAGTGTACGGAAATGCGCAGTCTTTTCCAAATTCAAGCAATTTGCTCGTGCACGGCGCTAGGCGACGACTCTGGCGTCGGTCGACTCGCGGTCGTCCTGCCGCCGGTGAGGTTGCTGCTCTGTCCTTCGCGGTCGGCGCTCGGATCACGAGACGAAAGCGGTACCTTCATAACGAACACGCCGCACGTAGCATGGCCGCTGCATAAAAAAAAAAAAAAGGTGCGGGTTGTCGCGTTTATCCGAAACGGTGTCCTCCGCCGCGGCGCCACCAGCCGGGACTGTCTGGGATAGGCATAGAAAATGCGTCACTAACGCCCATGAAACGCCGTCGCCCGACGCGTCTTGGCGCGCTCTGTCTCCCGCAACCAGCGCCGTTCGGCCCAGCCAAGCGGCCGAGAATGCAACTATGGCTGTGACAGCCATAGTTGCATTCCCAATGCAGCCCGCCCGACGCGGCAGGCTGCATTTTTTTTATGCGAAGCATATTACTAGAGCTCAACCCAGCTCCTCAGGCGCGGCGGTGTCGCCTTCAATGACCTTTGACCCCATGCCATACCACGTGACACCGTGACGTCACGATAGAGGAGAAACGGGGCTCCAACTCGCGCCGTCGCTCGCGGCGTCGCGGCGGTATATAAGCAGCTGCGCTTGTTTCTAGGTGGCTTTGGCTCAACTCTTGCAAGATGGGCTGTGTGGGAATCGAACCAGGGTCTCCGGAGTGTGAGACGGAGACGCTACCACTGAGCCACGAGTACGATGCTTCAAAGCGGTACAAAAGCGCCTCTAGTGAATGCGGTGTTGCCTTAGAAACTAGCTGTTTCTAAGGCTCAGGCGTGCGTCGCTTGCTCAGGCGCACATTTCGTTGCCGCGCCGAACGCTGCGTTGCTCGACGCTCACCGCGTGCAATGCGGGGCGCGTAGTCGCTGCGCCGTAGCCCATTGTCTTTCACCCCTTGGCGGGTCGACGGGAACGCTCACGCGTTCCACTCTTGAAGGCGAAGCAGAGTAACGCATGAGTTGTTTCTTCGTCTAGCCGAACCAAATATAGCCAAGCAACAGCCGCTCACCAGGCTAAACAGTGGTTCAACAACTAAAATAAAGGCTAGTATGCTTCGCATCCTGGGCTTAACCTTAGCGAAGCCACAGCCATTTTTTTTATAGCGGAGCTCTTTGGCGCTCGTTCCTGCATTTCGCTTCGCTGTTGAGCCTCGCCGTAGGCCTCACCGTAGCCACTGTTACGCGCTAATCCAGCTGCGCGCGCTTCTGCAGCCATATCTCGCGCGCGGCGCGAGTCTTGCTCTTGCCTTGTTCTCCAAAGCCGGAACACGTGTACTCGCCTATCTCGCCCTCTTCCTCCGCGCAGCGCCGTTGCGCTGACTCTCGCCGCTACCGTCCACTACGAGCACGCCGTTCCTTCTCACGCTGTTGCGGCACTGCCGCGGTGCCGGCGGAGGGCACTCCTTGCCGCCTCGCGCGCGATCCACGGCTCTCCACTCATTTTTGTCGCGTGGCTGTACGGCCTCTCAGCCGTGTCTCTCGCTTCCCCGTTTGCGGAGTGTGTTCCTCAATGGCATATGTCCCCTCTGGCAGTGCTTGCGCCTGGCTGCCCTTCTCCCTCCTCCAGTCTTGCCCTATTCCTCCCCTTACCTGGCGCAGTGCCGTTCCGGCGACTCGAAAAACAATTATAGCGTTTCGTCCACTTCTACTCCCACCCCTCCCTTGTGCGGCCACATTGTCTGGGAGTGAATGAGTGTCTTACCTCTACTCAATACCCCTGTTGTCCGCCCGTTTCCTCATCCCACCTCAGAAGAAACATTAAATAATAATTGCTAATCTCCCCTCCCCCTCTCCGCAGCGGTGACCCACTATAAGATGGCGCGATGACGCGTCGCCGGCGTCGCCGGAATGCCGGTTCGATCGCGATGTGTGCTGCCCAATCTGAAAAGCAGAACCGCCTCCGTTCGGCACTGCGTGTTCTGTATGCGGTTGCCTGTTCTTGGAAGAATCGCCTTACCAAGAAGCGTAATAGCCTACCAATTTTTTATCCAGCGGCCGTGCCCTTAGCAACGGCCCGGAGAAGGTCAACCGGGCGCGCCCCCGCCTACCCTCCTCGTCCGAGACGTTTGCCTGTCTCCTTCCCCGCTTCGTTGAACGCCATCTAGACTTTCCTCTAGATGATGTTGTTTTGCCCTGCGTTCCGCGCGCTCCTTCGGGCTTCACCAGGCGCGCGATTTCCTTCTCCTAATCCAGGTGCCTTCCTCCTCTGGCGTTCGCTTCCTTCGCAGCTTCAAACGTCGCATCGTCGATTTCACTGGCGAGCCATGTACGCTTGTGCGTAAAAACAATACGAAGCGCGATAAAGCATGAAAATGCACGGCTAGTCCGCGCCGCGTTTTCACTTCCTTCGTGCGGGTCCTCAGTCGCCGGCGGTGCTGCACGTATTTGGCGGCGTCACGTTTTCGCCCGCAAACAACGCGCCTTGAGGCAACGACGCAATTCCCTTCGTAGTCTCCGGAGGAGGAAGAGGCAGCAACTTTATTTTGCAAACGAATTTGGGACCTCCCAGGCCCCCTGGGTTCCCGCACGACCCCACTGAACTCAAACGTTGATGATGTTTAACATGTCCATGACGCTGGCAGTCCGGCTGGCGGCGATCTTCTGCCTTGCCGGGTCCGTGGAGCGTAATGAGATCTCTCAGTCCTCCCAGGTTTGGAGTGGTACTGGTCCGCGGGGGAGGATAAGCCGGGCAGGTCAGGATTATATGGGTGAGGTTTACTTTCGGCGCTTTGCACAGATGGCAAGAAGGTGGGATGAGTCGATAATGGGATAGGAGGGTTGGAGTAGGTAGCGTGCGCGTTTGCAGGCGGCGCCAAAAGTGTTGCTCCCTGGTAGTGAGGGAAGAGTGGGCGGGGGGTATATTTGCCTCTCGGCACGAACGTTCGCGATGAGGTCAGCGAAGGTACACGCACGCTCCCCCGAGAAACCCCCCATGAGGTCCGCCTGTGCCCGGTTTCTCGACCCTGGGGCTAAGAATCGGCGGCCTCATTGTCGGGATTTCCCGAGTGCGCGGGCACCCAGATGAGCTCAGCTACGCGGGAGAAGGTAGGGTTCTGGGTAAGTACGTGGAAGATGGCAGGGTGAACTCTGCCCCTAGCATAATTTAGCATAATTTAGCAGCTTTAGGATCACTCAGGATGTAGGTAGCACTGTAGCTGCCGAGCGCTAGCGCTATACTGATCTCTTCCACTGGGCCTATTCCTGGGGGTAGTTCCTGTATTAAGAGAGGGGTATTCGGTGTGTAAGCAACCGCTGTGGCTCCGTGCTGATCACATGCAGCATCTACCCATATTGCGTTCTGTTCATCGCTGTACCGTTTATGCTGCAGCTCTGGCTTTTCGTCGCTCGCGGTCTTGGTCGGGGCGCATATTACGGGGGAGCGGTCGAATGCGTATTGTTTGACGAATTGCCAAGGGAAGGGCTTTTAGGGAGTTATGATTAGCAGGAATGTTAATTTGAAGTTTAGAAGGTATATGTCTTCCGGTAGGGGTGCTGGCTAATTGGAGGTATTGTGCCTGTATGTGGGCTTCGGTTAGTTCTTGTATGGGGTTATGCACACCGAACTCCGCCAGGCGTTCGTTACTGGTGTTTTTGGGCAGACTGATCGCCGCCTTGGTAGCTTGCCTTATTATAGAATTCATTGTTTGGGTTTCCGTTGGATTGAAGTTGAGATAGGGGGCAGAATACAATACTCTACTCATGGTAAAAGCTTGTACCACTGGCGGAGTATCTGATGTACGCAGGCCGTGAGCTTTATTTGTTACTCTGCGTATTAGCTGTGCTCTTTAAACGTTTGATTGTTTCAGTATTTCTGCCATCTTGTTGCAGGTAGAGGCCCATGATTCGAATGGTGGGGATCTGTGGGACCTCTCTATTGTGCACGTAGATTCTGATACGAGTATGATACGTTTTACCCTTTGGCCGGATCCAGAGAAGTTCAGATTTTTCCGGTGAGCTGCTGAGGCCTACCTTGGTGACTTCGTCCTGTATTACCATTGCGGCTGTTTGCAGTGTTTCTTCGATTTGGGCGTCTGATCCAAATGTAGTCCACAGGGTGATATCATCCACCTACAGTGTATGGTCAAGGTGGAGAATTTGCTGCAGCTTCCATGCGAGCGGAATAAGTACTGCATTGAAAAGGAAAAGGGGACAGCGCGGAGCCTTGCCTTGTGCCCACATTCGCTAGAGTGTAGCGGCCTGTACGAAGGTTGTCTACGCACATGCTGGCCCTTCGGTTCTGCAGGAAAGCTCTTATGTAGTTGTATGCTCGTTGGCCAACGCTTAGGTATAACATAGCTTTTAGGATGGCCTCGTGGGTGACGTTGTCGAAGGCATTCTTGAGGTCAATCGCCAATACCGCTTTGGTGTGCGTAGGTATGAGGGGGTACAGTACAGCTGTCGTGAGTTGAATCATGGCATCTTGCGTGGATAGGCCAGATCGGAATCCAATCACTGAGTGTGGGTATTGACCGGTGTCTTCCATGTGGCCACGCAGTCTAGCTAGGATGACTTGCTCAAAGAGTTTGCCTAAGCTACAGGTAAGGTAAATGGGGCGCATATTTTCTGGTGTCTCTGGTTTCTGAGGTTTGGGTATTAGAATAACCCTTCCATGCGTCCACTCCTCTGGCAGTGTGCCGTTCTGCCAATGCTTGTTGAAGATACTGGTAAGTTCTCGCAGGGAGTTGTCATCGAGGTTCCTAAGAGCGGCGTTTGTTATGCGATCTTCGCCTGGCGTGGTGTTGCGGAGTCTATGAAGTGCTGCTCGGACTTCTTGTAGAGTTATGTCCCTGTCCAGTTCAGTATTTGGTGAGCCAGCGAACTCCGGTAAGGGATTCGGAGGGCTCGGTGAGTTGTGTAGGCTCCTGAGTGTTTCTAGTAGCACCTGCGTGTCGTATTTATGGTTGCGTGTTAGTCGAACGACGATCTTTCTAGTATGTTGTTGGCTTTTCATGGCTACAATTAGATGTTTTAAAAGATGCCATGCTCGAGCGGTACTGAGATTGCCTCTCAGACCTTCGCATATCTGCTGCCAATTCTGATTACAAAGTTGGCTATAATCATGCATTGTCCTTGCAAGCTCAGATATCTTGTTTTGGGGTTTCTTATTGTATTTTTGTTGAAGGTTTCATTTCATGAGACTTTCATGGGCTTCTATCATATGGGCCAATTTCGAGTCCATAACTGGGACTTGTTCTTCTGGGCTTTATTCCTTGGTACGCGCCGCTTGGTCCTCGAGGAACTGTGCTGTCCAGGTTCGCGAATCCACCGGCCCAGTTTCTTGGTTTGTTTCCCGTTGTTTACCAAATTTATCCTAGTTGATTAGCTTATGCTTTATTCTCGTACGTACGAGACGCTTGGGGACCTGAAACTTGAACTTCGATAATATAGTGGTCACTGCCTAAAGTATGTGTTGTTCTATTCCGTTCCAAATTGGTAATGCGTCTGCCCATAGTGAGGTCCGGATGTCCATCATTCCTGTTGTACCTTGTCTGGTGGGGCAATCGAAATCATTGTACACCTCGACCTGATTCTGTTGAGTTTGTTTCATATAAGAACCTCTCCTCTGCCGAAGTTCTCTGGTATCCCGAGTCGATGTTGTTAAATTCTCCGGCCCCTATGAGTGGCGTTTTATTTGCCGCTGTGGCTATTTGCGCTATTAGGTTAGCGCAGCGCATTGCTGGCATACTCGGGTGATTATAGATATTGGCGATGAGCTGTTGAATGTCGACTGGAATTACGTCAAGGACTGCGTTGTGGACATTGTGTGGGAATGTAAGTTGAGTGTGCCTTTGAATCCCTTCATAAAGGTGGACACGATTGGAGCACTATCATTTGGTCAGTGATAAGCAGTATATCCCGGGAGCGAAACACTAATTTAGGGTCCTGTAGCGTAATTAGATCTGGTAGGTGTTCCTCATCTTGTATACGTTGTATTAGCGCTTCTCGTTTACGACGTATGCAGCGACAGTTCCAATGCCAGAGTTTTAAAAATGGAGGAGTAGTCTTCGATTTAGGTGAATCACCTACCATTTTGCTCACCAGACGTTCTGGAAGAAGGAGGGGGTGGGTGATTTGGGGTAGGGGCGCCGCCTGCGTTTGGTTGGTTGCTTCCGCCACCATTAGGCTCATTTGTGTGCTGAGCTGGGTACAGAAGGTATCTAGTTTGTTGTCTAAAATTTTGAAGGGTTCGTCAATGAGGCAGTCCATGCGAGTTTCGAGTGTTGGAAATTGAGCCTCGAGTGTTTGTAGGCGATTTTCTAGGAATTACTGACACTGATCGCGCATCTGCTGTTGGAAGTCTGCTAGTTTCGCTGTTAATTTTGCCTCAAGTTTGGCTTCAAACTGAGTCTCCATCTCAGCTGTTTTGTCTGATGGTTCATTCTCAGCTGTTTCATCTGACAACGAAAGAACTTTTTTTCTTTTCTTTTTTGTAGGTGGTGTGGATGTTGAGGTTTCTGCGGAACATGAACTCAGAGTGTCTAGGGATAGAGGGTGACCAGGAAGTGGCGACGATGGGTGGGTGATTGGTTGTGTAATGGGCGAGGGGTTGGATTGGGTGATGGCCTCTCGTAAGCCTCTTACCTCCTCTCGAAGGCCGGCTAACTCCTCGTCCCGAGAGTCTTATTTGCGGGCGATTCGTTCTGCCCATGTGAGCTCCTAGGGGGCCTTCGCGGGGGCTGATGGATTCCATTTTGGGAAATCTTCCGGATGTAGCTGCTGTCTTCCAGTTGTGCTCTTGTTAACTGAAGGCTTCATTGTTTATTGTTGGTGTGTTGCTTTGCCGGAGTGCTGTTTACGCTGCGCAGCAGCGCAGGCCTTGCGTGCTTGCTATCGCTGTCATAGCTTCGCCCTTCGAGCGAAGCTGTAATTAATGAATGACTGTGCACATTATAGATTCCAATTTGCGAATGCGCAACGTAGCTACGACTGCTTCTTAGAATATAAGTTTCACTTTTGTGTTTGACCGGCTCTATTGAAAGAGGAATGAACAATTTCTTTTAAATCATACATTGGTTAAGCTTTTGTTCTTTTACTCAGAGAGCAATGCACATCGTATGCACTCAGGATTTTAAGCGTGAAATGCTTTTATCTCCAGTTGTCGGCGACCTTCCAGTGAGCTTGAGCCAAAAGCCAGAGCCGTTATCCGGGCACCCAAACGAGATCATCCGGGCAACCCATAAAAACTTTAGAAAATGCGGTGTCTGGCGCCCAACCCTTTGTACCGGACCGAATTACATACGCTAGTTACGGCCCACACAAGTTACCAAAAAATATTGCTTCCAAGTTCCTTTTTTTTTTCACAATATCAATCAAGCTGTAACTTTTCGTACGTTGAAGTTTAATTAGCAGTTCCATATAGTGACGTTCAAAGGGCCGATACAGGGCACCATACACTCCATTGTCATCTTTTAGCGCTAAGACAGGTTTGCCTGGGTTCTTTTGAACGCCAGCTGTGCTTGAGTTCTGCGGCGCGGGCTTTGCGTGGCCTCGAGAGATGGCGACACGCTGCGTGACGCCTCCTTCAGGCGCTGCTCGGCCGTGCGCTCTGTCTCCCCGGTCGCTGCATGCCTGTCGTGCCACCTTCAGCCGGCTTTCTTCTAGCTGGACAGCGTGCACATGGATCAGTGCACAGCATGGCGCGGTGCGGTGTGGGGGGATGTACAGCTGCGAACATGCACCACACCCATTTTAAGATTGTGGCTAGTATCACCTCCAACCAATCTGCTTTGCCGGTTGCCATTCATGTTTTCATGTACTCTTTATTACAGGAGGGCCAGCAATTTCTTCAATTGCCGAGTTTGTTTCACTGAGTGACTTTTGGCTTGCATTTCGAAAGTCAGGTGCTCAGTGTGGTCGATGAAACACCTAGAAACGGCGCCGTCAGAAGTGGCCGACGGTCCGGTGTGGAGCATGGTCTATAAAGCCGCATTTCCAAGCATTAAACGCCGCTTATTCTGATTCATTGGAACGTCACACTGCATTCGCTGATGTTACCTTTTGTGCAGTTTCGTGTACCAATAGTACCAAGTCAAAAGGAGTCCATTAATAAAATACTGCTTCTTGATCAACGAACTTTCACTGCAGTTTAGGTTCCGCGGTGCCACACAATGTTCTGTTGAAGGAAACAAGATCAGAATTCCGAGTTCTCTTACCTTCAAGGCTTCCACGAGCTGCACCTTTTTGGCCAATATCAGCTGGTACTCAAGCTTCGGGTGAATCATCCGTAGCGTGTGCGCTATGCTGTCGTAATTGATATCTGAAACAATGCTTCAATCACCACTGAGCCATGCTTAAAGTCTACCGAACTGATCAAATTGCAACGTTCTCCTGGGGTTGTGGCGGATACTTGACTCTAATGCGTGTTAGGTAAGTACAGGCGCTAGCATTCTGTTACATTTAGCACAGTACACAGTGAGCCGCCGCTAATGTATGTCCTTAAGTGGAGGCGCAACGTTTCAGTTGCGTTTGTGTTTACTTAACATCTATTGTGGATAAAAATATAGATTTGGTGGAATGAAACGTTTTTTTTCTCTTTATTATTTATCATTATATTATTATTATAATATTGTTTTTCTCTTTATTATTATTTATTATTATATACACTTTCTACATAAAACAAAATACTTTGTTTATTGCCGGAATATACACTCTAATACAAAATTACATCCTTTGGGCCACACAACAATAAACGTAAACAGGAAAGTAGTTGAAAAGGCCGCGCCCACTACTTTGCGGTCGGGAATGCTACGTCATGCTGATAATGCGCATGCCGTTCGTTACTGGGAAGTACAAGGCTCACAGCGTTAAAGAAAGGAAATGCGGACAAAACACATGATGTTTATCGTTGTGTGGCAAGATACGACCCAAAGGGTGTAATTTCGTTTTAGAGTGTAAAGTGTAAGGAAATGTACACCCTTCGGGGTGTATATTTGCCACACAGCAATAATCGTCATCTGTCTTGCTTGCGTTTCCTTCCTTGAAAACGCTGCGCTCGCTACTTTCCTGTCGAGAATGCTCTGTCATGCTGATAACGGGCATGCCGCTCGTGACTTGGAAGTACCGGGCTCTGCGTGTTGAAGAAAGGAAATGCGGACAAGACAGGTGAGAATTGTTGTGTGGCAAAGGGGCGTAAGTTTGCTTAAGAGTGTAACTTTATACGATTACATTGACGCTTGTTTATCCTCGTAATGCGATTAGCATCCTTTGCGTATTGAGCATATCTATCTATCTATCTATCTATCTATCTATCTATCTATCTATCTATCTATCTATCTATCTATCTATCTATCTATCTATCTATCTATCTATCTATCTATCTATCTATCTATCTATATATCTATTCATCCATCCATCCATCCATCCATCCATCCATCCATCCATCCATCCATCCATCCATCCATCCATCCATCCATCCATCCATCCATCCATCCATCCATCTATCTATCTATCTATCTATCTATCTATCTATCTATCTATCTATCTATCTATCTATCTATCTATCTATCTATCTATCTATCTATCTATCTATCTATCTATCTATCTATCTATCTATCTATCTATCTATCTATCTATCTATCTATCTATCTATCTATCTATCTATCTATCTATCTATCTATCTATCTATCTATCTCTGGATCGATCCATCCATCCATCGATCCTCTCTTAGGCCATCGCACTTACCCACGTTGTCTACCAGCTTAGGCCACTACATGTGTGCTCGTGGTCGTGACGCCGTCATGGTCGCTCCATTCTCATCAGTCCAGAATTCTGACACGTAATGCTGTCGTCGTCACACTTTATACGCCGACGCATCGGACCAAGTTGTCTGATAGATGAAACGACTCGTCGTCATCGTGCTCGTACGATCGTCGCCATTGCAGCCGACTCCCGTAATAAAGCCCTCGTCACGCCATCGACGTCATAAAGTGATCACGCATTTGGTCATACCGTCGTCGTGATGCCGTCGGGGTTGTTCCATCGTCATCAATCCAGCTTCTTCATTAAACTCTCGTCATGCCGTTATCGTTACGCTATCGTCCTCATACACTCTTCGTGGTACACTAGTCGGCATGCCATTGTGCTCGTACAATCGCAAAGCCATTGCAGTTATTTTGTCGCCGTCACACTCGTCGTCCCACAATCGATGTGATGCTGTCGTGGTCCTTCGATTGTCGTCATTCTGACTTCGTCGTCCACCTCTTGTGATGCAATTGCCGTCACGCCATCGTCGTCACAGTTGTCGTCATACCATTGCAACCAAACCGTTCGTGTCCCGCTGTCATTTTTCCATCGTTACATAACTTCGGAAAAGTCATACCATTGTCGCCCTACCTCCGTCGATCCATCGACGTCATTCGTTCTGCATCATTTTATTGTAACCATGCTGTCGTCATTCAATTTTGATTGTGTCGCCGTTGTCATACCGTCATCGCGAGCGTCGTCAGACAGCGGCTGTCGTGCATGCATTGTCGTACTGCCGTCGTTATGCCGTCGTCATCATTCCAGCTTCTTTAAACTGTTTTTGTCATACCTTCATCAAACCATTGTCGTCATACGCTAGCGGTCATCCTGTTGTCCTCATGCCATCATCGTTATCAGTTTAGCCGCAGCAGTAGCCTATTTTATGTCCGCTGCAGGACTGAGCCCTCTTCCTGCGATCTCCAAAAACCTCTGTCCTGCGCCAACAGATTTCGACTAGTACTCGCGAATTACCTAATTTCATCGCCCCATCTAGTCTTCCGCCGTCCTCTACTGCGCTTCGCTTCTCTGGGTACCTATTCTTTAACCCTAATGGTCCAACGGTTATCTAACCTGCGCAATACATGACTTGCCAAACACCATTCTTTTCTCTCTTCTATCAGTACCTATTCTGTAACCCTATTGGCCCAACGGTTATCTAACCTGCGCATTACATGACTTGCCAAACGCAATTCTTTATGTTAATGTGAATTAGAATATCGGCAATTCCCGTTTGTTTTCTGATCCACAACGCTCTCTTTCTGTCTCTTAACGTTACGCCTATCATTGTTCGTTCCATAGCTCTTTGCGTGGTCCTTAAATTGTTCTCCAGCGTATTTGCGAGTCTCCAAATGTCTGCCCCATATGTTAGCACCAGTTGCTTGCATTGATTGTACATCTTTCTTTTCAATGATAGTGGTGAGCTTCCCGTCAGGATCTCACAATGTCTGCCGTATGAACTCCAACCCATTTTTATTGTTTTGTAAATTTCGTTCTTATGATGAGGGTTCCCTGTGAGCAATTGACCTAGATAAACGTACTCCTTCACAGACTCTAGAAACTGACTGGCGATCCTGAAGTCTTGTTCCCTTGCCAGGCTATTGAACATTACCTTTGTCTTATACATATTAATCTTCAACACCACTCTTACACTTTCTCTGTTAAGGCCCTCAATCATCTGTTACAATTTGTCCCCAGTGTTGCTGAACAGGACAATGTCATCTGAAAACCGAAGGTTGCTGAGATATTCGTCATTGATTCTTACTCCTAAGCCTTCCCAGCCTAATATCCTAAATACTTCTTCCAAGCATGCAGTGAATAGCATTGCAGAAATTGTGTTGCCTTGTCTGGCCCTCTTCTTTTTAGGTATCTTTCTACTTTTCTTGTAGAGAATAAGGTACCAGTGGAATCTTTGTAGATATTCTTCAAAATATTTACGTAAGCCTCCTGTACTTCTTGATTAAGTAATCCCTCTATAACTGCTTGTATCTCTACTGAATCAAATGAATTTTCATAATCGATGAAAGTCGTATAGAGAGGCTCATTGTACTCTGCAGATTTCTTGGTTACCTGATCGATGAGAAGGGCGTGGTTCATCGTAGAGTGTCCCTTCCTGAAGCCAGCCTGTTCTCTTGGTTGACTGAAGTCAAGCGTTGCCCTTATTCTATTGGAAATTATCTTGGTGAATATTTTATGCAATGTGAAAAGTTAGCTAATGGGCATATAAATCTTTAACGTCCCCCTATTTGTGGTTTAGTATAATGTTTGCATTCTTACAGTTTCGTGGGACCCTTGCAGTCAATAGGCACTTCGTATAAAGAGCCGCCAGTTTTCCAAACTTTATGTCTCCGCCATCTTTGATTAAATTGACTTTTATTTCATCTTCGCCTGCCGCTCTTTCCCGTTTCATCTCTTACAAGGCCCTTCTGACCTCATCGCCAGTTATAGGAGGAAATTCTGTACCCTGTTCATTACTGTTTCGAATGGAGTTATTCTAAGTCTTCTGGGTATTGTACAAGTCAGTATAGAATTCTTCCACTGCTTTTACTATATATTCGAGATTGCTGATGATACTACACTGATTACCTTTCAGTGCAAGCATCTTGCTCTGTCCTATGCCAAGTTTCCTTCTCACTAATTTCAGGCTGCGTCCATTTTTTACGGCTTCTTCATTCTTTCTCACGGTGTAATTTCAAATATCACTTATTTTCGCCTTGTTGATCAGTTTTGACAGTTCCGCGAATTCTATTTTATCTTTTGAGCAGGTCACTTTCATTCTTTGTTGTTTCATTTTTAGGTTCTTTGTTACTTGGGAGAGCTTGCATACTGGTTGCCTTGGTGCCTTGCCTCCCACTTCAAGTGCTCCCTCTGAAGCCGTCCTAGTTACGGTTTCATTAATTACCTCTATGTGATCTTCATCTCTCTGTTCTAGGGCTACACATTTCTTTACAAGAACTCGCCTTAATTTGTCTGCTTTTACCCTTACTGCCTCTAGATTGACCTGTTTCTTCTTGACCAAGTTTACTCTTTCTCTCTTCAAATTGAGGTGAATCCTAGCCCTCACCAACCTACGATCACTGCACTTTACCCTACCTATCACTTCTACATCCTGCACTATGCTGGGATCGGCAGAAAGTATGAAATCAATTTCATTTCCTGCTTCACCCGTAGGGCTTAACCAGGTCCATTGTATGTTGCTACGCTTCCTGAAAAAGGTGTTCATTATTCGCAGCTTACTCTTTTCTGCGAATTCTACCAGCGTCTCTCCTCAAGCGTTCCTAGAATCGACGCTGTAGTGGCCAATTGCTTGTTCACCAGCCTGCTTTTCCCCCATCTTTGCATTGAAGTCACCCATTACTGCAGGATACTTAGTTTGCACTTTTCTCATCGCTAATTCAACATCTTCATAAAACTGATCTACTTCCTCATGATGCTGACTGGATGTTGGAACGTAGGCTTGTACTACCTTTAATGCATACCTCTTATTAAGTGTGATTACGACTACTGCTACCCTCTGATTAATGCTGTAGAATTCGTTAATGTTGCCCGCTATGTCCTTATGGATTAGGAATCCTACCCCGTATTGCTTCTTATCTGGGAGACCTCTATAGCAGAGGACATGGCCATTTGTCAGCACTGTACAAGCTTCACCAGTTCTTCTAATCCTGCTAAGGCCACTGATATCCTAAGATTCCTAGGGATAGTTCTAGTAGTAAAAACATAAATACCCAAGAAAGTTGACGGGAAAACGGCGCCGCGGTAGCTCAATCGGTAGAGCGTTGCACGCGTAATGCGAATACGTGGGAACGTTCCCCACCTGTGGCAAGTTGTTTCTTCATTCACTTTCATTGTCATTAATTTATCCTTTCTTTAATTCAGTTAGCAAGTGCATGTAACTTCCCCTAAGTTTTCCTTGGTGTCGTTGTTTGTTGGCTTCTTATGATATCATTAGATAGATAGATAGATAGATAGATAGACAGATAGATAGATAGATAGATAGATAGATAGATAGATAGATAGATAGATAGATAGATAGATAGATAGATAGATAGATAGATAGATAGATAGATAGATGTGCCCAAAGTAGGCAAAGAATGCTGATCACCATTAACATTTGCGCACTACTAATTTTACAAAGGTTATCACGAATGTCTGTAGCAAAGCAGTGAGTTGAAATCGCTCGTAAATTGTGCAATGTGGAGGCGAACGAAGCCTCCACACTACATTGCCTTCTTTCTTAAAGGCTCCGCTAAAACGCGCAACACAAGTAAACGCACCACATACGATGTCCAATCTGATCTTTTTCCGAGTGGCCTGCTTAGCAAGGAAGTCCTTTAGTATAGATATTGTCGAAACGTTGTCGGATTTGAATATTGCTTCGCCACGTCTGAAAAAAATAACAAACATGATGCATCATTGCACTTACCGCTGGCTTTATTCTTGCATGCTGCATAATTAACTTAATCAATATCAAATGCCAGAGAACTATATTCTGACTGATCGCTATGCTTGTGGCGGGGAACTCATCACTGATTGAAATGGTCATCCTTTTTTCACTCTCCATTCGTCCACAAGGTAGATATTTGTTTTCTTTTACAACATTCCCAAGACCTATGAATGACCGTTGGCACTCAAAAAGAAAGCGTCCATTAAAGCATCAGGAGTTTTCCATCGCGGGCTCAATTTTTCGCTCAAGTAACGTATTGAATTTGTCTCAAATGTTCGGTGCTGCCCCGATAGTTAATTATCGGTAAGTCACGAGGTTTTACAAAAGAAATGATGAAAGACCTCTGGAGAACATTGGTGGCGCCGTGAATGGCGGCAGCTGTTGCCCGTCGTTGCCAAGGCTTCATTTTTGTTGCTTTATTGAGCGCTCTAATCGACGGGGAATATACTTTACTCCCTGGCGATTTAAAACCCTTTGTTCCGGTAACATACGAGTTGAAACAAAGCGACTTCTTATTTCAGATATTATTCAAACGACTATGGACGCAGCTATGGTGGAGTGAACGATGTTCACCGAGCAATATCAATAGAACTAAACTATACGGCTCCATTATGCCGGAAAACAAGAATGCCTAAAGGGCCCCTGATTAGGTATGGCCCTTTTGAGCTGACAAGCGCAGAGCATACAATGCGCGACAACGATCGTGTCTGCAAAGTATTACATCGCTATGCTCTGCGGAAGGAACTGAAATTTCAAACGAACGCCGTTTTTTTTTTCTCTTTACGGCTGCCGCGCTCCAAACCGGAGGATGACGTAGTCGCGGCCCCACGCCTACGTAGTGTTACGTTTCGCCTACGACGCGCGGTATAGCCGGCGCGGATACAACGGACGCCGGGGCTTCATTCAAGCGGCGGACATTTTGGCCCGTTCAGCGCTGCCGCAACGCCTCCCCGCCAAGCGCGTCCAGGCATGTTTCAATGCCACGTGTATTCGTGTGTGCGTGTGCGTGTGTGTGTGTGTGTGTGTGTGTGTGTGTGTGTGTGTGTGTGTGTGTGTGTGTGTGTGTGTGCATGTTGGTGCCCACGCTTGTCAAAGCGCGGCAGCCGGGGATAGGAGCTCCCCAAGTGTGAAGCGAGGAGGTCTGACCGGCGCCGGCCCGGCGGATGCGTCACTACACTCGTCTCAACGTGTCTCTCAGCGTGTCCGTGCCCCGCCGTCACGTGCGCCTCTGACGAGGCGTTCCTTCTTGCCCTCGACTCCGAGAGTATAAAAGCAGCTGCCCCCGGACGCCAAGAGAGGCTCCGATTTCTTCCGTTGAGTAGCGTGCTCTCCCGTCTCTCCACTTCGGTCGACCTGACCGGCCGCTCTTTTGCGATGCTAGAATAAACAAGTTGTTCTGTTAGCAGTCGACTCATGCTTTGGCAGGACCTCCGGATGCTTCCAGTTGTGCCCCAGGCTGCCAGGCCAACGCTACCCTTGGGGCTTAAGACCCAGATGCAACAACTGGTGCCAGCGGTGAGATTGCAACAACTGTCTGCCAGCAGTGAGATCGCGACAACGGAGGCCAGCAGCGAAGATATGCGGTTGACTGTATGCTGAGCAGAACAACGACCATCCGGGAGCAGTGCAACGAGCCCTGTGTGATGACTGGTTGCCTGCAGCGGAACGACTGCGCTGAATTCTTGGCTGCAAGGTTTGGTGAGTGCGGGACTTTCTTCTTCTGAGTTTTGCCAGGCTTTTGTTAGTATCAGAAACAGAGCTGGTAATTGTGGTTGTCGTTGCTGCCGGGTTAGTTTGCGGCAAGACAATAGTAGGCAGTAGAGAAAGCAGCATTCAGAGCAGCCATGGATCGGAAGTCGTTGCGCAAACCGAAATTGCTGGAGCTTGCAAGAGAGTTGGGTCTGGATGTCTCAGACAAACTCAGAAAACCAGAACTGCTAAGGGCTATTCTTGAGTTAGAAGCTGAGGATGACGAGCTGTCGGAATGCCTTGAGACCATTGAGGAGAGGGAGACGGCAAAAAGACAGGAGCGCGAACGTAAAGAACAGAAAGAGCGAGAGCAACAAGAGAAAGAAAAAGAAGAGCGCGACCGTCAACACGCTTTGGAAATGAAGCGTCTCGAGAAGCAGGGGTTCTCTCGGGAAACGTGGCCACAGCGCTTGCTCACTTTGTTACCCGGCGAGGCGGCCGACGTAGTCGCTCGCTTGAAGAGAGAGGAGGCAGAGGATTTCGACAAAGTGAAATCGAGTCTGCTAAAAAAGTACAGGCTGTCAGCGG
Organism: Dermacentor andersoni; assembly: GCF_023375885.2. NCBI lineage: Eukaryota > Metazoa > Arthropoda > Arachnida > Ixodida > Ixodidae > Dermacentor > Dermacentor andersoni. The sequence continues at coordinate 4,141,876 of NC_092817.1, read as the reverse complement.
AGGCGTTCCGTCGGAAGTTTCGGGAAAATGAGAAAGGCAGAAGTGAGTCATATACAGAGTTTGCCTACAGGCTAATGTCAAACATGCAGGAGTGGCTCAAAGAAGAGAAAGCGTTTGGTGACCACGAGAAAGTTCTGCAGTGTTTCGGGCTGGAACAGTTTTATACTCGGTTACCTGAGAACGTGCGGTACTGGGTCTTGGATAGGCCAGACGTTAGTACGGTGGCTAAAGCCGCTGAGCTAGCCGAGGAGTTTGTGACGCGTCGGGCTCGCGGAGCTAAGGACGGTCAAAAGGGTGAATTTGGCTCCCAGTTTGAGAGGCCGAAGTTCACACCCATGAGAGCAAAGGGGAACACACGTGGTGTGGATGCGAGTGAAAGCAGTCCGGCCGAACCTAAGGAGACGGCGGCAGCCGAAGCCGAACGCAGAAAGCGGTTCGAGACGAGGCAAGCGCGCGTGTGTTATACGTGCCAGAAGCCGCGTCACTTTTCGGCGCAGTGTCCGGAAAAAAAAACAAAAGTCGTGTTTTTGTCATTATGCAGCACTGACGAGAACATGAAGCTTCTCGAGCCTTACATGCGAGGCCTTCTCGTGAACGGGAAAGAGTGCCGAGTGCTTCGTGATTCCGCAGCTACAATGGATGTAGTTCACCCGTCTTACGTAGAACCCGATATGTTCACGGGCGAGTGCGCATGGATCAAGCAAGCCGTAGAAGCTCATAGCGTGTGTCTGCCCGTAGCAAAAGTGCTTATTGAAGGACCTTTCGGAGCGCTTGAGACGGAGGCCCCAGTGTCATCTATGCTGGCCCCCCAGAACCCGTACCTATTTTCGAACAGGTCCGATCACCTCCTGCGCGAGAAGGGGCTTTTGTTTGGTGAGGCTAGCGTTCAGGCCTTAACCTGATCGAAGGTTCGGGAGCTCGCTGCAAAGGCGGTAGTTGCGGGGCCGACGTTGTCGAACAATGAAAAAGGGTCAGAGGCGCAGCAAGCTGATATTCAGAGCACGTCCGAACTGAACAAAATTAAGCCTGTAGCGTTGAAGGCACCAGATACTGGAGAGGAAATGCCCGACACGGGAAAGTTAGAAGAGCTATCTGCAGATTTGCTCATCGCGCCTACGTCAGACGGACTTCATAGGTTGCTAAAAGTCAGCCGGTCTGCTTTGATAGCCGAGCAAAAAAAGGATGGCAGCCTAGAACACATACCCTGCAATGTCAAGGAAGGTATCGCCAAGAAAAATGCTCGTTTTGTGGAAAGAGGTGGGGTCCTGTACCGGAAGTATCTAGACCGCAGGGGAGTGGAGTTCGATCAGCTGATCGTGCCTCAGTGCTACCGTCAGGATCTGTTGCGCTTGTCGCATGGAGGTTCGTGGTCCGGACACCTAGGAGTTAAGAAAACTAAGGACCGTCTCTTGCAAGAGTACTATTGGCCAGGGTATTTTCGGGACGCAGACCACTTTGTCAGGACATGTGACACCTGTCAGCGGGTGGGCAAACCAGGGGACAAATTGAGGGCGCCGTTGAAGTTGGTACCTATCATTACGGAGCCTTTTAGACGGCTCGTTATTGATACAGTGGGACCTCTGCCGGTAACCACGGGGTACAGACACATTTTGACTGTGATCTGCCCAGCGACAAAGTTCCCTGAAGCAGTGCCGCTTAAAGAACTCAGCTCAGTTGAGATAGTCAATGCACTACTGTCCCTATTTGCGCGAGTTGGTTTTCCTGCGGAAATCCAATCAGATCAGGGCACAGTGTTTACTAGCGCTTTGACGACAACTTTTCTCGAAAGGTGTGGGGTAAAGCTGTTACACAGCTCAGTGTACCACCCACAGTCGAATTCCGTTGAGAAGCTCCACTCCGTCATGAAGCGCGTGTTGAGAGCATTGTGTTTTGCACAACAAACTAACTGGGAGCTGTGTCTGCCTGGGGTGATGTTTGCATTGAGGACCGCGCCGCATGCGGCTACGGGGTTTTCGCCAGCTGAGCTAGTGTACGGTCGCTCGCTGCGATCTCCGCTTCGCATGCTTCGAGACGGATCACTGCCCTCTCCAATGGCTGCAGACCATCTCTTCCACAAATGGCCGCCTCCTGCGCTGGAGCCTCGCTTTGCAACAATATTCCTTTGAGGTGCGTTACAAAAAGGGGAGTCTCAACGGTAACTCCGATGGCTTAAGTCGAAGCCCCTAACGTAGGAATCAGCCTCAGAGTTGTTTGTTACTGATGTTTTTCTTCCTGAGGCAGGATTTTTAACATATTGCTTTTGTTTAGTGTTTCAAAGTGATGACGTGCTTTCTAGTGCAATTTTCCACTTTGTGGACGTGTTCTGGGTGCTGCTAGACTACTGTAAGGAACTAGGCAGTAGTATAAAAGGGGAAAGAGCCTGGCTTGGCTTAGTGAGGGTTGTTTCGTGCTTGCTGACTGAGCAGTTGAGTTTCGGCGTAGTTCTAACGCTTGCTGGGAACGAGAGAAAAATGGCAACTCTCCCGAAGTCACTTTGCAGTGTCCTGTGTGAACCTGAACGTGAGAACGAGGCCTTCTCTGTGCGCTGCGCTCAAGAAACGCTGAGGGACGACCGACTTCGTTTATGAGCATCATCGAGCGACATCCCTCCGGACAGCGGATGCAGTCCCCTGACCATCGGTATCTCCTTCCCCCGGCGGGGCGGTCTGTTACGTTTCGCCTACGACGCGCGGTATAGCCGGCGCGGAGGCAACGGACGCCGGGGCTTCATTCAAGCGGCGGACATTTTGGCCCGTTCAGCGCTGCCGCAACGCCTCCCCGCCAAGCGCGTCCAGGCATGTTTCAATGCCACGTGTATTCGTGTGTGCGTGTGTGTGTGAGTGCATGTTGGTGCCCACGCTTGTCAAAGCGCGGCAGCCGGGGAGAGGAGCTCCCCAAGTGTGAAGCGAGGAGGTCTGACCGGCGCCGGCCCGGCGGATGCGTCACTACACTCGTCTCAACGTGTCTCTCAGCGTGTCCGTGCCCCGCCGTCACGTGCGCCTCTGACGAGGCGTTCCTTCTTGCCCTCGACTCCGAGAGTATAAAAGCAGCTGCCCCCGGACGCCAAGAGAGGCTCCGATTTCTTCCGTTGAGTAGCGTGCTCTCCCGTCTCTCCACTTCGGTCGACCTGACCGGCCGCTCTTTTGCGATGCTAGAATAAACAAGTTGTTCTGTTAGCAGTCGACTCATGCTTTGCCAGGACCTTCGGATGCTTCCAGTTGTGCCCCAGGCCGCCAGGCCAACGCTACCATTGGGGCTTGCGACCCATTTGCAACAGTAGTGTCCGCAGTGTGACGTCGCTCGTGGTGATGCGCGACTTCGAGAATTATTCAAGACAACAACTGTTATCTGCGCGATCTGTTGCTTTAACTGACGAATTGAAGTTTAGAGAAATAATAAAACACACAAACGGAATGTCCGTGTGTTTTTTGTTTTACTTCCCACCGAAGCAAGAGAGATGTACTTGCGCTTCGTCTGCTTGTTCCCACGGTGGTGCGGTCAAGTGCTTAGGTACCGAAACTGTCATTTTCTACAGTGCTCCAGCGCGTGATCATGCTCTGCGATCCGCGTGTTCTTGCTCAGTATTCGTGTAGCATTGAATTATACCGCTAGTCATGTTTCCTTTTCCACAGCGGGCGAAATCGTGCGCTGCCAGAACCAGACCACAGCTCGCGCGCGACGCCATCAGCGGTATTGCGAGTGCCGAAAAAAAATTCGAGAAAAAAATATGAAGTTGGGGTCTGTGACGTATGTGTCACGCAATCCTCGAGGTCCGGTATGGGAGAACGCAGGGAAGGGATTTTGCTTGCGAAGGCTAGACGGGCCGAGTGGAGAGAGGGTGCTGCTTAGCAGTGGAGTCCGCCTGCTGAAATTATGGGTTCACGGCATTGAAATATTTCCATCTCGGCTATTAATGGGCCGATATGAAATTTTTTTGCGGCAGAACGCTCCCTAGAGGACATGTTACAACTTCCAGCGTATAACCAAGTTTGCTATAGAGCCTGGTGAGGGGCCCTTTAAACGGACCATGAAATTCTTTTGACGATTTTGTACAAACGTACCGAGTCGTTAGGGCCTGTCCTCCTGATCATCATTTGACACATTTAGGTGCTCCGCGTGAAGCGTGTAATTTAATATATGGTCTCATAAATGTACATTGCTGCCGATCGCAGCACATCACGCGGCTGAATTTCAAGCCGCCCCCACCCATTTGGCGTCACTTACCCCAATGATGTTAGTAGGGCGAGCTAGCCGACTGGCTGCCCATTGCGCGTCATCAGATTTTTCCAACTTTATGGTGAAAAAATGTTGTTTGTAGAAGTTAGCATGTTAATTTGTTTCTATAAAAGGAAAGTGACAGAGAGAGAATGCACAAAAACAATTTCTCACCACACTTAAGCACGTCCGGCACTCTGCAAGCGTCGTCTGCTTGTGTTACAACGTGCTCCATATTGAAGAGAGCTCCGCGGTCAGAGTCGGTCTCACTCTTTTCGCGAGCACCATGATTCGTTTTTGTTGCCTTGTGGGCTGCAAACGTAGCGACTGGCAATATGTGAAGCTGCGATATCGTGTCCCTCTGCAACGCAGCAGACGAGCGGACTGACTGCAGCGCATCGGACTGCCGCTATCTGATCGGCGCCAGAATTTGCATGTTTGCAGCCGTCACTGTACTCCGGAGGATTACTACCGCAATAGCGGTTTGCGAGTCCGGTATTAGGGTAAACCCAAGCGCAAGGGGACAGGGCCTGGCCGTTTGACCATGTCGTTTCACGGGATGAGCAGGAGCGCCAATGTGAATGGCCTGCATGGTGCAGCCACCTGGTGTCACAGAGCGCAACCACACACAATAGCAGTAACGAAATGTATTCTTTTTTGCTGCTGGTGTAAAATTTTCGCGGGAGTGTAATCGTTATCACGTTGTTTTCGTAAATGTTTAAAATGTTTTATACTTGGTTAGAGCAACATTAGCGCTCTGTTTGGCTGGTTAAGCTCTGCACCAACAGTGGCTTGACCGTGCAGACCTATCAGGCCGTTCACATACGTCTACGCTAAAGTTCCTTCATCAGCTTGAGTTTATGTCTCCAGCCATCCATCGAAACGCCCAGCTCGCCTGTGGTTACTGGAACATCAGATACGCTCGGCGCAGCGACAGAATGCTCGCAACGCGCGCTGCTTCAATAGCTCTCGCTTGGGTCGACTGCCAAGCAGCTGCCGGAGAGGTTGGAGACTTCGCGCGCTCGCTCCTCGAGAACCGGAAGTCGACGACACGACGTGCCATCATGACGCAGAACCAGTGAAGGCGGAGCTTAGCCCCGATCACTCGGCGAACGGGTTGAGGAGAAAATGCGTGGCTGTGGAGGAAGGTATCATGTTCTCGCCCGTAGCTCTCCTAATATGAGTCCTTTCACACAAATTGTGGTGCGAATGATTAACTTTAGTTTTATTCTATACGCGTCTACAAAATTTGTCCGAACCATTTCCAGGGCCTTGGACACTAAAGGCAAATACTAAGTCGACGTGGACTGTTGAAATACCATTCCATAAACCTCGCAACGCTTGTTTCGCGCCAAGAAAATACTTAGTTTACGAGAAAATTGCATCTTACAGGTCTGAATACACTTAACGCAGTTCAAACTTCCCGCTGCCCAACCGGAGGAGTCGTGACGTTGCATACGCCATCACCACCTTTTGCTGCCGTCGGTGAGTGAAACGGCGCCCGACAGATGGTGGTACCGAGCCAAGGCAGAGCAGTGGATTCGCCGCTGCAGCTTCTTTTTGGTCAAGTGGCATAAACCCACAGAACACCTATATAGATAGACCTTTCAGGCACCCCGCGACGTCATATGTAAGTTGAATTTTCTGCTACTTGCAGTTTGTGCGAGTTTCGCGAGCCCTCAAAACCAGCGCACCACAACGCGATGACGAAAGTACTGTGAAACGCAAAAACGTGGGCGGCGCGGAGTCTTGCGAAAATGAAACCTTTCGACTACCCGCTACGTTGTCACGAGTTATTTCAGAGAGTTCTTTTTCCTAAAAGTGAAATAGAGCTGGACAAGTAGCATTTTATTTCGGCTTACAATACAAAGCACGGATATTTTTTTTGCAACGAGTGGTTGAGTACTAGTGACAGAATTTGAATGAGGAGTGCTTTCGTGATCGCGCAAGTACTTTAATGTCTCGGGGGAGTCTCTACTCATGTCCGGCATTTACGTCAATTTCTCGATTATTAAGGCTCTGTGCACGATAATATTGGCTCCTCAGAGGTTGTCGAGAACGAATCTGTCATTTTAGCTTGACTTAATATTTGCCTGTAGTGTCCCTTTAAGTTTGACAGTTTCGAGTGATGCCACACTACATGACGTGTACGCAGTATAATGTAACTCTGGCAATGGGATCATCTTTAAACATGTCAGTTCGTAATCAATCGAATCGACGGCTGGTTACGGCACCAGCCACAGTTTCGCCATGTTGGTCGTGAGCGTGGTGTAGACTTTGCCTCCTCATAAGCGCGCTCTTTGCGACGATTTACTTTTTGCTGCGTGTGTACACTCACTCGTCCATGTGCTTGAGGATCTCATGATTATGACTCGCAGTGAGCTTGTGTACATACAGCGGCGAGCATTTACACAGAAAGTTTGCTCATCCTGCGCACAAATGTCTACTGATTCAAGCTGGACGGTGGGGCTGGTCAGCTGTCAGCTCTGGTTGATCAGGGCTGCCTACCTGTAAACGCAAGCGAGCAACGTCCCGAGGAACGTGGAGACAAAGTGAAGCGTGGCCGAGTCCGTCACCGGCGGCCTCTCGGCCACCTCCGGAAGGCTCAGCACCAGCCAGGCATGCATCTCGGCCAGGCTGAATGGACCGCAAAGCTTCAGCACATTCAGTGACCTGCAGGAAAAACAATCTGTGAGACCACAGCAGGTGGGTGTCGCGTTTGTTCTCTTCGAGCCAACTGCTGCTGAAGGGAAGGAACGGCTTTTGAGGTCAGGCAGCGCTGTAGATCACTAAGTTTGTGTTATAATGTGCTGAGTTGTCCGCGCAACCGATTGGTACATGCTACTCGTCAGCGGTTCACTTCAACCACGCATTGGCTGCTATGGCAAAGTACTTTCAACATGTGGCGACATGCACCCTTAAAATTACATTTATTTTGCTCTATTTTAATCTGACTAGCACATACTGAGCCTTTTGTACGTTTCTGAAAATTGATTTGAAAAACTGTGTTACTGCTGCAGCTTGCCACACCCTGACGATTCCGATTTTCAATTTTATCATGAAAACCTGAAAATTAATCTGCCGGTAAAAATGTTTATAATAATAAAGCTAGCCCCCTCCCGCACCCCCGATGCCTCATCTTAAGAGAAAAAGAAGCAGATGATTACTCTTTTGACTTAGTAACCTCGAATACCTTCAAGAAATTATTAAATTTGCCAAGAGTGCTCACGAGCAAAATCAAATAATTGTCAACGTTAGCGTATCGTGATATATTGCATGGTTATTTGCACGATGTCTCGCGGATGAAAGGAACCTCGATGTTCTCGCCGGACGCCACGCCCTCTCCGCTGCCAACACTTTTAGCACTTTAGCACTTAAACCTGTATCCTCAGTAAAATACCTTGGACTACATTTTCACTGCGACCTATCCTGGAACTCTCACCTGGATCATGTTTCTAGAAAACCCGCACATTATCTTGCTTAATGCACAATATTCCATATTTCGATTCGCTATGACATAGTACATGTTGTGGATCGTGGTGTGATTAGATATGGTTCAACTGTTTGTGGTCACTGCTCAGGTCGGTAGAAAAGAGAGAGAATAAACTCTTATGTTGCGGGTTGAAAATTATTGAATATGATTTGTGTCCTGCACAACGTGATAATATTTTCAAAGGTTTGGGCTCCAGGATGCTGCCTTCTCCCTGCCAAAGCTGTTGTAATAAAACACCTTTGGACGAGTCTGTGCAAAGTACCGTATGTTCCAGCATGCTGTCTCAGGCCAAAGGACCATTACAGAAAAAAACACCTATTTTACTCTATATGGGAAATGTATGTCTCTATATAATGCTCCCAAAATTTTCAATCTGATACACCCTTGCATTTCTCGCATCAGAACAAAGTTCACTGGTTAAACAACTACTCAAATGTTTGTCACCTGATTGTTCCTATTGCTTTCTGACATCACATGTTCTACATTACACGGTATATAGTTGTTTTTTTTTCTACTATAGTATTATATTGTAGTCTAAGTCGAACTTTAGTAAGTACGTAGTGGTTCCCTGCTTTCTGTCAGACGCAGCCATTGAAGCATTTGAGGCTTTGGCTGGCCTGCTGTCAGTACTGTTGTACTAATTGAAAATAAAGATGTATGTATGTATGTATGTATGTATGTATGTATGTATGTGTGTATGTATGTATGTATGTATGTATGTATGTATGTATGTATGTATGTATGTATGTATGTATGTATGTATGTATGTATGTATGTATGTATGTATGTATAAAATGACTTGTTCAAAGTTCAACGGCGTATGTAAAGTTAATCAACCTTGACATAAACTTCCATTATTTGCACCGCAATGTTGCTTTGCCTACACCGCTCTCTATCTTTAACATTGAGCTGAGAATTACTAGGAGTTGCGGCAAGTACGCCATCTAATAAGGCCCCCCGGTCTGGATGCGTATGATTAAATAAAACATTGACGTGCTAGGACCTATACTATATATGCCTCATTTTAACCTATTTGTTAAGCAGCTGTACATACTACCTACATTAACTACAAGTGGCCAAGGTGATACCAATATTTAACAGTGGTAACAAATCAGATCACTCTTGTTATCACCCGATACATGTCCTAAGTATACAAACTAATACTTATGAAAAGTTCCCTGCGAAACCAATTAATAAATTTATAGAGAAGCACACGTAATTCGTCTACAGCAATGCGGATTTTGGCAATTTTTTGCGCATCTATTGCAGCCGTGTCTCTCATTCGAATACTCAACGTAGCTCTCGATAACAAGCTCGTCGTATTGGTATTGCTCGACCTAACTAAAGCATTCGCCATCCCGTAGGCCAGCACACCACATCCTACTGAATAAACTAAAATACTATGACTTGGAAACTAAAATACTATGGGGTTGCGCCGGAGGAGTTATCTGCGTGCAGGCGACGGACGGACGGACGGACGAATGGGCTAGCCATATACAGCTTCCCTGTAGAAACAAAATACGTGATCGTTCACTCGCGGAATAAGCTTGTAGCTGTGCCTTCCGCTCATGTAATACTTAATTACAATCCTTCAGAGCACGCTACTTCGTTCAAAACACTTGGCTTTGAAATTTCACTGTCATCTAGAGTGGAAAACCCACATTCATGCGCTGTGTAGTAGGCTTTCAGTGGAATGTTATTACTTATACACAGTCATTTATCATTCTGCATTGAATCACAGGCGTGGACTCTAAGCACCTACCTTGAGCCGCTACGTAAATAAAAACAAAAAGATATCTATAAGAATAATTACTCACTTCTACGTCTTTTATCACAGATATTTCAGTGTACTTATACATAATCACCATCTCCCCGCGTCCCGGTTACTGATGTGATTCTGTGTGACCAGAAATGTGGCCTCATATAATTTTAACTTACCTCCAATTCACAACATATATAGTGACTGCCAAATCCACATTACTGGCGCTAAATTATGGAACTATTTGCCGATGGAACTAAAGAAAGCTCTGAACTTGAATTTCCTAAAAGAAAAAGTATTTTATTGCGCAGCATTCTTTGGCTAGGTGCCTGGGGCCATTGTCTGCTTCATTCCGTTCGTGCTTCCGTTTCGTGTCCCAAAAAGATCGTAGTGCCATCTAGTCTTGAATATGAGAATTTCTGTAATACACAAGTGACCATGATGATGATTTAATGGCATCCCCTTTGAAACGGGGCGGTGCCAAATAATCACTTTAAAAGCTCGGCGACTAAACATAAGCTTTTTAAAGCCCATCAGCCCCCCAAAGCAGCACCAACCAGTTCCCCCCTCCTCCGCTCGGCGCGGCCTCGGCGGTGGCGCCTCCCGTGCTGGCCCTGCCGTAGCAGACGACGGCTAACACGCTGCCGGAGGAAATTCGCAGAAAAGTTCTTTCGATCCCTGCAGGGCAGTCTTTTTAATAGAAATCTTGCTTAGTCAGTTGGTAACTGGCCATAAGAATGTTGTGTTGGAATTGCGGAAAAATAGAGAGAAGGACCATTATTTAAGGCGTAAAGCATACGCACGTTGAGTTCGTGTTGCTGAAGCACGACGCATGCACGCGGTGGGCTAAAGCACGCGCGTAATTACCCGAGTTTCAGGTTCTGACTGCGCGAAGGTGTGCGTACGTGGTTTCGTATACGTTCACATACAGTGGATATGACGCATGATCCACTTACTTAATCGGACGCATAAAGATGTTAACGTTAAGCAGTAAAATTTTCAATCCTTATCAGCGGGCCTGCAGTCCTTTTCGGCCTTTCTCGGCCATTATAATACTGCACACAAAACGTGCGAGTAGCCGCTGCTCATGCCTCCAATATTGAGGACGCGTCCGGCAGCAGCCAGGATAGAGGAGAAATGCAAGAGGCCCGTGAAGAGATTCCTCGTTGGTGTTCCGTGCCGCGGTAGGTTGCATTAGTCGCGGGGCGCTTTTTTCGTTGCTGATTGCTTTGGTAATCTCGATGATAGATTGTCAATCAACAATACGAAATAATTACACGCTGTTACAACTAGTAAATGAAATATAATAAAGAAACACAATCGCAGCGAGACGCCAACTTCGGGCGCAGCGCTACCGCACCCCCGTGGGAATTACGAAACGCCAACAAGGAATTTACCGGCCCACGTACAACTACGATCAAAGTGCAGGTTAAACCTCACGAGGCGACCTAAATAACGTTATTCGGAGCCATCCACTACGACCTCCCTCATAGCTTTAGTCGCTTCGGGAAGTTGAAAACGTTAATCGCCACAAACCAAATCAATACATGCGGGCGTACATTCGAAGGTAAACGACAGCATCCCTAAGTCATAGTCAGCCTTCCAAAAGCGTCGAGAATGTGTGAACTTCTGGTGGAGCTCAAAACATAGCATGAGTAAAGTCGCTTTTATGCCACAGGCCAGCTGCAGCTGCGTACACTTTCGTCGCAAGACGAAACTACATGAAACAAAGACAGCAAATTCGAAACAAAGTCAACTTAAACGCGCTAAAAGTACGCACAACATGAACACATACAGTTTTTCGAAGCGGCAGGCGTGAACTAGGCTAAAGAAAAGAGGTTGTGAGGAACCGTGGCACTTCACAAAGACGTGCGTTTTTTTGCCACTTCCTCGAAGTCTTCCACATAGGATCGGGCGGGCTGCCCGATCCTATGTATCCACACTACTTTGTGTGTTGCGCTCGTCGGATGGTAAAGAAACAAGCCTTTTGCCGTCGCTGTGACCGTTACGGCAACCGAAGGCGCAGCAGCAAGGCATCACAATTAAGTTCTCGCCCCTAACACACTCGATTTGTTCCGCTAACGCACTCGATCAGTCCATTTGCGCGTACTTTCGTCGCGCAGGGCAAACAACGGCGGTCGGAGCGCGCTGGAAATAAAAAAAATATACGAAAGAGCGGCGGCTGCTTCCACTTGAAACTGATTGGCCAATGGAGGAGTGGAGGAGACTGGGGCGGCAGGAGGCTTGGAGGAGGAAACGTCGGGGAGAGCGGGGTGACGGAAAGATCTAAGAATGGCGCTACTTTTGGAAAATTGAGGGGTTTTCAAATGGATGGATGGATGGATGTTATGAGCGTCCCCTTTGGAACGGGGCGGTGGGTTGCTCCACCAAGCTCTTCCTATTATACTGTATAATGTCCTACCTAGGTTAAACAATAAAAAAAAACGCTATGAACTCCAACAACTAAATTTTCTGATCCCCTATTGCGAACTGTGCTTTGGTACGTTTCCGTTTTTTTGTCGTTTCCCTACTTTTCTTCCACCAATCCTCCAATCGCCTCTTACTAATCCCTATTGCGGACATGTTTACCTTTCCACTGCTCTCGCTGAACCCAAGGGCTTCTAGGAGGCCAGTGGTGCCTAATTCGACCACTGGTTAGACGTCTTCACATTCCAATAAAGCATGCTCCATAGTTTCCCTAGGTTTACCGCAGGAAGCACATGCTTCTTCTTCCTTCTTGTGTCCCGCTTTATAGGTGCTTGTTCTACGGCTTCCCGATCTCGCTTCGAAAAGTAATGAGCTTCCCTTTGAGTTATCATAAATTGCTTCTTTCCTGGTTTCGTTTTTTCCTCTTAAGTAGTTACTAATTGCAAGTTTTTCTTTTCTTTGCCGCCACCCATGAGATTATTTCAGCCACTCTGACATTCACTTGACGTTGTTTGTTCCTACGTTGCCCACCTTACAGGCCGCATACTTGCTGGTAAGCTTCCTTGTTCTCTTCCTCCACTGTGAATCAATGTTTTACCTGTACAGATACCTCAACACTCCCCAAACCCATTTACTTTCTTCCGTATTCCTTAGTCGTTCATCATACTCAATTTTACTGCGAGGTTCCCTCACCTCAAAACTAGTTCAGCCCATTTAACCCTGCACAGCTTCATTTGTAGTGTTCCCGTGAGCACCCAATTCAAGGCGACGAACTGACCTTTGGTTCCAACCGAGTCCTGATTGTACCCCTGATTTAAAGCAAACAACCGCATTTCCAAAAGTAAGTCCTGGAACCATTACACCTTTCAACATACCTCGCAGAACCTCGTACCTGTTGCATCCCCATAACGCTCTGTGCGTCAATATGGCTGCATTTCTCTGTCCCTTCATTGTTATTCTTTTTTTCCTGTGTTTCCATATATCTATTGCCTTCGTTTATCCATATACCAAGGTACTTATATTCTGTTACCCGAGGTATTTCCTGGCCCTGTATCACCATTGTCTGTTCAATATTTTCATTGGATACCATAACACCCGATTTTCAATCACTAAATTTCAAACCTACATTGTTGCCTTCCTGTCCATAGATATCAGCCAGACGTTACAAATCCCCTCGCTTGTTAGCTACCAACACAATGTCGTCTGCGTAATATAAACCTGGAAGCTGCTACTCTACTACTGTACCCACCTGCTTGTATGAGAGATTGAAGCAGATATTACTTTCTTCTAGCGCCCTCTCCATCCTCACCATGTACATCATAAACAGCTATGGGGATAAAGGGCACCCCTGCCTCAGTCCCTTGTTGATATGAACTTTCTTCACGCTCCTCAGGCCTTCCCTTTGCAACGCAAACAATATTTTCTAGGTAAATCTCTCTCAAAAGCTGTAGACAATCATGACCTAAGCCTTCCCCTTCCAGAATATCCCACGAGATGTTGCAGTCTACGTTGTCATAGGCTCCTGTATGTCTAAAAAGCCCACATATAACTGTCTGCTTTCTACTTTTGACATGTCAAGACATTGAGTAAGAACAAATAACTTATCATCTAAACGCCTACCCATTCTGAAGCCATTCTGAAGTTCTCCCAAAATGCCATTAGTCTCTGCCCATGCTTGGAGCTTTAATTTGATTGCCTGCATTGCTAGCCTGTATATAACCGATGTAGCGGTCAACGGTCTATACGAGTGAATTATTTCTTTCTCCCCCTTACCTTCATAAATTAAATTAATTCTACTTTGTCGCAAACTGTCTGGTATTCGTCTATCTTTTAAAAGTTTTTTTCCACTGCTTTCACCAGAGCTTTCGTACTTTTTGTTCCTAGTTCATTCATCAGCCTAACGGGAACCTCGTCTAGCCCTGTGCCTGTGCGCTTAGGAATTTTCTCTTCGGCTTCGTTCCAGCTGAAAATTTTCAGCACCAGCTCCTTTTCCAGTTGGGTCTCTTTCGAGCTCTTCTTTTTTTTCAAATACAGCCTCGTCATTGCCTTGGAAAGATTGGGTTGTTATTTTTCGGATGTAATTTATTGCTGCTGCTCCTTCCAGTCGGTTTTCATCTTCGTCTAGGATATGTTGTATTGTTGTTGAATTTCTGCCTAATAATTTTACGTGATTCCAAAATATTCTAGGTGCGGCCTTCTTTTTCTCACGTATTTCTGACAACCAACGTTCACTTTCACCTTTTAATTTTGCTTGCACCACTATTTGAACCACAGACTTTTTCTCCCGGTATATTTCCCATTTACTGGTTACTTCATCCTGTGGCAACTGCGCCTTCTTTGCCTGCCTGTGCTCTCGAGATGCTTTCTGTCGTTCAGTGATCGCTTCTCGTATCTCTCTGTTCCACCAGCTATTCCGTTTCTATTTTTCCTTTTCAACGAACATGTTGTTTCTCTTTCCGTACTTCTGTCGTTATTACACTTAGAAGCTCACTATATTCCAACTCTTTATATGGCCATTTGCCAAGTTCTTCATCGACTCTATTGACTACATTTGTTATTTGTTCAGTGTTCAAATTTGGACTGGCCATTTTGCACTCCTTGCTCTCTTTCCCAACTACATATCCCCTTTTCAAAATGATGCGTTTGTGGTCGCTCCCTATGCTGCTATACCCTTCCTCATCAATGACCATTTCTCTCAACTTATAATGAATTCCTTCTGTCATAAGACAGTAATCAATAATTGATTGCCGGTTTCACACTGCCCACGTTAGCTGCCCTTCATACTTAGGCCCTGTATTCACGATAACGAGGTTATGTTGCCCACAAAGGTCTAGCATTGACTTCCCGTTGTTGTGGGTATAGCCATCTAAATCCTGTATGCGGGTACTCATTTAACCTAATAGGATAATTTCAACACCATACCCGAAACACTTAATATCAGCGCTTATGCATTCCACTAACTATTTATTTTTCTCTGTGCAATTATTTCCGGTCCACAAATATGTCTCGCCCAGCCAAGTTTTTTTCCAACTCATTGTACCTGATAACCAAAGATGCTCTTGACATTTTGAATTTACTCGTTTTCATTTGGCTCCCTGATGGACGAGCATTGCGACTCCCCCTCCCTTTCTTTCCAACTTAGTTCTGTTGCACCCTTCCCAAACGTAATTCTCAATCACTGGCGGCTCTTCCGATTCTCTAAGGTGCGTTTCTGCAACCGCATACACCCTTATTTGTTCTCTATTTAACTGCTCCTGAATATCTGGCCACTTTTCGTTTCGTATGCCGCCCTGCATATTAATGTAGCCTATTTCATGGCGAGCTCTCTTTCTTGCTTTGCTCCTTTTTCTGTTATCGATGGCGATGCTGTTCTGAGGTTCCCTTTGGAGACCTTCTTCGTTACTACCTACTCTGGCCTCCTGAGCGCCCGTGGGCCCCCTAAAAAAAGCAACAGTGCGACAACTAAGTCGCCAGCCCACTTCTCGTGCCAGCCTGTAGTTGAAGTGGATCCCGTCTCGTTTAAAACCACCACATCCTCTCACTTTCCTGTTTACTTCGACAACCTCGAAGCCTTTCTCTCGGCTCATTTACCATATCGCCTTATTAGCAGCCACTACGGCTCTTTGTACGTGACTGTCACGCACAGGCACCTCCGGCACCGTGCACACCCCGATCTGCACCTGAGGGGATATAGCTCGCGCAAGTCGTCCACCCCCTTCGCCAAGCGCTGGGTTAGTCCTGTCCCTTTTCTGTTTATGACATCATTTAGCGCACCTGCTACTATGACAAGGTAGCGCACGTGGACATTTTCTGCGAGCTTTTCTTTTGCTCGCTCCATGACAGAACCCAGTGTCTGCCCTGGAAATGTCCCTACCGCGACTCTTTTATCGCCTTTCACCCTGTCCACAATTGCTTCTGAGCACCTAGCCAGGTTTGAGTCGCCGGCAATAATCACCCTTTCACTCTCTCTTACCCCTCCCTGCTTCCCTTTGCCTTTTCCGCGTGATTCGGACTTGACAAGGGACATTGACCCATGCGCTCCTGCTTGTACCGCGTGGCCGCCTCAAGGTAGGTGCCGTTCTTTCCAGCTAACCCTTCACCACGTTTCATGCATTCCACTTACTTTGATAGTACTCCCTGTCCTGTCACGTCGGGGGACTGCGTTCCATTCTCACGCACATTCTCACTCACAGTGGCGGCCGTGTTAAGCTTTTCCTCGGCTGCTTCAAGTCTTTCTTCAAGTACCTTCCGTGCATCACGCTCCCTATTTAGCTCATTTTTGAGCTCTTCCACCTGTTTGACAAGCTCTTCCTGGAAAGCCTCCATCTTCTGCAGCCTAGTATCGACATCACAGTGTGTGCCGGTTCACTCCATTCCCTCTCCATTCTCATCCGTTTCTTCACCTGCCTTGAGGGACCCCCCAGCACTGCCTGCTCTGCCGGCTTTCTTGCCAGGTATTGCACGGCTTTTCCTGATGCAAATACTATAATACTATAATAATGCAGAGCACGTGCCTTTTAGCAAAAATCGATACGCACGATCCAAATCCTCAAAATGTCGCAAAGCAACTCTCACCACTGTTTCAAAAGCAATCAATGCCGCGGTGACCCAAGGTATGACAGGCGCTCGCACGCGCTCTCAACCACACGGCTACGCTCTCACATTCCTACCAAAACACACAGAGTAAAACCACTAATAGCTATTAGTCTTGGCACCTCCACGCTACCATTTAAAGGCTACAAACACTCAACGTCCCACTCGGCTGCACGTGTTGAAGCACGTGGTGCGAAAGGACGCTCTAACCATCCCGCAATACCAAATGTACACGAAACATACCCGCGCGTACGAAATACGAGAGACAAAAAAAAAAGAAGAAAGAAAAAGAAAACCACCCAATTACTATTTAAAGGCAAAAAAAAAAAATCAGCAAATAAACAACAGAAACAAGCTCAAAGCATGCACGAAACTTTTGGTTTCGTCACCGCCACGGAGCCCCGAAAATGGCGTTCATTCGCCACAAATTCTCAAGCCTCCTGCCCATTGTCCTTCTGTGGAATTACCGTGCAATTCCGTGGAAAAGCTACTTAAAGCCCCTTGATAACTTGAAAGTAGCGACACTCTCCTCCTCACGGCGCTTTCCTCCTCGATTCTCCTCGCCCGCCGGCTGCGCACGGCGCGCTATTCCTCCTGGGCTCCCGCGGACGGGCCGCAGGATTCTATGGAGGCGTGTTATTTTGGGCCAATTGCGCGCCCCAGTGGGGTTGAAAATTTTGAGAAATGCTAATAGCAGCATTGATAATGCTGGAGGCAACGCTTATGAGGAGGTTGGTTTTTTCTTAAAGCCGTATGAACGGGGTATACCGATGTAAAGGGAGCTTTGAGGCGAGTTCTATATTCCAGACAATTTTTCTGCCACATGATCAGATGCTTTTACTTCTTGCGTCTGATCTAGTATTGCTTGTGACACATCCCTTTGTGTGTGGCTTATTAAGCGAAGGCCTTAGACCTCTGTTTCAAGGTCCCGTTGTGAGCTACAGAAAATATCACGTGACCGAAGGAAGGCGGGAAGCGAACCAAAGCATGTGCAGCCGCGTATAAGAGATGATTAATGATTAGCAAAGTAATGATTGATTAGTGATTGGATTAAGATGAATTCGGGTGTATTAAGGAGGATTAAGGTGGATTAGTCAATGAAGGTGCATTAGGATGAATGAAGATTGATTAAGGTGCATAAAGGAGGACTAGGTGGATTAAGGTCGTTGAGGTTAATTAGGGTGGATGAAGGTGCGTTGATGTGCATTCAGGACGATTATAGTGGATTATGGTGGATTAAAGTGCATGACGAAGGATAAAGGTGGATTAAGAGGGATTAAGGTGCACTAAAGATGATTATGGTGGGCTAGGGTGGATTAAAGTTGAGGAAGCATTACGGTTGATTAAGGAGAATTAAAGTGCATTAAGGAGGGTTAGAGTAGATTAAGGTCGATGAAGGTGGATTAGGGTGCATTAAGGAGGACATTCGTGGATTATGGTGGATTAAAGTGAATGAAGGAGGATTGAGGTCGATGAATGTGCATTAGGAGGATTATGGTAGACTAATCGGTCTTAATTCTCAAAGAACCCCAATTCACCTTAGTCCACCCTAATCCACCCTAATGCTCCTTCATCCACCTTATAACTCCCTATCCACCTTAATACAACCTACATCGCCCCTAATGCACCTTAGCCTGCCCTACGCGGTCTTAATCCTCTTTTATCAACCTTAATCCATCATAATCCGCCTTAATCCTACTTCATCCATCTTAATCCTTATTCACGCACCTTAATCCCACCGAATCCTGCTTAATGGTCCCAATCTACCTTAATACATCCTAATCCGCCTCTATAAAACCTAATCCAGCTCCATGGTACCTAATCCATCTTAATCTACCCTAGTCCATCCAAATCGGTCTTAATCCTCCTTTCTCAACCCTAATTCACCTTAATCCAGATTAATCAACCTTAATCTCCCTTCATCCACGTTAATCCTTCCTAATCCTCGTTCATGCGCCCTAATCCACCCTAATCGGTCTTAATACCCTTTCATCAACACTTCACCTTAATCCACCATAACCGCCTTAATCCTCCTCCACGCACCTTATTCTTTATTCATGCATCTTAATCCTTCATAATGCACTCTAATCCACCGTAGTCTTCTTTAATACTCTCTAATCAACCTTAATCGTCCCTAATCCACCTTATGTCAAGCACTAATGATTCATGAATTAACTTGGGTAATCATTCTCTTATACAGGGGTTGACATGCTTTGGGTCCCCTCTGGCCTTTCTTGGGTCACGTGATACTGCCAGTTTACAACGCGACCTCGAAACATAAAGATCTAAAGGCTTTCGCCTTAAAACTAAAAAAAAAACTATATTTTGACTAGTTAACGCTCATCACCTGCAATACTACGGGTATACTTGCCACTAATTTTTTCAGGGCGCAAAGCAGAATCATAATACTGCACTTCCGACTGAATAACAACAGTTAGCGACGTGCGAAGTGATGGAGCCTTCCCAGAATATTAAGCATACTGAGGACAACCGCAACAAAAACGCTGGTGAGCAGGCCGAAGAATGAAAAAAAAAGCAGCATTACGGGATTCTTTGCTACGAGCTATAAGAAAGACTCCTCAGCTCGCAAACAACGCTGTTCTTTGTCGGAACAAAGAACTTTCGGCCAATGTCATGCAGCCACTGCTTCCTACGCAAGCCGTCACGCTTTCGTTGTGGTATCATAAAAACGACATAACCACCTTCAGGCTTCTTGCTGCAGTTATATGCGCAACAGCCCGGCATAGCGCTAGCACTTAGACCAGAAACACAGCGTACAACGTTCGCTACGCCGAGCTAAAGCACTGAGCCAGCCGTGCTCAGGAGGAAAATGGCGCGAACAAAAAAGAAAAACACAAGCAAAACTCAAGATCCGCGCGTTTCCAAGGGCAACGACAGGGAGACCAATCGTCGCGCAGAAAAACGGGGGCAAAACTGGTTGCCGCGGGGGAACGCGCAAGGGGCGAGGAGGTCGCGCGGCGGCGGCAGAGTTCAAAGAGTGTCGCTACTTTCAAATTATCAAGGGATTTTAAAGCTACTGTGCAATTACCGCCACCTACCAGTGGGCGCACTAACTTCCAACGAGACATTGTGTCAGAAAGCCACCAGGTGTCGACATACATCTGCCCAAACCCGAATTTGTTTCGACACGCTACCGACGCACCCGACATTCTAGGAACTGCATCGCATCAAAGAAAACAACAACTTATGGGGGAGTTCATTACTTGTATTACTCTTAATATTAAAGTTCTGTTAGTATATCCCACCCTAAGAAACTGCACAGTGACGAGGTATTACCCGCCGCGGACGGTGGCTTAGCGGCTATGGTGCAGCGCTGCTAATCACGAGGTGATTAGTAGTAACATGGTGTAACAGTAGTAACAAGTAGCATGGTGAATGTTATTACTATTTCATCGAAGCCGCGGCGGACGCATTTCGATGGGGCCAAATGCAAAAGACGCCTGTGTCCCATGCATAGGAGGCAAGTTGAAGACCCCTTATGGTCAAAATGAATTCGGAGTCTCACTACGGCATGCCTCCTAGTCGACTGGTGGTTCTAGCGCGTAAATCCACAGAATTCAATTCACTCATGAGGAACGAAGATTAATAAGGCCGAAGCTATACTCCGACGTAACGCGCACGCTCGCGGCGAGCTCCGCGACCTCATGGTGGCGAGTCTGGCACGGTCGCGCGCGCTCCAGCGTTGCTGCCTCCTTTATAGCTCCGTTCGAATTTTTTGCACTCAACGCCGAGCTGCGCTGGTCGCACATCTCAGCATTCCTCGCGTGCAGCGGGCAGGGGCGCTATCCTGGACATTGCACCATTTTCTTCGATGCGTGACGTAGACGCGACGCGAATAAAATGGCGCTGATGGCCCCATTATGGGGCGCTATTCTGGACACGCATGGCGGCTGCAGAGCCGCCATTATCCGCCATGTTTACCCTCTGATTGGCTGTGGAGAGCTCACGTGCCTTGAAATTTGTGCCGGGAAACGGAAGTTTTGCGAAATGTCATTTTGCGCTTTCATCAAGATGACGAAACGTGACGTGGGGCTGCACATTTTATGGACTAATACACTTTTTTGGTCCTTGGAAGATATATTGTGATGTTAGCGCTTCAAGAAGAATGTGAGCGGTAGCGTGCAGAAGCCAGTGCAATGCATCTGAAATTGCGCGAGTATGTGGTGGCGATCCAAGATATGCCCCATGCCAGCTTGCTGATTGGCTGAAGGAATATCTTGTGAGGAGCGTCACAGGAAGGGCTGTTTCGTAAACGTCATTTTGACGATGCGTGACGTTGCACTGGGCCGCCATTGCTGAGATTTTCCGCCATAATGTTTGCTGCGACGAGCCGCGCGAATTATGCTAATGAGCAGCCATATGCAATGGCAGCCGAGAGGAATGCGTATCGCCACATTTTCCCTGTAGTTTGGCGCCACGAAAATCTTTTGTTCATAATGCGTGCTCATAGTATTTGCATCGCTCTCGGGTGGTGTTGGCATTTGTGTTTGCGGCCATCATTTTTTAAAAGAACGCGTTTATACGAAATAATATTGGTTGAACATAGCAAACTTTCGGCAATGTGGTCCACTTTTCACTGCTGCATTTGTATTCTAATCAAGATTAATGCCTTTTCGCACAATCAAAAGTTATGACAACGGCCTCTTTCTAGTTTATAAAAAGAAATGTACGCAAGGCGGCGCCTTGAAGTTTCCTCCCGCGGTGCGAGTAACCAGCGAAATGAACCAGAGATGGCAGCGCCGGCGCTTGCGTCGCGCTAGTGGATATATCTGGCACGCGCAACGTTATCTGTGATATTCGGCCGTTTCTCAGCCAGCCGAGTCGGGCTGAGTCACTTGCGTTTCACGAGATAGCGATAACGTGGCCTAGAACGTGAGCGCATCACCACTGGTAGGTCGCGTATGTTTTCTCAAGCAAGAAAACAAGCGCGTTGGCGCCAACATGCGATGACTCATTCCATTTTCTGGGGGCACGCATCCTAGCTATTGAAGGAGACGACGGAAGCGAGATGCGTTTTCGACGGAATAATCATACGCTTTGAAATATGTGCTTTATTTTTACTGCGGAGGAAAACTGTTTTGCTTTGCCGATAACGCTACATTCAGTGCCTTCATTTCAGTTTCTTAGGCGAAACGTCAACTTGGCGTCGCGTTACGTAAGCAAAACGGGGCCACCAGCGCCATTTTGTTTGCGTCGCGCCTACGTCACGCATCGAAGAAAATGGCGGAATGTCCAGAATAGCGCCCTTGCTTTCGTAACGTGACGCCAGCTTGACGTTTTGCCTAAGAAACTGAAATGAAGGCGCTGAACGTAAGGTTCTCGGTAAAGCAAAACTGTTTTCCTCCCCAGTAAAAATAAAGCAGCTAGCTGAAAGCGAATGATTATTCCGTCGAAAACGCTTCTCGCTTCCGTCGTCTGCCGCGTACAAGCCGTTGTCTGCTTCAATAGCTAGGATGCGTGTGCCCGAGAAATGGAATGAGTCAGCGTATGTTGGCGCCAACGCGCTTGTTTTCTTGCTTGAGACAACATACGCAACCTACCAGTGGTGATGCGCGCACGTTCTAGGCCACGTTATCGCTATCTCGTGAGACGCAAGTGACTCAGCCCGACTCGGCTTGCTGAGGAACGGCCGAATATCACCAATAGCATTGCGCGCGCCAGAGATATCCACTATCGCGACGCAAGTGCCGGCGATGCCATCTCTTGTTCACTTCCCTGGTTACTCGCACTTCGGGAGGAAACTTCAAGGCGCCGCCTTGCGTACATTCCTTTTTATATAATAAAAAGACGCCGTTGTCATAACTTTTCATTGTGCAAAAAGGCATTAATCTTGATTACAATAAAAATGCATCAGTGAAAAGTGGACAACATTGCCGAAAGTTTGCTATGTTCAACCAATATTATTTAGTATAAATGCATTCTTTTAAAGAAATGATGGTTCCAAACACAAACGCCAACACCAACCGAGAGTGATGCAAACACTATGAGCACACGTTATGAACAAAACATTTTCGTGGCGCCAAACGACGGGGAAAATGTGGCGATAAGCCTGTTTCACATGATGCGATTTTCGTCGCACCGGAAGTGCGATTGCCGTCGTTTGCGAAAAGAACCGCAGTCGCAGTGCCGACCCCCCAATATTCCGCTGCGACAAACCGGTTGGTCGCACAGTCGCACTGTCGCTACGATCGCTGCGATTTTCCGTCGAAATTGCGCAGAGAGCTATCATGGAGCTATTTCGCCGGTTTGTTTTGGAATATGGCGTCTCACACAACAAGTGCAATGCGCGGAGACGTGGATTGCCCAATTCGGTGCGTACGCGAAGGGAGAATAAAACAACTTGTAACGCAGATTCCATTCTCCGATTTCTATGCGTCTGTTGACACGCTACACAGCAAATGAAGTGCATTTTCACGTTTGCTTCGTACGCCTTTGCGAGTTGTCAGTGCTAGGTGTTCGATCCCCATCAGACGACGAGGTCGTCACAATTTTCTTTTGTTGAGTAGCATGGAAAAATCGCGCTTACGGAGCAGCTTGAATTATTTCACCCTCGGCAAGGGCAAATGACGAGACAGCAAAGTACCCGAAGTTTCGACGTTGTGCTGAACGCGGTACTGTTCAGTTGCATTTTCTTGTCGGTTTTCAAGCGTGAATTTCCCGATGCATCTTGGAAGGTGCACCTCACCTATTAAATTTGACAGAGCAAAAGTGTAGGCTATGGTAATGAATTTTCTACGATAGCAATAATTCCGTGGCTTGAATAAACAGCGTCGTTAATTTGTTTTCGATACATGCACGTTAAGTTGCACCTCTTGTCTGGAGACTTTTTTTTTTCTTGCACAGAAACCAATAAGAGTTGACTGTGTTGCGGACTTTGTATCCTACTGCACCTGTATTAACGTTTGCGCCGAAAGGTAATTAAATCTACAGCTAGTAAATTAAGTAAATTATTCGCTCGCTATAGTGGCACAGTGACAACGTACCCTCGTGCACCGTCATGTAAAACTCGTGCAACAATGCTAAAAGCAGACAAACAGTCTGTTCTTGTGGGGTAAAACAGTGGAAAACGACACGTTAAAGAAAAGTAAATCAAAACTGTGCAGTGAAGTCAGTCAGTTGCATCCCTTCCTGTGAAACTTTGAATCTAAGTACAGGCAGTTCTTGCACGTTCACAGCTGATCAAATGTGGAGAAACATTCAAGCCTTATATGTTACTAATAAGGTTGTGATCACATATATTAGTGTGTAAACCCATATAACGATATCCGCTGTGATTACTCTTTATAAGTAATGAAATACCACGCTACTTGCAAGAACATATCACCTGAGGATTTTAGAACAAATTTCTGCATTTCAACTATACACAATATGTGGTTTATTCAAGAAAGGGACACAAACTGATTTTTTCAATCATAAACTTATCACAAGTTTTATATACAGGCGAGAAAAATATATCTATAGACAAAAATATTGTCAATTTATTCACCTGCCACTGTGGCTATAGCATTCTGCTGCTAACACAAGGCGAGGGGTTGATTTGCCAGCAATGGAAGTCGCCTTTCAATGGGAGTCATAGGTAAAACAAAGCTCTTGCACTTAGATTTAGTTCATCACCTTTTATTGATACCATAAACTTCCAAATACTATTGCATAGAGGGGCATGCTTATGCAAAATTCAACACCAATCGAAACCAAAGGGCACAATTGTAAAACAACTATCTTTCGTGATAATTCTATTGTCTAAACATTCATTGCATCAATACGTATTGTTCAACAGCACTGCACAAATAAGCATAATCAAGTATAGCAAGTGCTCTGTCAGGAAGCTGGTTCTACAGATGTATAAATATAAGTCATGAATGCTCGTA